>NC_090921.1:962422577-963047533 GCF_040938575.1 Ambystoma mexicanum | reverse complement strand
GTTAGTGGGTGGGAATGACCGTAATTGGTTATTTACCCACCCATGGCAATGCTACTCAACACCCACAAGATGCGTCCCTCCTCACACCCTCTCTCCCACCTACCTGTACTCCAGTGCAATAGTTTCAGACAGTATGTTCAGCTTTAGCGCCACCCAACGATCAGAACTAAACAAAGGGGGGCGGGTGGGGTGTGGGGGGGGGGGGGTTGTACATGGCTCTACATAACTTCTTCATACTTTAGTATAGGTCAATCGGTCATCAGCTGAAGACTATTCGTAAATTGCAACATTCCTCATGGCTGGCAAATTTGAAGCCAGAACGTTTTACATTTGCTGCCACTGCTATATAGTTTAAAAGAATGATGTCCTCCTTTTCCATCCATACAATTAGATTAGGAATTAAGTTCAGGTATTAAAACCATAATACTCCATAATTATTGCATGCTGGAAAAATAATCTATTTTTAATTCGGTTCTTAATTTGTATTAGAGTATTATTAACATAACATTTAACAAAAATACCAAAAGTAGTAAAGCTGTGATTACTACAGGGGTTTTCACAAAACAGTTAATGGCAAAAAGTACTTACAAACACAGGCTGCTGCAATCAGACGAGACGCAACATAAGGAGGCTCACAGGATGGAAAGGCAGGTTGCACCAGGTAATTTGCAAACGTTATAGCGATGACTGCTTGGCTTGTTGGCTCAATAATCAGTAAAGAGGTCCACAAACGGATAAAAGCAACAAAGCTACCAAAGGCTTCCAGGATATACGAATAGCTAGCTCCTGACTTAATGATAGTAGTTCCAAGTTCTGCATAACATAAGGCTCCAATTACCGAAAAGATGCCTCCAATAGCCCAGATCACTAGTGATAAGCCATAAGATGCACTATAAATGAGGACTCCTTTGGGTGAGACAAAGATCCCTGAGCCAATCATGTTGCCAACGATAAGGCTAACCCCATTGAGGAGGGAAATCTCTTTTTTCAGCTGCATAGTTTCGCTCTTTTCACTTTCTGAACCATCGACAGGATTTGGCTTGTCGAGTTCATTGTGAAGAAAGTCACCTGTAAGAGGTGCTTGTCCTTCTCCTCTGTCCATTCCGAAAAGTAGCGTAGATTTCCAATTCTACAATGTATCTGGAAAAAAGAAAAAGAAAATTAATTACAACTAAGAAAGTAAAGATTTAGTATCAGTCTTGAACTAATTCATCATGCTCTTTTACAACACAAATACAGTTGCTTAATTGTCCAGAGTGAAGAAAATGCATGTTCTGCAGTGAACAAGCACAATATGGTGACCAAGATAAAGATTTTTCTTTTTTTACTGGAATCAGTCTGTTATACAAGATATTGACTATTTTAAAATGGGGTGAAGGAAAGGGGGTCAATTAGCAATCCTGTTTCAAAGCCATCACTGAAGCTTAAACACGAGTGCTAAATAAAAGTGGTCAAATTAGTAATTTAGTTGAGACAAAATTAACTGCTGTAGACTCTTGGGGCTCAGAGAAATGTTTGTAACGTGTGACTCACTAGAGGTTTTGGAAAATAATTCCCCATGATCCCTCACCATTGACTGCACTAAATAGGAGACTGATTGAAATGTTGCATTATATCACCGATTTGCGTTGTAATACATCTGTGGACATTGAATCCCTTGAGCTGCCAAAAGCAAATAGCCTAACAAATTGGGTTTTGGTTTCTTTGGCTTCCCCTATGATAGCCGAGTGAATTTATAGACATGCCAAACATTTATGCGAGTTGGGCTTCACTGTTTTGGCCTTTCAACCAGCGTTGCATCCCGCTAGTTCCACTTCTTTGTATCCCTTGCCTCTTGGGTATGTGAGTGACTATACTGGTGTTGGTTACAACTCAGCGAACCAACCCCCCTGTAGTAAATGGGCAGGGTGTAAGCGATGTACACACTAGGATCTTGGGCACATGGCAGGAAGTACAGAACCTCAAAGAAGTTGATTGACCTCATGGGGAAAAGTCCGAGAGTATGGTGGTTTTGGACATAACTTGTTATCGTGGAATGTGGCAGGTTTGCGTAGGTTGATGGAGATCCCGGAATGGTGTGAATTTATAATAAGGCACCAAATAATAATTTCAGGAAACATGGACGGTGAGCCCTGTCTTTTTTCAGGGTTATAGGTCTTCTTCTGTCCCAGCCAGCCCAGATCACTAGTGATAAGCCATAAGATGCACTATAAATGAGGACTCCTTTGGGTGAGACAAAGTGGCCAAAAATTAGACCAAGTGTTAAGTTGGTAATATGGTTGGACTCTACCATGGAGGGGAAGGTGGTAAAACATCTTAGTATTTCTTGAAATGTACAGCTTTTGACAATTCAGATGTTGGAAGGTGTGCAAATGATGCTTTTCAACATATATAAAACGGACCATTGGGTCGGCAGGGCATGTTGACGGTCAACTTGCATTACGACAGACAGGGCTCATTTGGGAGGAGGTAGCAATAGCTTTATCATAGTAGCGGGTGACCCTAACATGCAAGTGGAGCCACTGAAAGACCATGCTGACCTTTGGGAGGATCAGGACTCGGGGAATACCGCAGTGATGGCCGCAGTTCCAAGGGGAACCCAGCCAAAGGCCACTGAAGTTGCGAGATTGCTTTATAGTCTAAACTTGAGAGCCTGCAATGGCTGATTATTTAAAGAGCAGCCGAACAGGACTGTTTGTCGGCCCCACGGGTTCCTCATTGATCGATTATAGTTTTGTATCACATGACCAATGGGACAAAGGTGTTGACTTTGCAATTGGAGATAGAATAAGTTCTGCTGTTATTCGAACTTGCCCAGACTCGGGACCTGGATTGAGCAATATAACATCCCAGCATATTATGATAGCTGGTCATGCTCGCAAACGGGTAAAATGGGGAAGGATAATGGAACGAGAGCAAAAACCAGCTATCAGTCGATTATGAATAAATTAAAATTAATTTGTGGAGAGCTCGTCATACTCTGTGCTAGTCAACTTTGATCAAATAAAGTGCAACCATGTCTATTTGTTCTTGAATCTTTGTCTGCAATTAGAAAAAGGTCTATTATAAAGTCCAATTGTTATGATGGAGAATGTCACACGTTTAAAGCGAAAATCATATCTTGTGTTAGATCAAGTAAAAGGATTGTCACAAATGAACTGCGCATTCAGAGAGCAGGTTATAAGAAATTAATTTCTTCCAAAAAAAAAAAGGAAGTTCCTTTCTGACAAATGGGTAACCATGCAGAATGCTTTCAAACAGGCGGTAATAGCACAAGTACCACAATGTTGCATCATGGCTGACGAATGGGGGTCTAATTTTTTCAAGTTTTATAAGCCCCATCCAGGAGATGAACCAGATGGGAGCAGTGAGGTATTTTTAAATGATGTGGATGTTCCACATTTAAGGTTGAGTATGTCAGAAGTTGGTATAGAATAGAGATCTATGAAGAACGGTAAGGCTGCTGGTCCTGATCGGATCCCCGTTATCTTTATAAAGAAGAAGAAACTGTGGGTTCTGGTTCTTTGCAGAGTCTTTAATGCTACACTTTCAACAGGCTTAATTCCTTTAACATGGCACCAGGCAGAGATTATTCTTTAAAAGGGTTCAAGAGATCTACCCCTCAACTACCACCCAATTTCATTCTTGGATGGGGTTGGTAAACCGTTCACCAAAACTCGTGTCTATCATTTCCAGTCTTGGTCTGACTCCAACCAAGTAGTAAGCACCCATCAGGCGGGTTTTAGGCAAAACAGAGGCACTATCGACCAACGCTTCCTTTTATCCCTCCCAATTCAAAAATATGTTTCATTATCTGGGATGAAATTATATGTTGCGTTCTTGGACCTCAAGACTGCATTTGATTCAGTGTGCAGGGCTATACTTTGGTGCATTCTTAAGGCTCCCACAAAGCTAATTTCCATTATTTCCTCATTGTACTCTGAAAATCAGGCAAAGGTTCAATTTTGTTGGGGGGTGGCAGGAATGTACAAAATGATTTAACATATGTAGGGGAGTGAGGCAGGGATGCGTCCTGGCACCCCTGCTTTCTAACTTATGTTCAAGAGATCATTGGCACTTTGTTAAAGGAGTGCCAGGATTGCCCTAAAATGGGCATAGTGAAATATCCAGCCCTTTTTAACGCTGGTTTTTACGCTGATGATGCAGCAATCTTAACGCCAGCAGGTCTAAAAAAAAAAAGGCCCTCAATATATGAGCCCAAATGTATGAATCTTAGATTACAGCTAAATGTCGAGAAATCCAAGATTATGGTCTTTCGGCCACACCTGTCTAAACGTGCGCCTGTTTTGTTTAATATTGATAATGCTCAGCTGAAACAGTCAAAATCATTTTGACTACCTAGGAATTAGATTCCAGGAATTTGGGAACTGGGCACCCCAGATAGCAAAGTCGTGTATTATCATGGATAAATACAATGGAGCTATTAGTTATTTTTTTGTGTGTCTCACCAGCTCTCAATTTAATCCAGAAACAATCACAAGCCACTTTTTATGGTGCAGATGAACAAGTTACTTACCAACTGTAACGTTCTTTCGATTGGATGTTTCTCCCACGTATTACTCATCTTAGATAAATCCTTACCTTCAGCTTATTTTTTGGAAACAAAGGTTTCTTGTTGTCATCCACTGTATAAGAGCCTCGAGCGCGCCCGTTGGCTGCAGTTCTGTTTTTTCGTATATTATAGTCCTTAGATTTTAATTAGTTAATGGCATGCCTCTTTTGACCCAAGCCTTAAGAGTTTAGAGTGCAATTCACGTAAACTGTACTGTGGGGTTGGTTGGGAGGGTCGATGAGGAATACGTGGGAGGAACATCCAATCGAAAGAACGTTACAGTTGGTAAGTAACTTGTTCTTCGAATGGATTGTGTCCTCCCACGTATTCATCTTAGATAGACTCCCAAAGCAGTTTTGTATTGGAGGTGGGAGTACAGTACCTTTTTTAATCGTGTACAGAATGGAGTACAGATTTAGCAAATAGACTTCCTTGAGAAGAAGTCGAGTCCAGAGCATAATGTTTTATAAAAGTGTGCATGGATGACCATGTCGCTGCTGCACAAATATCTTGTACAGGGACACCCCTTTTTAGTGCTGTTGAAGTTGCCATGCCCCTGGTTGAATGAGCTCTCAGTCCATCAGGTGGTTCTTTCGCAGCCAATCTGTAACATTCCGTTATGGCTAAAATTATCCATCTGGATAATGTTTGTTTGGTTACCGGAAGACCCAGTTTGCGTCCAGTGTACCCCACAAAAAGTTGATCACAATGACGAATTTTTGCCAATCTCGAAATGTAAAAACTAAGAGCTCTTCTGGGATCTAGTCTATGCAGCCGGTCCTCTTCCTTGCTTGCATGAGGAGGAGGGTAAAAATTAGGTAAAGTTATTTTCTGTGACAGATGAAAATCCGAAACAATTTTTGGTAAAAAAGAAGGTTTAACCCTAAGAATAAAAGATGGTGTGAGGAGGACCGCTCGAAAGTGCCTGCAGCTCACTTACCCTGCGGGCTGATGTCAATGCTATAAGAAGTAATGTTTTCAAAGTAAGGAGCCTTAGTGGACAAGAATGTAAAGGCTCAAATGGAATACATGTGAGAAATTTTAGAACCAAGTTCAGATCCCACACTGGAACCTGGAAAGGTATTGGTGGAAACACATTATTTAAACCTTTTAAGAATTGAATTATTAAGGGTATCTTGAAGTAAGATTCTTCTTCTGAAGAGCACTTAAAGATAGATAGCGCTGTTATGTATCCCTTTATCGTCCCAACCTGGAGCCCCCCCATTAGCTAAATGTAATAGAAAAGATAAAATTGTGGGGATATTACATTGAAATGGATCCACATTCTTTTCTCTGCACCAGTTACTGAACTTGTTCCAACAACACCGAGACAGAGACTTGGTTGCTGGCCTTCTGGCCGAAAGCAAAATCTCCATCACGTCATCCGAAAGATCCCAATCCTTGTATCTCAGCCTTTCAGAAGCCATGCGTGAAGGTTGAGTGTGTTGACCTCCGGATGGAGAACATGACCTTCCTGTCATGAGAGAAGATCTTCTCTTCTTGGAAGACGTATTGGAGGGCAGATGGACATGTCCAGAAGGTCTGGATACTACGTTCTCCTGGCCCAATCCGGGGCAATTAGGATCATGGTTTTCCCAAACTTTCTCAACCTCCTGATTACTTGAGGGATCACAGGGATTGGAGGGAATGCATACAGAAGTGGAAACTCCCATTCCACCACGAACGCATCCCCTAGAGCTCGTCTCGGTGGAAATTCTCCTGAGCAGTACAGTTCGCACTTCGCACAGGTCGCGAACAGATCCACTTGAGGGGTTCACCAAAGGGTGAAGATCTCTTGAATGACTTCCTGAGCCATCTCCCACTCGTGAGAGACTGTGCTCTGCCTGCCAGAGCGTCCGCTGTTGTGTTTTGCTGTCCAGCTAGATGAATTGCCGATAGAGAGATCCCTTCTTGTATTGCCCAGAACCAGAGTTGCATCACCTCTCTGCACAGCGGCAGTGACCCCACTCCTCTTTTGTTGAGGTAATACATGGCCACTGTGCTGTCCGTCATGATCAGAACATTCTTTCCCCGTACAGAGGGCAGGAAGGCCTTCAGCGCTAGTCTAATTGCCCTCAACTCCAAAAGATTGATGTGTAGTATGGACTCCGATGGAGACCAACGTCCGCTGATTGTCAGATCGTTGGTATGGGCTCCCCACCCCGTGAGTGAGGCGTCCGTCACTACTGTTATCTCCGGCCATGGCTGCCAAAATGATTCTCCTCCGAGGATATGATGTCTGCAAGCCTACCATTGTAGATCCGGTGCTACTTTGGCTGGGACCTGCAAGTGAGTTCTGAAAGCCATTGAAGAGATCTCATTCTCAATCTGGCTTCTGGCACCAGAAAAATGCAGGATGCCATCAGACCGAGCAACCTGAGGAAGTCGAAGGCCGGAAGATAGTGGGCATTCTGGAATTTTGTTACCATCTGCAGAATGTGGTGCACTCTCTCTTTGGGGGGGGCGAGGCTTTGCCAGAGCAGGTATCCAGGACTGCTCCAATAAACTGGAGTTTCTGTGATGGTATCATGTTTGACTTTTATAAATTCAGAGAAAAACCTAGTTTGTGAAGGAAGTGACAAGTCTTGAACAGATGATCCAGGGCTTGTTCTGGAGAACGTGCTCTGATCATCCAATAGTCCAGATAGGGGTAGACATGAATCCCCCTCTCCTGAGACTCGCTGTCACCACCGCCATCAACTTGGTGAAAACTCTTGGGGCAGAGGTTAACCAAATGGCAGAACCCGAAACTGAAAATGAGAATTGCCAATCACAAACCTAGGTCCAATGATCCCAACCAATCCTGGAGTTGGAGAGCCTGAAAGATCTGAGAAAGCGTGACCATCTTGAATTTGTCCTTCCTTAGGAACTTATTCAAGTTTCTCAAGTCCAAGATGGGTCTCAGTCCTCCGTCTTTCTTTGGAATAAGGAAATATGGGCAATACCAACCGTGTTTCCTCTCCGCTACAGGTACATGTTCTATTGCACATTTCTGTAGCAGGGTTAAAACTTCCTGCAACAGGAGCGGATCCGGATGTTTGCCAGAGTTGTATTCTGGGGGGTGATTGTGAGGTTTCTTTAGAAAAGGAAGGCAGTAACCTTGGGATACTGTTTCCAGTGCCCAAGCATCTGAAGTAATGCTCCGCCATTCTTCTAAATGCTGTGAGATTCTGCCTCCCACCGGGGTCTTGTGGGTCAAAACCTCAGGGTGGTTTTGCAGCAGCTGCAGCAGCGGCTGAAGGTACAGATGCCGCTGCTGGGGCAGATCTAGCACCTTTTCCTCGCCACCAAAGAAATTTTCTTTGACCTCTCTGATTGGCCTGCCCTCTTCCTTTTCCAATTGAGGAATAATAGCGAAAAGGACAACCCCTCCAGGAAGATGAGCCTGTGTAGGGGCGTTGCTGAGGTTGTCTTATAGCGGCACAGAGATTTTGCCATCGCTTTGGAGGTCTGTAGCTTCTCCAAACTTTCATCTGCCTTGCTACTGAACAACCTCGAGCCATCAAAAGGCATATTAAGAAGCCTGGATTGCACATCAGGAGCAAATCCAGACTTTCTTAGCCACGCAAATCTACGTAGCACTGTGCTAGTTGCCATGGACCTGCTGATACTGTCAGCTGTGTCCAAACATGATTGAAGGCATTCTCCCGACGCCTCCTTTCCATCCCTTACAATAGCTAGAAAGTCATCACGTTCTTTACCTTCCGGGATGGGTCCAGCTGCCGCTGACATGCAGTCCCACAGGGAATATGTGAACCTTGCCATGGTACAAGTTACATTAGTAGACTTCAAAGCCATACTGCCAGATGTAAAGATTTTCCTAGACCATGTATCCACCTTTTTATCGTCCCTATCTGGAGGGATTGTAGGGTATGCCGCATTCTTTGTGGAAGTGGCTGCCTGTACTACCAAACTTTCCGGAGTTGGGTGTTTGCTCAGGTATTCTGGATCAGATCTGCAGGGTCTATATTTTGCCACAAACTTTTTATTTACTGCCACTGTGGCTTCGGGACGTTCCCATGGAGAAATAACCCTTCTCTGTAAGGCAATATGAAAGGGTAGAATGGGGTCTTGTTGGGGAGTTCCAGATAATATATCCATCATGTTGTCATCTTGACAGACTGGTGAACTCCTACCCCACCCCATACATTCTGTAACCCTGCTCATGAGTTTTCTATAACCCATATCGAACTGTTCTGATGGGTCTAGTTTGTCAAATTCATACTCTGGAGAAGTGTCCAGGCCACTTGCTGTTTGCAAACATTCTTGGAGATCTTGAATTCTTGATTGAGGGTTAATTAACTCCTCTGGAACAGATCTTGTGCCAAATTAGACACCAGCAGAGGTGATATCTTCCTCTTCCGCATAGATGCATGACATGGTTCTGAAAAAATCATGTCGACTCCCATTGAAAAACCTTTTCAGGTAATGCAGGTTTTTCCCATATTAAAGGCTTGGGCGTCGACAAAAACGTTGATGGCGCCGAGGTCTTAATCACACCCTTTGACGTCGTCGAGGGAACTTTCGACGACCTCAATGTAATCGTCGAGGGAGCCGTGGAAACTGTCGAAGGAGCTTTCGAAGTTATCGAGCGTGAACTCGACATAGCTTTCTTCGAGGGAGTTGTCGACTCGAGGACCTTCGATGACGTCGATGTCGACTTCGATGGCGTATGATCTTTCAACGCCATTTTGTTTCCCTCTACCTTCGATTTATGCACCGAAGGATCTTTGTGAGGTGATCGAGAAGAGTCTCTGGATGACGCCCTCGACATCTTTTTATCGGCTTTCATTGTTTTGGACCTTCCTCTGTCACTTTTCTTATGGACAGGAGCATGGTCTTCTCTAGCTTTTTTTGAGGGGGTCTGGGCCGCGTTCTCAAAAATTCTAAGCATGGAAACTCGAAAAGCTTCCCATTTACTTGGGGAGTCATGCTTTGATGGGCATGCTATAACCTCCTCCGAAGATGTCGAAGAGGATGAGGGAGATTGATGCTGTCTTTTCTTAGCCTTTTTAAGATGAAGAAGACTTTCTCAATCTACTCCTCGATCGATATTTTTTATGATACTTTTTCAAAGACTCAGCATTCCTTTTTTAAAGTGGACTTCGATAAACCCTCCCCTATCGCCAGTTTACCTATCCAGTATCGAACTGGATCAAAGGCAACACAGAGGCTGATGAAAACGGCATGCTGAGGGACCGAGCCAAGAGAGGTTTGCCACTTTATTGCTACCGGAAGCTGGAGTCGCCAGAAGCAGAATAAGGTTAAGCGGGAGCCAAACTGCTAACAGGATGCACCCCCAGCCAGCGGCCTGAACAGGAAGAATACAGAAAGGCGCGAGCCACCTATCATTGGCAATGCGAGAGATTCCAACTGAAGTAATTGGAGGCATCGATAAAAATATGAACAGTGTTAAAGGGTTGGGGACCCAATACTGCAAAAGCATTTCATGGATGAAAGAGTACATGGAGAACATAAAAGCCCTGGCGGGATAGTGAATCAAGGAAACCATGACTCTGGGACTCTCACCCATGAGAAGATATAAAAAGCCCTGGCAGGAGAGTAAACCAGGAGTAAGAAGAGAAGTCCACTTAAAAGTGTGGAACAATGGTAATGCACGCAAAAGGGAAGACTCATACCTTTTAAAAGGAACAATAATAAAGTAGCAATACCCTGGCAGGAGAGTACACCCGGGGTAAAATGAGGAAAAGTCAATGGAGAAGGGAAGAACCATGCCCCGTTAAGGATAGTTGAGAGTGAGATGGACTGAATATTCAAAAGAACTGTGTTTAAAGAAGACGCCAAGGAAGAGTCTTCCACCTTGAACAAGCTTGAACTGTGTAAAGTGACACTTAAAACTACCAGAATATTTCTAGGGGAAGGGAGGATGCCCTTTCCTGGTGGAACTTTATTCCTTTTCTTTCTGCACCTTAGAACTTTAGGTTTGGAATAGCTTATAAAAGAGTACATTATTTATCCCTGGTAATGTTCTTTCGATTGGATGTTTCTCCCACATAATCCTCATCTTTGATATCTCCTTCAAGTATCAGCTGCTTTGGAAAAACAATTCTCAGTGGAGGACGCTGTGCATAGTCGACGCAATGCCCCTAGATGGACTCTGTCCGCTCTCGAGCATACCGATAGATATACGTTTTTCCCTCTCTTCAAAAGCACAGACATTCATGAGGCCAAAGTGACCAGACGGAGAAAGTGAAGTCGGTGTAATTCACCGAAATTCTTCTGAGGGGCAGGGGGCGATGAGGACTACGTGGGAGGAACATCCAATCAAAGGGACTTTACCAGGGGTAAGTAATTTGTTCTTTGAATGGGTTGTGTCCTCCGACATATTCCTCATCTTTGATACACTCCCAAAGCAGTATTATGTAGGTGGTCGGAACAAGAATGTATTCATCATTAACACTGTAAAACAGCGTTCCCAAATGTTGACTCCTGTCCCAACGCAGAGTCCAGACAATGTTTGTAAATGTATGCTGAGAGGACCAATTGGCAGCAGCACATATGTCCTGTACTGGTCCTCTTCTCGTAAGGCTGATTAAGTGTCCACACCCCCTAGTGTGCCCGTAAGCCAAGAGGAACGTCTTTACACGCTAAACTCTAGCACTCTAATATGCAAAGTATAATCCAGCGGGACAAGGTTTGCTTGTTCACCAGCCTGTCCTAGCTTATGACCTGCGTAACCCACAAATAATTGGTTGTCATGCCTAAGCTTCACTAGGTTGGAGATGCAAAAGCACAATGCCCTCTTAGGATGAAGACAATTAAATCTCTCCTCCTTGGAGGAATGCAGTGGCGGGCACAAAGTAGGAAGCACCATTTTTTGGAGTTAGGTTAACTTCTGAAACTACCTTGGGTAGACCGGTAGGATAGACTCTCTCAAGACCACCTTTTCTCTGTAAAAAGTGGTAAAAGGAGGATTCCAGGAAAGAGCCTGCAATTCACCGACTTACATGTCGATGTAATGGCCATTAAGAAGAAAAAAAATACAGTTTTGAGAGTCACCATCCTTAGAGGATATAATCAAGAGGCTCAAAGGAGTACCCATGAGGAATCTCAGTACAAGGTTCAGGTCCCAGGTGGGTATAATGAAATCAACTAGTGGGAATACATTAGTAAACCCCTTCAAAATTCTGATTACAATAAGGATCTTAAAATGGGAACCCTGCTCTGGCGAGCGCTTAAAGATAAATAGTGCTGCTAGATATCTTTTTAGCTATATTTTTACAGTGGCAACCAGAAGTACCTGATGGGCCAAATGAGGCAAGACGGCCAAGATCACCAGTGTGTCGCAAGCAAAAGAATCCACATTCGTAGCTCTGCCCCAACTGCAAAACCTATTCCAACGGCTGCAGTACAGAGACTTTGTTGCTGGTCTTTTATCCAAAAGCAACACTTCCATCAAGTCTTCTGGGAGGTCCCAATCTTTATATCTCAACCTCTCAGTCCACCTCGAGGAAATCTTCTCTGGCCCCCTGTCCTTCCGAAAGATGAATAATAGCGAAAGGACCAACCCCTCCAAAATTGAGGAATCGGGTGGGCCTACTATCGTTGTCTAATTGCCACGGTAAGCGACTATGCTGCTGCTTCGGATGATTGGAGCTTTCATCTGCTTTACTTCCGAGCATATGGGAACCATCGAACGGCATGTTCAATAATCTGACCACAAAAGTGATGGGTGGAAGGTTTCAAATGAATCTAAACCACTGGCAATTGCTCTGGGCAACCTTCCACACCACCGTTTTTTAGCCCGTCTGCGCCATTGCAAAAGGGGACCAGCCATGTGCAAATCAGTCAGCAGCTGCTGCCACCGAAGGTAGCAGCCCAGCCCGAACTGCTAGGCCAGGTCCCCTCTGCACAGAAAACCAAGCAACCCCAGACATGTTTCGGCCTTGTTGGACCTACTCAGTGAGGTGCAGCCTGGTTCTCTGTGGCGCAGCGAGCAAGGGACCCACGTCTGGGCATACCCTCTCTCACAAGGAGAAACAAACTGACCACAAAAGTGATGGGTGGAAGGTTTCGAATGAATCTAAACCACTGGCAATTGCTCTGGGCAACCTTCCACACCACCGTTTTTTAGCCCGTCAGTTTGTTTGTTAAACAGTCTTATTTCTAAATCACATTCTAAGATGTCTAATCCTCTTTTTATGAGCAAATCTATTCTTGTTGCATATCAGAGCATCAAATGCACCATGATCCCAATTTTAGCTTTAGCTATGCGGTTAGTCCCTCCTGGGAGATTTTTATCCGTTAAGTGGCTTATTTGTTTAACAACTGTTTGGATCACCATCCCCTGCCTCTTCAACACATTATAGCCAGGCAATCCTATTACCCTTACTCCCAATCTCTAAATCACCCACTTTTTTTTTTTAATATAACACTCTGCCTGTATCATAAAATTATAATATATCACAGCAGGAGTTTCCGGCTCCCTGCGTGACCAGGAATACGAATAACCACCTGCACATGGCAGCATTAATTTGTATTCAATTGAATGGAGGCTAAAATCTTACTCCCACCATTAGTCCTCCCATAGGGCGGCCTCTCTCTCATTTGACACCAAATAAAAGTCTGTGTAAATTTCAGATGTTAACCAGCATTCCAGTACACAATAAATATCAGCATTCATCAGCAAATCGTGACCGCCATGCTGGGCAGTTAAATGTTTAGTCCCACATGCATTCCATTAAGCCAGTTTTAAAAATGCCAATGCGGAGTACAAGGGTTCAAGGGAAGAAACCTAACTAACCATGCCCAGTCCTCACATGGCACTTTAAAGGGGAAGTTCACTCAAAAACATGGTTTAATTAAAAAGATTGGCCATAATCAAAAATAAATATAAACAAAATATATATTTTTAAAGTTCCTATGTAACATTTTCGGGAAATGAGGCTCAATGTTTTGATATGGGGGCATCAATTTTGTGAAAAGAAGCAGCCTCCTCTGTTCATAAGCTCTGCTCTCGCAGCACTAATCAAGCAAATGCCCCTTACTGGGAGCTTTTGCTTACTGCTGCCGGAGAGCAGATGTTTACGCGAAGAGAGGAGGCCACCACATTATTTATAATTGCTTTAGACTTTCTTTTTACGTTTCCTGTGCTCCAAGATCCAGGGCAGCACAGAAAATGTAAAATAAAGGCACAGCAATTATAATACCTTGCCGGCCGCCAGGAGAGTCTTCATACTTGCGGCGACTTTAAGTTTTGTGAGCAAAATACCAGCATTTATGAATACTACGCCTGCCACCAGCCAGCGAACGGTGTAGTATTTATAATTGCCGAGACTTGAAGAAGGGGAGTTGGCAGCACTCACCAGCAGCACAGGGTGGGAGCCCAATAGCGTTCTCTGCTCTCCGGCAGTAATAAGCAAAAACTCCCAGTAGGGGGCTTTTGCTTGCCACAAGAGCAGAGTTTAACACAAACAGAGGAGGCTGCTTCATGAAAGGCAATGAGCTGGTCTCCTTGCTCCAAAGGTAGTTAGCCTGCTCCCGAGGATAACTCATGCTTGTAGCAGAGTCCCAATTGTGAATAGCTACCTCCATCCGTAGTCCTACTCAGAACATCAACTGGCATGGACTGCACAATATCTTGCACCTCTGACCATGTGCAGTCCAGCTATACAGCTGTATCCACCACAGCTTGGGCCTACGATTTCAACACACAGCTAGTTAGTCCCTCTTTGATCATTTCTCCTTTTTTGCTCTCCCCCACCACCTCGCTTTGTGAGTCAAAACCCTGGAACCGTCACCAACTTCTAGAGCACCTTCACAAGGCTCATTGCTTTCCATGGCCACAGGCATTTTCCCCTCTTCACCCTTTCTTAGCTTTTATTATGCTAATCCTTTTCAGGCACTGATGTTCACGTCTTGAAATGAAAATACGAGTATTCGCCCTCCCACCATTCCTCATTTCGAGCTTAGTCAATACCAGATTTGGCCCAGCAAGCCGCTCTTGCCTGTCCAGCGGCCATTGATGACTACCGGGGCCTCAAAGACCATAATGCTCCCCTGCTCTTCACACAAGATCAGCGGTACTATTATTTGCAATGAATCCACTTGCTTGGAGCAAAGTTTTTCAATATTGCACAACATGTCCGTGTGCACTGCTACAGTCTCATGTATCTTGCCACAACAGATTCTTTAAGGCAAATGTTTACAGGTTACTTCCATCAGTAATAGCACTATCTGCCGAGGCATCTGCAGCAACATCACCGTCCATCTCGTTAAACTTCTCAGGGGGAGGCATAAATGCTTAAACCATCTTTCTTTGCTTCTTCTACCCCCAATGTTATCACCTCGAATACGGTCACTGAAAAGAGAATTCCCGGGTCAGCTACCATGTCGCACTCCTTTCGCAGAGAATAGCATAGGTTTAACAGTTATTATTGATGGGAGCAGATTTGAGGCCATCTTGAAAGTTAATGTCCTGCTGCCTGCCCTCCTCCTTCCAGCAAGGCCTTATTAGTGTCCCCCATCGCAGCAGCTGTAAACTAAGTTGCGATTTTATTTTCCAATTTCCCAGGGTCAGTAAAACTCTGTCCTGACTGCCCAGCAGGAGCATTAGCAGAACCCACTCCCTCGGCAGGACTGGAGCGCTCCATAACCCAGATGCAAAACTTATATGGAGCTTTCCTTTTTTACCAGCATCAATGTGGCTGGGCTTCTCAAGCAGTTCTGTGTAAAGTATCGTAGGGCACAGCTTAACAAACAGCCTTAGGAGAGGACCGAGAACACCAGACCACACATATTTAAACTCCCAAGGGCACAAATCTCACTGGCACAAATCTCACAGCCACTCTTACCGCCGCACAGAATGCAGGAGCACATTTGTTGCCCCCGAGCTGCACTCGACGCCATGAAGAGTTTTTAGAACTTCCAAACGTCTGCCTACATTTTGTAAAAAGATATTGTGCCTTTGAAATAACTCCTTTTGTTAGACAGCTAATGATTCTCTACTTGTTACAAAGTAAATGGTTCTATGCCGGGAACTTCAATGTTTATTTTGAGAAAGGCATGCAACAAGTTCCGTTATTTGAGAAAAATAAGATTTTCCTTGGTAATGTTCCTTCTACTTAATGTTCCTCCTACAGATTATGTTGCGATTGCCTATGATTAGGCGTGACTACGAGCCTCTTATTTCTACCTCGTTCAAGGCTGTAACAGACTCCTGGTCATCAGTCATTCATGTAAAAAAGCACCCTGGTCTGTCTATCAGTGCTAAAAAACAGGCAGGCTTAGGCTCATGTGCACATCAACATGATAAACATACATTCAGGAAATTAAAGTTCTTAGTCTTAAAGAGACACCATTCTAACGCATTGCACCGAGTATACACTTGATGAAGGAGTTCTCATTTTAAATCTCTGCACTGGCTCCCAGTGGCTGCGAGGATTAAGTTCAAAACCCTCTGCATTGTCCACAAGGCCTTCTGGGGCCTCAATGCCTTCAACTCTCTTTTCCTAAATATCTCCCTTCTCGAGCTCTTCGCTCCTCTGCCTCCAACTCCCTCAGGGTCAGTCGCTTCTCCAAGCAACAAGTTGGTGGTAGATCGATCTCTTTGGCTGGGACCCCAACCTCCCTGTCTCGCTGAAACTTGGAGAACCATCTCTGGTTCCGGAAGCTCCTCAAGACCTTCCTCTTGCTTCTGCTTTCTCTCCTCCTCTCCCCTGCTGAAATGACTGAATCTGCACTTGTCACCTGGCTACTTCCTGATCTCTGGCCCAGGTCCCCTCCCTCACCAGCTGCACACCAGTACTGCCTCCCGGTCCACCCCTGCACTTGGGGGCTGGTTCTGTACCCCTCCAGCTCTCGACACTTTGTCTGCACTTGCCACTAGCTGGCTGCACTTTTTCCTATTGTTTTATTTATTCTTTACTGTTGATCCTAGGTTATACACTTCCCCCTCCCTTTCACCCCCACCCTCGCACTTACCCTCTCCCTATTCCCTGCCCTAGTAAGATCGCTGTCTTTGTCTTCCCTCTGTTCCCCCTCCCTTGCCTTGTCACACCCTGAAATACTTGTGTATAGGTGCGTTATAAATGCCATATCATATCAATGCATTTAATATGATCCCCATTTTCTGAGGGATCTTATCCTCACTAAAAAGGGTAAAGCAAAAGGAGATAAGCCATAACATATCATCACACTTCTTAACAAGATTGTCATATAAGCAAAGAGAAGCAAAATGCATGTTTAAATGGGTAGATAATATAACAAGTGGTGTTTAGTTTAAAAGCATGGGTAGCCTATATCTTGCATTGAGCTACTCTGCACTACAACGCCTTTAGTCTCCATGCACACAGGAAGCACCCATTTGTCACACACGTTTAGAGAGGAGTCTGTCGCAAAGCAAGCTGTTGCGTCTGTGGGTGACACGATCTGCCTAGTTGGACCTGGCTATCATCCCCAGCCCCACTGGCCTCAATGAGCAAGCAAGTATGCTGGCCCTCGGCCTGCTTCTGTGTTTCCCTCTGGTGTGCCGGGCTAACAGCACAATGTGTGGATTCGTCACATCTGCTTTATTGAACACTAAAGGGTGGTACATCATAGGTAGAACTCTGTAATATTACGAAGACATGCTCCTTTGTAAGCTATGTTAAAAGGCCTTCAGTTATCGAAAGGTGCCATCATACCCGTTAGCCATCGCCTCTCATTTTAATCTATGGCAACTTGCGTTTGCAAATGTTGAGTGGCCATGCAAGCCTTGTAACTGCCCATATCCTGTATCAGATAAAAATTGAATGTGTACTGCTAAAAGCTGCCAATTGACAGTTTGAAGTCAGCCTGGCAGCCAAGGCAGTAAACAAACCATTTCCTTGTTGTCGGCTTGAGCTGCAGGCCTTATAAATGCTCTGCCGCTAAGGCCCTGTCCCCCACATGTTTAGGTATACAGGGCTGAGGTAATGCAATGCAAAAATACAGTACATGTTGTATGCATTCTTTTAAAGTCTGTCTTAAAGTGTCTGCTCCATTAATACATTTTAGGGGTACAGGTTGTATGAGCTATGAAAGCCATTTTAAATTATTCCGAGTTCGTCACCCTCTCTCAAGACAGTTGTAATCGATCAGAGATCTGTAGAATAATTCTAGGAGCTATACTTGCAAAACAGGCCACCTATACGGGTAGCAACAAATAAAGCATGCAGATTAGAAATTGTGGATAATAATCACTGCATATCCAAATAAATGAGTTGCATAGTGCATACAGGAGCGCCTAGAGACATTGTACGTGCCAAGAAAACCATAAATGCATGTAACTGGACGCATTCAGAGTAATTTCTCTCAGTGGTTATGGCTAAAAGAACAAGAAAACATAAGCAAAGCCCTCGCAGGACAAGGCTGCAGGGTTGAGCAATGCAGGTTTGCAGGAAAAACTGACAACCAGACAACACGCAACACGTTTGTTACTTCCACGCTACCGAGCCTATGAAATCAGAGGTTTGGACCCTCTGCTGCAAAGTCCTCACAGGACAAGGCCACGGTGTTGAGCCACGTAGGTGTTTGGCGATTAAGTGGTCTTTGGCGCAAACAGTCTGTGCAGACGATTCACCTTCCAGTCTGCGGCCGCCAGGTAAGGAGTTGGGGGGTTAACTTGCATTGCGCTTCTCAGCTCTACTCCTGAGCCCTCCCCTCCCGCCCCCCATCATGTTCCCTCCAATCTTCACCTCTTCCCCGGCCCCTGTTGTGTGAGCCCCTTCCCCGTAGCTCCCTACCTTCGCTGTCCCCCTCACCCCTCCTAGAGGTCCCCTCTTGCCCCTTTCAGCCTGTCCTCCCTCCCTTTTTTCTGGTCCTATCCCTGCGTGGTCCCTCGCATTCCCTTACGTGTGCGCGTCTGTGCCACTTCCATCCTTGGCTTCACATGCGCTGTGGATTCCTGCTGTGCGTGGCCCCTCGCATTCTTTGATCGCGTGTGGCTCCGCTCCCCTTCCATCCCGGTCTGCTGTGTGCGTCCTCAGCCTGCATGGTCCCTCGCATTCATGTGACCGCGTGTGCATCCGCCACAACCCATTCTTGGCATGCCCCCTTTTTTGCATGGCCCCTCGCATTCCTCGATCGCGTGTGCCTCTGCGGCCCTTTCCTTTCCCTGCCTGCATTGTCTCTCGTATTCTCCCAATCGCGTGTGTTCCAGCGCCACCTCCATCCTTGGCCCCATTTTTGCGCCTGAACGTCTTAGCCCGCGTGGGCCCTTGCAATCCTCTATTGCGTTGGTTCCTCACACCTGCCATCCTTGCTTGCTCACAATCCCTTGATCACGTTTGCCTTGTGCCCTTCCCTCTCCAGCTGTGTCTGCTGTGCTCTCCCACTCTATGGTTTCTTCGACTGCTCTGTTTTTGCTTGTATTGCTCTGTGTTTATGCTGCCCTCTTCCTTCTTCTAGGTTCCTCGCAACTATCCTGTTTTTGCTGTGTACTGCTCTGTGTTCTGCTTTGTTTTTTCCCTCTTCTAGGTCTTCTTCCGCCACCTGTTTCGTTTTCTTTGCTAGGAATTGTCTTTTGTACTGTTGTGCTCTTCCTTCCTCCAGGTGCTCTTTCATTGACTGCTCTGGTTTCTTTTTACCCTGCTAACCTGGTTGTTCATCATACTGCCCTGTGTTCTTTTGTGCTCTCTCCCTAGCCCTCCATCTAGTTCAGTTTAATTTATCTATTTACCACTTGTTCTCGTCTCGTTTCGTCTCTTCTGCTTGCACCCCGTACCCCTCTTTTTTCTCCCCAGTGCCACCCCCGACCTCTTCCATTCTTCTCACTCCGCACCCACACCCCTCTCCTCTCCTCTCTACTCTTGCCCCTCCTCCACATCTATGCTGCTCTCTGTTTCTCCCATCTTCTCCAACTGCTTTTCTATAGACTATCCTACCCTTCTCACTAAGTCTGGTAGGAAGAAGTTTAAAAAGGATATCCTGATCTCCAACCCAGTCCTCCCTATCGCCGATATCTACATCAGCGCTTCCTCCAGACAGACCCTCACCAATATCCTCTGAGTCGTTCCTTCGCCAGACCTATGGACTCTTCATATGATCTCTGTGCTCTCTCCTTTCTCTTCCTCTCCCATTAATGGTGGTACCCGATGGGAGGCCCTCCTGGCTTCCTTCCACTTCTCTAAAGTAATCATTAATCTTTACCTGAATGGCACCGTCTTGGTCCAAGGCCCTTAGTCCAACCTCCTCCTCTTTGATAGACGCTCCCCGCACCTTATTAATTTCTGTTCCTCTCCTGCTGTCCCTTCTCTGCCTTCTTCATCTTCCTTGCCTCCCCCCTCTACCACTTCTCTGGCAACCTCTTCCTCCTCTTTGGCAACCTTGCCCTCTTCTCCCATCTCTGCCCACCCTCTGGCTCCTTCGACCCTTCCACAGGGAGTACCTCTGATTCGTACCCCTCCCCGGAAGTCTTTCATGGATGGCAACCTTCTCCACCTCGCCATTGTTAACTCTTGCTGAGCCATCAAACACTCCTCTGACATCTGCCGTCCCCTGGAAGAACTTGACCTTTGATGTCCTTGGTCTCACCGAGATATGGTTCACGGCCATCTCTGCCATGAGCGTCGACACTCTCCTCCCCGATGGCTACAAGATCCTCTCTGCTCCCAGATCCAACCGTCCCAGTAGGGGGTGAATTCCTGTCACTATCATTCCTATGCAGGCCTACTCCTCCTTCGAATGCCTGGTATGTAGGCTCTCTCTCTCCTGGCCACTCTCTCACAGTGGCTACTGCCTACCGCAGATCACCTCCTTCCTCTCCGAGTGGGCGGACCGCTCTTCCTCCCTATACCACTCAACATCCACCTGGATGTTTCCTATCCCAACACAGGACTCTTTCGCGACCTTTGCGTGTCTGTCTCTCTCGCTCGCTCCCTCCCCCCTCCCACCAGCCCACCACCCCCCCTCACCCACCCATGAAGAGTGCGTCAGTTGAGGCTTTTGCTGCCTCTTAATCTCCTCCTCCTGGCTGACTCACACCCTGACACAGCCCTTTCCATGCTCCACTCTGCTATCTCTGACAATCTTGATGTACTTCTGCATGAAGCCTAAAGCACCTCAGGGTTTCCTTGATAGTCAATTAATGTTGTATGACAGCTCCTCTGCCTTTTAGACATGGAATACTCATTGCAATTTATTTAGGGGGTGTTTGCGCTTTAAATACAGCTACGGAGGGTTTTTGAAAATAGAACACAAAATAAAAAAAATGTCAACTTCTACTCTGCCATATAGAGGGCAGGAGTACATAAACCCCCCTCCAGTCTTTACAGACCTCATCTTACTTGATCTCTCTTCTGCCTTTGACACGGTCAACCATGCCATCCTGCTCAACCAGCTCTGTGATAAAATGGTCATCACTAATCAAGCTATGGCCTCGCTGACTTCTTTCCTCTGTGGTGTCGGGGGGCAGTGTCGGGAGTGTTCCCCCCCTTCCGCCCTTCCCCCTGTGGTGTTCCCCAGGGGTCTAACCTTTCTCCCTCGTTGTTCAACCCCTCTCGCCCACTGCATTGCTGCTCTCTGTTCCAACTTTCAGTGCTATGCGGATGACACTCAGCTTGCCTTCAGGCTCCCCTATTCTTCTCACCCCGCATGGTCTGTCTGCAATCTGGAGTTGTGTGCCGCCAATGAGCTCTGCCCGAATGCCAGTAAGACTGAGATCCTCCTTATCTGCACACCTGCACCTTCTTTTCCTGCCACTCTGGCCGGCCCCCCTTTTCCCTCTTCCTGCTGCCACCTGTGAGGCTAAGAACCTCAGGGTCATCTTCGACTCCCCACTCTCCGCCTCTCCTCACATCTCTGACGTCTCTAAGAAGTTAAACTACAAACTGCACCTCGTCAGAGGTATTCTTTCCTTTCCTTCCCACAGAAGCTATCTGTCTCCAGAGCTCAGGTTCTCTCTAGGCTGGACTACTCCAACAGCCTCTTTTTAAATTTGCCTGCCTCTACTGTCCGCCTCTACAACTCATCCAGAACAGGACTGCAAGACTTGTCCTTGGCCTCAAGCACAGGGATTGTATCTCTCCTGCCCTGAAATCTCTCCATTGGCTCCCAGTGGCTGCAAGGATCAAGCTCAACACCCTTTGCATTACGACAAGGCCTTCTGGGGCCTGGGACCGCAATACCTCCAACTCTCTTTGGAAATACTCGAGCTCTTTGCTCCTCCAACACCTTAAGGGTCAGGCACTTCTCCAAGCAACAAGTCAGGGGCCAATCTCTCTCTGCGGCTGGCGCCTTCCCCACTGGAACAGCCTCCCAGCCTCTATGAAACTTGAGCAGCACCATCTCTGTTTCCGGAAACATTTCAAGACTTTCCTCTTTGCTTCTGCCTTTTCTCTTCCTCTTCCTCTTCCTTGCTGATCTCCTGTCTGATACTGCACTGGTCACCTGGCTACCCTCTGAACTTTGGGCCCAGGTCCCTGCCCACCCAGTTGCACACCTGCACTGCCTCCTCGCATCCCTTGCACTTGGGACTGTATCTGCAATCCTACAGTCTCTTTACCTGCACTTAGACACTTGTTGTCTGAACTTAACCCTTGGACTGCCACCTGCTGGCCAAACTACTTGTTTACTGTGTCCTGCACTTACCCTTCCTCCCCTTCCCCTGGCACTCTTCCCCTCCCCTGTCTCCGGCACGATCTCAATGTCACTAGGCCTAGTAAAATTCGTTATCTTTGTCCTCTCTTTGTTTCCCCTCCCTTGCCTCGTCACACCTTGAAAAACTTTATAGGCGCGTTATGAAGGTCATATCCTATATCATAAATGAACACGTATTCAATTGTGAGGTACTAGATCACTTCCAATTCCATATAACTGGTTATAGCCAAGCTAAAGCATACATTAATACATACATTTAATGTGAGGTATTCAGGTTAATTTTATTGCTGGCCATAGCCTCCAGATATGACAGGTGACTTGAGAACCCATTTGAAATGGACATCCAGGAAAGATTGGCTCCTGACTTTGACCCAACAAGCTCTAGAATGTGTGATCTTGAGCTTACGTCCGTTAGTAAAGATTTCCCTTGGGTGCAATTTTCCCTCCATTTATGGACCCCCCCACACTCACAAACTTTTTGCTTTTGTTTGGCTAACCTAACCTGACTTTTTCCAATGAAGCACCGGCTTCAGCTGTGCTTCTCTGGGCTTTTGCTCATCTGTTGTGGGGAAACTGGCACTGCCTTGAGACTCAGTACTAGAAAACTATTTTTCCCTTAGTCTTTGACTATGTTGCCATTTCTTGGTAAATTATCTATGTGTCAAGTACCTTACAGTCCCGCACATAGGGGCCCTTTTTTTTTTTAATGGCCCTAGGCACCCTCCAAGGATTTGTTGGCGATTCTACAAGTGTTCCTATAACAAAATGGTTGCAGCAGTTCACTTTTATGGTATTTTTACTTCTTTTTAATGAACCATATTGCATTTTACCACGTTTGGCTCAAGACTGGTCAGTGCCGAAAAAATGGTTGAGTTAAGTAATCTTTTGTTCTGTGCTTTAGCCATTTTGTCCCTTTACCACCACCCCCCCGGAGCAGACCTGGGAATTCCTTATTTGGGCATGCATTTCCCCACGAAAACTGCAACTTTCACGGGCTCCTGCATGTCATGTGTGCCAGTGCTGAGAAAGAGGATTGGGACAGTCTGGTCCCAATCTACACTACTGGTGCCAGTATGTCTGGAACCACTGTGGACCGTGCTGGTCCACGTCTGGCGTGCATGCAAGCAAGCAGATCTTCCATTGGTTATCCCAGATTCGAGCGCGAAACGAACCTTGGAAAAGAGAAGAACAAGTTACTTACCAACTGTAACGTTCTTTAGACTGGATGTTCCACCCACATCGAAAGCCTCCCCTAGAGCTCAGAGGAAATTCCCTTGAGCAGTACGGAACAAGTTACTTACCTGTAACTGTTGTTCTCCAGCATGGGTCTGGCATGGATTCACATGCTCATGAATATTCCCCGTCGTCAGGCTGGGAATCCTCGGTAAAGAAAAAACCAGTATCAGTTTCGTTTCTGATCTGTCTTTCGTAGTAATAACCAATCACTGGTCTCTGCGTCATACTGACCACAGCCAATGACTGCCCTCTACCTAAGCACCGCCTCTGGCAGCCATCTTCAGATTTGGAAGCACGTGAAGTGGCAGTATGACCAAGTGAAGAGCCGCAGAGGGGTAGGCGGGAGGGTTCGCATGTGAATCCATGCCAGACCCATGCTGGAGAACAACAGTTACAGGTAAGTAACTTGTTCCTTCTCCAGCATGGGGTCTGGCATGGATTCACATGCTCATGAATAAAGAATACATAGCAGTACACACATGCACAACCACGGGAGGTGGCAAAGGCTCAACATTAAGCATTACATCAAACCCAACATTATGCATCTTACCTCCTCACCAGGCTCACCTCAGGCGAACAGGTTGCGCAGCACTGCTTGGCCGACCCTGGACTCCTCCCTGGAATCCCGATCGACGCAGTAGAATTTCGTGAAGGTGTGCGTCGACCTCCACGTAGCAGCCCTGCATATGTCCAGCAGGGGCACACCAGAAAGGAACGCCGTGGTGGCTGCGATCGCTCTGGTGGAATGGGCTCTCGGACGGCCAGGCAGCGGTCGGTTTGCCAACCGATGACAGTACATTATACAGCCGGAGAGCCATCTGGAAATGGAAGCCTTCGAGAGAGCCTTCCCCTGATTGACAGGTCCAAAATTCACAAAGAGTTGTGACGTCTTCCGAAAACACTTTGTGCGGTCCACGTAGAACTTCAGCGCTCTAGCCACATCCAGCGAGTGCAAAGTCCTCTCAGCCGGCGACGAAGGCGACGGGAAGAACACAGGCAACACGAAGGGTTCGTTGAGATGGAAGTCCGACGGTACCTTGGGCATGAAGGAGGGGTGCGTCCTGAGCACTATCCTCGTGTCGTGAAAAGTCAAGTACGGGGCCTTGCAGGAAAGGGCCTGGATCTCTCCCACCCGTCGTGCGGAGCTGATGGCCACAAGAAACGCTGTTTTCCACGACAGAAACTTCAACGGGGCCGAGTGCAGAGGCTCGAACGGAGGTCCCATGAGCTTGGTCAGCACCACGTTGAGCTCCCACGCCGGGGCCGGAGCCTTCACCGGCGGGAACGATCTGAACAGTCCCTTCATGAACTCTTTCACCAGACGATGAGACCACAAGGACGTCCGGCCCGTGGTCCTGGTGTATTGGGAGATCGCAGCAAGATGAATCTTGATGGACGCGTGTGCCAGTCCAGCTTTGGCCAGCGTCAGCAGGTACGGCAGTACCTGGGGAGCCGTAATCCGTAGAGGGTTAATCTTCTGTGCGTGGCACCAGACAGAGCCTCTTCCATTTGTGTCCGTAGCACTTAAGAGTCGAGGACGCCCTGGCCTTTGCAAGAACCTCTCTGCAGTCGGCCGGTATGTCGTATCCTCCAAACTCTAGCGCTGCAGGAGCCAGGCCTGCAAGTTCAGCGATTTCGGGTCATGGTGGAGGATGGCGCCTCCTTCCCTGGAGAGTAGATCTGCGTCCACCGGCAGCCTGATTGGTGGGGACGCTGATAAGTCCAGAAGGTCCGGGAACCATATCTGCCTCGGCCACGCAGGTGCGACGAGTATCATCCTGCACCGTGACCTCTTGAGCTGGTTGACGAGCCGGATTAGCAGTGGCAAAGGAGGGAACGCGTAGAGGAACAGGCCCTCCCAGGGGAACGAGAAAGCATCGCCAATGCTCCTCGCCTGGGGAAACCTGCTGGCGAACCTCCGGCACTTGAGTTTGTCGCCGTCGCGAACAGGTCGATCTGGGGTGTGCCCCACCGTCGGAAGAGGCGATCCACTAGATCCTGCCGTAGTTCCCACTCGTGGCACGAGCGCAGCTCCCTGCTGAGTGAGTCGGCGATGGTGTTTTTTATCCCTGCCAGATGAAACGGCACCAGAAACATCCTTTGGGCGACGGCCCAATGCCACAGGTCCTGCGCCTCCTTGGACAGTGCTGGGGACCTGGTTCCGCCCTGTTTCCTGATGTAAAACATGGTGGTGGTGTTGTCGGTGAAGATCCTCACCACCTTGCCCTTGAGGGACGGAAGGAAGGACCCGAGGGCCCAGAACACTGCACAGAGCTCCAGGACGCTGATATGGAGGGACTTCTCCGTCGGGAGCCAGAGGCCTCTCGCGTGCAGATTTTCGGTGTGCGCTCCCCACCCTTCCAGGGAGGCATCCGTGGTCACTGTCTCCTGGTGGTCTGGGGTCTGGAAGTCCATGCCCGCCGTCAGAGGCGCGCGGGTGCCCCACCACCGGACCGCTCGGCGGAAACTCTCGTCGAGTGTGATCCTCTCCTCGAAGCCGCCCGTCGTTTGGATCCAGCGCGCGTCCAGGAACTCCTGCAACGGGCGCATCCGGAGCCTGCACATGGGAATGAGGTAGATGCAAGAAGACATCATTCCGAGGAGGGACTTGATGGACCTCACCTTGGCCGCGTCGGAAACCAACATCCGCTGTACCTTGCCCAGGATGGACCTGGTCCTTTCCTCCGACGGGGAGGCCAGAAGGGACACTGTGTCGAGCTTCGCTCCCAGAAACAGTGCATTTTGCGCGGGTACCAGGTGGGACTTGGCGTAGTTCACGGAGAATCCCAGGTCCGTGAGAAGTTGGACGGTCCTTGCCCCGTGTGCTCCACGGCGAGCTCCCTCGTCTTGGCTCGGATGAGCCAGTCGTCCAGGTAGGGGTAGACGTGGATCCCCTCGCGGCGCAGCTGCGCCGCCACCGGTGCAAGGCACTTGGTAAATACCCTGGGTGCCGACCGTAGTCCGAAGGGGAGGGCTTTGAACTGGTAGTGACGCCCCTGGACCACAAACCTGAGGAATTTTCGGTGCCCCTTTAGGATGGGAATATGGAAGTAGGCATCCTCCAAATCCAACGACGACAGGAAGTCTCCTTCCTCCAGCTGACCCAGGACGTGCTGGAGGGTGACCATCCGGAACTTCTGCGCCTTGATGAACTTGTTCAGACGTCGCAGGTCTAGGATGGGGCGCCATCCTCCCGTCTTCTTCTTCATGAGGAAGTATCTCGAGTAAACTCCGGAGCCCCGAAGCCTCTTTGGGACGAGTTCGATGGCGCCCTTCCTGAGCAACGCCTTTACCTCCAGGAGAAGCTGAGGGACGTGAAGCTCTTTCCTGGCCACGGGGGGGACGCGCGGGCACCTTCTTTGAAACTCGAGCGCGTGGCCCCGGGCTAAGGCGTCCAGCACCCAACGGTCGGTGGAGATGGACTCCCACACGCTGACGAAGCTCGCCAGCCGGCCTCCCACCGGGGTGCTTTGGTGGGGGCCCGACCCCACGGCCGTTTCAATCCTGTTTCGACGAGGCTTTGCCGCCTTGACCTCCTTGGCGACGACGGCAGGGTCCGCCAGACTTGCCTCGTCCTCTGTAGGCCTCCTGAGACGACGAGCGGGCCGCTTGACGGTAGGTAGAGAAACCGCTGCCGGAACCTTTGGAGGCGCCCTTGCCTCCGCTGCTCCGAAAGGGCGTCCGTCGTTGCTGTAGAACCCCAAGGGCCCGGGCCGTCTCAGTGTCCGCTTTAATGGCTTGAAGGGAATCGTCCACTGTTTTCCCAAACAGGTTGTTCCCATCGAACGGCATGTCCAGGACTCTGGTCTGTACGTCTTGACGGAAGTCCGTAGCCTTGAGCCATCCACGCCGCCTAAGGCACACGCCGTTGCCCAACTGGCGAAACCCAGTGTCGGCGATGTCCGTCGCAATAGTGATGGCGTGGTCCGACGCCACCTCACCTTCCTGTAGGATCTCCAGGGCATCCGCCCTCTTGTCGTCCGGTACGAAGTCCAGCAGGGGAGCCAGTTTGTACCATAGCTCCCTGTCGTAGAGTGCCACGATAGCCAAGGCGTTGGCCGCTTTAATCGTCGTCGCTGCAGACGAGATGACCCTGCGTCCCATAGCGTCCAATTTCTTTCCCTCGCCGTCCGGTGGGGAAGTCGATGTGGAGGCCGCACCCCCCCCCCCGCTTTCTTCCTGGCCGCCGCGGAGACGACTGAGTCCGGGGTAGGCTGCGCCCGTAGGCACAGGGGGGCTGCGTCCAGGACCCGGTACTTCTTCTCGTACCGGTCTCTTCTAGCTGGCGTCGTGGAAGGGTTCTTGAGGAGGGCGAGGCCCTCATCCCAAATGTCGTCCAGTAGAGGCACCGCGAGGACCGTCTTCCTCTTGGCCTCGCGCCGTTGATAAAGGAATCCTTCCTTTTTCTTCTCCTCAGGGCAGAGTTGGAAAAGCTTGGATGCCCTGGCGATCATGGAGTGGAACGATCCAATCTCGTCGGGCGGAGAAGCCCTGGTGGGAGGTGACGACGGGAGATCCTCGTCGTATACCTCGTTGTCCGTACCCGTCGCTGCCGTGTCAGTCCCTGTATCATCCCCTCGGGTGGACGGGGAGGAGGGCTGGACGGGTCGCGACGGCTGAAAAGGAGGTGGAGGGTGAATCCTTCTTTTCTTGGGCAGGGGAACACCAGAAGGTCCCGGTTCAGGATCCCCCGACGGGAGAGGTTCCTCCGTCGGCAACGGTAGTCTCGTCCTTATCTCTGAGCATAAGGACTGTATAGCCAACAAAATAGCCGCCGAGTTGTCTTGCGGCGCTGGCAGAGGGGAATCCGACGGGCGATCAGGGGCCCCGTCGGCACTCTCGACGCTGTCGTCGTCACCTGCGTCGGGATCCATCCCGACGGGCCGGTCTTCATCCACGCCAAGGCCGTGGCTTAAGACCTCGATCAGCTCTTCCTCTGAAGCCGAATCTACGACGACGCCCTGCCCCCCCCTTTTTCTTCCCCGCCGGGGATTTCACGGGGGTCCTATCGATGGGCACAAAAGAGGACTCCCTCCGAGGTGGCAGGGAGACTCTGAGCCCCGAGGTCGCCACCACTGGTGTAGCCTCCACAGGCTGAGCCAGGGCCGCCGCGACAGTATCGATAGAGGGCTTGGCCGGATGGATTAAGGCCTTCACCACCTTAGGTGCGCTCACCGCCTTATCCTTGAGGGGGGGGGGGGCACTGCCTTGCTCCCCCTCCGATGGGGCCTTCGAGCTCGACCAGGGCCTCTCCAGGAGCTTCGCCGGGTGCTCGCCCTTCCTCTTACCCGACCCAGAGCGTTGGCTCGTGGCTGAAGGTGCCGGGGAGGGTGCGCCCTGCCTGGCGCCCGTAGAGCCCGACCGTTCGGCGCGCCCGGTGCCAGCGGACTCGCGGTGCTTGGCCTTGTGTTGGACCCCCGTCGCCGGGGCGTCCTCAAAGGTCTTAGAAGACCGCTCGGATTTCTTCCTCTTCTTCTCGCCTGACGGGCTCTTCCCTTCCAGCCAGTTGGCGAGGCGTTGGTGGCGGTCCTTCATGGTCCGCTCCGACATATTGCCGCAAAACGCATAGTCCTTCTCCACGTGCGTCTTGTCCTCATGTAAGCAGTAGAGACAAAAGGAGTGTTCGTCCTCCTTAAAGACGTTCTGCAGCCGGCATCCAGGGCAGACCCTGAACAGCTTTCCAGGCGTCGAGCTTCCCTTCTCCTGGGCCATGTCCGGGCCTGAGAAGCTTCTGGAGTCCTCCAAAAGGTAGCTCGACGAAATCTTCACCCTTGAGGGGCGCAGACGAATCCGACACGGGCCCCGTTGATCGGATGGAGAGTCGGTGGAGCTTGAGGCTCTTTTGACCGGAAAAAACGAAGTTTTGAGAAAAAAACGTGAAAAAATAGCACTAACGCTCGAGAGCAATAGCACGAGGATCCCAACACATGAACGTGCGGTAAAAATCTGAAGATGGCTGCCAGAGGCGGTGCTTAGGTAGAGGTCATTGGCTGTGGTCAGTATGACGCAGAGACCAGTGATTGGTTATTACTACGAAAGACAGATCAGAAACGAAACTGATACTGGTTTTTTCTTTACCGAGGATTCCCAGCCTGACGACGGGGAATATTCATGAGCATGTGAATCCATGCCAGACCCCATGCTGGAGAAAGTTCGCACTCCCTGTTGACACTGGTCGTGAACAGATCCACTTGAGGGGTTCCCCAAAGGGCGAAGATCTCTTGAAGGACTTCCAGAGCTAGTTCCCATTCGTGAGAAACAGAGCGTCCGCTGCCGTGTTCTGCTCTCCTGCTAGGTGAACTGCCGACAGAGATTCCTGCTTGCATTGCCCAGAACCACAGCTGCATTGTCTCTCTGCACAGTGGTAGTGACCCTACGCCTCCTCTCTTGTTTAGGTAGTACATGGCCACTGTGCTGTCCGTCATTATCAGGACATTCTTTCCCCGTACAGAAGGCAGAAAGGATTTCAGCGCTAGTCTGATTGCTCTCAGCTCCAAAAGGTTGTTGTGTAGTTTGGACTCTGATGAAGACCAACAACTGCCGATTATCAGATCGTTGATATGAGCTCCCCACCCCGTGAGTGAGGCATCCGTCACTACTGTTATCTCCGGCCATGGTTGCCAAAAAGATTCTACCTTGAGGATATTTCGTTGCAAGCCCACCATAGAAGATCTTGAGCCACTCTGGCCGGGATTTGCAGAAGATCTGACATATCCCCCGAAAATAGGGACCATTGAGTTCTGAGGGCCCATTGAAGGGATCTCATTCTCAATCTAGCCTCTGGCACCAGAAAAATGCAGGATGCCATGAGCCCGAGCAACCTCATAAAAATCGAAGGCCGGCAGATGTTGGGGAATTTGAATCCTTGTTACCATCTGCAGAATGTGGTAAGCTCTCTCCTCGGGAGGCGAGGCTTTGCCCGAAGAAGTATCCAGTACTGCTCCGATGAATTGGAGCTTTTGCCGTGGATTCACTTGTGACTTCTTTTAATTGAGGGAGAAGCCCAGTCTGTGCAAGAAGTGGCAGTTCATGGTCAGATGTTCCTGGGCTCGTTTGGGTGAACTTGCCCTGATAAGCCAATAGTCTATGTAAGGGTAGATGTGAATCCCCACTCTCCCGAGACGCCACCACAGCCATCAGCTTGGTGAAAACCCTCGGGGCGGAAGTCAGCCCAAATGGCAGAACTCGAAACTAATAGGGAGAACCGGAAACTGGGAACCTCAGGTACCTTCTGTGCTTGAGATGGATTGGCACATGAAAGTAAGCATCCTGAAGGTCCAATGAAACCAGCCAGTCCTGAAGTTGCAGAGCCTGCAGGATCTTAGAAAGGGTCACCATCTTGAACTTGTCTCAATCCTCCATCCTTCTTAGGAATGAGAAAATGAGGGGAGTAACAACCCTTGTTTCTCTCTGCTACAGGTACATGTTCTATTGCACCTTTCTCTAGCAGGACTCAAATCTCCTGTACAAGGAGCGGGTCTGGAGTTTTGACAGAATTGGTTCCTGGTGGATGATCTTGAGGTCTTTGTCGAAACGGAAGGCAGTAACCATGGGTGACTATCTCTAGCGCCCAGGCATCTGACGTAATGCCCTTCTTTTCACTCAGATACCAAGTGATCCTGCCTCCCACCGGGGTCTTGTGGAAGAAGACCTCAAAGTGGCTTTGCAGCGGCTGAGGAGGTAGTAGCAGCTGATGGGGCTGATCTAGCACCTTGACCTCTTCCACCACAAGGGGGGTTTCTCTGTTGACCTATTTGACTGGCCTGTCATTTCGATCTTCCAAAAGAGGAGTAGAAACTAAAGGGACGGCTCCTCCAAGAAGATGACCATGCGTAGGAGTGTTGCTTAGGCTGTTTTATAGCGGCACTGAGTGATTCAGCTGCCGCTTTAGAGGTCTGCAGCTTCTCCAAGCTCTCATCTGCCTTGCTGCCGAACAGCCTCAAGCCGTCAAAGGGCATATTGAGTAACCTGGATTGCACGTCAGGTGCAAAACTAGATTTCCTCAGACATGCAAATCTGCGTAGGGCCGTGCTAGATGCCATGGACCTGCTTACACTATCAGCAGTGTCCAATCCTTACTGGAGGCATTCCTCCATAGCCTCCTTTCCATCTCTTACTATTGCCAGGAAACCATCCCGTTCCTCGCCCACCAGGCTGTGTTCAGCCGCTGATGTCATACCATCCCACAGGGTGTATTTAAACCTTGCCAGAGTGCAAGTTACATTTGTAGATTTAAGGGCCATGCTGCCCGAAGAGAAGACTTCCCAGGCCCAAGCATCAACTTTTTTGTCATCCCTATCAGGTGGTATCGAAGGGTAAGCTGACTGTCTAGTGGAGGTTGAAGCTTGTACCACCAAGCTCTCTGGCAAGGGATGCTTTGACAGGTACTCAGGATGTGATGAGGATGGTCTGTACTTCCCTATAAACTTTATTTACTGCAGGCCCAGAGTCGGGGGTATCCCAAGTTGCCATCACCCTTTTTTGCAATGCCTTATGGACAGGGAGGACAAGGTCCCTTTGAGGTCCCTCATTAAGGAGGTCTGTCATATCGTCTTGGTCAAACCTTGGGGAAGCTGTTTTCCAACCCATGAAGTCAATGACTCTTCCCATTAGGTTTCTATACCCAGAGTCTGCAGGGTCTGGCTTCTCAAACTGTACTTCACGGGACATATCTAAGCCACTGGCTGTCTGAAGGCAGTGTCTAAAGATCAGCCATCTTCGAGTTTGGGTCCATCAACTCCTCAGGAACCTCTTTAGTTCTAAATCTAACCCCAGCTGAAGTAACGTTCTCTTCAGAGGATTGCTCCTCGTAAATACAGGACATAGATCTAAAACGTTCTTGCCTGGGTTGTGGATGGAAGATGATCTGTGGTAAAAAGGGTGGCATTGATCTAGGCTTTGACAAAGGCGTCGATTTTGGCATCGGGATTAAAGAATGCCTCGACAAAGGCGTCAAAGGCGTTGATATAGACGCTGGCTTCAACAGTTTCGAAGGAGGCTTAGACGTCGTCGGGGGAGGCCTTGACGCTGTCGCAGAAGGTATCAACGGCATCTTCGGCAGCGGCCTCGACGTTGTCGTCGAAGGCTGCGTCGAGTCGATATTTGACTGATGTGGACGCCATTTGGTCAGCCGTCACCCCGAGTTATGCACCGGTGGTTGACACTCTTTTTCCATGAGGTGTCGGAGAGCTTTCCCCCGATGAAACCCTAGACTTTGTTAGATCTCGCATGCCTGGTCTTTGATCTCCCTCTGTCAATCTTGGAGTGGGCAGGATCTTCAGGCGGCTTTGTCGAGGGGGTCTGGGCCGCATTCTCGAAATTATTTTAGCATCGAAGCCCTCAAGGCCTCCCATTTTTGAGGGGAATCATGCTTGTAAGGGTAGGATATAACACTTCTATCAGAGGAGGAGGAAGAGGAAGAGGATCTATGTCATCGCTTCTTTGATTTTTTTGGACAAAGAAGAGGAGGATTTCCTCGAGCAACTCTTAAACCTCGACCTGTGTCGAGACTTTCCGCTCGACCCTCCCAAATCTCTATCTTTTTGGAGACTTAGAAGATTCCTCCCCCACCGTCAGCTTACCCTTCTGTTCCTGAATAGCCTTATTGGTCATAGCCTGACAGGAACCACATTAGTCGACCCGATGGACAGGGCCCAAACACCAAAGGCAATTACAATTTCCACACTTTTGCCATTTTTTTAAAACATGTCTTGGGTGCGGAGTCGATGAAAAGGACATTTCGTCGATAAAACTGATGCGCCGTTTTGTGACACAAAGCAGTGCTCCGAAAAACTGAACTAACTGGCGTGGCTCAAGCCCTTTATACTACGGATGAAGTCGACGCTCATCAGCGGCCCTCGAGGGACTAGGACTCTGCGGCTTCCAGCACAGCGCCCTCTGATGAAAAATGTTTCTGAAGCAGCAAAGCTGGGAGACAAGATATCTAACATGAGGAATACGTGGGAGGACACAGTCCATTCGAAGGGGCTCTGCATCCATTCCAGGTTAAACTGAAGTTCTCTTCAAACTACAGAAGGCGACAAGTATTCTGAAACGCTAAAGCATACCTGTGGAATCGCCAGAGACGTGCCGGAAGGTTTGGCACCCTGAGGTCGCTGTTGCCCTGTCTGACCCCTTTTTGCATCGATCACTGAAGGCCTGCAAGTGCACTTCGACCCTTTCGAGTAGTGGGAGCAACTACTCAGCACCTCCCGATTAACCTCCAAAAGAGCATCATCAGAAGTATTCCTGGGCCATCCAGCAAACTCACCAGCTCAAACTCGGGGTATTGCATAAGAGTGCTGCCACTGCGCGTTGACACTAGAGACTTGAGGAATCGCTAGCTTGTGGTCCTGGGCCCTCCCACCAAATTTGTAGTCCTAGCTCCTCTGGGTCATGATTTAGGAGAGTGTTCCACGCCACAAGCATTTGCGGTCCCTGTGTCGCCCTGCTGTGGTGACGGTCATTGTAGGAGCTTTGCTTGTCCCCTTTTCTTCATTGAGAATTTAGAAAAGGCTACTGTCCCGCCACAGACTATCGTCCCATCCCACAGCCAGTGAGATCCAGAGTGATGTGCAACTGCAAGGGTTGAACCTACAAGCGACCTGGCATAGACGGGCATAGTTTGGCCCGGACTGTGTCGAGGGTCGGGGAGTACATTCATCACTTACCGGTGGCCCCCTGCATTCTTTACGCAAGAGCATCCCTAAAAAGATACTCGCCTTAGCTAGGGTTAGCCTGCACTCCCTAGCTATTTCCAAAACTCGGAAGTCGCTCTCTGCCTGCAAGGGTAGACCCTCCTCAAACAGTTCATCGCCTCCAGCCCCTTCCTGAACTGCTACAGCTCCCTGAAGAGGACTGCGACCGTGCGTTTCCAACACACTAATGTGTGAGAGTAACACTGACAGATTAAATAATGAAGGCCACCTCTCAGAACAAATTCCTGTTGGTAGAGGGGTGAGACAGGTATGTACGATTGCTCCCTTTCTCTTTAATTTTTATCTAGCCAATTTCGGACAGGAAGTCAATTCTGCAGGGTTGGGGAGTGTTAAAATTGGCTCCAGGGCCATTAAATGGCTCATGTATGCGGACAACATCGTCGTCGTGGATAAAACACCAGTGGGCCTTCAACTGTTATTGAATGTTCTTGATACTTACATGAAGAACAACGATCTAAAGGTGAACCCAGGAAAGTCGAAAATAGTGATCTTCGGTGACAAGGGAAATGGGGAAGGTAGGTTCCAATGGATGGTGGGAGGAGACCCCATCCTGGTGGTCGAGGAAATCGTCCATCTAGGAAATACACTATATGCTACCCCCATAATAAATCAGACCCTGTCAGAGTTCATAGCAAAAACTAATCAGTTAACCTCTCAATTAGAGAGGATTGTTGGGCAATTCTGTAAATTCTCTCTCCTGCCAGCGGTGAGGTTTTACACGGCAAAGATCATTCCAGTACTCCCATATGGCATAGAGGCAAAACCTATAGCCTGGACCCTCGATTGGCAGACAATCAAGGGTAAAATCGAGAAGAAGGTCTTAGGTTTGCCAAAGGGCACCCCGAAGGTAGGCCTGAGATTCGAGTTGGGTGTAAGGTCACTGAAATCCCAAATGGATTGGAGGTTAGTATCTCTTTATAGATTGATTGCCAATCCCATGGGGAACTCATTATACGAGGACCTACTGGTGCACCTCCAAATGGGCCAGTCGTTGATGCTACAAGACCTAGGGAGGCTGGCACTGGAGATCCTCAGTAGTTGTGGTAGCGATGAAGATACACTATCAGTAAACCCAATGAAGACAAAGAAGGCATTAGTTACAACAGACTGGATCAGGACAATCGACCAAATGAGGTGCTCTACTGTAGCAGTATCTCTTTCCAAGTGTGATATGAAACTTGGATACCTTCCAAGGTACCGGTTAAAATTCCCAGATACAAAGGACAGAGAACTTTCTCAGAGTTCGATTAAACCTGGTTCATACGGGGTCAGTTCTAGCTCGTTGGGGCTTTGAGGAGATCAACAACACTCAGCCCAGATTGTAAAGATCCCAAAAAATCAGACAATCGAGCATTTGCCAAGGTACTGTGGGGGGATGTGGCAAGCCCGAGAAAAATAAAAAGTAATGCGAGATTCGAGAATCTTCCTCTTTCTTTTGTAGAATTGAAATGGAATTTCGAATATGAATGTACTTAAATGTTAATGTTTTGTAATTTGATATATGGATTTTGATTTATTGACTTGTGTAATGTTTTGTGAAAAACCAAAATTTGGTTCTATCGCAAATAAAAACACACTACTGTACTTTTGAGCATAAGGCTCCCAACTTCTGCACTGCTTAAGTTAGGGATCGATTCTGAAGAACTGCCTAATACTATATTTGTATTAACCTACCCTTCTGTTAGATTGTGGCTGTGGTTTCCCCTTTACTGCATTAGGCGAAACGTAACTGTATGCATGTTAAATAGTGAAAGGCGTGTGTAGCAACTGTTTTATATTACTGTCTTTTATTTGTGTTTAATTATTAAGGCCTATAATAAATGTATATGTATTTTTGATATACAGTTGTCTAAGCGTATTCTGTGGAGTTTTACTGTGTGTGCTCATTGAGGGCTTCCGATCACTCACCACTCCTGAGACTTCGTCTTGACTGCCTGCCAAGCTACAATGATTGGTCTGACTTGTCCAGAGGGTTCCCCTGTTCCACTAAACTAGGGTGGCACCCTAAACCTCTGCCCACCAGGTCAGGGTTTAGGAATCCATCTGAACGATGTCCACTTGTGTGTAAATTGTACACAGCTTAAATTGGTAATACTGAGGTAGATTAATACATGGGTCCCTCAGTGACACAGTGATTTGCAGGTAGTGATCATCCAAGACGCAAGTCTGACGTTTGGTTAAACTTGGGCTTTGAGGTATAATGCGGTAGATCTTTAGTTCATTGGACCCAGATTGTGGTGCCAATAGTGGCGGATTTAGCAGTATTTCAGGCTTTCTGAACTCCGGGTTTTCTGCTAATCATCTCTTGATGTGCGTCAGGAAATACAGTGAAGGAAAAAGAATTTGCATTCCAGATTTCTGCAAGGACATGGGCATTGCTTTGCTATGGAACCAGAAGTATCCCTCACTTGTACCGAATTGGTTTGCTCCTTGGGGCTCAGCGTTGGCAAGGACGCCATTGTCATCTCGTCTCTCGCTTGACTCCAGCTTTGCGACTGGAGCCCCATTTGTTCCACTTGCTGTTGTGTTGGTCTCACTGGAGACATCTGGACATACTAGCCGTTTCCCTCCTCTGAGCAGTTTTCTTTTCCCTGACACAGCCCAATGGCAAGCTGTGGCAGTTGGAGGACTGTCAAACTCACAATTGGAGGACTGTCAAACGCACAATTGAACACTTGAGGGGAAAAAAATCTATGGATCCCAAACACATCTGACAGCCAAGCTTGCCACAATGCAATTCTGAATGGAGAGATTCTGACTCCCCACGTTCTTGATGAGATGCGCCTCCTTGGAAACCACCACGCATCTTGCAATGGCCGACACAGTGGACTTGTTCCTGATCAATGAGAAGATAAAATGCTTTAGAAATTGCGTGCACTGTTGGTACCCCTGAAGTCTGCATAGTTCAACTTTGAACCGAAAACAGATTGCTTCAGGCGCTTCATGTCACGAACATTCATGATTCAGTGTGTACAGCAGCATAAAGGAGAAAGTCCAAGTATTAGCAGCATTCCACACAGTGAACCAAATGGCGAGAAAATCAGTGTTCCAATGAACAAATTGAGCGTGGTCAGGGTTTTTTTGTAGGATTTTCGTGGCAAACAGTGATCGCAGAGAAAACACTATTCATGCCAATTAACCGTGAGCTGTTGATTAAAGAGTGCATGGCCTCTTCCACTGTATCTGCAGAGGCTAGGAGAGATGTAATCTGTTTCACCACTGCAGAGTGCTTCGAGATAAGATTTCTCACTGCTTCACATACTTAAACGCATGTTTTGCAGGCGTGCCAAATGCAAGCTCAATTTTGGAAACTGTAAGGGTCTTAAACTTGAGGCTTGGCCAGGATAAGAATCTGAATCGTGATGGCCTACGTGGATTTAGAATCAAACCATAACATTTAACTTGTGTGCTCACATTGACCAGCATCAGTTCCCCAATTACAGCATTACAACAGGATTCATTAAACTGTACGAGATATGAGCCATTAGATAAGCTATTTACTGACTGGAGAAAAAAAAAATAACTATTGGGGTAACAAGGAGTGTGCACTCCATGTTATTGTCACAGGAGTTCACTTGTGCAGCATGCGCACAAACCATGCGAGTGGAACCTTGGCATTCAAGTAATGCGTATAGTGTTATTTCAGGGCTTGCAGGTCACACACATGTGAAAAAGGCACAACACAGTCCTCCCTGACCCACATGTTATTAATAAAGTGCACATTACCCCAGGAATGCAGTTCCTGACAAACCATTGAAGGTTTGGTTTGAAGAGGAAAACCATGCAAAATCCAATTTGTCATTTGTCAATCCCGATACCCAAGCAGCTGATGCCACAAAACGTTTTATAAGTTCACTAAGCAACAGGAAAGTAGAGCCTGACATTGACTGGTGTATTGCAACCCTGGACAAGTTTAAATACATTAGTTCTGGCCATGAAATTACATTCCAATCTGGCACTCCGCTGCTAAGAGTGTCCAGGAAGTCGGTTACAACAGAAAGACTTACTGCTGCTTCTTGGTCGCTTCTAATGACAGACGGATCACTCTGACCCAGTCCTATATCTGTAATGACATCCTGTAGTGCATAGAAGCCATGTTCTAGCGATTGATCATTAGAATCTGATGCATGAAATCCCTGCTGCACTGCCTCACTCTCAGTCTGCAGGAATTGCATTATTGCTTGTGACCAAGTGTAAATTCTACCTGTTACTGACGCGTGTCCCACCTCACAGGGTACTCTAGGGTCAGAGGTGGTGCAGGTAGCTGATCTCCTGACACACCCACTCTGTGGGCGCCTCAGAGCAGCAGCTGTCTGCATGATAGCTGTCCTAAGATTAGATCACCTCAGTCAGGTGAGATTGTGAAAGCATTCCTTGGCACAGCTTACCTATTGATGGAGCCTGTGTCAGGGAAGTGTTATGGGAATTCCAAGACCTATATGGGCCCATGCCGCTTCCTGCCCTTCTTTTATTGCATTCATTTGCTTGAACAGCCCATTATATGGGACGCTCTGATGCATAGGTAATATGCCTGGTGCCATTGCATTCCTTTTCTTCTCTATATGATGCACTCTAGAACTCACCTACTTCCCTCTTCCAGTCAGGGTAGAAGTTCAAGTTCCTATTGCTGCAAGTGCAATGTGGAAATCTACATGCCATGTCTAACATGTGAACATCTTTAACTTGCCATATTTACTGACCCCAAGTGGACCACAGAGGGACAGTTTCCTCCCATATTTGTTCAGTCATGTTTGAATTCTCCGTCAAAAATGACAGAATCTGCAACACACATGTGCTGTGCATCAGTAGGCTCTGGAGGAAACATACTTATTTTTAAACTGGTAATCCCCTGCTTAGCGTGGCTTCAGTGAAATACATGGGAACTGTGCTTGGAACTCAGGACTTTGAAAAGCCACTGCACAGTGTTCCCAGAAAGTGTATTTGGGTCACAGAATGGGCTCACGTTTGACAGACAAAAAGGTATTGTAATATCTAACACAACACATGGGACCTCATCTCATTGAGGGCCTAAATATCATCAAAAACATCAAACTAAGCATTTTGCGCAGATGTCTGCAGCCTAGTTCTTAACAGTTCTCTATATGTCCTGGACACAGGATCACTGGGTGCAAACATTCTGGATTCATCATTCACAAAAAACGTGTGAACTTTTAGCTGCTTTGCTTGGCCACTAAAGGTTTTAAATTATGGTATGCACACGTGACCCATGGTTAGAGGAAACATTTGTATGGAGGCTGGTGTTCCGGGTCCTGAAGCTCTCTTTTCTCCGAAGTGTGTGAAGAACTTAAAGGCTTTAGAATGACCTCTTTGCTTACAGAGGGAGTGGAAACCTTGCTCAGAAAATGCCCTGAAGTTATTGAGATGAGAAACACCGAGGCTCAGTCACAGTAGAAGGAAATATACTGCCAGTATTATGCAACACCATTTCAGAAAACCCGTCCAAAAGAATTCCTTCATTAATTTAGCAACCAAAAAGGCTTGGTTTCCAAATTGGCAGATCGGCAGTACTTCCCCTGAATTGTGGAGTTCTAGTCAAGTGTGGCATATTTTTCCTCATATTGCACGCCAATCATCATAATTTGTCGCATCTCTATCTCTACTTCAGGCTCCTTCCAAACAGAAGTTAAAATGGAGTCTAACTGCTGCATAGAGACGTGGTAAATTATTTAAACTTCTGATCCCTAGAGGCACATTGTCTACCCAGTTACCCCCTATTGAAAGAATGCATTTAGTCAGGCACACCTTTATAGAGTGGTTGGCTCGTTCAATAATCGCATTTGTCTCAGGCTGAAAGGGTTAAGAATTGTGCAGCTCAGATCTGCAAGCCTTTAATGCCTTTCGCAGGGCCCACCCTGCGAAAGCTGGACCATTATCAGCATGGAACGTTTGAGTTGCTGTCATGGCTACTACACCCCTAGATTGCCTCTATGACCAATTTGCAGTGTCCTCTCTTCCGAGGAATCATCCAGTTGAACCTAGTGCAAGAATCCACCATTACTTGAATATATGTGTAATTAATTATTGCTGGTAGTGGGCCTATGTGATCCAGATATTGAATCTGGAAAGGAGAGGTTGCCTTTGCTATGGTCCATAAGTCATCTTCAGACATGTGTAACAGTTTGCTATGTATACTTATCTGTTACTTTAATCTTGGCCACCAATACCTATCAAGAAGCAGCTGTGTGGTGGCAGTGTCCCCAAAATGGGTAGATGCAAGTCCAGCATTCGTGGCAGCTAGCTTTTCCCGGTCTGCTCCATTGGGGATTAATCTTTGAATAGGATCTCCTTTTCCATAGGAATTGTGACTACTCCTTTGTTATTCTGAATGTCATAAATGTAATTACTTGGGAAGCCTTTTAGCCTGGGTCAAATGCCCAGACAAGCTTTGTTTATTTCCTCATCCATTGCAGTTGCTGAGCGAGTTATGGCTACTACTGTTTTTCACACTGTGTGCTCTTTGGCATATTTGTCTGCCAATGATATCAATGTGCCCTTTGGTATGTGATCTTATGTGCATCACCCATAGCAAAGGGGGAGTTTGTGCAAGGTCCCAAACTTGTTTCCAGAGTTGCCTGGAAGCAATAGTCTTATGCCTGATGTCTCTAAAATAATTTTGAATCCACCAATGAAGATCAGTGTTATATACCCTAACAATGTAATCTGAATCAGACCACTAGTGCAGGGTTTTCTGCTTGGCGCAATGCAAGCAACAATCCATGCAATTCAGCAGTCTGGGCAGACAGGTCTCCCAGGTGTTTTGTTGAAATATCAGCATGTATAAATGCTTCTTCATATGTACAATGTCCTACCACGGCTGCACATACAGCAGCATATTTGGAACTTGTTCCAACAGCTGGTATGTCAAAGCCATCCCAGTAAATTACTTGGAAGAAAATCAAACAATAGCATCTCAGGCAGTGGGGTGTCTGGCTCTGTAGCCATTGTCCACATCTTTGCAATTCTGTTTTATAATGATATCTGGAGCATGTTGAGATGCTGACCATTGAATCCATCTAGTATGTAGTGCCTTTGCATTGGGCACACTAGCTCTTGTAGCAACCTCAAGTTGAACTAAAGTTGTGTAGTTCTATTCACCGTCAGGGGCCTTTCTTTCTGAATGATGATCTGAACTGAAGATAATTATTTCCTCAGGTGTAAATCTTAATTCAGGTATGGAATACACATGCAGCTGTTAGGCAGAAACCTGTGCAGTTCCCTTAGGGACCACTGCAAAAAGTTTAAGACCACAGGAGTTAGCAGTAAACCCAATTGGTAGCAGTCTGCACCACCCAGATTTACCTGGTAGCTGTGGCTGAGCAGTCAGACTTCTCTCAAGAAGAGTTAGGCAGTATACAGAGCATACACAATAGGGCAGGTAAACACAGTAAAACAAGCAAACACTGACCAGAGCTTTGGTGTAAAAGATATGTAATTATTTATTTAAAAACACATCTATAAAACACACTGGCACTAATATCAAGCAATTTCAAAAACACAGTTACTAAAGTATATACACTCCCTTAAAAGAGTATTAGACAAGTCTTAAGTAAAACATCACTTATTTTCAGACAGCGGTGAGCGCTTAACGCAGATGGCACTCTAATAATTCAGTTAAAAGGGAGAGAAAGGCAGAGCATAAATTGAAACAGATTGCAACACTTTCAAAAGAACACAGCAAGAGAGGAGGCAGAATAAAACCGTGAAGTTAGAGTTCAGAAAGCCGGATCCACTTTAAGAGGATCAGAACGAAATGTGTCCAAGGTCACACGGTTGGAAAGTGCACAAGAGTCTCGAGAAGGTTCGGAAAGAAGTTGGACCAACAGAAAGGGACCAGTTAGATGGTCAAGGGGCCAGCCCAGTCTAGAAGGTTAAGGAATTACTGTCACCTTGTAGCAATCTATAGAAAGGGAGGCCAGGCGGACACAGTACCTTGAAATGTGAAATGGTGAGAACACTCCAGCGGGGGCAGTTGTTCCTGGCAATGGTTACAAGTCGGTGCTTCGTCCGGCGGAAGAGAAGATCTCGTCGGGGAGGAAAGCAGAAGGTCGTTGTACTGCCAGGGAAGAAACCAGCCATGGAGTTCTCGATTCAAAGGAGCGGTCCTTTTATTCGCGGTTCAGTGGTAAGTGGCTATCCGGTTGCCGGGGTGCTTGGCACGGGCAATTTCGACCACTAGACATCCAGGTAGGCGAAAAGGAAAGCGAACTTGTTGTCCCCACCAGCTCAAGGGGAAGAGACTCTCCGGCAAGAAGATCTCCTCTGTCGTAGGGAAGTGGTAAGACGGTTCAGCAGGGCTCCACCGGTGATGTCGTCGTTGCAGGTCGGCTCAGCTTCTCCCTCTTTGGATTTTCAGGTCCTGTGGCGACTTCTGAAGTTCCAGTCCCAAAAGCCCTGCTTTTATGCAAGAAACCCCCATTCATTCAGCCTAGCTGTCAATCAAACAGGCTAAGTGGTGAGCGGGGCGGCTCACCACTTGGGCCAATCACGCAAGAGTGCGATTGGGTTGGCAAGGCAACTTAGTCCAAGGTGCCTAAGCCCCCTCCCACACCCTCTGTGGTACCCAGACAGGTGGCACCACTTTGGAGGGTTCTGTGTAGAAGCCCACCAAAAGTGCAACAAAGGGCTCGACCTTTGGTTTGGAGTTAGAGGCAAACACAAACGCCATTTTAAAACCCGAGTTCTGGCAAAAAGACCCTACCGGTGAATTAATATTAAATAAATAACCCGGCGGTATCTTTAGCATTGCACCAAAAAGTGGTGCGTTTAAAATACATGGGCAAATCCCATAGAGAATATTCTTAAGGAATATTCTGCGTGGTAACCAGTGCCACCAGCCAGAAACTCGCAGAGGGAGGACTGCACAGTACCCCCTCGAAAAACAGATCTAGGGGCAATCGAATTACCCCTACCAGTACTTCCACATTAGGATGGTTTGTACTGGTTCCGTTACTAAATTTGTGACTAGTAAAGCCAATTGTGACTTTACATGCCCTGGGAGACAGTAGTCAGTCCCAGGGTATGGAGCCTATGGTGGGGTGCCACTATGACACCCCTGTGTCACGGCACTTAGGGTGATGTGTAACACATATAGTAAAAACACATGAGACCCTATGGAGTAAAAGACCCCATAGCCCATAAAACACATTAACAGTCAAAGGAACCCCTCAAATCATGTCCAAGAGTATGAGGAAAAAGAGTCTCACTCTTGGCAGGAGAAAAAAACAAACTCCAGAAATCCAGCAAAGCTGCTGGGGGACTCACTAGGTTAGGAAATTCAGCCTAAACAGAGAATTCTCCCTAACAGCGACTTATAAGAAATTGGTTTAGTCTCCCCTAAATTACTGACTGTGCATATGAAAGCATCATCTCCACCCAACAGATGTAGTTCTAAATACCATTCTGTGTTTCTGTCTTGCAAAGGACCCGTATGAAAATCATTAATTAGAACACATGGTGCAACATGTGAGCCTGCTCTGGCAACCAATGAGCTGCTTTGAAATTTGGTTTCTTCAAAGCATACAATGGTTTCATTAGCTCAGCAGAACTGGACACAAGATCTGCCAAAATTGAAAAGCCCTACAATGGCCTGCAATTGCCTAAGTGTGTTAGGAGGTTGTATCCTGGCACACCTCAAGAAAATCTGCTGACAAGCCTCTGCCCTCATCTGTAAGAGTAAAACCTAAGAAGGTAACCTCACAATGAGCTATTCTTGATTTCTTGAAGTTAATCAGGTACCCTTTTGCAGCCAACGTGTGAATGAGCAAGTCTACATGTTGCAAGTGTTCAATGAGGTTCTCATGGGTGATGTAAATGTAGTCTACATATTGCCAACAGTTTGCAATGTCTGTCAGCAAACTCTGTATTCTACTTGTGAATGTGCTGGGTGAATTCATATACCCCCTGCATTATTCTGGTGAATTGGAAATGCATTCCCTTAAAAGTAAATGCAGTGTATTTCTGGCTTTCTACATTTAAAGGCTGTGTGAAATACCCATTGCCTAGATCAAGGTTCGTTTTATATTTGCATCTGTGTAAATTGGCTAGAAGTCAAGAGCTTTGCTGCCTCTGTCTTACAATGTGCATTTAAAATTCTAAAATCTACAATAAAACGGTAAGTACCATCTGGTTTTAAAACTGGCAGAACCGGCCTGTTGTGTGGGCTTGCTTTAATTGGTCCACTATGGTTTACATGTGGGCAACTGTTTGTGGCTTAACTGGATACTATCTCTGCAGTGGGTGCGGTTTCAGCACTGGAATCACATGCGTTGGACATTCCAGATCATGTCCTACATGGTTTTTAAACAGTTGAATTTCAGCCAGCGCTGCCCATTCTTGTGCGTATTTTGTACTAGCTCCCCACTCACTTCTTTTATAAAAGGCCGGCATCACTACTTCTTCACCTCTCAGTGCTCATCTCTCATACAATGGTGACCAATCGTGAAATGCCAAAAGCCCTTTATATTGGATATGTAATTGTGGCAAAACAATGCTTCAATCTCTTGGGATGTTAACTTTCCAGCTGAATGGTTACAAAATACACTTCATTATCTGCTAAAGTCTGCCCAGTGGGTATAGTTTTTGTGCACTTCTATGTGCCTTTGTACGCTCCAACAGTGCCTTGTGGATGCATTCAAATATAGAAATATCAGACACAGAATCTAAAAGGACCTTTAATCCAGTCAGTGTATCGCTTAGTCTTTGGAATGAGCCAACAAGTGCGTGGACTCTGCAGCACTGAGGTTTTACAGAATTGCAGTGTGTTTCTCAATTTTCATGTCCTTGCCCCTCAGTTTTAGAACAGTCTGGCATCTTCGCCTGTGAGAAACGAGAGGAGCTCTCATCAGTACCATATTTTTGTAGACTTCTCATTTGTTTTCGGTCTCTAAAATCATAGTATGTTGGTCTAAAATGGGACTGCCCCCTTGGTTTACCCCACGGTAGTTTGCCCGCGAGTGCCTTGCCACTGCAGGGCATCCCAGTCTACTGTGGTTCTCTCTTTCTTTGGTTCATGCGCTGTGTAATTTTCTTCCTCCAGCGACGGGAAGCTGTTGGCTGTGTGTTCTACCACCCCTTTCTTTTACCTTGAAAAGATCCCCTTCCTCTGAAGGGTTTCCCTTGCTGGTGTGTCTCCTTGTCTGGATTACTATCCTTGTTAGCCTTTTCTGTACCTCTGTAGGTCTTCTGCCAAAGTGGCCTCTGTCTAGTGACTGATAAGTGGCAGTCACTATGTCCTCAAATTGCTCCCTCTTTTCCTGCTCATTCAATTATGTACTTCTCATCTTGCAGGCTCTCCTTTCAATAAGAGTAGAATTATGTTCTCAACCATTTCATAATTATTGGATGCTATGGACACGCCTAAGTTCATGGCTGCAGTAGCACCCTGTGTTCGCAGAATGTCTGCCAATATTGATACTAAGGATGTTATAGGCACTCTGTAACAGCTGGATTTATTTACAGCTGTTAGACAGTTTGCTAAGGGTGGTGTGCAGCCAGAGGGAGGAAACATGGCTAGGGCCCTGTGCTGTGGTGTAACTTAGGGATAGGCGGCTTGCAGGTGTCCTAGTTTTTCTGAATACCACTTCGGTATGTCCTCATTTTTGGAGGGGCATGACCCGGATATAATTCTCAATGTCTGTAGATGCACTCCCCCTGTGTCGGTCTGTCCATGTGGCTGCATATTGTAACGCAAGGTTATGTACAGTGTCAAAGCATGCAGCCAGTAGTTGATAATCTTCTTGTAAAAAGGGACCTCTGCAATTTGGATGAAAACAGGCTAAGAATTCTAGTGACAGGTTGGGTGTGGCTAATGGTCCGTGGCTCGCATTTGTTTGTGGATAAACTAGCTTACCTCCAAACCCCAGTTGACCTGATTTATGTGCATCAAAGCCAAATCAAGAAACTGGTAAACGATACTGGGCGGCCTTTATGTCTCCCCTTATCAGGAGAGTCGCATACGCGTGATTCACCTTGTTGGCTGGGGATTTCAAGTAAGATGAGAGCGATTCAGCGGGCAGACCTCCCAATTGGCCAATCACTACTGTAAAGTTTAAATTTGCTCCGTCACAGTGCGATAACCTGAGCCAATCAAACGGCAGTTCTGCAATGGATAAGAATATCAATTTCCAGATGAGCCATCTTCTGAACCCACCTAACCTCTATTAAAAAAGCTTTTTTCGAAAAAATATTTTTGCCCGGTTTGTTTATTGTGACTGGGCCATCAGGTTATTATTAGCTATGCTACGGTCCTCTCTAAGAAGTCCCATCTATGTGGGGTGCCACCTGTCGTGATTGCCTACAATTTGGCGCGACTACGAGCCCTTTATCTCTACCTCAGCTGAGGGTATGACAGACTCCTGGTCATCAGTCATTCATGTCAAAAACCACATTAGGATGTCTCTCAGCGCAAATAAATAACCAAATAAAAAAGACAGACAGGCCTAGGCTCATGTGCTTAACAACATGATTAAGCATACACATTCAGGAAATGAAAGTTCTTGGACAAAGACGCCATTCTTACGCATTGCACCAATGTATACAATTGACGGAGGAATTATCATTTTAATGCATTTAATATGATCCCCTATCTTCGGAGGGTTATCATCATTAAACAAGCTAAGCAAAAGCAGATATGACATATCACACTTTTTAAACAAGAATGTCATATAAAGCAAAGAACATATTTGAAACGGTAAATAATAGAACATGTGGAGTTTAGTTCAAAAGCATGGGTGACCTATATCTCTAAGCTACTCTGCACTACACGCCATTAGTCTCCATGCACACAGGAAGCGTCAATTGGTCACTCACGTTTAGAGAGGAGTTGGTCAGAAAGCAAGCTGCAGAGTCTGTGGGTATCCAGATCTGCCTTGTTGGACCTGGCTACCCACTGTTCCTCCTCAGCCCCACCGGCCTCAATGAGCAAGCAAGTCTGCTGGCCCTCCGTCTGCTTTCGCGTTTCCTTCTGGTGTGCCAGGCTAACGATTAACAGCACAATGGTTGCCCTGCATGTGTGGATTCGTCACATCCGCTTTTTTCAACGGTAAAGGGTGGCACATCAGAGGTAGAACTCTAATTTTACAAAGACATGATGCTTTGTAAGCTATGCTAAAAGGCCTTTGGTTATCGAAAGGTGCCATCATCTTACCCATTAGCCATTGCCTCTCATTTTAATCTATGGCAACTTGGGTAAGCAAATGTATAGAGTGGCCATAGAAGCCTTGTGTGTTAACTGGCCATTTACTGTATCAGATTAAAAAAACTGTGCACTGCTAAAAGCTGCGAATTGACATTTTGTGGTCAGCTGGCCTGCTAGGGCATGAAACAAACAATTTCCTTGTTGTTGACTTGAGCTGCAGGCCTTATGAACGCTCTGCCGCCCTGTCCCCCACGTATTTAGGTTTACAGGGCTGAGGTAATACAAAGCAAAATTACAGCACTCGTTGTACGCATTCTTTTAAAGTCGGTCTTAAAGTGACTGCCCCAGAAATACATTTTATGGCTACAGGTTGTATAAGCTTTGAAGGCTTGAAGAATGATGGTATAAAATAGCCTGTTGCCTCAGTTCTAGTTTTTCCCCTTCTTTCTGAATAGCCGATTTGGGATTACGAAAACCCTTATGGGCATTGAAAGAGAAGTGTATTCAAAAAATGCACCCACTGTCAAAGGGGTAGACAGGGAAGGCAATGAGAAATCCGTGGGAGGAACATCGATTAGCAAGAATATTACCAGGGTAAGTAATTTGTTTTTGTAATGGATTAGCACCCCCCCCCCCCGACCCACCCGATTCCTCATCTTTGCGGAACTCCCATAAGAGTTTTATAGAACGAGGTGGTACCAGTGGATTTTTTTCTTACTGGTTCATACAGTGCAAATCATTTACCAAACCTAGCATCCTGACCCAACAAAGACAGTAATGTTTTGAAAAGGTGTGTATCGAAGACCAAATTGCAGCATTGCAAATAAATGTCCTGCACGGGTACACCTCTTTGCAGAGTCAAAGTGGTTGCTACTCCGGTGCAATGTGCCCTTGGATTTTCAAGGACATCTTTCCCAGCTATAGAAGAACATTCTGAAATATACAGAACTAGCAGTACCCACCCGGCGTTGCCTGTGTCTGTAGCTGGCATGCACATTGGGGTCTGCTATATCCTTGTGTAGGTTATATAGCGTCCTAACTTTCCGTTTTTGAAAAATTGCAAAAATCTCCCAAAATCGCCTACACTGATAGCACACGGTCGGACCCCGCTCCACTCCCTGTGCAGGGCGTTTGGGTGGGGTTGGTCAGATTTCACCATCGCCAGCACACTCCAGACTGATATGCCAACCTTGGGCCCAAACTTCAATTGTAGAGCCCCTTTAGGGTCAAGTTTATGCAACCCCTCTTGCTCACGATGAGGTGGATAAAATGCTGGCAAGGTGATTATTTTGTGTCAGATGGAATTTAGAGACCACTGGGAAGGAAGTAGGGACGAACATATCAAACTACTTTCTCCCGGAAAATATACTGAAAGGAGGTTTACATGATGGAGCTTGTAGCTCACTCTGCGAGCAGAAGTGATGGCTAATAGAAAGATTGTTTTGTAGGTTACTAACTGGAGTGGACAGGAAGAGGCTCAAATGGAGCTCCACCAAAAACATTACTACCAAGTTCAGATCCCAACCGACTACGAAAGGGACCAATTGAAAAATATTTGTAAGTCCTTTGAGGAACTGAATCACAATGGGCATTTTAAAAGAGCTTTGTTCTAGCGTGCGTTTAAAGACTGATAATGCTGCCAGGTATCCCTTCACAGCGACCTGTAGCCCCTTATAGGTTAGGTGCAGAAGAAAAGAAAAATAGGCACTGCAGATGTATTGCAAGTGAAAGGATCAATATCTTTAGCTCTACACCAACCACAAACTGTGTTTCAATGGCAGCAGAATAGTGTTTTTTTGCTGGTCTTCATGCCGACAGCAACACCTCCAACACGTCATCTGAACGGTGCCAATCTTTGTATCTTCACCTCTCAGAAACCAGGCATGAAGGTTCAGCGTTCTGACTTGTGTGTGAAGAAAACTGCCTCACTCTTGTGAGAGTAGGTACCCTCTCTGGGGAAGACGGAATGGAGGGCTGGTGGACATGCCTAGGACTTACAGGTACCACGTCCTCCTGGCCCAACCAAGAGCAATCAAGAAAATGGATGTACCAAACGTCCTCAACTCCTGATAACATGAGGAATGATGGGGGACTGGTGGAAACACATACAGGAGTGGAAAATCCCAGTTCACCACGAACAAGTCTCCTAGAGCTCCTCTGAGGAAATTCCCTGAAGCAGAACAGGTTGCATTTCCTGTTATACTGGACATGAACAGATCCACTTGAGGGGGTTCCCCAAAGGGTGAAGATCTCTAAAAAGGATGTCCTTAGCCAACTCCCACTCGTGGGAGACACTGCTCTGCCTGCTCAGAATGTCTGCCGCTGCGTTCTCTTCTCCGGCTAGGTGAACAGCTAATAGAGAAATTCCGTTTTATAGCACCCAAAACCAGAGCTGCATTGCCTCCCTGCACAGTGGTAGTGAATTGACACCACCTCTTGTTGAGGTAGTGCATGGCCACTGCGTTTGCACAGTGGTAGTGACCCGACACCACCTCTTGCTGAGGTAATGCATGCCACTGTGTTGTCCGTCATTTTTGGGACATTCTTCCCCTGTATGGACAGCAAAAAGGCCATCAGCGCCAGTCTGATTGCCCTTAGCTCCATAAGGTTTATGTGTAATCCGGATTCTGAAGGGGACCAAAGATGCAAGATCACTCATGTGAGCTCCCTATAACATGAGCAGTGCTCCAAATAAGATTTGGAAGTGGGAGTATTTTACTCCCCATTTTTTAAAGTTGGGATTAAAATTATTTGAGTAAAAATATAAGTCAAATTCCCAATAGGAGTATTATATAAGCGAATAAACATATTTTAACATTTTAACCCCTTAACTACGAAGGGTGTCTCCCCCCACCCCGTGCAAAGCCAAGGCCTTTTTTGGTGATTTTGGTATGCCGCCATTCAATCCCTTGTAACTTTTTTGTTTTACAAGATATCTCAGCCAAATTCGCCCCCTTTTCTTCCCACATGTAGGCAGTCGGAGCGCCGCCAAGGAATCCTAGTTTGCTGTCGGGGGCGAGAGAAAATAACCAAAAAGGCAGACAATTTGGGGGGTTTTCCGAAAAGGCCAATAAAATGTACAAAGAAGCCTGTGGTTTTTTTCCTTGTAAAAGCTAGGAACAAATGGTTTGCTGTGCTGAATTCGACATTTTCCAGGGTTTCAAGAACAGGTCGGATGGAAACAAAAAAAAAAAAAACACATTTTGATATGGTTACCAGCCGTTTTATGACAGGTAGGCAATTTTGGCCTTGTTTGTCCAATACGACGTGCATGGACGGAATGGAAGAGAAGGGTAGGAAAGCTGAATGGGAAGACAGAAAGGCATACATTTCTGAAAATTACACAATTCCAAGTTTAGGAAGTGTTCATTTGCGCAGGTCAGGCAACAACTATGTAGGGAAAGATTCCATAGTTTGGGAAAAAAATTTTTAAAAAAAATCAAAAAAAAAAAGAAAAATCGGGAAAATGACTAAAAAAAAGCAAGGACATGGTTGGCCCGATAAGGCAATGGCTTCTGTGAATTTCGAGAAAAGCAATGCTCCGCTACATTCACCCCTCCCCCCCACCCCCAACTCTTCCAGTTAGGAAACTACACATTTTTCGTAATGTTTCACAAAACAAGCATTACCACAAGCCAAACTCAGAGCCATGGTACACAGGATTTTTATGCTTATGGCCTAATCAGACGTACTTAGCATGTGCAAAAAATGAAAATAAATGTGGAGAGGAAGGGCAAGCATACATATTTGGAAAACGCACAGGAAGACCTTTTGAAGGGTAGGTGACTTGTGCAGGTTACAAAAGTGTATAGTGCTGAAAGCAGCAAATAAATGCAGGTCACATTTGGGAAATTAAAGGGTTGCTTGCCAAAGTGCAGCAGCAAATGTGTCGAAACATTATGAAAACCAAGCAAACACCAAGTGTCCTACCTTCCCACGTTCCCACATGTGTCCCGACGAAAACAGTACCTCACACGTGTGGGTGCACCTAACTGGACGCAAAGGGAAAAGGCTAAACCACTAGTAACCCCAAGTCTTTCAGCAGAGTAGATTTTGCTCTTGTGGACAACCTACAGATTGGGCCTAGGGTTTCTAAGCCACCAAGGAAAACAGGAAAGAAAGAAAGAAAGAAAGAAAGAAAGAAAGAAAGAAAGAAAGAAAGAAAGAAAGAAAGAAAGAAAGAAAGAAAGAAAGAAAGAAAGAAAGAAAGAAAGAAAGAAAGAAAGAAAGAAAGAAAGAAAGAAAGAAAGAAAGAAAGAAAGAAAGAAAGAAAGAAAGAAAGAAAGAAAGAAAGAAAGAAAGAAAGAAAGAAAGAAAGAAAGAAAGAAAGAAAGAAAGAAAGAAAGAAAGAAAGAAAGAAAGAAAGAAAGAAAGAAAGAACCCGTGGGCACCCCCCTTGCCACTACAAACATCCCTTTCCTAGGGGCAGATGGGCACAGGGTGGGAAAAACGTACTGCCTCATGCATTGGGGGGCCATTCCAATGTTTTCTGGTGGCCCTCCCTCCCACCCCAAATGGATGGGGGGGGGCATCTCATGTACATCTTCCTAGGGGCAGACTGCAATCTGCCCCCAGGGAGGGCTACATGAGATGCCCCCATCCATTTGGGCTGGGTGGGGAGCGGGCCTCCCCCTTTCCACTAAAAACATCCATGGTGGTTTCCATGGCCCAATCCGCGCCCAGCAATGCGTCAAAAAAGGAGTCATTGGAAAGGGGCGAGTCTCCCCTTTCCAACACCTCCCTCGATCTGAACGGCACAATAGTGCCGCAGATCGAGGGGGAGAAAGGTGGAGACTCACCTTTTATTTTCACTGCGGCAGCCGAAAGTCTTCCGCAGTGAAGATTACTTTCAGTTTCACGCCAGCAAGCATACACGTGCTGAAGTGAAACTGAAGACAATCCAACCCCTGGGGAGCCTCCTCCTCACATAGCCCGGGGGTTGGATTTCAGTTTTGTGCCAAAAAGGACGAGCTATCTCGTCCTTGGCAACAGCAACGTAATGCCAAGGACGAGATAGCTCGTCCTTGGCACTTAAGGGGTTAATAGAAAAACAGATTGTTTTTGGTAATATTTCTTTGCACTTCGTTTTTTATGCACATTAAAAGATACATGTTTACTTCTTCCAATCAAACAGTTAAAACAGTATTTTCTCCCTGTGGTACTATGTGCACTACAGGTCCAAACATATCCATGGAGCTGCGAGGGTGACAGCAGGGGCAGAAGATCCTACGTGTCGTTTTCCTATTTTTTTGTTCGGAGCATTTAGACTCACAGTTTTAATTTTTTGGGAGTATTTGCCCATGTTTGGCGAGTAAACGTGACAGATACACCCCTTATCTGTAGGGCTGCCCGTGAGAGAAGAATCCATGACCCGTTATCTCCAGCCAGGGTTGCCAAAACGGTTCCCCTATAACGACATTGTTCTTGCAGGCCCATCAAAGGAGATCCTGCGAGACCTTGCTAGAGACCAGAAGGGCAGTCATCGATCAAAAAAATAAAAAAAATAAAAAAATCTAAAGCCAGTAGATGTTGGGCATTTCGAAACCTTGTTACCATCTGCAAGATATGTTGAGCCCTCAACACAGAGGGGTGCAGGAGGGGGGGGGAGTGAAGCTTTCCCAGAGGAAGAGTCCAGAACTGCTCCAATGACTTACAGCTTCTGGGAAGGTGTAATTTGCGACTTCTTGCAGTAGAGGGAGAATCCCAGCTTGCGGAGAGAGGGGCAGGTTCTGTGGAGATGTTCCAGAGCCTGTTCAGCAGAACGGGCTCTGAGCAGCAGATTGTCTAGGTAGGGAAAAATGTGGATTCCTCCCCTTCGCCATCACCTTGATGAAAATCCTTTGGGCAGAGGTCAGCCCGAAAGGCAGTACTCTAAACAGAGAGAACGGTCAATGGCAAACCTAGGGTACCTTCTTTCCTTGGGATATATATGCACGTGAAAGTAAGCATCCTGAACATAGAGTGACCCCATCCAATCCTGGAGCTGAAGGGCCTGGATAATCTACAAAAGAGTGAGCATCTTCATTCAGTCCTTCCTGAGGAACTTGTTCAAGTATCTCGGGTCCAAGATGGGTCCGAGTCCTCAGTCTTTCTTGGGAACCAGAAAATAGTTGGAGCACCAACCTTGGTATTGCTCCGCTACAGGTACCCTTTCCACAGCACCTTTCTCCAGCAGGTAGAGAATCTCCTGCAAAAGGAGAGGGTCTGGTTCCTAAAGAGATTACTTGCTGAGGGGATAATCTGGGTGCTTTTTAGAAATGTGAAGCAGTACCACTTGGGCCACTGTCTGAAGTGCTCAAACATCCGAAGTAATGTAATGCCATTCTTTCAGATGCTCAGTCAACCTGCCTCCCACCGGAGTCCTCTGCGCAAAGCGCTCACAGATTTTGGGGCTGTGAGGAGGAGACTGCCCGAGAGGTACTTACTCCACAGCGCCTAGACCCACGCGAAAATCTTGTTTGCCCTCTTTGGGCAGCCTGGCTTGTACCTCTTTGTCGAAAAGAAAAGTACAAGCGGAAAGAACACCTTCACCAAGCCTGGGATGGCGGATGCCACTTCTGTCGTGGTCGACTGATGCCTACTCTCAAAGATTACTCAGCTGCCTTAGAAGCATCTCTAAACTGTCATCAGCCCTTGATCCAAAAAGATTGGACTCAAAGGGCATTTCTAAAGACGTCACGAGCAAATCCAGACTTGCGCAGCCATGAAAACCTGTTGACTGTACTTGAGCCCGTAGGACGACCAACGCAGTCTGAAGCATCAGGGCCGGATTGAAGTGATTGGCAAGCTGCCTCTTTGCCATCACTGGTGATAGTTGAAATCAACGCTCATCTCTTACAGTAGGTCTGCTGCCTGAGCAATTACATCCCACAGTGTGAATGTATATTTAGCCAAGGCGCAAGACGCATTGACGACATTAAGGGCCATACTCCCAGCAGAGAACACCCTTTTTGTCAACATGCCATATTTCGTCATCCCCATCATGCGGGGTAGATGGGTAAGCAGCTGCCTTAGAAGTGGAGCCGTCTGTACCACCAAACATTCTGAAGTAGGGTGCCTAGAGAGAAGATCAGAGTCCACACTTCCTCCACCAACTCCTTTACAGCAGGAGTGGTGTCAGGCTTTTGCCAGTTCAAGATGGCGTTATCGAGAGATGAATGAAAAGGCAGCAAAGGCTCCTTTGGAGAGCCTTTAGCAAGTATGTCTGAGACCATCTTGAACCATATCCTTTGCAGGACACCCTAGCCCAAATATTCAGTAAGCCTATTCATAACTGTCCTGTATGCCAAGCAGTTACGTCAGGTGTGGTGAATTTGACTTCAGTGGAAGCTTCTAAGCCACTAGCTTCTCTAAGGCAAGCAGCCAAGTCCTCCAAACAAGATTGATCTGAAATCAACTCCTCATGTACATTAGGTGTGCCAAAACGCTTGTACCCGAAGGGTCCAGAGTCATCTTCTTCGAAGATGGATCCAAAAAGACTTGAAAGTCCTTCTTGGATTGCGGCTTAAAAATCAATGTTGGATCCAAGGTTGATGGCGCCAGAGTCCTTCCATATTGAAGAGACTAAAGTCTTTGGCTTTGATGCTGCCCCTGTGGTCAACACAGTTGACCATACTCAAATAGACATCTCAGAGGTCTTCTGACTTGTGCTTTTGGGCAAACGGCTCAAAGCCTTTTGACAGTTCCCTGCCGGCTTTTGAAGGTGCAGTGGGATCGTTGGGCTTTTTTTGGCTCTTTCGAGTGACCAGGAGGGCTGCCTTCGAAAAAACCTCCATCATTTGTTGACGGAATGTTTCCTGATCGGCTGACAAGGCAGACTTATCTGGGAAATGTACCAGTCTCTTGTCTAGCTGTCCTTAGGCTCCAGGAGCAACATAGATAAGTTGTGAGAGGAATGTACAGAATGTTGTGTTAGTAACATGTACAGGTAGATGCGGACCAGGGTTCAGTTTAGCCAAAGTACATGTGCAACAATCACCTAGCATAGAACCCACGGCTGGTAAGCATTGGATGCAGCAGCAGCAGAATAGTATGATACTGTCATGATCTCTGCTTCCAAAAGGTCAGGGTTTTCCCAACTCCCTTGGAAGCAGATCCATAACCCAGGTTCCGAGTGCCAACCAGTCCCAATGGGGACCTTTTGGACCCAGTCCTGGCGCCAGTGGCACCAGGCTCATAAATATGCCCAGTCCCAGCGCTGAAGCGCCGGGCTCATAATGCTTGGGTGGACTTACCTGCAGCAGACCATGCTGCTTACTTGCCTGCCAGCTGAGCCTCTGATCCTCTTCTGTTTGGAGGCGTGGCTGTGGAAGGAGACACCTAAGCACTACAGGAGGCTATTTAAACCACACCCGATGGATGAATCTTGCTTTGCGTTATTCTGCATCCTCTGCAGCAGAACGCTCATCGTGTCTTCTGCATCTGATCCTGGGCCTAAGGAAAAAGGCTTACCATCCTGAATCCAGTCTTCAGCAACACCTATAAAGACAAGAAAGAACAGGTTAGCATTACGGTCTTCAGAGACAGCTCTTCACTTACCTGGTCCCTCGGCTGTCACCAACGCCTCGCGCTGCATTCCGGCATCTGAAAGACAAAAGCTTACCAACTCTTCGCACGCTCCGGAGGCCTTCGGCGCTGCATCCCACATCTGAAAGACAAAACAAGGTGCGTTTAAAGACATTGGGGAACTTTAATACTCACGTGCCATTACTCCTTTCCACATCTAACCCAGTGGGTATTCCGGCACCCTGCAGCCGCTCCGAACTTGTACCTGCAAAATAAAAAGACAGTTAGAGCGCATCGTGAAGCAGGCAACAAGCGCTTACTTACGTGCTTCCAGGCGCTTCTATTCATCACACGGGCTCCATCTTCAACTCACTTCAGCCCGTCATCCGCCATCGCCGGAACCCTGCAAAACAAGAGACATCATTACTAAAGACTTTAAAGACATTAGAATTACTCGAAACTTACCGTTCGTGCAGTTAACGACGGACAGCAGTCCTCTGAAGTCAAGAGGCCTGCTCCCTTTATCCAGTGAAGAAACTGGTTACAGCACCCTGCCCCGAGGCAGATGGAGAGCACAGCGTTCACTTACCTAAGGTGAGAGCGTTAACCTTTGGGGTTCTACAGGAGGAGAGAAAGGGAAAAAGAGAGACATTCAATAACCCAGTTCCTTAATCCCATATTTTCTATCTGCAGACATCTTACCCTTCGAGTCAGACATACAGTGCACAGAGGTCCAGCCCAAAGAGCCAGCCGTGTGTTACACATCACCTTTGAAGATACGGTATACGCCCAGTCAAGACCGGCGCCTCTACGGGAATCAGGTGAGCGTTACAGATACTAAGGATAACAGCAAGAGCTGAAAATATCTTCCATCCCCAAGTACGCAACAGTCCCCAGAACCATGTACCAAGATCCCAATCCCCCTCAGGGATGTGTACTTCAGAACCCAGAATATGCAATCTCTTGATCGCTTTGAATACAGTGGGGGAGGAGTCAGGTACGTAAACACAACACGCGGACCCGACCATTTGGCATACACCTCCATGCTCAGCCAGGATGACGTACAAGACCATGCTATTCTGAAGTGCAACTAACCTAATCGCCTTCTGTTCCAACGTCATGTTGAACAGAATAGCAGTGGTTTCATTGATAGTGTTCTCTAGGATCGTAGCCAGTTTCCTAATATTCTGCGAGTTAATTATTTGTCCCCAAAACGGAATCATAGACTTTGCAATGTCCCCCAGTATCTGTAGTGGAGTGTCACCATCTACACCTTTTCAATATATCAGCAGTAGAGGTGATACATACACCAGGCAAAATTATTCTACGACAACATATTCCCTTCCAGTCTTAAGGTAACCATGGATAAGCCTCACTCCCTCAAACGAAATAGATGGAACCCCCAATGTACAGAGGCCCATTTTCATTCACCAGTGTTCATGTATCTATCATATGTACCCATATACCGGGAACCTTCCTTTCGTAAACAAAACGGGACAGGATCATGATTAATAGCATAAGAGGAAGGCGCAGCTTCCTTGTTCCCTACAGGAGCCATTTTTTTTTTAACTTCTTTTTATTGGTTTTACAACAAAAAAAAAGAAAAAGAAACGTTTACCAACTCCCCCTCCCTCCCCCTCAAAGGCAGCTGCGTCATGTCCATAATCCATTAACGCCATGGACCAATTGTTCCTGAGTGTCAAACATAAACCAGAGAAGCAGTGCCCCCACTGACCCACCCTCTCCTTCCCCTGGGATGGTTCCTCCTTGTCCATGGTTCATTACCTACATAAGCCCTTCGACAGCGTTCAATGCAAGTCCAATAGCCATAGGCGCTGAGGACGCCATCCGATTCGAAAGTTATCTTTTAGAAAGAGCAAGGCTTGCGAAGGACTGTAGATTGTTATCTTTCGCAGGTTGCCCATTCAAGAGTCACAATTTCCCAAAGCTTCCCTAACAAGTCTTGTAAAAGGGGAACCTCCCTACTCTTTCACCTCGGTGCTATTACTGTCATAGCAGCTAGTGTAAGAATTGCTCTCGCCTTCACCCGGGATTTAATCTCTCCCGCGGCAGGAGCCCGTCGAACTCCCAATAGGATATCCTCTGGGGGCTGCTGCCTCCTGGGCCATACGCTTGTTCCTGAGCCCTCTGGACCTCCACCCAAAAGGGCCCGATATTTGGGCATGTCCAAATATGCTGCGCCGTGCCCGCCATCCCACATCATTTCCAGAAGTTCCCAGAGGTATTAGGATATATCTCCCTAAAACGGGCTGGTGTGTAGTGCCACCCGAGCAAGATCTTGCACCACATTTCCTGGAGTTGAGAAGCTTTAACCAATTTAGGGATTTTCCTCCACAATCTTTACCACTGCTCCCACTCAATCATCCTTCCCAAGATCTGATCCCACCTCCGCATATACGCCCATGGGCCTCTGTTAGGAGTTTCGTCCAATATCCCATATAGGTTAGATACCAGACCTTTGGACCCATCATTCGAGAGGAGAAACCTCTCTAACCGCGTCTTTTCCCTTGTTGCGGCTTGTTTATTCATGGGATCCATGACCCAGTGGCGTAACTGCGCATACCGGAGCCTTTCGCCCTCCTTCACTCCATACAGCCCTCTTGCAATCCTCAAAGGAAAGAATCTTCCCTCCCCGGAACATGTCGCCCAATCACCGACATCCACCCTCTTCCCACTACTTGAACGCTCCTCCCTCCACCCCTGGGGTAAACTCTCCATTACGAAACAAGGGTGTAAAGGGAGAGGGAAAGGTCACGATTCCCTTGTTCCTCACCAATTTGTCCCAGTTCTCCACCATCAATCTTATGATTGAGCTCTCATACACGTGCTTAGGCCTTTGCTGTTTCGGGAGCCACAGGACCTCTGCCAAGCTGCAGTGCATCACTGCTCCATCCATTGCAACCCATTGCTCGTTTTGTGTGACCTCACCCTCCCGCAGCCAATCCCTGACGACCCGTAACTGCGTTGCTTCATAATACTGTTGGAAGTTCGGCAATGCCAGACTCCCCTCTCGTTTAGGCGCCATCAACACTTGTCTACTGACCCGTGGTTTTTTCCCATGCGACAGAAAATCTCTAGTTAATGAATCCAGTTTCTTAAAGAAGTCCAGTGGGACTGCCTGAGGTATTGCCTGGAAGAGGTACAGTAGGCGCGGAAGGATTATCATTTTAACCATTACCACCCTGCCTAACCACGAGATCGGAAGGTTCCTCCACCTACGGAAATCCCGCTCGATGTCCTTTAGCAATGGTGGGTAGTTAGCACGGTACCAGCCTGCCAAATTCGATGTAATTCTCACCCCCAAGTATCTGATTCCTCTCGGACTCAGAAGGAATGGGGAAGCCTCCTTCAGTGATTCCTGGTCCTCCCTCTTTAGGGTCAAGTTCAGTAGTTCCGATTTGCCAAAGCTAATCTCAAGGCCAGAAGCTTCCCCGAAAACTTCTAGCATTTTCCTGCTTGACTGAATGGACTCTGTTGGGGCCGTTAAAGTTAACAGAAGGTCATCAGCAAATGCTGCTACTTTTTGTTCGACTCCCCCGAATGGAATACCCTTTATCCCCTCCGCCTCCCTAATAGCCTGTAACAGAGGTTCCAGATAAATTGCATAAAGCATAGGGGACAGCCCCGTTTGGTGCCCCTGCTCACCCTAAAGGACCTGGACATAGCCCCATTTACCGCTATTCTCATACTAGTCATTTGATAGTTGGCCTGCACCATACGCATCACCTTAAACAGAAAGGACCACTCCACACGGTCAAAAGCTTTTTCTGCATCCAAAGATAGAAGGACCACGGGAATGTCCGTTCTGTGAGACTTTTCCACCAGGTGGGCCACCCTTCTTATGTTGTCTGCTGGCCCCTTATGAACCCTGCCTGGTTCGGATGAATCGGGAAGAAAACCCTCCAGCCTATTCGCCAGCACCTTTGTAAAAATCTTAGCGTCGATATTAATCAGCACGATAGGCCTATACGAAGTTCGGTCCTCAGGGTTCTTATTGGGCTTCAAAATAAGGGTCAGTTAGAGTTATTCTCCCCGTTGTCCCAAATCTATTAAAGAGGCAGGTTAGATGTGGAACCAACACATTTGCGAAGGTTTTATAGAAGGCCGCAGTGTAGCCATCAGGGCCTGGTGCCTTATTCAACGGTAGACCACTGATCACCCTCCGTACCGCCTCCTCTCTGATCTCCCCATTCAACACCTCTGCTGCTTCCCTCCCCATCCTTCCCAGCTCTACCTTCTCTAGGAACTCTAGCTGCAAACTATCCCGGGGGACTGCGATGTGTAAAGAGTTTCATAGAAAGACACCAATGCCTCTCGTATCTACCCTGCTTCAGTTACTCTTTCCCCCGACCCTATCTTTATGACTGTGATCGCATTTTTGGACTTCGCTCCCCTTAGTAATCTTGCGAGGAGTGTATCTGCTTTGTTTGCTTTAGCGTAAAAATGCTGGCGTACCCTCAGGAGAGGCCTCTCTGCCTTTTTGGTTCTAAGAATCTCCAACTGTCCCAGCGCTCTATGATATTCCCTCAGAGGACCTGGTCGGGGTCACCCCCGCCTTCCTCTTCCAACTGTGCTTCCAGCGCCTTCAATTGCCCCTCCCTGTGGACCGGCGCCGCTATTAATTCCCCCCTCAACATAGCCTTGAAGACGTCCCATCTCATCTCTTCCCTCGTGTCTCCCCTTTGATTAATGTTGAAGAATTTCCTAATCTTCTCCTCTATTTCCTGCCTAATTATCGGGTCCCTAAGAAGGTGTCCTGGGTACCTCCACGTCCTTACCCCTCTATCCCTGGAGCCTAAGTCCATTACCATAGAAACCACTTTGTGGTCCGCTATGCCAATGGGACCCGTCATCACCTCTTGCACCTGGCCCACCAAACTCGAGGATACCCAGATGTAGTCTATTCTGGATTGAGATCCGTGGACCCCTGATAGGAAGGTGTATCCTTCCTCCTCCCCCTTAACTTCCTGTCACACATCCCTCAGTCCTGCTCCACGTAACCTATCCTTTAAAACCGCTGACATCACTGCCCCACCTCCCCCACTTGGGTGTCCTAACCGGTACCCGATCTCTTTACCAGGCTATGTTAAGGTCACCTAGTAAGATGATTTGACCCCGAGCCTTGTCCTCTAATTTTCCCAGGACCCGCTTCAGAAATTGCTCTTGGCCAACATTTGGTGCACACACTACTGCTATAGTATACGGGCTGCCCTGATATTTCCCTATGGCTATTATATACCTGCCCTCCTTGTCTCGTATACTCTCAGAAATTCTGAGGTCTACCGAAGTTTTGATATCTAGTGCCACCCCCCCGACCTGGTTCCCCCCACCCCCAATGCGTGCAAGATCTGGTCAAATCCCAGTAGTTTAAGGTGCCCCTGGTCTTTGGGTCTAAGATGCGTTTCCTGTAATCCCAAAATATCCGGATTCACTTTTCTCGTAAATTGTTATAGCTTTTTCCTCTTAAGGGGGTTATTGAGGCCCCTCACATTATGCGTTAGCCACTTAAGAGAAAATTAATATTTCTCTGCAGTCTGAAAGGGGTTCCCCCCCTGTGTGAGTCCACAAGTGGCTGGAGAAGCTCTCGGACCTCTAGGCCTTGATCCAAGTATGTGCTTTCCGCTGCCCTCCCTCCCTTCCCGCCCCCCTCCTCCTCCCCCCCCTCCCGAAGGGCATGCCCTTCCCGCCTCCCCCTCCTCACCTCCTCGGGTAAACCCGCCCTTTCTGATTCATAGATGGGTGCTCCCCCCCGCCAATTACACCCTTTAGTGGCTCACCACACTTATAGCATTTTGAAGTTTAAGATCCTTCTTGTGCAGCCCCTCCCACTTCCCCGGCTCCGTTCTTATTAATTTCCGTAGAGGGCTTACCACAGAGCTTCACCCTCCTCTTCTCTCCCACGGTCGACCAGGCCCATGGCCTCAATTTCGGACCAGCGGATGCCGTTTGCCTCCCAGAGCTTGTGGAGACGTCGTCCAAATCAAGTCGCAGTGTGCTCGCGCCTTCCTGCAGTGTAGTTATTCGCCTCCAAGCTCCTTCCCACTCAAACAGGCCAAATGGAAATGTCCATCTGTATTTGATCCCTCTCTCATTCAATGCCTTTAGAACCGGTCCCATTTGCCGTCTCTTCGTCAGCGTACTGTTCGCTAGATCCTGGAACAGTGCTATACGATGCTCTTGGTACTTGATCGGTTCTCGTTTCCTCGCCTCCCGAAGGACTGCTTCCGTTTGGGCATACCTGGTGAATGCTGTTAGAACATCTCCGAGTCTTGACTGTGACCCCGCGCTCCCTCTGTCCACTCTGTGAATTCGATCAAGCTCAATCGCCTCCGGAGGCGAGATCCCCAAGATCTCTGCAAAGATGGACTGGGCTACTCTTTTTAGGTCCTTGTCCTGGACAGTTTCCGGTAGCATTTTATTCTTATATAGATTCGATGAGACCTATTTTCCATGTCTTCCCTTTGTATCTCCAGATTGTGCGTGGCTACATCCAGTCTCTCAATTGCTGCACTACTGGCCGTCACTTTCGTGTCCATTTCTTGTAGACCTCTCTCCAGGAGGTCCGTCCTCTCGCAGCGCCGATTTTATTTCTCCCATAGCCACGTTAAGGTCAGCTCGGAGAAGTTGAAATTGATCCTGAAATGTTTTTGTTATGCTGGTTTGCAGAGCGTGCATCTCCCCCCTGAAGTCTTGCCGCAACATCGTGGCTGTGCTTTCCTCTTCAGATGGTGAGGCACTCCTCGCCAGGTCCTACCTTGCGGTCTTAGCTGAGTCCCTCGCCTCTTGCATCGGACAGATGGTAGGGAGGGTACCTGGGGCTTCTCCCAGGGCTGACTGCACCCTCCCACTTTTCCCCTTGACCTTTGTGGCCATTCCAGTGGAGGGGTTGACTGCGCGGAACTCTGCCCGTCTCTCCAGAAGCCCATCTTCGCCTGAGGCGTCCTACTTGCGCTTCAAGTAGATGTCGGGACTCTTCTTCCTGTGCTCCGTCCTCACCCACTAATCTCCTTGGCCTGCCGATCTTGTTCACCCAGCTGTGGGTTGAGGGGGGATATCCTTATCCCGGTGGCTGTTCGATAGGGGCCCTTCTGAGTTGTGTGAGCACCCGTGCTTGGCTGTCCCTCCGGTGGAGGCCAGGAATGCCAGCAGGCCCCAGGGGTCGGGATTGCACAAGTTCCCCTCTCGGGGCTGGCCCCCTTGTGCCTTCTTACACTCGCTCCCCCTCAAGAATCTTCACCAACAAGCTACAGGAGCCATTTTAAAAGAGATCAATTGATAAGGTTTAGAATATCTGGCAGAGTGTCTAGTAAAGGCAGTATTTAGTGTACTTTTATTTGTAAATACAGAACATCCTAAAAGGTAATATCAAACCAACATTCATTTACGTTTGTGCCATCGAAGTTACCAGTAGCACTATCGTTCCATCGTCCAAAGAACAGTGCCCTAAACGATACATAACATTCAGTGGACAGAGGAAGATGATGAATCTACCAACCTAACCCCTTCTCACCATGTTGTGGTAGATGTTAACATACCCAGCAGTTAGTTTTTATTAAGAACTGCATGTGTAGCATTCATGATCATGATGAGGGTGTCGTTACGATGCCCCTTCTATGGCTGAGGTCACATGGACGAAGAGTGCGAGCATACACATGTAGTGGAGACAGTGGAAGCACTGACAGTTGGCAATAGAGTATCGAGTGGATGCACACTTTTCAGATACCATAGTATATGTTTTAATGCGGGACCATGGCCCTTGGGAAGAAGGCCCATCAATCGTAAAATGTACCATGTCCTCATTTCCACGAGCAGCCCCAAACATGGTCATAGTCCTTCAGCGTCCATTAAGAAGCCTCACTGAAAGGCTATCCAAGTTCATCCGTAAGTGGCACTTGACCATGTGGCCAATCTTGCTTGAAGTCTTCTCTGCCACTCCCTGCCCCTTATCCGAACACACAGTCTGTTAGGGGAATGACGAGGGAATGGCACAGCGTTTGTTTCTTGTGGGTGCATTATTCCTACTACACTTTCTTGTTCTATTCCAAAATGTAATGTCAATCCATAAACTATTTCCATTTCTGTGGACAAAGATCGTACCTCAAAGCTCCAGGTACAGAGTGATCAATAAACAAAGGATCTCTGAAGAAACAAGGTCTGAAGAAGAAGCCATTTCCCCAAACCCCACGGGTTCTGGAAGTGGTTTCGTATCACACTTGGTGTCGATCTGGCTAGTATCAACGATCGATCTTCTAGTCATAGGACAAAGGCAAGAGCACTGGTTTAACGTATGTTGCCTGGATCCAGTGACGCTTTCCAGTAACACGTAAAGCTGTCTGCGTGGCCAACAGCACCTGCTAAGGTCCCTTCCAGCAAGCTGCAAGGCACGTCCCTCTTTCAAAGTTTTTCAGCAAAACAAAGCTTCCAGGCCTGGTCCCTCGTATTTCACGGGCAAAGCTGCTCGAACCTGTTGGTGAATCAAAAGCAAATTTTTAGTCAACTGATCACAATAGTCAGACAATAACGGATACTCAACGTCCCCCAACTTATTAGGTCTAGGTGCATTCCATACATTAGCAGGTCTCCCCCATCACAATTTCATATGGGGAGAGTCCTGTCTTTGACTGTGCGGATGTCCGCATCGAAATTAAGGCTAACGGTAAGGCGTCAGGCCATTTCAATTTGCTATATGCACACACCTTTGCTAGTTTATTCTTCAAAATACCGTTATGGCGTTCCACCAGTCCGGCACTCTGAGGATGCCTCGCTGTGTGAAATCATTTATCGATCTGTAATCCCACACATACTTGAAGTATAACAGCAGAGATAAAATGTGGTCTGTTGTCGGACCAAATGACTTGGTAACCCAAATCTTGGGAAATACTCCTTTAACATTATCTCTGCTGTGGACGTAGCAGTGTTGTCTTTCAGTGGAAAAGCCTCTACCCATTTGCTAAATGCACAGATGACCACTAGCACATACTTGAAATTTTGGCAACGCTCCATCTCAAAGTCAAAGTGAATCACTACAAAAGGCATGAGGGGGCGGCCCAAAACTACCCTTTGGTGTGGGTGTTGCCTTTCCAATGTTGTGTTGCAAACATATTATACAGTTCTGAACCAGACTTTCAGCTATTTTCGGGATATTGTCATTATGCCATACAGGGTCTAAATTTTGACATTTTCTTTGCACGTGTGCTGGCCCATGAGCCAAAGTAACAACAGCAGTCACATAAGCATTGGGCAGCATCCATCGCCGTTTCTCATCGACTACTCAACAACCCTTGTTATCCAAACCGTTGTTTGACTCCCTCTGCTGTTGCTGCAGCCTGAATCTATTTCACACTGTTAACCCCTTCTTCCATCATACTAGTGTCAGCAACCCTTATAGCCGAATCCAGTCCCAAGTGTGGATCAGTGGCAGTTTGTTTGGCGATTCGATCGGCAAAAGCATTCCCCTTTCCTATGTCATCACTCACCTTCTGGTGATCAGCGCATTTCATTATCGCTAGTTGTGTAGGAAACGCTAGTGCTGATAACAATTGTACTATCAAAGTACTATGGTGGATCTTGGTGCCATGAGATGTTAAACATCCCCTCTCAGCCCATAACTTTCCAAAATTGTGAACCACTCTGATTGCATACGGACTGTCAGTATAGATACACTAAGCCCCTCGGATCTCTCACAAGCTCTGGTCAATGGAGTAATCTCTGCAGCCTGAGCAGAATTGTGCGGTATCCTCTTGCTCTCAACAAGAGTGTCTAGTGTGGTAATTGCATAGGCAACAGTGGAAGTATCGTAAGGTAGTTTGAAACAAGAACCATCACAAAATAGTTCCCCATCCGGAGACTTCAAAGGTGTATCACTCAAATCGATTCCAATGCTCTGATCATGCAAGACGTTGCTATAAAAGAGTTTATGGCTATTGGCGTGTATGGCAGCGATGATCAGGTTGTACCCTGCCCCTTGGTCGTCATATTCTGATGATGCGTTGGCTTAGGCCAAAAGGAGGGTTTGGACTCTCAGAGTGAGGAGTCGAAGACAAAGAATAATGGCGTTTCTTCTTCGATCTTTTTCACGAGGATGAAAAATTACCCAAATCACTCCTAGACCTCGACCGCTTACAATATTTGGAGCATTTCTTAGGCCCCACATTTGTCACCTGCCAACATTCTGCCTTCAAAAGTACAGAGATTTAGAAACTGACCGACAAAGCACAAGTTTTGACCTGCTCTCTTTCAAGGCTTTGGTAGTCGACAGGAGCAGCACTCTATAATTTTGTGCTTTTTACCAAGGAACCTGAGGCATATCCTGTGCAGATGCGTGTTCGACATCTTCGAGTCACAGTGCACACCTCCTAAAACCGGTCTTTGGAGTAGACATACTCAGAAGAATTCAAAGAAATATGTAGAAAACTAAATCACTGAGGCGAGTTGAACCGTTCCGAGAGAAGGCTGTACATACGGAAAAACGGAACCGATGCAACAGGCGCAGTGCATGCTATTTATACCATACATTTTGTATTCGAAATTTTGTAAAGGTTTGTACAAACCAAAACAATAAAAAAAATTTAAAAAAATGTATACCATCATTAGCATTCCCTCTGAGCACGGGGATGGATACCGCCGAAGGACAGCAACTATATGCCACACAGCACCCTCTGCTGTCAAATTTATTTTCGAGAACAGCAAGCAAGATATCAATATTTATCAAAGATGAGAAATCCGTGGAAGGACATGCGACAGGTTAGCCATGTACATGGCACACAATGTATGCAAACACAGTAGTGGTGGTACAACATATACTAAGCAGCTTAGTTTTTGTTTAATGGTAGTGTTTAATGGTAATGTAGTTTGAAAATACCAGATGTGGGGTGATTGGTAATGGCTGTGAAAAAAAGAAAAAAAAAAAAAAAAAGACGACCTAACTGCATATAAAGAGTACAACAGTCTATCATTCAGTCACTACCAGACAAACGTTTTGTATGTATGGTTAAGGAAATCGAGATTATGGGCAGAGTAAGGATCTGGGCGTATGCAAATGGAAAAGATTAGACAATACATGCATTGATTTACACTTACATCACAATCTAAGAGTGGCCACTCCCATTGTGCAGGTCTTGCTTGCTTTAGCTCCTTCATTCACAAGCTCATGTGGCGTTTCACAGGCCAATGAAATACCTCGATTTAAGGCCAGTCTGCCTACTGGGACACTTGACAAGCCTCCTTTGTTTAATTTCTGCCACCATCTGTTTAAATTTACACTCATTCTGCAGCACTCATTTGGTTGCATCTGCCGGTACAGGCCCTTTGGCACCACATACCACTGTTATGTTATTTGAATTTGTAAGGTGCCAAAGCCCGTGGGCATCCAGGCGCCTAAAGACAGAGGAAGGTGCAGATGCTAAGACAGTCTTAGCTAAACAGGATGGTTTTTAGCGGTTTGCGAAAAAGATGATGATCCTCGGTTTTTACGTAACCCGATTGGCAGGATATTCCAGGTTTGGGCGCCCTGCACATGAAACGCCCGCTTTAGTCCACGGGCCCTGCGAGTACGTGGTATTACCAACTGGGAGCCCTCCTTAGATCTTAAGCATCTATTTGGTTGGTGGATTTTAATCCTCTCCTTCAAGTATGCTGGGGCATCGTGGTGAGCAGTTTAAATTGAATACGGGCAGCCACCGGGAGCCAATGGAGTCTCCTTCTGGCAGTGCTGGTAGGTTCAGAGTTTTTCATCTGAAAGATGATTCGTACCGCTGCATTTTGTATTTTCTGCAACTGCTGAACGTTTGCCTTACTGGCTCCTCCCAGTAGGGCGTTACAGTAGTTAACACGTGGCAGAATCACTGCTCTTACTAGTTTTATACGATTTTCCACCGATATAAGCAGGGCTACTTGTCTCAATACTTTAAGATGGTAGTTAGTATTAGTGGAGACGGCGGTGACATGTGCCTCACTATCCAGACTTTCCTCCATATAGGTGCCCAAGGTCTTGACTTTCTGTACAATCTTAATGGGATTGCCTTCGAAGGAAAAGCGGTTATATTTTTGGTTCAATTTTGATTGTGCATATTTCGAAGCAAAGAGCATCAACTCCGTTTTAGCAGCATTTAAAAAAAGCCAATTTGTTGACATCCATTGTTTAAAAACGAGGTATGCTGCAGTCAATGTTTTTTGATCTACTTCATAGTCCCCTGTTATATCTAGTACCAACTGGAAGTCATCTGCATAATTGCAGAAAAAGATCCCCAGGGCTTCCAGCTCAACACAAAGTGGTAGAATATAAATGTTGAACAACAAAGGTGAAAGACAAGCTCCTTGAGGAACACCACAGGTTATAGTCTGTGGCTCAGAAACCTGATCACCCCAGTAAACACACGACTGGCGGCCCTCCAGGAAGGATTTAAGCCAAAAGATGGTGTTGCTGGATAGACCTCCGACAGTCGCCATCCTTTCGAGCAAGATTTTATGATCCAGCAGATCGAAGGCTGCTGAGAGGTCTAATAACATCAGCAACCCCGACCTGCTGTGCTCTAATTTACCAAGCATGTGTGTTTGTAGGTCCAAGAGCGCGGACTCAGTTTCATGAAAGCTCCTAAATCCTGATTGCTTCACATGTAGCTTACCAGTGTTAAGTACATAGGGTTGGAGCTGTGTGGTAGCTACCTTGTCAATTAATTTTAGAAAGAACAGGGTATTTGTGATTGGTCTCAGATTGGCTGCATCCAGCGGGTCCAAGCCTGTTTTTTTTTAGCAGAGGGGTAACTGCCACATTTTTTATGTATTGAGGGATGTAGTCGGTGCGAAAGGATGAACTGACGAACCGGCTAAGGAACGGAGCAAACAATTCTCGATGTTCCAATATATATTTGGAAGGAAAAAGTTCTCCTGGGCAATTTGTGGGGTGCATAGTGTTTAATATCTCCAGGACTTCGACTGAATTTGGTTCAGTGAAGTTGAAAGAACCTGGAGAGTTAGTTGATTTGTCTTTTTTAGGGGGTTTTGATGTAGGCGCGATCAGTGCTTCCTGTTCAATTTTCTTCTGGGCCTTCAGCAGTTTATCTGCGAAGGCCTTCTGAACTTGGTTACAATCTTCAGTAGAAGCTTTGATATCAGGATTACAGGCCATCGGTTTCTCCCAAGTTCTGAAGAGACGGAAAAGTTCCTTTGTCTTGTCTCCAGCCTGGTTTACTTGATCGTCATAGTGTGATTTCTTAGTCTCTATGATCATTGCCTTGTACTGCTTTCCAATGAGTTTCCATGGCGATAGATTCTCATTGGATTTATCTTTATACCAGGCTTGCTCCGCCTGTCTCTTACTAGCTTTAAGTTCGGCTAGTGCTGGAGTGAACCACTTATGGCGGTTGGGCAAGTCTGACTTTTTTTATCTTTTAAGGGGGCGTACTTATCTAGCATCTCTAACATATCCTCGCTATAAACTTCCGCGAGTCTCTCGGGGTTATCCTGTATTTGTTTTATCCATAAGAGAATCCACATAAATCTTTAGGACATCTGAAGTGATGTCCCTAAAATTACGTGCTTTGACTGTGTGCGCCATGGCGTGAACTCTTGCTGGTTTTGCAGGGAGCTCCAAGCAACATGTCAAGAGGTAATGACCAGACCAGATACAGGGGGTAGAAGAAATAGGTCTGAATTGGACATTTCCTCCACCAATCCAGTCCAAAATATGTCCCCTGATGTGTGGTTCACGAGGTCTACCTCTGATGGGGTACAGGCATTGGAGGAGAACCAAGAGGGCTATCCACATGGCAACCAAACTTTCACAAAGAGCTACCTGAAGATGGACCACCCAGACCTTGACTTCACAGAGCGTCAAGCGAATTTAAGGCGATTGTCAACAAAACACTCAATCTACCTAGAAGAAACAAACAATGGTGGAGGTGTATATGGGGGCTAGTAGGTCTTTGGTTCTCATTTCCAATCACCTGAGTGAACAACAGTATCAGCCACTTGGTTCGGGTTCACTAGATGGTGGACTTCGCAAACCCACAGAGCTGAGTTTCTGCATCAAGTAAAGCTCTTGCTCTGGGCATTAATTCCCCTTTGGTTGTTTCTGCTGCCAAAATGCTTACAAACCTTGTCAAAGTGCCCAGCGTGTTGCCCGCTGCTCCAGAGTATAAGCCAGGAGCCATGGATTGGTCCTCATTGGAAGGCGGACAAGGCACTTTGCTGTCTGAGGTAATGGGCAGCCTCATGGTAGTGACTAGTGCACCCATTTTGAAGCTTCCAGCCGGCCCCACACTCTAATTCAGAGCCCATTCATCCTTTGGGGATGATGTGGTCCCAGCACCCTATACCTATGCTTAACCTACAACTCTTGCACTATCGGCAATCAATGTAATGACTCACCTAGAACCGCAGGTTATTATAGATCAATGAGGCTCAGGAACCCGCCGCAGATAGAGAGGCGGCTCATGGAAGAATGCAACAGGCCTTCTTTGGAAAGGAAAGTGTTACTCGCTCTAAAGATTGATCCAAAGTTGCATACGTTTGTGAGTAAAAATCATAAGAATCTTCAAAAAAGGAAGGAATGCCAAGTTAAAGTTCTGAATCTCACCAAGTCTCTAGCTAAAACACTGAACCTAGAGGAGACAACTCTGCACATAGGGTGATTTGCTGTTTAAGCAATGCCATTCCTGCAGAGATGTGTAGGCACGCTCTGAAGGGGAGTGACCCCCACACTAGGCGAGATGGCTTCTTCCAAGAATGCGCCCAAAGCGCACAGTCTTTTTCCAGGAACCCACTGGCCAGGAAAAAGCCCAGGCTTCCATCTGGAAAGTTCTTCCCTCTAGGGCTTTTCATAAGGCTGGCCATGGTAGAGGCCACTTGTCCTACCGTTTACAAGATGGCAAAGGTCTCAAGATAGACCTGGAGGTCAGCTAACAGACAGCCTGTGATTGCTGCAGAGGAGTCCAAGTCCAGATTCATTGGCCATGGATGGCAGAGATGGTGGGGGAGGGCAGGACAATGTTTCTTGTACACAATTCAAAACAGGGTATCAGAGGATTCATTGGTCTTGTAGATGGTTCAGGTGGGATCTACATAGTGCACTTCTCGTAGCCTAACAGGAAGCCAATGAAGGAGGCATGGAACTCTCACAAGAAAGGGGAGGAGGCATAATAGTTCGGTCTAGTGTGATAAATCTGAGATGATTCCCCCGAAAACCTGGCCTGGGACCCTTCTCATGTGGGCAGGGAAAGGCAGACGCTTTCTGATCCCGACCCTGGGGGTGGCGTTCTGCAGGAAGATCACATGAGGTGGGGGAAGCTCGTCAGGAGGAATGGGAAACCCCTTTGTTCAACTTTCCCGAGACCCCAAACTTATAAAGGGCTATTGCAAAATAGACTTTTGCATTAAAGACTCGAAGTCCCATAATTCCCAAAGTACTGGGACCAAGAAGAGGGCTGAAGAGGAATAAAACTTCAAAGTGCAGCTTTGTTAATGGGAGTGACCCACACCTGAGGGAGGCTTAAAAACCACCCTCAGGTGCAGCCCATTAATAAGATGGAGCAGAGTAGCAGTCGTAGGTGGAGGAGTTGTGAACTCTCACGTTGCAGCAGAAGCAAGTACTGGACGAAGAAGACAGGTCTGGGACCACTGTCGAGCAGCGAGCAGTGGCCGATCCCGAAAGAGTCTTTGCCTCCAGAAGCCTTTATTGCAGAGGTCGCACAGCAGAAGCGTGAGAGGGAAGCTTGCCCCCTTTGCAGAGGCTGAGCAGTGGGAAGCGAATGTTTAGAAAGCTTTCATTTCCCCAAGGCCATCTCTGGTGGCAGGCGAGCACCGAGGAGCCACCGGCACACAGGCACCTCTTTGTACAAGTGGTACGGGCGCTGGCAGACTGAAACAAGCACATTGCAAAGGCCCGCTGAAGAGAAGGACCAGTGAGTAGCGAGAGAAACTTACGCACAAGCCTCAACCGTTGAGTTTGACAAGTGATTGCAACACCAGCGTGCTCAGCGACCGTTCAATGCAGGCGTTTTCATATTGGAAAGCACTCGCGTATGTGTGAACATTACACTGAAGGCAATTTTTGATACCAAACTAGCAGAAAACATTAGAAGATTAAATGACTGACTTAAGAATTCGAGTTCATTTAAAATCCATCAACAAGAAAGGGAAATATGTCTAGAACTTAAAACCATTACCCAAGCAAAAATAAGGCAATTTAAAACCAACAAACATTGCCAAAGTCGGAAGATGGCAAATGAAAATCCCAAAGGCTTTAAAGTTTATTGTCCACGTGTGAAGGAGTCCCTAACAAAAGCTGATATAAACAAGTCAAGGAGAAGCAGAATAAAACCATATCACTGTCCCTGTATGATTAATAAAGAATAGGTGGCTACTAATGTGGCATATGACTGGGAACTGACATTTTATAGTGCAGCGTTCGAATTAGCCCCAACAAAGATGGCGGCAGCAGTTGATATTGAGGATGTTCGATACCCACCGCGCATATAAGACTGATTATGGATCAAGCTAATGAGCATATAAGCTCATACTAAAGGTCTGCCTAGAATCAGATAATTTCATTAAACAATAGATAGGGTGTGCATAGTTTGAGTTATATTGCCCCCACTATATTCATTCATGTTTCAGATTAGCGGGCTGGATATTAGCCCCACTCAAAATGGAGTACAATGTTCCGACAGACCACAATCCTGTTTCTATTTCCTGCAATTGCAGACGCTGTATTAGTATCAGTGGACCAGCGCGGCTGACTTAGACTGTTTACTTGGCAAGTAGCTGGAGACATGAGGTAGAAGTGGCCCCCGAAAAGGGTTTATCTCTGATGCATGCGAGAACATAATTGTTTGCCTCTCTGATTAGTTTTAACCTTCCACTTGTCTACCTAGGTGTATACCTTAGATTCAACCAAGCTCTTTAATTTTGAGCGGAGCACCAGCAGCACAGCTACACCTAGCTGGACTGAATACTTTTGGAGTCAGGTATTGTGGCTTCTAAGTTTTGTATTAGGCAGCAAATGCCCTACGACTCATGACATGTGGAACTTTGTCCATGTTCGGATGTCATAAGCTAAAACACTGTTTCTTCTCCCCTTTTCCAAATTGGACACATACTCCACCAGCTCAGGTGAGCACCCGAGCACCGTGCAGGTCACGCTGTCATTACATGGCTGTAGTTAAGGTCCTGATAACAATCCCTCAAAACAATAACTGTGCTTCTCACTGCACCCCATTGAATTACCTAATATTTAAATATTCACAGCCTTGCCTGTTTAAATCAAGCTTATTACAACCACTCGGACCTGGTGCCCCTTTTTCATTGGTGCATGGTAACAGGGGTCCTCTTCAATGACAAGCCATACACAGTGATTCAGATTACAATGTTGTTTGTGTTCTTTAGGTTTGTATTCAATTATTTATAAATCATGAATGCAATCACTGGCACCAATTCGGTTTATTTATTGTTACTCCCCCACCCCCCCCCCCCAAAACCCCTTTTCTTTTGTGCCATTTTGGTGACCTGGCAATTTAATTAAAAATAAAATGAGTCGCATTCATTACATACCAAATTATTACTTTGTAAAGAATGACCTCCCTGTACCCCAAATCTGTGGTTGTGGAAATTTCTCATGTACGTACATAACAATGTGCTGATGACATTGGACTTAATGTAATAGCCCAGAAGGAGACTGTGTGGTCAAAACACGTGTTCGCCATGGTATTAAAAATTGAAATATACAAATTGAGATTATTCTCCGTATTTGAGCAATGTGGTGTTGAAACCACTTTTGTTTACTGGTAAATAAAGAAGTGGGGAAACAAAAGTGACAAGAAGGCTGCCATTCTGGTAAAAGGTGTTCAGAAGGAGAGGAGCATAACTTTGAGGTTTTAGAAATCAGAACAGTGTACTAAAGAGCACCAATGTGAATCTCACCTTCCCTGAAGAATTGCTTAAAGGTTGATGTTGTAAAACCAAAAGCACTACAAAGTTGTTTTAAGCTGACCTTAATCACAGAGGCACTGGTTTATAAACTACTGGCGGGGGAGTATACCGAAAAGCGAACTTTAAAGTAGTAGGCCTGGCAGGGGAGCAAACCAGGTGTAATTGAAGTAGTACGCCTGGCATGGGAGTAAACTAGGTGGAAGTTGATGAAGTGCTGTGAAGTGGTGTTGACAAACTATCTTGAACAATTTTCATTGTTGAAGCAAGAACTGCATATACAACTGCTGCAGAAGTGATATATATCCTCAAAACTAGAACATTGTTGCAGAAGCATCCTGACAAAGACATTTCATATTAATACTGATGAACAAAGGAACGATTCTTTGTTTATGCTAAAAAGATTGCTTTTGAATCTTATTACAAGTGGAAGAGAAAGAACTTTTGTTGAACAATTCAGAAGTGTTGGACCTTTGAGTTGTCACAATTGGAGCCACAAAGAACTGTTGGAACTTTTGTTACAGAATAGGATTTCCTTATTTCTTTTGGAACTGTTGAACAGAATCCTGTTTGCAGTTGGAGAAGGGAAATTCACCCAGACTATAAGGAGAATCGGTTATATTGTGAACTTAATGGTCAGATTTGTGTTGCCTTTGAACTGCCATGCATTACCTCCTTGAGTTACTATATGTGTAAGGGACAGAGAACGTTTGTTAGAGTTTCGTTAAGTTTATTTTAGGTAGGGAAATCCTTGTCAGTGTAGGGAAAGTGAGGCATTTATCCAACCTTTTGCAGTTAATAAATGGCATCTTTTTTAAAAACCTTCACAAAATCAGCTTCTGTGCTGCTACCTGGAAAGCACCCACATTTAGGTGAAAGGGAAGAACTTTGGTACTGCAATGAAAGCTCAAGTTCGTCAATTCTCCACACCAGGAGGATTCCAGTGATGAGCAGGACACCAGGCACTTCCTGATCCGGTAGCCATATAAAATTAAAACCAATTAATGAAAAAGGGCAGCTAACCGATTCACAAAAAGGATACCACCAGTTAAGTTGGTAGAGCCACATTTTAAATGGTTATCCAGGGTGCAAACGGAGCACCTATACCCTTGGTTTCTTTGGCAAATCTGCCGCTCCTCCAGCCACGAAGACACAGGAAACAAATAGTTAGCACAGCAAGTGCTTCACAGTACAAACTCACCTGCAAGGAGGTCTCCATGTTTTAATCTTGTGCCACACCCCAGCCCATCCAACATCTATCGGGCTAGGCCCGTAGTGTCGTGTGTATATGGGCTGAGGTGTGGGGTCAGTCTTTAGAATCATCAATCCAGGTCAAGGAAAATAGATACCTTCAAATGTGTTGGGCTGTAAAGAGCACCACAACCCATTTGCTCCACCAAGAATTAAGACTGGACTACATAGATTATCATGCAAGCATAAAGCCTTCCCTCCCCCCACATTATGGATAAGATTATGGTCTCAAGCCAAGCATCATTTAATGAAAGAGATTATAAAGGATCTGATGATCTCGGATGCTGGCAGGAATATCTCCTGGTTGACCAACATTAAAAAAGCATTTAGGTCTCTTGGGCTCCCGAGTCTCTATGCTACTCCTGCAAGTGTCTCAAAGGATGATTTATCCTTGGTTCGGCATACAGTTCAAGGCATAAATTAGTTTTCAAAAATTGATTAGCAGAATTTGCTTATTAAAATATTTGATTAGCAAATAAACCTATTTGATTAGCAATTTTGTACTCCTATTTTAAATTTTTGAAAAAAATATGGATGCTTTTTACAAAGTGCTCCGGTCCCGTCCCACAGGAAGGAGAGAAGTCCCTTAAGTATGGAGGAAAGGGGACTATGGACTAGGAGTAAGGTGGTCACTACGGTGAGCAACCTGGTAATACTCGTACGTCCCGTCCCCTTTCCTCCATACTTATGGGAGATTCCCAAGCACTCCTTACAGGAACTATGGGTGGAAGGAAATGCCACTTACTGAAACAGGTTCTTCAGCACAGCCTGGCCGAACTGAGCGTCAGCTCTAGAGCTCAGATCGTGGCAGCAATGCTTACAGAAAGCAGATGGGGAGGCCCAAGCAGCCGCTTTAGCGATGGACTCCCAGGGAACATACTTCTGAAAAGCAACCGCGGCTGCCTTGCCTCGCACCTGGTGTGCATGGATACCTTTAGGAGATTTCAGCTTTTGGACGGTGAAAGATTCCGTGATACAGGCGGTAATCCATCTGGAAATAGATGCCTTAGACGCCGGCCTGCCCTGAGGCTTACCGAAGGTCACAAACAGTTGGGAAGAGCTCCGAAGCTCGGAAGTCCTGCCCAGGTAGAACCTAAGAGCTCTTCGGACATCCAGGCAGTGTAGAACCCTTTCCGCCTGCGAGGCAGGGTTCGGAAAAAAGACCGGAAGAGAAATCAACTGATTCAGATGGAATTCAGTCACTACCCTTGGTAGGAAAGCTGGGTTCGTCCGAAGGACTACCTTGTCCTTGTGAAAGACCAAGAAAGGGTGCTCCACCGACAATGCCTGGCGCTCACTCACTCTCCTCGCTGACGTAACGGCTAGCATAAAAGACACTTTCCAGAACACGTACTTGAGGTCAGCCGTAGCCATTGGCTCAAAGGGTTTATGGCACAGCGCCGTCAGGACTACATTTAGGCCCCCAGGCGGGTGCGGACGACAAAACGGAGGGTAGAGGCGTGTTAAGCCTGCAAAATGCCTCTTAACCACTGGGTTACACGGAGAATAAGAGCATTGGTCTATAGCAAGATAAACTGAAACCGCTGAAAGTTAAGTTCTGCATGACAGAACGTAAACACCCAACTCTGCTAGGGAGGACACGAAGGACAGCACAGTGTCAATCGTAGATACCCTTGGATCCAACTGCTTTTCCAAACACCAACGACAGAACCTGAGTCATTTACTCCTGTATTGGGATCTGGTCGAGGGTTCCCTGGCTGCCTGGATAATACGCATGTTATCCGTAGACAAGTTAAAAAGCTCTAAGACTTGAACTCGGGCACCATGCCGCCAAGCTGAGCGATTGCGGGGAGGGGTGCCACATCTGCTGTTACCCTTGATGAAGAAGATCTGGGGTTACTGGTAACCTGATCAGCGGAAAACACCAACAGGTGTTGAAATTCTGAGAACCGAAAATACTGGCCGGCCACCACGGGGCCATGAGCAGAAGGGAACAGTTCACAGAGTTCTTCCCCTTCCCAATTGCTCGAACTAGGGTAAGAGGCGGGAAGGTGTAAGCTCTCATGTTGTGCCATGGAATCTCGAGAGCATCCCCCAGAGAGGAGGCTCTGAGCCCCCCTCTGGAGGCATACCTAGGAAGCTTCTTGTTTACCACCGTAGCGAAGAGGTCCACCTCCGGTGTGCCCCAACGCAAGAAAGTCCATGAGAGGACCTCCGCCATCAACTCCCACTCGTAGCTGACCACTGTCCGCCGGCTGAGGGCATCCGCTGTGATATTCAGCTGGCCCGGATGTGCACTGCAAGCAGCCAGACGCCATGAAGCATGGCCCACTCCTTTATCTGGATGGACAGATCAACCAAAGGTGCCCCCCCCCCACCCCTGCAGGCAACAAAAAATTGTGCGGAAGGGGTATCCGAGCATTCCGGTCATAAACTGACCGAAAAGGATACGCACAAGGCCGAGAAACCAGCCGTACACCTGACGCCGATGGCGAAGCTGTAGAGGTAGTGTTCAAAATGGCCGCCACGGACGTGGCGGGAACGGGCGCCATTTTGTCATCACCTGAGGGGAACTGCAGCACGTCAGGAAATGAGGCAGGGGTCCCCGTCGATGGATCAGGGGTCTTAACTTTAGCCTTAAAATAAGGAACCTCGGCAGAACCGGTACTATGAGGCCTGGAATGTTTCTGCGACATACCAACCGCCAAATTAGCCTTCTCAAGAAGGACCTCGGCGCTGCCGGTAAAGAAGAATTTCCCTTCTTTGCCCCCTCAACAGATCTGGTGTCGCCACAAGAGCAGGAACGGTGAGAAACAACCTTCACCGATAAGGCCTTGCCAGGCCCTCAGAAATGTTGGTAGCTTTAGCCTCTGTACGAGGGACCTCAGACCCAGGTCCGGTAACAGCCTTACACGCGCAGGCCTCGAACAACCGTTTGGTAGCACCAAGCCCCACCAAGGCCTCGGGGCGCAACCCGGCATAAGAGCCAGTCGTCCAAATACGGATACTCATGGATACCCTGGAGACGAAGTTAGGCCGCAATCACCAACATAATCTTCGTGAAGACACGCGGCGCCGAGCTGAGGCCCAAAGGGAAGTCTCGAAACTGGAAGTGCTCCTCTCCCAAAGAGAAGTGGAGATATCTCCTTTGTGGGTTCTAAATCAGGATATGCATGTACGCGTCCTGAAGATCCACCAAGCTGAGCCAATCGCCCGCCTGCAAAGAGGAGCGTATTTGTCCGGGCGTGATCATCTTGACTTTCTCTTGGGGTAGGAAGAGATTGAACTGGGAAAGGTCTAGGATGGTGCGCAGGCCAGCCTGGTTGGGTTTGGGCACCGTAAACAGCCAGGAGTAGAAGCCCTCCCCTCGCTCCCTAAGGGGAACCGGTTCCACAGCTATGAGGAGCAGAGGTTTCTGAACCTCGGCCTTGAGGGAGGGTGAGCCCGACAGCTGAAAAGGAGGGTTGAGGGGTGGGGTAGGGGGTAAAGGTAAGCGGAAGCCCGCTCGAGCGACTGACAAGACCCATCTGTCTTCTGTGATGGTCTTCCACGCCTCCCAATGAGACGCAATGTGTCCTCCCACCGGGGTGTCGTGCGAGCACGGAAACCCTCATTCAGCGGGTTTATCGGTGGCGGCGCCACCTGAACCGGATGAGGAGGCTGAGGAGCGGGAGAAATACCGCGTACGCTGTGGTCTACGGCGGTTATTCCCCGCAGGAGTATCCAATCTACTATTTTTGCGGTCGAGGAAGCCCCTAAAACCAGAGGAAGGTCGACCTTGCGACAACGGCCTTTGAGTCTTGAAGGGAGGTTTAACCAGAACAGACAATGATTTGGCTGTCTGGGTGCTGTCTTTGGTTTTGGTGCATGTAGCCATGCTTGCCGAGAGGTATCAAACCCTAGCATCAGACCCCGAGCCGAGGTGTCTACGTGGTGAGCTGCAGCCTCCAGGAGATCCTGGGCCAAGACCCTGGCATCGGAAAGGCCTCCTCTGAAATCCTCCAGCTTCTCGACTGGAATGTGCTCCTCAAACTCCGACAGACCTCCACATCCGCATGTTAGCTCCCGCCAAAATCAATTCTGCATTGGCCTGCCTGAGCTGCAAGGCCAAATTGGCAAAGATTTTCCTCCCTAGGGAGTCCAGGAGCTTGTCCTCCTTTCCCAAGACCTGAGTCGCCGTCGCAGAGTAGGAAGCTGCAGGTCTGGATTGCAACGTGGCCGCAACCACCACTGTGGAGGAGGGAGGCGGACGAGACGACAAGGCCACTTCTTCCGAGGAATGTAGCCTGTACCTCGCGTCAATCTTTTTATTGACAAAAAGTCCCGAGTGTGGCTTTTCCCATACTCTTCGGACCTCGGCCAGAACGTCCTTCTGCAAGAACAGGCCGGTACGCTCCAAAGGAGACAAGGTGAACGCCCCAGAAAGCACACCCTCCTGCGGAGCAGGTGCCTCGGGCATCGGAAACATCTAAAAAGCTCATCATGTCCAGTACCCGGTCATGAAAAGCTCTGGTAGAGCGGGGCAGGTCCTCGTCGTCCTGATCGCCTTGAGGGTCATCTGACAGGTCCAGCCCCTGCTGAGCCGAGTCAGGCACTGCCTTGTCCACTGGGGACAATGGTGGCACAGGCGGAAGCGCAGGGGGAGGCACCACGGGCAAGGGAGGCGCCGGTGGAACCAACGGGTGGACGGGTGGAGCCGGAGGTGGACATATCTCCTTGAAAAGCCCCTTGAAATATTCCCTCATGGGGTCGGTGCGCATAAGCGCTTGAAATTTACCAAAAAAGGCGTTCTCAGGAGATTGCTTCGGAACCTGAGGAGGCCTCTCATGAGGTGGACAAATCCAGGGATGCAAAGGGGAAGGGTGCCACACAGGCCCCTCCGCTGACGTATCCACAAATCAAGAGAGCCGCCCCGGCGGGCAACAAAATATTCACCCGAAGGACCAAACCCTACACCAGGGGCCGATGGCGTAGTTGTAGGGGTAGTACATAAAATGGCCGCCGTGGTTGTGGCGGGAACGGGCGCCATTTTGTCTTCATCTGAGGGGAACAGCAGCACGTGAGGAAGTGAGGCAGGGGTCCCCGTCGATGGATCAGGGGTCTTAATTTTAGCCTTAACGTAAGGAACCTCGGCAGAGCCGGTATTATGAGGCCTGGAATGTTTCTGCGACATACCAACCGCCAACTGAGCCTTCGAAGGAAGAGCCTCGGCACTGCCAGTAAAAGAAACTTTCGTCTTTGCCCCCTCAACAGATCTGGTGTCACCACAAGAGCGGGAACGGTGCGCTGTCACCGACAGGGCCTTGCCTGGCCCCTCAGAACTGTTGGTAGCCTTAGCCTCTGTACGAGGGACCTCAGACCTAGGCCCGGCAGAAGCCTGATCGGCACAGGCCTCGAACATGCGTTCTGTAACCTCAAGCCCAGCCAAGACCTCGGGGCGTACCCCGGTTTTGTTTTTGAGGGAAGCCGAAAGAACATCCTCGGAGCAAGCTCCGGTACCCCACGACTCAGTAGAACTGGGTCTACACACAGCCCCCAAAGGAGGGGCCTCGGAGTGTACTCCGGTGATCACAGGCCCCTTACGGAGACCCTCGGAGAAAACTCTGGTAGAATTATTAGGCCCGACAAGCACCTCAGGGCGAACCCCGGTAAAAGAGCAATCAATGCCCCTCCCGGCTCGAGAGGAACCCGGAAAGGTATCCCCCGGCCGGGGTGCTCTGAAAATCAAAGAACTTACTGGGCGTTTTTTCTTCTCGTCAATGAATGCCTGAAAATGCGAAGGAGGAGTCTGTTCGAACACCTCCTCCCACTGCTCCAACCGTCGTTGAAGAGCGCCGGACCGAAAGGGAGTCACAGTAAAAACAGGAGTCCCAACGGTGTTCCGGACCCAAACACTCTAAACAAAGAGGATGGGTATCCGCCCTTGCAAAGCGACGGTGACACGATGAACAGTCTGGAAAATCTAGTTTAAAAGACAGGCTAGTAAACGAACGCTAGCGAGAGCCACAGAGGGAAAAACGGAAGAAAATCTTCCAAGGATGCAAGTGCGTCCTGCCCCGATTGTGCGGAGAAAAGGACTGATGGGCGATGCGGAGCCAAGGTGAGCGGGGTTACGGCCGCGTGCCGGGCCCCGCGCAGGAAAGAGGAGGGACACATTTTTGAAAAAAATGTGGATGCTTTTTACAAAGTGCTCCGGTCCAGTCCCACAGGATGGAGAGATGCCCATAAGTATGGAGGAAAGGGGACGGGACGTAGGAGTATGGTTAATTAGGGAAGCCAGAATTTGGCAGCAACTTACCACATACCTTCCAAGCTCTAATTAGTACACATTTGTTTTGTGTTTCAAGAACCACAAAATGGTTGTTTATTTGCAAAGAACACAAATCACTCGAAGGAACCACCTTTGGGGGGGAGTATTTGCACCACCCTGAATATAAGACTACAAGTGATAGCCCCACAACACAACCTGCTTGCAAAAGGCCTTTTAAATATTGTTCCATTCTTGTAAGGCACTGCCTATGGCACCAACACAAAAGATGTATTTTTACTATAAAAATATGGGCTACGCTTTTCTTACCTTTCTGGTGACTCTTCGTTTGGTGTCAAAGTCAGTGTGAAGGTTCACTCTTTCCTGTTATCGTCCTCTACAGACACATTGCAATGTCTACAAAACAGACAAAGAGCAACTGATTACCCACATCAATGTGCTTAAGTAACTGGAAATATTTGTCCCACCGGAACGGGTAGGAGAAATATTACTGCCAGCCACTTGCTAAGAAAAAGCCCTGCAATCAGGGACAGCATCCGGGCCTTTCAGCCTTTTCATTTGATAAGGGCCATGAGCCTCAGGGATGTCCACAGCAACTTCCCCATGTTGCCAGCTTACAGGGTTATACAATAACAGCAATTTATATATACTTTTGTTCTGGGGCTTAATGCCTTAGCTGCATTTGCGGGTGCCCTTCCGGCCCTCACTTCCCTTGGAGTATACAGAAGTGTTATCACCTCATTGCCTTTTCACACGGGTTCCTCCAAAGCAGGCACTTGCTGACATAGGCTTAACTTTTCAGTGGGTATTATTGTTTCAACTTCCTGCTGCCTGGCCGTTTTGTGATATTCGGTGGCGGTTAACCCCCCAGATTGTTTTTGTCATTTCATTGGGTAAAATTGATGTGACATCTACTGTGATGTCATCATATTCTACTTACCATTTTTGAAACTGGTCCCAGAATGTTGGCATGTCACAGTCTTAGATTATCTAGATGGATAGCAGTGTGTTTCAAAACTGCAGTTATCTGACATACGAAGATGTTCCAAAATGGATCAGGTGTCACTGGAACCCTGGCTTTCAGTCTCGCGATTAAATGCTTGTGGCACCTTAATCACGAGACTGAAGGAATATCTACGGCCCTCTGCAGCACCATGCTTTTATTAGTGCAGGGCCTGGGTGCTTAGAAAGTGGCAAATATTTCCACCCACTTTCTAAGCACCCAGGCCCCGCACTAATAACAGCACGGTGCTGCAGAGGGCCTTTAGATAATCCTTCAGTCTCGTGATTAAGGTGCCACAAGCACTTTACTCACGAGACTGAAAGCCAGGGTTCCAGTGCACCCTGAACCGTAATGGAACGTCTTTGTAATGCCCATCAGGCCACCATAGGGTGACCACATTTAAAAAGTAAAAAACTGGGACATGGCAACCAACATCAAAATAGGACTAACTCTTGAAAGTGGCTGTCAATGCACTACACTTCAGTAGCGTTTGGAGGAGAAGGGGGTTCAAGTGTTGCTGTTCAAAGAAACACATTATAATACATTTATTACAAACTGGCCCCATCTTAATTTGTGAAATAAAGCATTTCTTCTGTGCAATTTATTTATTTATTTGGATTTGTGGAGCGCACGTCAGCCCAGGGGCATCGTGGCGCTTGTTCCAGACATATCTTAGTTGCATATACATGAGTGATACATAATTTACAGGAGCAAGTATGACATTTGTACAAATTTACAGTGCAGTATATTTACAAAGTTAGCGAGTGTCACATGTTATTGTGCAAGGAAAGAGGTCTTCAGTTTCCTATGAAAAATCGGGAGCGAGTTCTCCGCTCTAATGTCAGCAGGTAGAGCGTTCCAGGACTTGGCAGCAATGTAGGGGAAGCTTAGGCCACCAGCTTTGGCTTTTTTGATGCGTAGGATATGGAGTAGGTTGGTGCATTGCGTCCTGGTGGGGCGTGAGGAGGGTTTGGAGATGGTCTCCGATAGGTAGGACGGGGCGGAAAGAGGCGCATTTGTGTGTGAGGGTGAGGATTTTGAGTGTGATCCGCTCTTTAACTGGGAGCCATTGGGCTGAGTGTCTGGCGTGGGAGATATGCTCTCTTCTTGGGATGCTAAGAGCGGCCGGAGAGCCGTTCTGAGTGACTTGTAGTCTGTTTAGGTTTTTAGCCGATGTGCCTGCTAGGAGGGCATTGCAGTAGTCCAGTTTGGCTCCAATGGTTGCTCTGGCTATTGTAAGGCAATTAGGTTTTGAGAGGTATGGCTTGATGGCGTTTATAAGTTTGGTGGTATGCGCAGATGAGGAAGTGATTGCGCTGACTTGTCTGGTCATTGATAGTGAGGAGTCTAGGTATACCCCCAGTGTCTTGACAGCTGTGGATACGGGGATGATGGAGTTGTCAAGGGAGAAGTTGGCGTACAGTTTTTCTAGTTTGTCTAGGGTGCTCTGTTGTCCTAGTATCATGATTTCAGTCTCGTCTCCATTAAGGAAGAGGCCATTGACTGCCATCCAAGCCTGGATGATGGAGTAGATTGTGTGAAATGCCTTGGCGTCTTTGTGGTGTGAGTCTGAGAGGGGTAGAAGTACTTGTGTGTCGTTCGTGTATGTGATGGGAGGAAGGTAAGTAAGTGGGCACCACTTGTTTAAATTCACTTTCAAACAGATCAAAAAAGGTTGAGGTTATAAATCATCTTTCAAAAAAATTCACAGGAGCTGGCTACGATGAGTCTGGAGACACCCTGACTCGTGGAACACAAAAATATACAGAAGACCAGGTAACAAACCTGGCCACACAGCGGCTGTGTGGCCAGGTTTGTTACCTGGTCTTCTGTATATTTTTGTGTTCGTGTATGTGATGCCATGTGAGTCAAGCTTGTCAAAGAGAGGCTTAGTGAACAGGTTGTAAAGTGTGGGTGCAGTGCAGGATCCTTGAGGGACCCCGTAATGGATTGTCGTGGGTGTGGCGTTAGCAGTGTCTGAGAAGACTTTCATGGCTCTTCCCTCGAGAAAGGAGGTGATCCAGCGAGCTGATTCTTTAGAGAAATTGGCTGAGTGTGTGAGGTGAGGGTCTTGTGATCAACCAGATGGAATGTGGCTGAAAGATCTAGGAGGAGCAGTAGGGCTGGCTTTCCCTTATCCATGATTTGGGTGATCTGATTCTCCAGATCCACCAGGGCTGTTTCGGTGCCGTGTCCTTTCCGGAAGCCCGATTACCTGGTCCCAGGGATGGAGTGGGTTTCCAGAAAGTGTTGGATTTGGCAATGTGCAGCTTTGTCCAATAATTTCAAGAGGAATGGCACTGTGGTTATCGGTCTGTAGTTGTTGGGTTGTAGGGGGTCGAGGGTGTTTTTTTTTTTTTGGAGGGGTCGGACCCAGGCCTCTGAGGCTGGCTGGGATAATGCCTGATCTAAAGGACGCATTGATGAAGGCTGTAAAAAGCGTCGCAAAGCGGTCTGCACAGTCTTTGATGAGCTTTGGCGGGCATATATCGCCTTTACAAGGGGAGGGTTTGAGATTTTTTAGTAAGTTGATAACTTCTGGTTCAGTGACGTCTCTGAAGGAGAAGTCAGGTATGGTGGGCTTAGACGAGGCGGTTGTGGAGTTGGTAGGCTTGGTTCCTGTATTTTGAGGTAATGCTTTGCAATGGTCTTTGATTTTCTTTTGGGGAAGGTCAATTTTGTGTAGCATGGCTGCTTGGATACTAGCACACCAGGCTTCATCTTTGATAATTTCATCATCAGGTGTATTGGGGGGGGGGGCTGATGGAGGAGGGGGTGATGAGCTCATTAAAGATGGCGAAGATTTCTTTAGAGTGTGATTTGGCATTGGAGATTCGTGTGTTGAAGGCATTGGCTTTGGCAGCGGTGATGGCTGCCTGCAAGCTATAAAGACCTACTACAAAAAACAGAGACCACTGCAGTTTCCAATGGGAACATAATCTTGAGAAAGGGGGACAGTCCCAGCAAAACCAGGACATCTGGTCCGTAAGCCTACAACATAGCCTGCTTGCAGAGGGCATTTTAAATATTCTTTCAGTCTCGTGATTAAAGCGCTTGTGGCACATTTAAGCACTAGACAAAGAAAATGCAAAGTGCCTTCTGTAGCAGGCTATGTTATTAGTGCGGGCCTGGGTGCCTAGAAAGTGGTAGTAAATAATATTTCTCCCCTCATTTGGGCGGGTGAGATATTGTATACTTCCACTTTCTAAGCAGCCAGGCCTGCAGTAATAGCCTGCTTGCAGAGGGCATTTTCAATTTTCTTTCAGTCTCGTGATTAAAGCGCTTGTCGCACCTTTATCACGAGACTGAAAGAAAATTGAAAATGCCCTCTGCAAGCAGGCTACGTTATTACTGCAGGCACGGGTGCTTGGAAAGTAGCAGTAAATAATAAATCTTCCGCCCATATGGGCAGGAGAAATATTATTTACCGCCACTTTCTAAGCACCCAGGCCTGCAGTAATAACCTAGCCTGCTTGCAGAGGGCATTTCAAATATTCCATCCTTCTCGCGAATCACGAGAAGGAACCAATATTTGAAAGGCGATTAGCCAGCATGCCATTTTACTGTGGGGCTGGGTACTAGCAAGTGGCTGGAATTAATAGTTCTCCCACCCAAATGGGCAGGTGAAATATTTCTTCCTAGCCGAGGGCACTTGCTAACACCCAGCCCCGCAGACAAGGGGCTCGCCCTCCTCCACCCTCCCCTAAGCACCCCAGCATGACTCCTTACCTCGGTTGGAAGCTGGGTTTGTGAGTGGAGCTGGGGTGCTCCTGCTGAAGTCTTCTCTGCGTGACTTCGAAGCCGCCCGAGGGCCAGGCTCATACATTGATACAATGTATTTAACCCAGCCCGGGAGCTGCTGCCTGCACACTGTCAGTGCACAGAGTGCAGAGCTTAAATAAAAAGGCACAGTAATCTGTGCCTTTTGAGCTCTGCACTCGGTGCCATAAATCATATCGCAGAAACTGCGACACGATTCCAAAATTAAAACGCAAACCAGCCGTATCGCATCGCAGATGCCGCTTATTTTATGCCTTGCAGTTATGGACCGCAGAAGGGAGTTCCATGATAGTCTAGAGTCAAAGAAACTGTCCTTAAGTATAATTCTCATGGCTGTAATGGGCTCAACACCAATTAAGTTGGTTTGGCAAGAGGAACGTTTTGTACCACTTAAGGGCAAGCCGTTCATTGTTATTAATCAACATGCACAGTGTCGGGAATCACATTGGCCCGGAATTGAGCAGTCGGTGCCCCCTGTAATGTTACTTTAACAGGCAATGTTAGGCACTTTTTTTTTTTGGTCTGATGAAAATTGAGGGTTTTAATACCAATTTTAAAGAAATCAATTGTATATCATTAAGGAAGCAAATATATATACACTCTGCCAATAAGAGGTTACAGTGGCTGTATATAGGTTTTCGGAGGTAATAATGCAGCTGATCAGCAGAAAACTGCTAGAACATTTTAGGCTGCAATGAGCTTCATGACGACTAATTATGTTTGTCTATACATTTATTTTAAAAACTAATAAAATGTATTTACATAGTTATTACTGTATTTTTGTAAATTTTGCTGGTGTGCGTTTGATATGCGTTTTATGTCTTTATTTCGAAGCATATAAAAAACGTCAAAGACTGTTGTACAATAAAATTTAAAACAATTAATGAAAAAGGGCAGCTAAAGGATACCACCAGCTAAGACGGTATAACCACATATTTAAGGGCTGGGTATCCAGGGTGTAGACGGAGCACCAAAACCCTCTGTTTCTTTGGCCATATGCCGGTCCTCCAGCCATGACGACACTGAAAACAAGTAGTTAGCACAGCAGGTGCTTCACAGTACAAATTCACCTGTTTTAATCTCGTGCTACACCCCAGCCCATGTAAGCAAAGGGGTTTGTCACCAGCAGTCTGCCAGTAAAGGAGGGACAAGAGTAGCCTCTGCAGCAACTCACATCCTGCACTGAGAGGGTTTGGTCTCACTCTTCTCCAAATACTCCGGTGGAGTCCTACTTCTCATTGGCAGTCAGCATGTCACTCCACAGACAGCTAAGGGCTGTGCGACAGATGGGTTAATGGAGGTGTAAACCATCTAACCCTTATTTATTTAGATTTTTATAAAGCGCTGCATGCCCACAGGCCTCAGAGCGCACACAAAACAAGACAGACCACAGAAAATCAAGAGTAGAAGTAAGCAAATACAGTGGAACATCAGCCCAAGCATTAGGATTAATGAGATGGGTCTTGATCCTTTTTAAAAAAATTCATTCAGGGTTTCAATTTTTCTCAGATCAAGCGGAAGAACATTCCAAGCTAAAGTAGCCTAGACATCAAAGCTGGTACCACCAAAAGGAACCAGGTTAAATCTAGGCTGATGCAGTCTAGCCTGTTCCCGAGACCTAAGAGCACAACTGGGCCAGTACATGGAAACTAGTTATGAGTGGTGGGGCCTCGCAGTGCCGTCCTGGTATTGGTAACATGATCGCGTCCGGTCAGCCCACAAGTCGCACGCACTGCCCCATTTTGAGTCACCTGCAGTGCTGTTATGTTTGCTTGGGACGTGCCAAGTAGCAGACTGTTACAATAGTCTAGGCGCAAGTTAACCAGGGCAGTAGGGCGATATTCCTGGGAGAGATATAAAGGTGAATTTTGGCCAAGTAATTTGTTGATATAACTACAGGAGGCCTGAGAGTGTGAGGCGTGAGATTTCATTGTCAGCTCAGCGTCAATGACATCCAGAGTCTTGACACTCTTAGACACAAAAATATTAGTATCTGCGATGATAAAACTTTGATAGTTTATAGCAGGTTTTTGAGGCTTTGGCCCTGATACAACAATCATAAGCTCATCTTACTGGTGTTAAGAGCAAGAGATAGCTCCCATCCAAGCCTGGATGGCACCATAGATTGCGTTGATGCCTGCCAAGTCCTGTGTATAGACACCGGAGAGCTCCAAGACCACCTGGGTATCCTCAGCATAGTTGGTATACCGGACAACCAGGTCGTCGAGTAGCATCAGAAATGGCAGCATATAAATGTTGAAGAGGGTCGGCAAAACACATTTCTCCGGAGGGACTCCACAGGATATAGCCACGGGAGCAGAGATTGCATCGTCAACAGCAACTCTAGAATTGCGAGGTCCTAGGAAGCAGGCATTCCACTGTGCGGCAACGCCAGAGCACCCAACCAGGGCCTTTAACCTGGCCACCAACAGAGTGATCGACCAGGTCGAAAGCTGTTGAGAGATCAAGCAACATCAGGAGAGCTGGCCGACTTTGTCCACAATGCTGGAAAGATTGTACTTTAGATCCAGCATGGCCTTCTCTGTCCCATGTTTAGATCTGAAGCCGGACTGCTGTGGTTGGCAGTTACCCAAAACACTTGAAAGTGCTTCACATTTTATATTTTACTAAACTCTTTTTATATGTGTTGTGGCTGTTTTGTAAGTGTTGGGTTAGTTGATAAGGGTCCCACAGGTAAAGAGAAGTGTGAATTGTGCGTGCCATTTTGGTGGCTGGGGTGACAGCGATGTTGACAAAGTGCCAATCTAGCATGAATCCAGTGTAGCTCATGGGAGTGAGCTACGTGTTATTTTTAGTGTTTGTGTTTTAGTTGATACATTTTCAAATTGCATGTGCGCAGCAAGATAAATGTCAAAACTGCCGATACAATATAAACGCAATACAGGTGCGTCAGGCCAAATAACGCTAAAAAAACAGGCAGAGAGGAGCTCTACATGTGTATGCGAGGTAGAAGATATGTAATGGGAAAATCAGTGTGAGGGGATGCAGTAGTCCTGAACATACATGTTTAAGTACATATACATGGGTGTCTCTAGGGAATGAGGTTTTTGGGCAGCATGCATGAACATACAAATCTGTTTTGCTGCAGAGTTCAGATAAGTTGGGAATTGTGCGGGCTAAAAACCTGGGTTGGGCAATTGAACTGTGTGTGACTGAGAAACTATTTTTACAAGGTTGGTGAAAGACAGCAGCAGCTGCGATGAATATCAGATGGTCAGTTTCGGACAGGCCTCTTATGGCCTAGGTGCATTTTAATGAGGAGATGCAATCTCTAAGTATATAGAAGTCGGTTATTGAATCACAGGAAGATTCCGGCCACCTGGTAGGGCTGGATTTTAGGGCCGGACAATTAAACCGAATGCGGGTTGCTTGCGCGGAAAGGAGCACCGATAGATCATGGGTTTTCAATAGAGGTGTCAAGGAGTAGGTTGGAACCATGTGGGCTGGAAGGGTAAGTTGTATAGTTTAGAATGAAATGTGGACGCCAGCACGTTTGGACGATAAAACCACCAACAATAGATCAAAAGGAAATTTACTCTCCTCCTCTTCACATCAATGGTATTTTCATAGAATAGCAGTGTGCGTCACAAGTAGGAGTAAAGCTTTCTAACCAGATGGAACCTTTCATAAGTTAAATTCTTTGTAAGTTGTGTAAACTGTGTAACTAGGAGATGAGGCGATGATCAAATATGGAAAGGCCCCAGAGAGGGGTGTAGTATAAATAACATGCAATTATAAAGTTAAAGAGAATGGTGCTTAGATGAATGTGAAGCAAGAGAAGGTCCCAGTCACACAGCGCCAAGAAAATTGCACAGTAGAATTCTAAGTCTGGAGTTTATTTGGAAAGACAGCCTGACACGTGTTTCGAGCTTTAGCTAGCTCTTCAGCTGAGGCTGTAGTGTCACATAAATTATTAAACAATGTTGTCACATTAAATTAAGGTTGATAACCAAATTATATAAGGTTGAACATGATAGGGCAACACTACCATGTTACCAGTTAAAAGTTGATGGAAGCAGGGCGGGTTTGCCGAAAGAGTGTTTGTGCTCTGCATCATACATCAGGCAGGACTTGCGTTATGATAGATGGAAGCACTTCTATTTAAGCTCATCTAAAAGGGCCGCAGCTCCTTTCCTTGTTCAGCCACTAACTGCCCAACAGTTCACACAAAAATTCCACGCCTCTCGGGGTTCTACTGTGTTCCAGAAGGAATTGTGACATAGCTGATGGTGGGTTCATGATTACTTTGTACAGCATGAACTATATACAATAGAACACTTCTTCCCTTACAATGAGACCCTGAAAGGATTTAGACAACTTATGTACAGTAAAACACACCTTGGACAGAGCAAAGATACACGAAGCAGCAACCGTGAATTGTTACGCAAGGTCACCTGGAAGTTTTAGGATGTTGTGCTCTTTACCACTGTCTTTATTCCAAACAGCTCCTTCTTCCAAATGAATGGCCTTGCCAAGATCGTCACTCACGACCCTAGCTTTGGAAATGTTAGAATCAGTTTTCCTCATCCACATTACCTCCGACTTCCTGGACATTGACACCCATCATTGACAGGGCGCCCCGCACATCCAGGAACTAGAAACGTGTTGGGCTTGCGAACTTGCATCAACTCGAATGGTGTCACTCCAGTCACTGGATGTGGAGTGTTCCTGTACTGGCACACCCTCCAACACATCTCCCTTCTCCAATCACCACCAAACTGTACCAACATTCGTATGCCTCCGATTAGAGTTCTATTAAATCACTCCACACAATGTTGCTTTGTGGATGCTCTAGTGCAGTTCTTTTTTGTTTAATACCATTCTCTTATCCACACTTGAAACTCCTTGGAAATAAATTGTGGACCATTGTCAGTCACCACCACAGCTGGCCACCCTTATCTCCAAAATATGTGCAAGAAACACTTCAGATTCAGTGAGGCGATATCCTTGACAATACCAACTTCTGGCCATCATGTGAGTAAATCTATCACTACCACAACATAACAATCTTGCAACTAACGGAAATTCAACGGACCCAAGCAATCAAAGGCAATGGTATCCCCACACCATCTTGCGGCTCTCTGGTAAAATCATGGGGGGGAAGGGGTGTCTTTGTTTCCAATATTTTATCACAGTCTTTGAACTGCTCACACTCTCCAATTCTCCCTTCAATAAACTGGTCCATCCCTGGGCTCCATAAATCAATTCTAAGGACTACCTTCCTGCAGATTCCTGTATGGGATTGATGTCCCAGATCCACTACTTTTTCCACATATACTCTGATACAGCCAGACACAGGCCCCCTACACATTATTCCATCAATTATACACAACTCTTTGATTCGTTCTCCAACCCCATCATCCGTGTTATAACTCCACCTTAACTGAGTCACCTTTTAGCTTCCTGATATACTTTGTCCTGATCACAAGCTTCAAAGCCACTCATCCTCTTGAAGAGACTCCTCCACCACAAAAATATCCATGATGCACTCATCTCCTTGTCCATCCACATCATACCACCTCAAAAGGCTTCTTGGACAAACATCTGGTACTACATTGTCTCTCCCATTTACATGTTCTACCACAAACTCCCAAAACTTGTAGTATCGTAATCCACTTAGAAATGCACCTGGAAACTCCATCTAAACCCTTTTTATTTAATATGGCAATCAGGGGCTTATATCAGTCGAACTATAAACTTTCTACCATACAGATGGACTCTGAATTTCACCCTTTCCCACGCTCCAGCAGGTGTGTGTTGCGTGTGCAGACCCCATTTTCAGCCCTGAATTCTATTTAAAATAAGATTTTGAGCCCCCCAGCCTCCTGCATCCAGTCATCATATTGCCTTCCTGATTCCCGTCTCCTCCACCCGCCCATCGTCCCCGATTGGCTGCACCAGTCCATCGACTCGTAACATCCTTGGCTGCTTTCCATCCCACCCTCCAGGAGGTGAGTGTTGCGTGTGCAGACCCCATTTTCAGCCCTGAATTCTATTTAAAATAAGATTTTGAGCCCCCAGCCTCCTGCATATAGTCGTATTACCTTCCCGATTCCCACATGCCCGCCCGCCCACCGTCCGTCTCGGATTGGTTCTCTGCCAAGGTCATTACTGACCTCTCCAGGGCAGCCCTCTGCCTGTGCAGCCCCTGCGGCTAAGGACCCGAGGCAAAGGACAGCTCTGACTGAGGCGGCTCCAGATCATGTCTGCAGGTGGCCGCAGGGGGAAGCCAGTTGCCAGCCTTCAACCAGCAACGACCAACAAGGCAAGTGTAGTTGATCCAGCTCCCTCCTTACAAAATTTACATTCCCGTTATACATTAGTCTACGTCAAACCTTAATTAACATTTCAGACCTACCCGTGTTAAAATAAATAATATATACTCCTAGATCCTGCCCTCCTAGGACTGTCTCACATCTAGATTGTGTGCTCAAGTACTACTGTGTTGTATTCTGCCCTCTTAGCCTGCCTCACAATTAGATCGTGCGCTCCAAGAGTACTATGCTGTATTCTGCCTATTAAGAATGCCCAAGAGATCTCTGTATTGTATTCCGCCAGTCTAAAAATCTCATATCTATAAGAAACCTTCCTACTAGCCTATCCCACTTCTTGATTAGTAGATTTAAGGCCCATCTACCACCACTAGCTCATCAATCCCAGCTTCACAACACCTAATGGAGACTCTAGCCCACAAGAATTCCCCTCTCACACCTATCCCGTTTCCCAGAATCCCCCGCTCCCTCTCCTCCTCACTCATCCTCCTCAGCCCCCGACCCGCTCTCTAGCACCCACCTTCTCAAACTCCCGCACTACTCCTGCCCCGAGCACAACCCTTGAAACCCACCCGCCCACTCTCCTACCACCACCCCACATCCAACTCTAAAATCAGCAGTGCACTCTGGCGCGCCAAGCATCTCCTTCTGCAAGAAGCCTATTCCGCTCCACCCTTCCCACCCAAACCTAGCACCCCCCATCCTCCCTCTGACAGCTATTGAGAACTCCCTAATACCGCTCGCAAAGACACCTCACCCCCTATCAAACTGCCAAACCAGAGGAGCATGCTGGTGCTCCAACTAACTCAAACCCTCATCCTGTTCCACTGCTTCCTTGCACCCCCCATTGAACATCCCCCCCTCTTATCTTTGGCCCCCCTTACCTCCAAGTCCCTCTCCCTAACCCACCACAGAACCTTCACCCCCAACATTATCCAAGTCCCTTTCCCTTAACCCACCTCAGACCTACCCACCCTCGACCCCCGCCAACAACCCCCTCCAAAAGCAGCACATCTCGCCCTCGCAAGAACAGTAGCTTCACCTCCATCACCCGCCGACTCCCCTACCCTCTCTCTCACACCCCCATTGCTCCAAAACCCATGAATAGTAGAAAACGAGCCTGGTCCCCTTCCGCGACCGTTTACTTTTCACCACTTCTGTCTCAACCCCGTCCTCCCAATCTCTCCATCGCCTACCCCATCACAATCCCCCCTGCTTCCACCCCCTCCCTCTTGACTTCTCTCCCTGCACACCGGACCCCCGATCCCTCACTCCAATTCCTAACCCACGAATCCGCCTCACACCCACAGACCATCTGTCCACTCCCCCGCCCCTCCTCGACTCTACCCACACCCCTCACATACCCTCCTATGCCTGCCTACTCTTCCCAGCCTCTACTGATGCAACCCGAAATAACCACATGGCCCACCACTCAAAATCCGCTGGCACCCTACCCCTCACTACCCCTCCTTTCCTAGTCACAACAACCCAGAATGTCTCCACCCCCCTCCCCTGAAATCCCCCCAAATTCCTCCTGCTATCTTCCCAATGACCTCCTCCATGACCACATCCCACGCCGCAGTCAACTGCATCCTTCTTAATGCCCGCTCTGTAGCGAAAAACAGACAGCATTTTCGACCTCCTCTCCTCTGACAAACCAGACCTAGTCTGCATCACCGAAACCTGGTTCTCCAATGACTTTTCCCCTGTTGTACATGAAGCTCCCCCTCGCCCCCGGCTATTCACTCAACAGACCTTCCAGAGGAGACGGAGTGGCAGTCCTCATCAAATATCATTTCTCTGTCTCACTCGTTGAATCGCAGACATGCATTCCATCATGCAAATCCCTTCTAGTTAAACTCCCACTACCTCCGACTTTCTCCCACAGCTTCCTACTCATCTACAGACCTCCTGGTTACGACAGATTTCTCAAACAACCTCCGATTCTGTAGCCACCATTCAAGTAAATCGCCCCTCTCTGACTCTCCTATGAGACTTCAATATCTGGTTGGACATTCCTACCAACCCCATGACCCGTCCACTGGTCGAGAGCCTTGATGCACTCAACCTCTTCCTTCATATGAACGGTCCAACCCACTATAGGGGGTGCACCCTGGATGCAATCTTCAGCTCCCACGACCTGATTCATCTATCCCCCACCATACCCCCCACCATCTGGTCCGACCATTTTGTCATCCCTTTCGCCATCCTCACCCCCGTCCCTCCCCCTAAGCCCCATGGCATCCCCGCCCCCTCCCGAGACCTCAAATGCTGGAACAAACCAAATCCCTACTTCTTAGATCCCCTACAGCCACCACCCAGACAGATCCCTAGACATCGACTCTCGGCTTAATGAATCACTAATACCTCTCACCCCCTTATGCCCCGCTTCCTCACGCAATGAACCATTTCCGAAATGGTTCACACCCGAACTGAGGAATGCAAATGGCGAGCATCAAAAACAGATCTCAACAGATCCGCTTTCACCTTGCACCAGCGTAACTACAAAGCCAAAATCCGGAATGCCAAAAAAGCCTATTGCACCAAACAAATTCTCAACTGTGGAAACAGCAGCAAAGAACGCCATAGAATAGTTTCTGAATTTGTCAAACCCACTTGCACCTCTACCCAATCTGCCCCATCACAATCCCTCTGTTACTCACTATCGCTACACCAACACTCGACAGGACAACCACCCTTAACAAACCGTCCCTTGTCTCCCCCCCCCACGACCGAGCAACCCTACAACCCTCCCTCCCCCTCCGCCCCAATCCCTGATCAACCCACCTTCAACTCGTTCAGACCCATCTCCAGAGACTGGTTTCTGGACCTACTATCTGCTAGAAAACCATCTGGCTCCCCCCTTAACCCCTGACCCGCCTCGGTCCTAAAATAAATATTCTCGTCCACCTGCGCAGGAGAACACGAGCAAACCATACTGAATGATTCACTCCGCTCTGGCATATTCCCTGATGCTTTCAAAATTACGCATGTCAAGCCTCTTCTTAAAAAAGCCATCCCTCGACCCCAAAAACTACAGACTCATCCCTCCTCTTATACCCCACAAAACTGAAATCATGGTGTGCGGCAACACTGGGCTTCTACCTCATCCTCTCCCTTGGCCTCCTTCCCTGGGCCAACAACAACCCCCCCTGCAACCCCCAAACAGTAAAAAGCCTAGGCCGCACTATAGACTCTGGCTTCACCCTCTCCAGACAGATCCAACAAAGATCCAACAATGTGTCTAAATGCTGCCACTACCATCTCAAACTTCACAGACGCATCTTCCCCTACCTCTTCTTCCCAAACAGACTTGCCGCTGTTATGTCGATTGTAATGTCCAGACTGGACTATGCCAACTCCCTGTACCTAGGAGTCCCAGCATACAACCATACCACCTTAAACTCCAAAGAGCGCAACACGCTGCTGCTAAACTGCTCTTTGCCCTGGGTACAAGAGACCACACCTCTCCTGCTCTCCGAACCCTCCACTGGCTCCCAGTCGGACGAAGAGCCAATTTCAAGACCCGGTGCATCACTTACCATGCAGTGCACAAGACCGGCAAGAAAAACTAAAACCTTACCTCCCACCGCGCTCCCTAAGATCAAGCACTGCCCTCCTTTTAGTGATCCCTACCACTAACTCCGCCAGTATCGGAGGGTCCGCTTTCTCAGTCTTGGCCTGACTCTGTGGAACTCTCTTCCCCCAAATATTCGACACACCCAAGACTATATGAAATTCTGCAAAGTACTAAAAACGTGGCTCTTAACACCAATCTCAACCGTAGCGATTGAATTTCCAAGACACCGAAAGACTAAATACTATGTGCCCCAACCAGGTCATCAATGAACACTAACATTGATTCAGCCATGGACAACCCTATCCTTGAATACAGAATAATGGCTCCTCCAGGACCATCCCTCGTCCCAAGTTGTGTCCGGAGCCCATTGGCCCATGCCGTCACTTTGTGCCCCTGCCCAGGGTCCCTGTGTGATCGCTGTGTACCCTCTGGCCAGTACCGCCGCTACATGCGCCATCCGCTCAAGTCCTCCGTGTATCACTACGTGCCCCATACCCCCTTGGTACCCGTGTCTCACTGCCCCCCTCCCGTTTAGCTCCTGTGTTGTATACCCAACCCCTCTAGTCCCATCATCCACACGTCTAGTCCCTGTGAGGTCGCTTTGTGCCCTGTGTGTCGATGTATACCACTACCCCCTGCTCCCGTGATGTCGCTATGTATCCCCTTGTAGTGCCCCCCCCTCTAGTCCCTGTGATGTTGCTGTATGCCCCACTGCGTCCGTGTGCCACTGTGTTCCCTGCCCCCTTTCCCCATGTCGTTATGTATCCCTCTAGCCCCTCCATCCTGTCACTGTAAGTCCAGCCCTCTGGGTGCCCCTTTGTCGCTGTGTACCCCTGCCCTACTGTTCCCGTAAGACTGCTATACATCTCTCTGCATCGCCCGCCCCTCTAGTCCCCATGATCCCGCCATGTGTCCCACTGTGCCCGTGTAGCTCTGTACCCTGCCTTCCTATTCCCCATGTTGTCACTATGTATCCCTCTAACCCCCTGTCCTGTCGCTGTAAGCCCAGCCCTCGTGTTCCCCCTCCCCTTCTGCCCCTGTGATATGGCTATATTTCCCTCTGTAGTATCCCATCACCTCGAGTCCCTGTGATGTCGCTGTATGCCCCAGAGCGCCAATGTGTCACTTGTACCCCCGGCTTCTTGGCCACCCTGTCTTTTTGCTGTAATCCCATCCTTCCAGTCGCTATGTATCCCTTTGGCCCCTGTCCTGTCACTGTAAGCCCAGCCATCTAGTCCCTGTGATGTCCCAGAGTACCCCCACCCCTCCAGCTCCCGTGTCGGCACGGTGTACGCCTGCCCCTCAGGCCCCGCCACTGTAAACCCCTTGCCCCTGTGACTGTTTGCCTAGCCAGCTAGTCCCTGCGACGTCCCTATTGTGCTCTACCACTCCAGCCCCCATGCTATCAATACATACCCCCCTGTGATGTTTTTTACTCAGCCCCTCAATGTCACTGCGTACCCACTACCCCTAAACACCCACGTTACACCGCTGCCCAGACCATCCCGATGCTGCCCCTCACCTCCCCTCGATGTCACTGTGTACCCACTACCCCTAGGCCCCCACGTTCCACTGCCACCCAGACCATCTCGTTGCTGCGCCAATCCTCCGGTACAATACGACACAACTATGTGCACAGCCATTGCCTCCCCGCAGTGACGCAATACGCCCGTCCTCTTGATACCCCATGATATCTCTGTACACCCATGCCACTCTCGTGTCCCATGCCCCTCGAGTCTCCTTGGGTCTCTATATACCCAGATCCTCTGGTTCCGTAATATGTCTCTGTACCCCGGACCCCTGCACGCTTGCCGTTTGTCCCTACCATGCCACCCCGCGATGTGTACCCAGCCCTCCCGGTCCTCGTGTACCGTTCCTTGCATGTCCCCACTGTCCGTACCTCACCACTTGCTTCAAAGCGCACCATGATTTACGGATGAACCATCATATCCTATCACTACGCTTACTCTCTACTCCACACTATCACTCAATTAGAGTACAGCTATACCCCTAGATAAATTTGGCCTAGCTGCTCACATACGAACACTACCCCACAAACACCTCATTACTCTAATAAAACGCAGCTATATCCCATGACAAACCGGCCTAGCTGCTCACATAAGCGTCCTACAGGCCTAACGCAGCTAGAACATGGGCTGGATGTCCACCCACCAGACTGCACACATCCAACTGATATCTCCACCACCACCACACCTAATGCTAGGATGCAGCTGCCATCAGGCAATTACACTCCAGCTGCACACAACTGGTGCACCCACACACCCTACGACACTCTCTCTACTGATCTGGACCGCAGTCCCCAAGGGCTTTCGACCAACCAGCACTTGAGGTCATACCAATGATATAGAGCACTATATAAATGCCAAACATAACATAACAATGGCAGTATTATGGCCAACGTCTCTTGTTCAATAACAGAGTACTGCCTTTCGACTTCTTTAAGTGCCCTTGAGGCATACGCTATGGTAGACTGCTCAGCACCATCCTCCTGCATCAACACTCCTCCAAGCCCACACTCGGAGGCATCAGTATATACAATAGTACTCACACCCTCTCTGAAACCTTGTAAAACCGGTGTTTTAGTGATCTCATTCTTTATTAAAACAAATTCTCTCATACACTCCTCACACCAAATTTCACTCCGTTCCTTGTTAATCTTCTCATATTCACCGTCTTACTTGCTAAACCTCTCAAATTTGGAATAGTATTCGATCATCCCAAGAAACGAAGACACCTCTGCCTTGTTAGTTGGACAAGACATTTATGTAATTTTAATGGTGCTTCCTTTTGGTCTCACACCCTCACACGAAATACTATACTCTAGATAATCCACTTGCTTCTTCCTGAACTTACACTTTTCTAGTGTCAATGTCAAACCTGCCACTTCCAACTTTAACACCTCCTTGAACTTATGTTCCTTGAGGTCCTTGTCCCCATACCAATATATCTTCTTGATCAAACTGACTCCAGTCATTCCTCCCAAGATGCTACGCATTACACCCTAAACACAGTCTCTGCCAATATGAGGCCAAAAGGCATCCTAATACACAGCCCTACATGCGTTATGGATGTTAGTATGTCATAAGATGCTGGATGTATCTGGATTTGATGGTACGCAGAGCGAAGATCTAACAAGGAATATACTTTCAAACCATTTCAGTCAGTAATCATCTAATTTTGGTAATGGGAACTTCTCTGTAATGACATTCTTATTGTCCGTTTCGCTCCATTGGCTTTTTTCATGACTATGGGGCTAATCCACTCCCAGGCTTCGGACCTCTCAATCGCACCTTCTTTCAGCATTCTCTGGACTCCAATTCCACTTCTTTTAAACAAGCGAGAGGTACTGGTCGGCGCTTTGCAGCAAATGGCACAGTATTTCTCTTCAGTTTTATCATGTGAACAAAATCTTTTAAACAACCCACTCCACTCTGAAAAACCTTGGGAGCCCATGCAGCAATGGAGGCATTACTCATTTCGTTTTGAGCTCATCATTGGGCTTCTTTTGCACAACATTGTATACTTGTTCCACCCTATTTGGGTCCAATTTCATCCCTGGAGCAGCTCCAAGATAATAAGTCCACCCCCCCCCTCCAACATCTCTCACATACAATCTAGATTCTTTAAAACTCAATTTAGCATTGAATTATCCAATTATGGTGATGGGGTTTTCACCATAGGCATTTGCTCTCACTTTGGCTTCCTTTAAAAAAAAAAAAAACATGTCTAGGTTTTCTTGCCACGATTTCTTACTGATGAGTATGTTGTCTGCACCGCTATCCACTAGCATTTCAATATTTGTGCCATTCACAACCATAAAAGCGTGTGGTTTCTTAATTCTGACTTCTCCCACAACATTGACTGCATCTACAACTTGTATGTGAAGGTCTCAAAATCATACATCTACATCACCATCACCACATGCATCTTCAATATTGCTCACATCACCACCACCCCACAATGTACAACATTTCGACACGTGACCCCTCTTGCCACATCGCATGCATTCTACAAATCTCACGGTACATTGCCCGTCTCTTGCAAAGTGGTCCACACTTCCACATCTGTAGCACCCTCTAGTAAACCTGCGGGTTCCACAACCACTGGATAGCTCTCTGTAATGTGCTCGAAAACCTATCCCTCTTCCTCGAGGCCTCCAATCGGTATCCTTCACTCCGTCTTTGCTGTTTGAAGTCTGTTCCTTCAGGGCTCTTCCCGTCCTGTTTATGTATTTATTTATTTTGATTGTTACGCGCCACATGCCCGTGGGCCTCAGGGCCCACAGAAAACAAAAACAAGACAAACAAAACATTAAAAGACTGAAGCAGAGGAAGTGTAAAGAAGTCATAAGATTACTCCATGTTAAAAAGGGGAGTCTTTATCGCCCTTTTAAAAAGAGGGTACTTTTGAACCTGACATATTGCAGGTGGAAGTACATTCCATAGGAGAGGACCCTGGAAATCGAGAGTGGTACCTCGAAATCTAGCGATTTTGAATCTGGGGGAAGCAAGTACTGTAGCAGTAGAGGAACGAAGGTTCCTGCCGGTTGTCTTGACTTTGATGCGTTCAGACAAATATGAGGGACTGCTTAAGGTCACACACTTGTGTTATTCTGTGTTTTACCGGAAGCCAATGTAGCTTCTTTCTGTAGGTGGAAATGTGAATGTGGCACGATTGGTTAAAGATGGTGCGCACAGCATTATTCCAAGCCACCTGCAAAGATTGTATTTTGGCAGCGGTGGTGCCGGACAGTAGGCTGTTACAATAATCTAATCTAGAATTTATCAACGCGGTGGACAGAAGTGCAGAGTTTTCAGTTATGAGTGGGCGAATATAGTGTATTCTAGTATTAATCAATCCACAGCTAGATCAAATGCTGGAGACGTGGGGCTTCATGGATAGTTTGTCATCTAGAACGACGCCTAATGTTTTTACTTTCCTTTGGACCATGACGACATTGTCTGCAATAGTCAAGTTGGCATAGTCTGTGGCCTGCTTATTTCGTGTGTTCTTAGAGGATACTATCATGAGCTCTGTTTTATTGTTATTCAGGGCCAAGGAGTTGCAGGCCATCCAGTCCTGGATGGCCTTATAGATGGTATTGCTAGTTTCAGCATTATTTTTATAGCGACTGCTCAGCTGGATGACAATCGGAGTGTCGTCCGTGTAGTTTGTATATTGAACACCTAATTAATTTAGGAGATCGAGGAGTGGTCGTATATACAAATTGAAAAGCAGAGGCGACAGGCATGAGCCCTGTGGAACACCGCAGGTTTGAGAGATGGGGATGGCGTGATTACCCACACAGACCCTTACCATGCAAGAGCCCAAGAAGGATGCTATTCATTTGGATGACAGTCTGGAGCAATTTGCGACCTCTCCGAGCCTTGTCACTAGCAAGCTATGATCAACAAGATCGAAGGCTGCAGAGAGGTCGAGCAGCATCAACAATGCAGCTTGATTCTTATCCGCTATGCCAGCTAGAGTAGACCAAGTCGAGCATGGGAGTTTCTGTTCCGTGACGAGCCCTGTAGCCTGACTGTCGAGTGCCTAAGATGTTGTGCTCTTCGACATGGGCCTGAAGTTGGATGTATGCAAGTTTGTCCAAAATCTTCAATATGAAGGGTACATTAGTTATTGGTTTGTAATTGTCTTTATTGGAGGGATCTAAATTCTCTTTTTTCAACAGGGTTATCCAGGCGGATTTAAGTTCAACTGGTACAGTGCCTTCATCAAAAGATACATTCATTAATTTAGTAATCCAAGGGACCAGTAGATCTGTCGATTCCTTGAAAATATGGGTGGGGCAGTCATCTCTGGGGCAAGAGGTGGCTTTTAAATCCTGTATCGCTTTGAGCACGTCCTTTTCTGAGTAATCAGAGGAGAATTGTGATATATTGCTCTGAGCATTGGTTGGATGAGTTATAGTTTTTGTGGTAAGCGACGGGGCCAAGTTGTAAAGGGATTTCTTAATTATTTCCTTATGGGAATTGATTTTTGACAGAAAGCCACCATGGATGTCTTGGCACCATTGCAAATCCTTTGTTATGTTGTTAGATGGTGGAGGCTGGTCTTGAAATTCTGCCAGAATCTTTGGCTATTTGGTAGCTGTTGGTTATGGGTAATGTATTTCTGAGGACTAAAACACTTGCACGTGAGAGTTCTTGCTCTCCGACAGACACACACAAGCTTTGGCAAAACTAATTCTGTGACAACAAAGTTCAAAATCCAAATTCAAATTCAAATGCAAATTCCAGCAAATACAAAGAACTGCACAGCTGTCTAGCAAGTGAAGATACGAGTCTAATATTACAAACCTAGTGTTACTGATTACCGCTTGGAAAAAGTGCCGGGTCCACAACGAGGCCGATTTCAATTCATTTAATCTTGTATTCTCAGTCACTTATCCACAACTAACTCACCGAGTTGATTTTCTATAAATGTAGAAACCAGAATAAGGTAATAGATCTTCATTATCATGTGTGCCTCCTGCAATGCTGTTCTGTGTTCGAGTCTCCTTTCAACCAGTCTTTCATTTCAGGATTGATGCTATAGTCATAAGTCCCCAGGTCTAGCTTTTAGGTTGCGCTATGGCATTCTTTTTGACGGCGGTGAGCACATGGAAAGTATGACGGGATTCCCACGATTCGTTCGTTCGTTCGTTCGTTCGTTCCATCCAGCGGGCAGCACTAGCCAGACAGTCAGTAGGATACGGAGGTCCGTAGGGCAGGAGAGTGGCAGGGCACCCAGAGCAAGCAAACCAGCAGGCTCTGCTCTCTCCACTCTGGCCCCACACCTCCACACACACCAACAGAGAACACTAGTGGAAATTACTTCTCATTTTCTTGCCCAGTTCTTTAATACATAAAGAGGTATGTTCAAAATGTTTTGCTATTTCCACAAGTCTTTCCATAACTCTTCTCTCACTTTGTCTTAATCACATCTAAATCATAACTTGATCCCTCAAGCATTCTCGGCAGCATGGTTCTAGTTGACACTTTACCGCTAATCCCCTCAAGACTAATCAAATGCAGTCAAATCGATTCCCTCATCTATCGTTGGTTCCCGTAGCCTTAACACCGCGTGTCCACCATGCCCTAATATAATTCGGCCCATAAACTGCCAACACGAATTTCAAGAAATCTGCTTTCCATGCAATTACTGGTTCTCTACCATCCTGGAGGCAAAAATAAGGCAGGCCTGTTATGAGTGCTTTTTTTAAATTTATGTTTCTGTACTTTCAGGATGTGTGCTTCTCGGTTATTAAATTAGTCGAAGTCTCAATTCCAGGCAGTTTATTTGTGCGCCTTAGACTTTGCAACTTTAATTAATTAAACAGGCATCGTCTCTTTTTTGTGCTTCACATTGCATGGCTTGCTCCACGGAACGCTGTGTTTGTCGTAACAGTAAGCAACATAATCAGCTTACTCTTCGGACACGCAATGAGTCAACGTTGCAATTAATATCTGTTTTGGGTGGATTAGATTTGTCACCTCTACACTCAATCCCTCACGCTGCAGAGTTGTGAAGATGCTCTTGCGAGCTGGGGTTCTTTGCCCGATATGCGCTTGACCTGCCACATGACGCGATTTGTTTGAGCGCTCTCTAACCCACACGCATTTTAACTAACGTCCAACTGTGCCTGGAACTGCTTGCAGCGCTCCCTTTACCATGCGCACCTTGGACTGCTGCTTTTGCCACCTCACCTTTTGTCAGAAGTCCTACTGCGCGCAGTTTCTTGCAGGAGGGACTTCCTTCTGTGCGAACACAGCATGCTGTGGGTCCGGTCCAGACCCTGCTTCGACCAGCTGCAGCCCAGGTAGTGGGCTCCTCGTCGCCAGTATTATATATCAGGCAAGACTCAAGTTATGATAGATGGAAGCACTTTTATTTAAGCTCATCTCAAAGGGCTGCAGCTCCCTTCCTTGGTCAGCCACTAACTGCCCAACAGTTCACACACACATTCCACAACTCTTGGGGTTCTAATGACACAAGTCTGTGTTCCACAAGGAATTATGTTACATAACTGATGGTGGGTTAATGATAACTTTGTACAATATGAACTATATACAATATAGCATTCCCCTTTACGACTGCATTACAAGAATAATGATTTTCCGATTTGTACCTGGCAGGGACAAGAATTTGTTAGCATTGGTAAAATGGTCCTTAATTTGCATCCCTGGTTTTTAGCTCACTAACAAATACAAAATAAATGCAGATACCAGTGCAATGTTGTCATTGAGGCTTGCCAAGCCGGTAATAAAACTGCCCATTATATCAGACTGGGTGATGCCAGCAATATCCCAAGTGCCTTTGAAGAGGAGGTCCCTTTGATCTAGTGACCCTAAAGCAGTGGTCTTCAAACTGTGGGAGCGGAGAAGAGGCCTGATGGATGTCTATGCGGGGTGAGAGGCACTTTAAAAAGGTATTGTGTCAAGCGTTTTTAATAGGAAGGTCTCACTAAATATTGCTTGCAGGTGGGCGGGGGTAGAGGACACAATATCTTTGCTCAAGGGTATAGAAAAGTTGGAATATCACTACCGCCCTAAGGGGTCAAGTATTACATTTTCACAGATGAGCCCATGAATAGCCCGGCAGCAGTGAATAACATAGGTGTGATTGGTCAACCTAGCATGTATTAAGTGCAATGGAAAGGGACGGACCAAAGCTTCAAAAGAGTAAATATAAGAACCCAATATACAATTGGAAGGTGCAGATCTCATGTCATTTCAGGAAAACAAATTAATTGCTTCACATTGTAATCATCATAACTGCTTTCAATATTATTGAGATTCACAAATCGGTTAACACAGGTTCCAAAGGTCGTAGAAATAAATAACATCGATTTGATGGCAATTAGCTGAAACTCCAAATACAAGAAATTAAAATGCGACCAGAATTATGGTCATAAAAAGAATAAAATGTTATAACTGGTGCTTTTAAAAGCTACAAAGTCCATAGAAATTATTTTAATTCCCCCAAGAATCAACACTTCATCAGAAAATGTATAAACCTGTTAAGAACTTAGAAAGTGGCTTCATACATAAACATTTTACTGTTTCGGGTGACCAGGTCCCCGTGCTAGATCAATATATGGGATACAACCATTAGGGGGCGGTGGTGGCACCTCACCATTAACCTCTCGAATGCAGAGCTGCGCACAAGTTCACAGGTTTGTGTAAGGGTGTTTTGGTTGTAAGGAATTACACAGCTCGATCTTGTAATCTCACCAAAAGAAACAAAGGGGCCAAACCACAAATATACAATATATTTTAATAATTGAGTGACAGCAATTGGTTTGGACGGTTTTGAAAAGCCTACTGAGATTTTTAGAGGAATGTTGTCCTTTCTTTGTTGAATAAAAGGTCTTGTGATCTAGAAATGGCAAGAGCACATGCACTCGCCAAATTATATTTGAGGGGAGGGTAGGGGAGCATACACTGACGTGGAGGCCTGGACATCAGACCTTACCTGTGGAATTGCAACTGTGGGTTCAGAGGAACAAGGCCACTACAGGAACTACACAGGACTTCCACACAAAAAAGGAAGAATACCTTAAAATTACACCCATCTGCCGATTAGTTCTTTCCCCTTAAATTGATTGCAAGCAGTGTGTAGATAGGGACGCTGAAATACAGAGGTGCCAGGAAGGTGCCCAGTAAGCTACCGCGCATCCAAAGGACTATACGCACAAGAGGTGCATGATAGATGAGTCACTCTAGACCTTTTCAACAACAGCATCATGAACCGAATGTAAGGTGAGACAAAGGTCCACTTTAAGAAAAACAAAACAGTGATGACCAAAATGTGACTCTCCAGACGTCCAAGACCAATGTCTACAGGCCCAAAATAAATTGCAGGAAAGAATGTATGACCAATGTGTATATAGTAATTCCATGTTCGATGATACAATGATGTTCAAGCAATAGGTTAAAGAGTTAAAAGATGAAAATGAGATCCTGGAGAAAAAACAGCTGCAACAACTATTAAACCAGGCACGCTCATAGGGGGACCTGAACAAAGTCTCATCCCTAGAGTAAAAGTCATAACCAAAAGGGGAAAACCTGCTCCTAAAAACCTGACTGAAACAAGCAGACTGACCTTCCTAAGGAAGTCCAGCAAAAAGGGGACCTACACAAAGAAATGTTGCCAAGCCAAAAATAAAGAATTCTCAAGCATAGCACAGGCCTGCCAGCGAGAAGACGAGTAACTTAAAAACAAAAAAGCAAAATTAACTACTGGCTTCCAGTGATAAAACACTGGAATCTAGTCAGGGCAGTATGTGTAAACAACAGGGATTGCTGAAATAGACCGGAATAATAAATGAAACCAAGAATTGAGGGGAAATTGAGTGAACGGACCAACCCATTATTGACACACCTTATTCACAGGTGCCATTACGCCCCTGGATCGAGGGTTCCTTTAATCACCCCGATCTATCCCTGTTCACTTGCGCTTAATATGCCAGGCACCTCAAAAGAACCAGGAAGGTCATAGGTGTACAACTACTCGCCAAACTTTCCCTGACCAGGCAGATGTCTATTCCCTGGTAGAAGGAGAAAGGGGGTGCAGGAGTGGCCCACTGAACATGTCAGGAGGCCATAATGGGAAAAGAAAAGATCTATACATCATGGCAGTAGGTGACAGGTATCAGTAAGAGTCGAGGGATCTGGAACATCAGAAGATGATTCGACAAACCATTTGGCTCACCTGGCTGACCTAGAAAAAATAGGGACTTCGCCTAGGAGGGGTATTCTTGAAGCCTGTTCCGACCTGGGGGACAGAGAGGAACATTAGTGACTGCCAGGCAGGACAAACAATACATATTAGCATCAACCCAACCCCGGAACATGAAAAATACATTTGGGGAAATATGTATTACCCAGAGGAATCTTGCGGAAACAAAGACAAATATTTGCCAAGTGCCTCTAGGAGGTATTCCCGGAACCACTATAGGGAGAAGACATCAATGCATCATACCCTGCCTCCAAGAATTCTGCCTCCCAGAATTCTACTTCATCACATTTCAGAAAAGAAATGTGCTAAATTTTCAGAATAAGGAGCTTTAATAATAAAAAAATATACCATACCATTGCATTATTTATCTTTATACAGCCCAAATGTTTGGAGAAGCATAGAACAGCATAATCAGGTTTTGTACAGTTTCACCTGATCAGTAGCACCTGTTATTTATGCACCTTGCAGCTTCAGAATGAGTCAGATGCGTGGTAGGAGAAAAACATCAGTGACGACTTCTTTGTTCAGACTAAACAGATCTACGCAGAGATGAAGCTGATAGAGTTTTTTTTTAAGTACAACTTGGCTCAACCATTCAGTTGCCTCAACTTCTTTTGTGGTCCCCTTATGTCAACAGCTTTTACAGTAATGGGCTGTGGTTTAAAGGTTTGATCGGAATTACACACATTTGCAGTTTTATCTGTTGTTCATAATTATTTATAGATATGGAACATATTTTTTCAATAATGTTTTATAGATTAAGACTGTTTTCCTTCTGGGGTTGAGGACAATGCCCAGCTTTTCTTGGTCGTACCACCAGAGTATAGTGGGTTCCACTAGGCAGCCCTGCAGATAGGATGTGTATCGCAACTTGTACTCCCTAAAAATAGGCAAGACGAGAAGAACCTTGTGACCCCGCTTTCACCCCCACAGCTCCACGGATATGTCTATACCATTAGTTCACTTAGTACCACAAGAAGAAACTATCATTACTGCCTGATCAGAAGAAGTGAACATGTGTCTTTTAATGTGCATGAATAATTAGGTGCAAATAAATTAATCATTACAAAAACATTTTTCTTTTCCCAGTCAATTTTCACTCATATATGAAATACTCAGACTTACATTTTTTACTGCCCCCAAAAGAACAAGTTACTTACCAACTGGTAACATTCATTCGATTGGATGTTCCTCCAACATATTACTCATCTTAGATGTATTCCATCCAGCTTTAGCTGCTTCGGAAACATTTTTGGCAGAGGGCACCGTGCGTCAATGTCGTCGAGTCGATGGTCCCTCGAAGGCCTCCGTCAAGGGTGACGTCATCGGGTGTACAAGTAGCACGCGTGGCGCCCGTTGGCCTCAGTTCTGTTTTTCCACCTCACTTTTGTTCTACTGTGTAGATTGTGCCGGTAATCAGGTATCCGCCTTGCGAGAGTTGAAGTGGCAATAACCCAGAAACATCTACAGAGGGGTAGGCTGGGAGGGCGATGAGGAATACGTTGGAGGAACATCCAATCGAAAGAACGTTACCAGTTGGTAAGTAACTTGTTTTTCGAGTGGATGGTGTCCTCCAACGTATTCCTCATCTTAAATAGACTCCCAAAGCAGTATGGACAATTCTCTGGAGGAGGGAGTAGATTTTTTGATACCCTCAAGTGCCTGAATATAGTTCTGCTTTACCAAAATTCAGCTCCTTAGACTGGGAAGCACCCAGATTATAGAATTTTGAAAAAGTATGCAGCGACGACCAGGTTGCTGCTTCACAAATGGATCTTATGGGAACACCTCTGAAGGGCTGTCGAAGAGGCGGTGCCTCTGGTAGAATGGGCCCTTAAGCCCTCTGTTGGGTCTTTCCCTGCTATTCTGTAGCATTCCGAAATGCAAAGCACAATCCAACGCAATATGGTTTGCTTTGACACCCATTGACCCAATTTCCTTCCGGTGTATCCGATGAAGTTGATTATCCACTCCAAGCTTGGAGAGCCTAGAGATGTAAAAGCTTAGAGCTCTTTTCGGATCCAACCTATGCAATCTTTCCTCCTCCTTACTTGGATGAGGTGGAGGGTAGAATGCGGGTAGAACAATTTTCTGATTTAGATGACAAACGAACACAACTTTAGGCAAAAATGAGGGTGTAACCCTCAATACCACTCTGTCCCTGTGGAACAGTATAGTGTGGCCCAGAAGACAGTGCCTGTAATTCGCTCACTTTTCTTGCAGATGTTAAAACAACTAGGAAAGCCTCCATGTCAGTAATCTTAATGGACAAGTGTGCAAGGGTTCAAAAGGGGCCACATTAAGAATTTTAGAACCAGATTGAGATCCCAAATTGGTACTTGGAAAGGATAAGGAGGAAACACATTGGTGAGTCCTTTTTAGAATTGTACTACTAAATGAATTTTGAAATAGGAGCATTCTTCCGACAAGCGCTTGAAGGTGGAAAGTGCTGCAAGATAACCTTTTATGGTCCCCACATTTAGACCTATGTGCTAGGGACAAGAGGAAGGACAGTACTTCCGGAATAGAACATAGAAAAGGATCAACATTCTTTTCTCTGCACCAGTTGCAAAACCTTTTCCAACGGCAACGGTATAGAGATTTTATTGCTGGTCTTCTTGCCAAAAGCAACACCTCTAATACGTCATCTGGAAGGTCCCAAGCCTTGTATCTCAGCCTTTCAGATACCAAGTGTGAAGGTTGAGAATCTTGACCTCTGGATGGAGAACCTGACCCTCTGTTTGAGAGAGAAGGTCCTCTCTCTGAGGAAGACGTACCGGGGACAGATGGACATATCTAGAAGGTCCGGGTACCACGTTCTCCTGGCCCAATCCGGGGCAATTAGGATCATGCAGTTTCCGAACCGTCTGTCTCCTGATGACCTGAGGAATGACGAGAATCGGAGGGAACACGTATAGTAGTGGGAAGTTCCACTCAACCACGAACGGGTCCCATACGGCTCCTCTCAGGGGAAATTCCCTTGAGCAATACCTTTCGCACTTCCGGTTGATTCTGGTCGCAAACAGGTCTACTTGAGGGGTTCCCCAAAGGGCGAAGATCTCCTGAACGACTTCCTGAGCCAGTTTCCATTCTTGGGACACCGTGCTCTGTCTGCTCAGAGCATCTGCCGTCATATTCTCCTCCCCGGCTAGATGGACTGCCGTTAAGGAGATTGCCCAATACCAGAGCTGCATTGCCTCTCTGCACAGAGGTAGTGACCCTACACCTCATCTCTGGTTTAGATAGTGCATGGCCACTGTGTTGTCCGTCATTGGGACATTTTTTCCCCTGACAGATGGCAGAAAAGCCTTCAGCACTAGTCTGATTGCTCTCAGCTCTAAAAGGTTGATGTGTAGTTTGGACTCCGATGGAGACCAGCGACCGCTGATTGTCAGATCGTTGGCATGAGCTCCCCACCCCATGAGTGAGGCGTCCGTCACTACTGTAACCTCCGGCCATGGCTGCCAAAATTGTTCCCCTTTTAGGATATTCTCTGTGCAATTCCACCACAGAAGATCCTGCCGAACCTTGTTCGGAATCTGAAGAACATCCGTCATTTGACCCGAGAACTGGGACCATTGAGTCTTTAGAGCCCATTGAAGGGATCTCATCCTCAGGCGTGCTTCTGGCACAAGGAAGATGCAGGATGCCATGAGGCCGAGCAACCTTAAGAAGTCGTAGGCCTGGAGATTTTGGAATTTGGAAACCATCTGAAGAATGTCTTGAACCCTTGACTTGGGAGACGAGCTCTTTCCCAAGGATGTGTCCAATACAGCTCCTATGTACTGGAGCTGTTGGGAAGGTGTAATTTGTGACTTCTTGAAATTGAGGGAGAAGCCCAGTCTGTGGAGGAAGTTGCTGGTGACTTTCAGATGATCTAGTGCTTGTTCGGTAGAACATGCCCTGATCAACCAATCGTCCAGGTATGGGTAAACGTAAACCCCCCCCCCTCTCCTGAGTTGCGCTGCCGCCACCACCACCATCAACTTGGTGAAGACCCTCGGGGCGGAGGTCAATCCAAATGGCAGGATTCGAAACTGAAGTGTGAGTTGCCAACTACGAGCCTCAGGTATTTTCTGTGCTTGAGGTGAATTGGCACATGAAAATAAGCATCCTGGAGGTCCAATGACGTCAACCAATCTTGAAGTTGGAGGGCCTGAAGGATCTGAGAAAGAGTGACCATCTTGAATGTGTCCTTCCTGAGGATCTTGTGCAAATTTCTTAAATCCAAGATGGGTCTCAGTCCTCCGTCCTTTTCGGGAATCAAAAAATACAGGGAGTACCATCCCTTGTTCCTCTCCGCTACAGGCAATGGCTCTATAGCACCTTTCTCCAGCAGGGTTAGAACTTCCTGCTGTAGGAGCGGGTCTGAAAACTTCAAAGGGTGTCTCCCTGGTGGATTTCTTTGAGGTTGCGTTAGAAAAGGAAGGCAGTAACCTTGGGCTATTATTTCTAGAGCCCAAACATCTGAAGTAATGGCTCGCCATTCTTGCAGATGGTGTGACAGCCTGCCTCCCACAGGTGTCGTGTGATGCAAGTCCTCATAGTGGTTTTGTGGCGGTTGCTGTAGCCGCTGATGGCAAAGAGGCTGCAGCTGGAGCTGGCTTTGCACGTTTTCCTCGTCCACCGCGAGTGGCCTTTCTCTGGCCCCTCTGACTGGCCATTCCTCTATCCTTTCCATATGAAGAGTAGCAACGATAGTATCGTCCCTTCCAAGATTGTCCTGGTGCACGAAAAGGCTGAGGTTGCCTAATAGCAGCTCCTAAAGATTTGGCAGCTGCTTTTGAGGTCTGCAACCTCTCAAGGCTCTCGTCAGCCTTGCTGCCAAAAAGGTGAGACCCGTCAAAAGGCATGTTCAGAAGGCGGTTCTGTAAGTCTGGTGCAAAACCCAACTTCCGTAACCACCCAAATCTGCTCATTACAGTGCTAGTACCCATGGACCTGCTCACACTATCTACAGTATCCAATCCAGATTCAAGGGATTCCTGCATGGATTCTTTTCCATCTCTAACAATGGCTAGGAATCCTTCCCTTTCATCCTCTTCTGGTATGTGCTCTGCCGCCATTGCAATGCACTCCCACAGAGTGTACGAAAACTTTGCCGAGGCACATGTGGAGTTGGCTGATTTTAACGCTATGCTCCCAGCTGAAAATAACTTACGTGCCCAGCCGTCCACACGCTTATCGTCCCTGTCGGAGGGATAGAAGGGTACGCCATTTTATTTGAAGCTGTGGCTGCCTGGAGCACCAGACTTTCAGGAGTGGGATGTGTATAGAGATAGCCGGGGGTCGCTACTGGCAGGGCCGTATTTTGAAGTAAGGGATTTATTCACTGGAGGAATAGAATCTGGAGTCTGCCAATTTTTGGCCACCCTATTTTGCAAGGCTACATGGAAGGGTAGGACTGGATCTTCGGTGGGACGATGGTCCAGTATATCAGTGAAATCATCCTGGATGAATTGGGTTGGTGATCTAACCCATCCTAAATAGACCACTTTTTTCATTAGTGGACGGTATGAGGGACTGGCATGCTCTCCTGGTTCTGGCCTGCCAAAATCTGTTTCAGGAGATGTATCAATGCCACTTGTATTATGTAAGAATACCACCAGGTCCCTCATCCTGCTTTCTTCAGAAATCAGGCATTCTGGGACATTTGGTGTACCATATTCTAGTCCAAAAGGCACATTCTCCTCATCAGATCTTTCCTGTTCCTCAAAGATGGAGGTCAAGGACTTGAAAAATTCCTTCCTAGGAAGAGGTTTAAAAACCTTTTCTGGGAGAGGCGGGGGAGGTGTGTTAGTGGATTCTGAAGGTCTCACAGGCTCTGCAGCCTTCACTTCTGGCCGAGTTGGTTGAACTGGAGCCTTTGGAACCTTTGGCGCCGAGGGCTTCGGGGTCGACGTTGATAAGGGCATCGATGGCACCGACGGAATAGTGGTCGTCTACTTTGAGGGCGTCGAGGCGCTCTTCGAAGATTTGCCCTTCGAGGTGTCTCGGGTTTTGGACGGCATCGGTGACCTCGAGCGGTCGACTCAAGCAGTCTTTTTCACTCAGTGTCCAGGAAGGTTCTCGATCCTTCCTTCTTTCATCACCCGGGCTCGAGGGCGCGCGAGTGTCGGAGCGATGACGCTCCCGGCCGGCTTCCGGAGAAGGCGCGGACCGAGGCTTCGCTTTTTCGAACACCTCCATCATTTTAATTCCGAATGCTTCCCACTCATCGGAGGAAGAATGTTTTGTGGGGCATTTCATTCTTCTCTGGTATTCGTCCGAAGACGAGGTGGAGAGGGACCTGTGGCGTTGTTTCTTCGATTTCTTAGTCAAAGACGAGCGATGGGAATTGCTTCGGGACCTGGACCGATGCCTTTCGCATCGAGGAGATTTCTCCTCATGGGACCTCGACTCGACGCTAGAGGCTTTTCGGTCGGATTTATGAACTATCTGTAGTTTTCCCTTCCTCTCTCGCAAGGCCTTCCCCGTCATCGCCTGACACTTCGTACAGGCCTCCATGTTGTGGCCTTCCCCGAGACATCACAGACATTCTCGATGCGGGTCCGTGATAGACATTTTCTAACTGCAAGATTTACTTTTTTATGAAACCCGATTGCGGTGTCTGAGGAGGACGAGGACATATCGATGTTCTCTAATAATATTCACTGGGTTACAGAAATCGAGGCGCGCCGATTCGCAGAAGCAACATGTACCGTGGAAAAACGGAACTGAGGCCAACGGGCGCCGCGCATGCTACTTGTACACCCGATGACGTCACCCTCGACTGAGGCCTCCGAGGGACCATCGACATCGACGCACCGCGCCCTCTGCCGAGCATTTTTTCCAAAAAGATGAAAGATTAATGGAATACATCCAAGATGAGGAATACGTTGGAGGACACAATCCACTCGACACAATCCACTCGAAATGTATTTTACTCCCAACTTTAAAAATAAGGGATTAAATACTCCCGCTTCCAAATCTGATCTGGAGCACTGTCACCGGGTATATGCGCTTTTGGGCAGAGCGACCTGTGTTCTTTATGTGGCATATCTTGTATTCCAAGTGTTCTACTTGTGATCCTCTGTAGAATGGGGGCTGCCGGCTTTATGTACTCCTCTACTTGAATGGTGTCCCCATCGACCATCATTCTTTATGTATGGAGGCGAATGCCTGGAGGTCAAACCCAGAGGCGACTATCAATTAGACATCATATCAATTGACTTGAATTACACCGTGTGGCTTGGGTTTTTCCACACGTGACGTTTTGAAGCACATACCTCACCCAACAGTGTTTCCATTACTCTTGCGATTTTTTCCTGCAAGAGCAGTAAAGATTATGTGACGTTTCTGTTGGTAGATTCAGCAAGTGTCCAACCTTGCCACATGCTGCCCATTTTCCATTTCTTTATGGGCAACTTGTGTTCCCTGCCGTGTGATCAGTGTTGCCACTGTCTCACTCTGCCTTCGTCCATCTTGCCAGTCTCAGAGACCTCGACTTTACCCAATCGTAAATGCAGTTTTCAGGTTCCAAGCATGCATTTGAGTGACACTAATGCTGCTGACGACTTAAAATATTTTTAAAATAAACTGTGGTGAAGGTGTCCTCTGTGGCTATGGCTCTATGTAGCACTTTGTGTAACATGTAGACTGTTTCTTGTTTGAATTTTTCCTGTGTGTTGTTGTGGTTAGTGTGTACCGGCAGCATGTTCCCTATAAAGTCTTCTGCACGGGTCTGGGAGTTACAGGTCAAACATATTTCTCTTTACTAGACAACATAATCATATGCTGGATCAACTGGCAACAATCAGGGTTCGAAATCGAGGAGAGATGGGAGGTATTTGGCTCCTGCTTGAAGCATAGAAGAGCCTGGTTCATTTGAAACCAACTGCTACCCGGAGCTACGTTTGGCTACCCAGGGCAAATGATACCAAACACACACCCACCTATGTTGATTTAACTCTGCATATTTGTGACAATCTAAATAAGCATTAGGACACATCTATACAACATTTACAGGATAAGGGGTCATAAATATTGGGCAAAGTGAGACGTTTGCATCTCCTCTGCAAGTTAGAATTGCTCAAGGCTATATACCATGTCCTGGTTCTCCAGTGGTAGCTCCTGGTCACTGGTTAATGCTGAATATCCAGGAAATGCTTTTAGCTTCTTCTTATCAAATCCTGATCCCTGAATAATGATTTAGTGTAGAATTCTTTTGCGACACAATGTTTGAGCCTCCTCACCACCTCTATATGTCTCAAAGTCTGTTGCAGCAGCTTGGGGTGGCCCACTCGATTGAAGATTCAGTTCCACGCCACGATTATCACGTTCAGCAAAATGTCCTTTTCCTGGCAGCAAAATTCTCCAAATGAGATCACAAATGGCTGTATCCACTGGTTACAAGGAACCAAGGGCTTATCCATTGTAGGGAGACAGTGGGGGGACTCAGTCCCTGCACGATAGCACCAATGGCGACGGTACGCAGCTTAACGCTAATGTAATGCAGAGACTTAATGAAGCAACAGGAGTAGCTTACTGTACAAAGTTGCAGAAAGGATCTATTTCTAGAAGCACAGATTAAAACTCAGCAGGGACATTAGATTTGCAGCTGGTGCAGGTGCCAACACATCACTGTACTTCCAGCTCGGTTCCATGCACAAAGTGGCATGCTCGGTGCACAATGCTTGCACAGGAGCTGTTCCAGCACATCTCCACTGTGGGTTCCTGCATCACTGTGCATTTGAATGCAAAGATCCAACCACCACTGAGAAATGTTTTGGTGAGGGACACCTGATTGTGCACCAGGCAGCCACTTATTCAAAAGGAAGGCGAGGGCCAAATGATTTCAAGACACTGGATGGCAGGGTGTAGGCACTTTAGGGATGTCTTCCTGAACAGAGACTGCTAGTTAGGCTTTTCTGGGCTTCATCAGAGAGTTGAGTTTCTTCGTGTTGGGTTAGTTAAGTTCAGTCTACTTGGCAGTCTATTAGTACTGTACATATCTTCTTGTACGGTTGTTTTTAACGAACGGTTAAAATACATTACCCGTTAGTTAAAAACAACCATAACACATATCTTAAACACAATCTCATCGTCCTCAGCTCCAACAAGTGTAGTCTTGATTTTGATGGGGACCAAATTCTGCTGATCATGAGATCACTCATGTGAGCTCCCATCACATGAGGGAATAATCAGTGTCTGCAGTTATCTCTGGCGAGGGTTGCCCAAAAGGTTCCCCCATTACATTCTCCTTGCAGGCCCACCACAGGTGATCCTGTGCGAACTTACTCGGGACCTGAAGAAGATCCATTACCTTTCCTGAGAATTGTCACCATTGTTATCCGAGGGGCCATTGGTGGGACCTCATCCTTAGGTGGGCTTCTGGCACCAGGAAACTGCAGGCCCGGCAACCTCAGAAAGTCAAATGCCAGTAGTTGTTGGGGGTTATGAAATTTCGTTACCATCTGCAAGATATGTTGAGCTCTCAACTCAGGATGCAAAGCTTTCCCAGGGGAAGAGTCCAGGACCGCTCCAATTAATTGAAGCTTTTGGGAAGGTGTTACCTGGGACGTCTTGAAGTCGGAGAAGCCCAGCCTGTGGAGAGAGTGGCAGGTGGCTTTAAAGCCCAGCTTGTGGAGAGAGAGTGGCAGGTGCTTTTGAGATGTTCTGAAGCTGGTTCGGGAGAACAAGCTCTCCCTATATTTGCTGCCAACACAACCATCAACTTGATGAAGACCCTTGGGGTGGAGGTGAGCCCTAAGGACACTACTCGAAATAGTGAGAACGGCCAATGACGAACCTCAGGTACTTTCTGTGCTTGGGATGTATTGGTACAGGAAAGTAAGCATCCTGAAAATAGAGTGACACTATCCAATCCTGGAGCTGAAGGATCTGCAAAAGAGTAACCACCTTGAATCAGTTATTCCTCAGTCTTTCTTAGGAACCAGAACATAGGTGGAGTACCAACCCTGGTATTGTTCCACTACAGGTTCCCTTTCCACTGCACCTTTCTCCAACAGGGAAAGAATCTCCTAAAGGGTTGCTGTGTCACGGAGGACAGGCACCTGATGTTCGCGCGGCACCCAGCCGCTCATAAACGTTACAACAAAGGATAGCGGGCAGCGGTGAGATCTGCGGAGGACACCGACCGGTCTATAAATAACAGCAGCGGGACCCCCGGCGCGTGACATTGGACGTTAGCATAAGCACAGAGCGAACAGAAACAGAGTGCGGGTGGCGAGTTGCACAGGGCGAGGATGGCGCTTGGAATGACAGTAAATATTCCCTCATTGTCGTAGTACACAGCAAACACGGATTGGTATGCTGTCCTGTTAGGGCGCTGCTGTGAAGAAGTGCCACATGAAACGTAGTGCTACATAAGCGTATGAAACGCACCGAAAAGCCTGCCCTTTCATAATAAGGGCCCAGGAACTGATGCAACGTTGGGGGCCTTAAAAGTGGCCGGGACCTGCAAAAAGGATACAGAACCCATACTGAAGCGCTGCCAGGCAACAGACACCTGACTAAACTGGCATCTTGACATCAGGAGCGAAGGCAATGTGGTAGGAGTGAGTAGGGTGTATACACTGGCCTCTAAAAAACACACTATTGGAACACGGACTACAGTAGCCAGAGAAGAGACATGGGAGGACACAGCCCACTCGAAATGCAATTTTATGTGCCACCAGGCAGCGCAGTCCGCTGAGGACGACGCTCCAGCAATAAACTGAACTGGTGAAGACAACATTGAAGAACTGGTACCAGGCGTGAAGTAAGGATTGCAAGATGTTGGGGAAAGGGGCGAAGGCCAAGAGCAAACAATCCACAATGGAGAACTTCGTAAAGGCACAGCGGGCCCCCTCGACCCCGGCACAAAGTGCGGTGGCGGCTTCCGGGAATGGTACCCCAGAAGGAGAAAACCTAGCGGCCATAACGGATCTGAGCGCTAAGTGGGGTACAGCAATAGCGGATCTACGGACGGCCCTGGAGAACAAAATAGATGCTGTAGGAATCGAAGTCACCCTGCTGCGACAAGACGTCGAGCGCTGGCAGAAAGGACTAGTGGCCTGGAGAGCGCTGTGAAGACCAACACAGATGTAAGCACAAATAATGCGAAAGAGGTCCACGTGCTAAAACAGGTTGCTAACCTTGAAAATCGAGTGGAGGAAGCAGAAGGAAGGGCGAGACGGAACAACATCCCGGTGGTCGGCCTGCCGGAGGGAGAAGAGAGCCAAGACCCCACGGACTATGTGGAGAACATGATCCTGCAAGAAATAGGAGCAGATAAGCTCTCACAAGGGTTCGCGGTTGAGCGGGCACATCGAGCCCTGATGAAGAAACCACGGCCTGGAGCTCCACCACGGCCGATAATTACGAAAATTCTGAACTATAAAGAGAGAAGATCCTGGAGTATTTTCGTAAGGGTGGAATGATAAACAGAGCTTCCTCCAAGATCACGGCATACCCTGACTATACTATGCTGGTGCAAAGGCAGCGGTATAGCTATGTGGCGGTCAAGAGACGGCTGCGTACAGCTGGTTTCAAGTACTTGCTTTTGTACCCTGCAAACCTAAAAGTTTTGCACAAAGGCAGGGCGCTGTTTTTTGATACCCCAGAGGAAGAAGCGGCATGGCTGGACTTGCAGGGCTGTCCGGAGCGAGGTGAAGAACAGGATCGCCAGGAGCACGATAAGAGAGGAGACTATCATGTACGCTGAGGGGATAAGCGGGTGGGGAGTCCTAGTAGGACGCTTTGAGACATTTGATTGGCAATATTTAGTCTTTGGACTCCATGACCCTGTTGGACTGGAATATAGTGAATAAAAATCACAAGTGAGCATGGTAGCACTAGGTGTAGCAAACTTGGAACAAACAGGAGCGGCAAGATGGCAGCTACCTACCGCCGAGAATTAGTAGTAAGGCGGCCATTAGGGCGACTTCACCCTGCTGAGCCGCGAGTACAGGCTTTTGCCAGAAAGGGCTAGATGCGGGGGTGCCTGAGATCCAGGGATGGAGCTGGGCAACAGTTGGGGAGGGTGTTGTTGGGGAAAAGCAGGGAGGGTGTTTGAGTTGAGGTACGAACTTACATAGAAGAGTTAAGCAACTGGAGTTGGACTACATGAGTGGGGGTGGAGGGGAAGAGGAACACAGATGTACCATGGGGGACCTTAAAATAGTCACCTGGAATGTCAGGGGGCTCAATAGTTACCTGAAGAGAAATAAGGTTATGCTATAACTATGGAGACAGAAGATAGATATTGCCCTGTTGCAAGAGACGCACCTGACACGAGACAAGATGGAGATGGTCAGGAGGAAATGGAAGGGAACGGTGGTGGGTTCGTCATATTCGGCTTATGCCAGGGGAGTGATCATTTGGGTGGCGCCACATGTCCCGTTTCAGCTGTTACAGACGCTGGTAGAGACGGACGGGAGGATGGCCGTGGTAAGGGGATCGGTGGAAAATAGAAATAAGTATTATAAACATGTATGCCCCGAACCAAAATACTGCAACATATTTTAAAACGCTATGTAACAATTTTAGCATGTGTGTGGGGAGTGCAGTGATTTGGGGGAGGAGGAACATTAATTGCATTCTAAACCCTAGAGTGGATAGGTCAGATGAGAAATTGGATAGACCTACCCCATCGGCCAAGGCGTTAGAGGCTGCTGAATAATTTTGGGTTAGAAGATGCATGGAGGGCGCGTCATCCTCACGAAAGGCAATACTCGCATTATTCTGCCCCGCAGCAACTACATACAAGGCTGGACTATGTTTTCGTCACTCCAGAAACATTGACAGAGATCACGCATGTTGAATATAAAGCGAGGGTCCTCTCGGACCACTCGCCTCTGATTCTTGGATGGCAATATCATCCCCCCCGAGAGCAAGAATCCCGACATGGCGCCTCAGGGCAGAGGCGCTCAGAGACCCCCTTTTTAGGAAGGCATGAGACATGAGATTATTAGCTACTTTGAGACAAACACGGGCAGCGTAGATTCAGTGGGCACATTGTGGGAGGCCTTCAAAGTTGTGATAAGGGGAGTGGCTATAGCAAAATCCAGAGGATTGCAGGGAGGGATATTGGCAGACTTACAGGAAGCCGAGGGAGAACTGGAAAGGGCACTTAGAGGAGAAAACGGTATCAACCCAGACAGTGACCCGATACTAAAACTGCAGCAAAAGTGTGCAGGGCACTGGTAAAGATTGTGTAACCTCAACTATAAAAAGTATATAGAGAGGCAGCATGCTGGAGGAGATAAACCGGGAAGGATTTTGGCATGGTTGTATAAAAGCGAGACCCCTACACCCCCGATTAGATCAATAACAAGAGAAGATGGAAAGGTGGTGGATAACCAGGAGGGAATTAAATCAGGAGTTTGCAAACTATTATGGGCTGCTATATGGGGATGAGGGGAGGATAATCGAGCGATGATAGTAGAAACGCTGGAAGACATAGGATTGCCACAGATCAGTGCAGAGGACAGAGAGGAGATGGACGCACCGATTACTTTGGAGGAGCTGGAGGAGGTGGTGAGACAGTTGCCAACTAGTAAGACCCCAGGGGATGACGGACTCCCAAGTGAGTTTTATAAAATATTTAAAGATGAGGTGCTCCCCCCTCTGTTAGACATGTTGAATGAGGTGTATGAGCTAAGCAGACTGCCGGAGACACTCAGAGAAGCGATTATAATACCACTTCCCAAACCGAATAAGCCAGGGCATAGCTGCAGTTCTTATAGACCCCTGTCGATGTTGAATCAAGACAGTAACATTTTGAGTGCCATTTTGACAATCAGATTAAGGAGTCTCATAAGCAAGTTGATACACCCGGACCAGACAGTATAATAGGAACATATCCAATAATCTTAGAAGGCTCTACACAGTCATTGAATACAGAAACGAAAGTGAGGACGAATTGGCAATTGTGTCGCTTGACGCAATAAAGGCCTTCGACTCAGACAAATGGCCATGGTTGTTGGTATCCCTGGCTGGCTATGGGATGGGTCTGGGGTATCTACAATGGGCTAAAATGTTGTACAGTGAGCCGCTGGCCAGGGTTAAAACAGGGTCAGTGGTATCGGAAAGGTGGAAGCTGAGTAGGGGAACCAGACAAGGCTGTCCATGGTCCCCTATGCTCTACATATTGGCTCTGGAACCCCTAGCGATCTAACTAAGGCAACAATATGACAAGATAGGATAGGCATTCCTGTGGGTGGGGTACGACACCCGATATCATACGCAGATGATGTACTACTGTATTTGCGATACCCAGAAGAAAACCTCCAATATATGTTTTGGAGGTGATGGGTCGATATGCAGGAATGTCCGGTATAGCGGTGAACCCTCAGAAGTCCAGCATGTTCCCATTGGGTGGATACAAAGGGATCCCCCCTGAAACAATTACCAGTGTTACAAGTACCATGGGCAGCTAGCACATTTCGCTACCTAGGAATAGATATATACCACACGGTGGAGGAAGAGCATAAGCGCAACACAGAAGTAGCCATCACCAAAATAGAGAATTGCATGCGGTTCTGGGTAAAACTGCCCTTAGCAATGATGGCACGTAGTGCAATGTTAAAGATGGTGGTCTTGCCTAGGCTCCTGCACTACTTCGGGAATATCCCGTTTATGATACCAAAGAAGTTCTTTAGTAGATTGGCCAGCATGTGTATAGACTTTGTGTGGCATGGGACACGGAACAGAGTGTCCCTCTGGAAACTACAGAACACTTATGAGAAAGGGGGTATAAAATTGCCTAATTATGAAGTTTACTATGTTGCCAGTCAGCAACAATATGTAGCCAAATGGCTTTCAGAGGATGTGGCCCCGGAAACCAGGCTGTTCAGACATGATTGTGTCCCATTTTACCTGAAAAAGATTATGTGGTTGCCCCAGGCTGTAATGGATGGGCGCCCCAAGAGGTTGTTACTGGGTTGGAAGAGGTGGCGAAGGGCATGTCAGCTGATGGGGAATCCATGCCCGTGCTCCCCTCAGGTACCGCTGGTTGCACTGGCGGGTGGGGAAGAGCAGCTAAGGATGTTAATCAGGAATCATTGGGAGCCGGCTGGAGTAGTGACAATGGGGGACATCTGGCGGAGGGTGCTATAACAGATTTTGGGGAGTTGGGGGTGGAAACTGGGCTACACACCGGCCAGTACATCACATACCATAGATTGGTGCAAAGGATCAAGAGAATGTGGTCTGAATTGGTTCTTGAGGAAGAACCAGACGCTACTGTAGACATAATATATGACATAGCAGAGGGGGGGGCACGGGATATCTAGGATATACAAGATGATGATGTCCAAAGTAGGAAAGGAGGTGGTACATTTGAGACTAGATTGGGAGGAGGAAGTGGGTACCCCAATGGAGGATGGGATGTGGGAACAAGTCCAAGGGTATCACAAGAAGGTGTCAAGGAACCCAAGACTTAAGCAGATGCAATTGTATATTACGCATAGGGTGTACCTGACACCCCAGAGGATAGCCAAGTTCAAAAATGCAGGACGGAAGGCATGCCCTAGGGTGTGATGAGGAGAATGCGGGCATGGTGCATATGTTTTGGTCATGCTCGGTTATTGGGCGCTTCTGATGTGAGGTCGCACATAAATTAGCAGAAAAGGGTATTAAGATTGTGGTGGATACTGTGTGGGCCTGTCTGTTGGGGGGTTAGGGGTTCCCTAGGCCGAGGAAACTCAGGCATTTAGGCAAACTGAAGGATTTGGCATATGCGCTTGCGAATATTGCTATGGGTGGAAGACATGCCACAAACCTCGATTAGAGGTATGGTGGAAAGATCTGCAGAAATGGGCGGAGGCGGAAACCATGGTATGGCAAGAAGCCAGCAATGCTGGAGCAATGCCAGACTTGACAGACCTCACGGACAGGAACCCCCCCCATCACAAGATGCAGAATAGAACATCAGCGAAAGTAGGCTCGTAACGGGGGTGGGAAAGGGGAAGCAGTGAGCGCGATTGAATAATGTAAAATGGATATGTTATTGTATACACTGCAGGTTTGGTTTGTATTGTTTAAATATTAAATAAACATTTTTTTTAAAAAAAAGAATCTCCTAAAGGAGCAGGTCCTGTTCCTGAAGAGATTGCTTGCTCGGGGTCAACTTGGGGGGCCTTTCTAGAAATAGGAGATAGCACCATTAGGCCACTGCCTGTAGTGCTATGCCATTCTTGTAGATGCTGGGTCAACCAGCCTCCCACGCGGTCCTGTGAGCAAAGGCCTCAGAGGTTGTGGGGCTGTGGTTGCGGCCCAAGCAGTTTGCCCTCCACACGATCTGGGGGCACGCAAGAACCTCTTTTGTCCTCTTTGGGTAGCCGGACCTCTTCCCCTCTGACTAAAAGGAGTCCTAACGAAAGAAAAAACAACCTCTCCAAGCCTGAGTAGGCAAGTGTTGTTGCAGCTGACTAAAGGCTGCCAAAAAAAGTTTTTGCAGAAGCTTGTAGCTTTCCAAGTTGTTGTCTGCCTTTGGTCCAAAAAGGTTGGACCCATAAGACCATATCCAGGAGCCGTGATTGAAAGTCAGGGGGCAAATCCAGACATGCGTAACCATGCAAGTCTACTTGTTACTGTATTCGAGGCCATACACCAGAAGAAGCGGGTGGCGGGCCAAGGCCTCCTTACCATCACTGAGGAGGTAAAAAAAAAAAACAAACAACAAATCTCTCATCTCCCCTTCGGGAATGTTTTCTGTAGCCTGAGAAATTCCTATGCGTGTATGTGTATTTCGCCATACTTTCTGCAGAGAATACCCTCTCAGCTAGTGCATCGTGTTTGTCATCAGCCCTATCTGGTGGGATGGTCTAATAAGCTACAGCCTTTGAGGTTTTAGTAGTCGCCTGCATAACTAAACATTTCGGTGAAATGCACCTGGAAAGGAAGTCGGGGTCAACAGAAGGTCTGTATTTTTTCACCAACTCCCTTGTTCATAGCAGGAGTGGTGTTGGGGTTTTGCCAATTTTCTAAAATAGGATTCCTTAGTGCTGTGTGGAAGGGCAGCACAAGCTCCCTAGGAGGATTTCTATCTATAATGGCAGTAAGGTCATCCTGGGTAATGTCCTTAGCAGGACGTCCCCAACCCAAATACTCAAACACTGTGTTCATGACCGTTCTATAGGCCCCATTAGGGTGAGAGTGTAGATCTGGTGTGTCAATCTATCTCAGGGGAGGTATTCAGACCAATGACTTTTAGACACGTGGCTAGGACTTCAAGCAGGGGTTAGTCCGACACAAACTTCTACAAAATTGGAAGTCCCAAAACGTTCATACCCGAAGGGTTTGACATCTTTGAAGATCGACCCAAATGATGTGAAGAAATCAGATTTTTATTTGGGTTTGAAACTCAAAGTTGTCTCTGTGGTAGACGTCAAGGGGTCTTTCGAGGAAGAAGTTACAGAAGCCTTTTGCTTAGATGAAGTCTCTGTGTTCGGCCATACAAAAGACGACATCCCCGAGGCCTTCATTGTTAGGCTCTTGGGTTGAAGCCTTGCTGGATCCCTGACAGTTTTGGCAGACGCAGCGGGTTAGACAGCCTTTTGTTGGATCTTTCGAGGGATTAGGAGGGGCCGCCTTCATCAAGACCTCCGTCTTTCTCTTAGCTTTGCCCATTCGACCACAGAAGCAGTCTTATCGGGAAAAACACTGGACGCTTGTTGGGTGAGGAGTCAGGACGAGGAACAATAGTATTGTTTCTTTGGCTTCTTAGACGACAGAGGAAGAGCAACAGGAATCAGTCCTGAATCTTGACTGTTTGGAATAGTTTGTTGGTCCTTTTTGGAGACTTATCTACGGTGTAGTCTCTACCTTCGAAAGACTTCCCAGTCGGGCGTGTGGAAAACAGAGATTTGGAGAGCAACCGACCTAGGGTGAGCTTCGATGCTCCCTCCTTAACGGCCTTGCTAGCCATCGATTGGCAGAAGCCTCACACTACCTCATGTTCTTTGCCGAGGCACTAGAGACAAATTCTGTGTGAATCATTGATCGGCATAGTTGAATCACACGCTGCACATCTCTTTAAGCAAGTCTTCAGTATAGACATGGTGTAGATTTATTGAAAAGATGTTAGCCAAGAGATCGGCGAGCAAGTAAAACCGTTCAGAGAATGTGCTGTGCGTGCGGAAAAATGATAACGAAAGCAGTGCGTGCTATTTATGCTATCATCAACGTCACGTCCAGACGGGACACTGGTAACCATCGAGGGGCAACCGACTTGATGCCGCACAGAACCGTCTCCTGTCAAAAAAAGCTTCGGAGACTGCAAAGCAGGATGCGCAAATATTTGAGATGAGGACTCTGTAGGATCCAAGTGTACAATATCAAATAGTGTGTTGCTTTAATAATTGGGTGCTCTTGCTTATCACAATACCAACACCCGATATTGCGTATTCTTAAGAGTTTACCCTGCCACCAGACTGGTAGAGCCACAATGATCTTATGTTAAAGGCAGCCTCTGTCTGCAGGGTCATGGTGTCTTAGAGTCTGTCGAGAAGGCACATGGGACATTTGAACCTACCCTGTGTCAATGAAAAGCAGGTGCTGCAGATGTCAGGAGACTGATGCAGTAAGGTACATGCATGCACTATGCCTCTGGCATGGAGATTTATGGAAGGGGGTCTGATCAGCAGAAAACCCATTCAGAAATGGATCACCCACATTACCTTGGTGGTAGCTGACCAACACCAGATGGCAATCCTTATAAGCTTTTGGGTCTGAAGAAATTAAAGGACACATCACCTGGGTCAATGCTTACAGCTGCTGGCTTCTGCATAAACAGTTTAACCTAGATTTACAACTGCGTCCCTACTTCTATCATTGCCCACCTGGTATCTACTATGGCACAGCAGGTGAGAGTTCAGAACTTGAACGTTCCTCATTCCACCTCCTCTGGGTATCTCTTCACAGTGCTTCGGGAGATCGCCAACCCCCAGTGGCTCACTAGTTCGTCCCTCACACGTGTATTCATCACATAACTGCTTGACACCTCTGACAGATTGAAAGTCAAAATAATCAGTAAGCCTAGAATTGCTGAAAGCCGGAGCAGGATAGCTTCTTGAAATCCCCAAAACAAGTTTACAACTCTCCATTACATACTTTTCCTAGATTTTCTCAATTTCTTCCTATAAAAAGCCACCTACAAATTGATTGCCCAATTCTTAGTATAAGAGAACCAGAACAAGTTGGAAGCACTCCTGAAACTCCAAAGCTCATCCAAGTAATTTTTTATAGCCTGTAGCAGAAGCCTTTGCCCATAATCTAGGGCAAAAGACAGTGTTACAACCGGCAGCTACAGAAAGGATCAGACCTCAAACTCTTCCCAAACAAATCCCATCCCAGGGAAGATACACATGGGGACTAAAGGCAGGATTTTTAGAAAAACATTTTCCCAAAGTCCTAAAGCAAGTGTTACTGTGGCCCCACAGTCAGATTCCAAACAATGACCAGCTACATACTTGGCTTTATAGGACAAGGGAAGACAGGAAAATGAACCATCCATCGAGACAAACACAAAAGCCATCCTGCTCCCGAACTCAAGGCAGTGCGATTTTATTAAGTTGTCTGTGACAGGCCAAAGAGGCAAAGGATGGAATTCCTAAACCAGGGGTAAAACATTCAAACTGCAAACTCTAGTCAGGCATGAAAATCACTTGCTACCTCAATTATCCACATACACAACTGAACCCTTTCTCACTCACCAAGAATAAATAATTAGTGCAAATGTTGAGGTCTGCCTAAACAATTGAGCCACAGCAACACCAAACTTTTACCCCAAGATTTTATCTTTCAGGAGACATCAGCAGCCCATGCCCTTGATATTTGCATAATTAATGGAGTAAAACGCTCATTGGAAAGTTATAAATATATATATATAAATAAATAAAAACAAAATCAAGCCATAATCACTATGTGGAAGAATCACTGTGGTGACAAAGAGCAGAACACAATTCTCACCCATTTTTTGGGTGGGCATCAGCGACCTCTTTCTGAATTGCATAGCTTTAAGGCTTTAAGAAGTTAAAAAGCATAGAGGCCAGAATCAACCCAGGCAGACAGTCATCCTAGTTAATTGAACAACATTGGGTCACCTCCAAGTTCGTTCCAAACCTATTAAGACCAACGTATTTCCCAGCTAAGTTTGTGCTTTATAAATCCCAAACATATTTTAGTTAAGTCCCTGCAGCAAATGGATTGCAGGATCATTCCATACTACAGACTTAAAAGCATACCAAATCAAAAGCTACACTGGCGGTCAATACACTGGAGGTCAATACAGTACAGCAGAGCTTTGTACAACTAATCATACTTCATAAATACATAAGGCCAAGTGTGAACCATGCTTGACACTTGCCAAAGGCCTCCCTGGATAGGGTTGATCTTTCCTTCCTCAGGCATGAATCTAGTAGAGTAAAGGTTTTCCAAAGACGTTACATGTAGAGCCAGTCAAATAATTGCCCTAAGAGTGGTGAAGTTAGACGGTTTACCATTCTTAAATATAGGAACAATGTTTTCAGCTTTTTTCAAATGACGGTAATAAGCCCAGGCAGTACTAAGGCAATAAAAATTTTGAGCGGAAGAACCAATAATATCCAATCAAATTTGAAAGACATTTTCATAGATCCCTTTTATCCCCAGACTTCTGAGCTGCGAAAGGCTCCACAATCAATTTGAGTGCAAAGAAGGCGGAACAGAATAAACTCTACATGGCCTAAAGAGTAAAAAGGAGTACCTCCTTTCCTTGGATGAGCGTGTACAACCATAAACCAAGCACCTGTAGGGGTTGGACAAATGTGTACACCACTCTGCAATACCCACTTTACCAACAACAAAAAAGCCCCAACAACTTTGCTTGATGGTTTCAATCAGGATTCCCCCTACTTTCTAACCCACAAATTCTTATATAGAAAGCATAGCTCCCTGATTGGACATTAGACAGGGGTCGAAATTAAGATTTCACTAGGAGGAGCTAAAACTAGCTCCTGGGCTTAAGCCATAACCAGTAGCTACCCTTAGATATGCTGGAGCTAGCACTTAGCAATGTGCAAATCTAACTTTTACATGAGATGCAAACTTAACATTTTGTCCATTGTATACAATTCATTATGCTTTAAATGTCTTCTAGATGTGTCTAATGGTTCTTTATCCACATTCCTAGATACAGAACGTTAATGCCAGATAGGTGTGTGTATGGCAACAGTTTGTCACAGGAGCCAAAAGTAGCTGTTGGTAGCCTTTAGGAGGCTCTCCTGGGCTAGAAGCAGGAGCTAAATAGCACACAGCTGTCAGCAATTTCGAACTCTCCTTATGTTTAAATGTGTCCCAATTCTTCTTTATTAAAATTCTCAAAAATGCAAAAATGTCACAATAGCCTGGGGAGTCAAAGTAGGTCTTGTGAATAAGGCAACTCATCTAGCCCTTTGGGCGTTGAACAACTGGAAATATTCCACCTGGTCTTTGCAGTCAAGGGGCAAATCACCTAGAAAGGGTCACGTCAAGGAGAGCCAACTGCCAAAGTACACTCAGGAAAAAGTATTTATCCCTTGTAGTGTCGAATGCCTAAATCGGGAATACTGGCCCGAATATGCTTAATGGAGGACTGCAGCAATTCTCTTACCAGAGGTCAGGTGACAAGCAGTGGCTAGGAAAGTCACAGTGGTCAGAGATCCCTGGGAGTGCAAAGAGTTGAGGGGATGGGGTCTTCTCTGGAGGGTGAGGAGGGCATCAGTTGCCACTAGTGTAGAGCAGTTTCACAAAACAGCAGAAGCATCAGTGCACTGGAAGCAGCGAGTTGGCCGACAGATGAGATAGCAGGGCACGGTTTTGGGTGCCCGTAAATTCAGACGTGAAGGAATATCGCTTGGGTCCTGTGTTGCTTTCGGCCTTCATTGGTGGCAAGTGCTGCAGACGCAAGGACCCCGCAGATAGTGACACTGTTGTGTACTCGGTCAGATCTCCCTTTAAAAGGAGGAACAATTGAAGGGTAGCTGGGATGAAAAGCCAGGGTTGGAATGACTGGGCAATGTGAGGAACTCATGGTGGCAACAGTAAAGACTGGCACAAGTGATCACAGTTCAAAGAGTTTATTAAACTGAACATGCAGGTTGGAAAAAACGCCTAATCTAAACCTAAATCTAAGATGGGAGCAAGCTTCGACCATCAAATGAAAAATAAGGCAGTCCTTGTGGCATCTTGCCAAATCAAAAAGTGCCTATACTAAAACACCTATTGCCAAACCTTACAACTAAAGACAAAAAGGGTGTGGGATAGGATTCATAAGAAAGAAGTGGTCACAAATAATATGTCAAGATGCAGTAGCCGGGGTCTCCCTTCCCCATGTTTTGAGCATGGGACAAGGTGGGACCTTTGAGCTCAGCACACTCTTGCGCTTTCCCAGCACGAGACAACAGTTCCATTCTCAGCCATCAGCTGCCTCAATGGCCAAGTCTCTTTTCTCTCAAAGGTCTTACCTTCAAGGATCTGATATATTCAAAATAATGAGTTCCTTTCCGACCGTATTTAGGGTGAGGATTCTTCACCCCTGCATCCCCCTCTTCCGGGCTCAGACCTCTCGACTGTTGTCCTTCTGCTCAACATACTTGTACCTGTTGCTAATGTCTTTTTAAACAACAAACTGTTGTCATCCCTCCGACAGGTTCACTCTGGCCAAACACACAGTTCCTTCTCTTTTCTCATAGAAAGGGATTAGTCTCCCGTAGCTTTCAATGGTTTGTCGGTCAAAGACTTTCAACAGTACAGAGGATTTTGCTAGATCCCTGTACGACCAGTTTGACCGATCCCTTGCGGCCCTCCTAAATCCTTCTGTTATCAGTTGTTTCAACTAACGCGGGATTAACCAGGGTCTCTCGCGTGATCACCCACATGGTGTCAGACCCCTCTGCAGCTGGTTTTCCCTTTCTTTGAACTTCCCTTAAGTTGCTACTTTGCGACTTTCGTTCAACACAGTTCGGTTTCTTATCGGCTCTCCCCTCGACTAAAAGGCTGTGATTAAACGCTTGACGTTTCTTGCATCTCTAGTCAAGGATGGTACCACTGTAGCAGGCATCTCTCTGTCCTGCTCATCAGTGTAGGCATGCCCCGTGCACCATTGACATCTGCTGCAACACACGCTGGCTATTGTGTGCGGCCTTAATATTCCTTTCCTGGAGGTTTCGTAGGTCTGGGTCGAAAAGGGCAAGGGCGCTTCTCTCCTTGTCCCCCCTCAGTGCTCGCCGCCTTTCTCCTCCTCTTGAATTGCTGTACTGGGATAGCTGTCTCGTCGTGCGTCCTGCCTTGCTCGAGGTGTGCTCTCGTGCTCCACCCTTTATCCCTGTGGGGAAGGGAAAGGGCTGTCAGGTGTGTACGATTCTGGTCAATTGCCCGACTGCCTGACCCTTGCATTGGGACATGTCAGGTAAACGGCTCTGGTGTTAGTCCGTTGTCTGTCTTGTTATGTGAAAGTGTTCGTGTTGGAAAAGGGGGAGAGGGGATTGGGAGCAGTGTTTGAGGGTCCTACGAGGTAGGATGGGGAAAAAGGTGATGAAAGAAGGGGGATACCAGGTCTCACCAGTCGGTGGCCCACTTCCAGAGGACCCCCCCCCACCATCCAGGTGATCCTCCCTCACTGGTCCACCCCCAGGAACTCGATCCAATAGCGATGGCCGTGTCCTGGCCACCTAGATGACAGATCCCCGGGGACTAGTTAGGGTGACGCCTTCAGGTTCCTCACAGCAATTTGGTGAGAATTGACTGGCTGAGTTCTCCCTGCTCCGTCTGCAGGATTGCTCACTGTATCCTCAAGAGTCCATCCCCTCCAATTTCCCACAAAACCCATGTTTGCCAATTGCTACTTCAGTCTGGACTGTGTAGCAGTGTGCCTCTACCATCTGAATGGACTGCCAAGCTGTACAATACCAAATGCTAACATGTCAGAGCAACCCTCTCCCAACTGAGATCTGATCACTACAGTGTCAAACTAGTGACTGTCGCTCATATTACTAGGCCACATTTCTCTTGATGACCGTAGTACCTGGTGGAAGGAGGGGGAGGCATAGGTTTCTCATTTGTGGCTTGAATGCCAGCCTAGTTTAGACCACTACATAGTAATTTCACTTGTGTGGGAAGCATACAGTGAATAACCACCCTAGTACAATCTGCATACAGTTATTGGGATGTTGGCATATACAGTGCATCAAGGTGTGATGAGGAGTATGGCTTCACACTATAAGATATTGTGCATGACGTCAAGACTTATGTGACAAATGGAGGGAATTCAGCCCTTCTCCCCAAAGCGGAGCCGCCCCTGTGAGGCAAAGGAGGTGAGCCTGCTATGCAGCACCCTCCCCTAGGGGTCGAGGCAAGCGCGACCTCACCGGGAGAGACTCCTCTACTTAGAGGACAAGGACCCCCGCAAGGAAATCCCTGGAGCTGTCCATACTGTGGATCCTCTCGAATACCAGAGACATTTAAATACCAAGGCTGTGATGAAGAATTATCCCATGGGAAAAGAACATGTACCTTTAAGTCAAAATGTCCAATCCACTGGGAAAGAACATTGATTAACGTGCACTCGAGGAGCCAGAGAGGGAAAGGAGGAACACACATGCATGCCAGGAAAGGCCCACGTTTTGTAATACCTGGAGAAGCCTGAAGTCCGAGTTTTAAACTTGCTCAATATCAAAGAGGACGAACCTGAAGCACACGAAGCCGACGGGGCAGGAACCCGGAGGAAGGTGCTGGCAAGACCACAAAGGAGGATCTGTGGTGGACAGCTGGTCTACAAAGCATCACGAGTACCACCGCCAACAGAGAGCCAACAGGTGTTGAGTCACGCATTGGAGCACCGCGAGGAAACGAGAGACTGCCAGGAGTGAAACGCCAATGGAGATGAGGGATTCCCAAAAGGAAGGAAAAACTCATAGCCCATTTGAAGAACTATTTTTTTTATTGGTTAATATAAAATCAACCTTACACAAAGCACTACATACACAAACACATCTACAGAGAATGATCCAAGATGTTGCAAGAAACTATTTGAGGATTATGTATTAAAATGAATCCTACAGATTTTTAATAGAAGTACCCTCAGGAGAAGCGAGTCATTCTCCTAACCCAATTTAGTTTTCATAGTGGTAGGGTCAGAGGGTAGTTTTGGACAGCGGACATATTTCTTTGTACATTAACGACTGACAGACAAGCACCTTAGATTGTAACAATGGTAGGGACCACCCATTGTGATAGGAAATGTCAGGCAGCAGTATAATATTTTAATAAACATATCATGTACCATGTCCACTGAGAATCCAAGTCCTTCTTCTGACTCGCAAGAGTCCAAGAGTAACTAGTCTTTGCTCAGAGGGAGTCATCGCTTTCGAGGTGAACTACAACCAAGCTGCCTTAGGATAGGAGAGTGAGGGACCAGCAGGACAGGAAAGCAAGGAAGTGGAGACAAGGGTGGACCTAGTGAAAGGATACTACAGCTTCACCAAAAAATGTTAAGATGTTAAACCCCACAAAGAGAATAACTTGAAACATGAATGATATCTGCATAATGAGCATGAGGATTCAGGAGGTTTGTAAACATTGTTGCCCCTACTACTACCACCTCAAGCCAAACACTCGAACACCAAGATGAGTTTGACCAAGTGAAGCAACAACTACGGGAGAATAAGATGGACTAAAGCAGCCATCTTCCGGGACTGTAACGCTACACTCTGAAAATACCTCTATAGCATAGTGGCTAGCTGCGACTAAGTAAAATTCCTTGTTTCACAGGGAGTGACCGTAGCTTCACAGCATTGAAAAATAGTAGATGCTCTATTAACTCATCTAAGGGCATCGTTACGATGAAGCCAGATAATCCAACAAATATCTTGATTGCATTCAACGACGCAGGTGGAATTCCCTCTACCAGATTGGATTCTCCACATGTAGAAGTCAAAGGTATAGGTAGGTATGCAGGTGGACCTGTGTTTAGTTGAGTTTAACTGCGCCATTATTAGTCAGAATGCTGTGCAGTTCCCTTGGGGAACACTGCAAAAAGATTAAGACTACAGGAGTAAGCAGTAAACCCAATTGGTAGCAGTCTGCACCACTCAGATTTACCTGGTAGCTGTGGCTGAGCAGTCAGACCTCTCTCAAGAAGAGTAGGGCAGTATGTAGAGTATACACAATAGGGCCAAAAACACAGTAGAGCAAACAAGCACTGACCAGAGCTTTGTATAAAAGTATATAATTATTTATTTAAAACACACTTTAGGCAATATACTAGCACTCTAAATCAAAAGCAAGAGTCAGGTAAAGTATACACATCTCCCTTGATGATTATCAAACAAGTCTAGGTCAAAACACCACTATTTATTAAAACAGAAGTGAGCGCATAACCTAGATGGCACTCCAATAATTCAGTTAAGGTAGAGAAAAAGGCAGAGCATAGAAATAAAACAGTTCCCAACACTTTTAAGAGTTCAGAGCCAGGGGAGAAAGGCAGGTTATACTGTAGAGCCAAAGTTCATAAGCCAGGCCCACTTTAAATTGGGCAAAGCGAAATGTGCCCAGGATCACACGGTTTAAAGTGCAGCAAGTCTTTGCAGAGTGTTCAAAAGAGGTTGGGGTGATTCAAAAGATATAGTTAGAAGGCCTGGGGCCAACCCAGTTTAGAAGCCAAGGATTTAAGGGTCACCTTTAGCAATCTGTAGAAAGGGAGGCCAGGCAGGACAGAACACCTTAAAAGAGAAAGGAAGCTCCAGCGGGGGCAGTTGTTCCTAGGAGTGATTGAAGTTCGTGGTCCCGACAAGGGGAAGAGAAGATCTCGTCGAGGAGGAAACGTGGAGTCGTTGCACTGCACAGGGATGAAACCAGCCACGGAGTTCCCGATTAAAAGGTGCAGTCCTTTTATTCGCGGTCAAAAGTGGTGAGCTTGGCTATCCGGCCGCCGGGGTGCTTGGCACGGGCGATTCGACCAAGAGACGTCTTTGAAAGGCAAAAAGGGTGAACTGGTTGATCCCACCAGCTCAGAGGAAGAAGACTCGTCCAGTAGAAGATCTTCTCTTGTCATCGGGAAAGTGGTGAGGTGGCTGCAGCAGGGCTTCACCGGTGGTGTCGTCGTTGCAGATGGCTCAGCTTCTTCCCTCTTCAGATTCTTAGGTCCTGTGGCGACTTCTGAAGTTCCAGTCCCAAAGGCCCTGCTTTTATGCAGCAAAACCCCCATTCATCAGCCTAGCTGTCAATCACACATGCTAAGTGGCGAGCCAGGCGGCTCACCACTGGGCCAATCAGAGTAGAGAGCGACTTGGGTTGCCAAGGCAATGTAGTCCAGGGTGCCAATTCCCCCCTCCACCCTTCCTGTGGAACCCAGACAGAGTGGCACCATTTGGAGGGCTTCTGTGGAGAAGCCAGCCAAAAAGTGGAACAAAGGGCTCGACCTTGGTCAGAGTTACAGAGACGGACACAAATGCCATCTTAGAATTGACTTCTGGCAAAAAGACCCAACCGGTGATTTAATATTAAATAAATAAACCGGCGGTATCTTTTTAACATTGCACCAAAAAAGTGGTGCTTTTAAAATCAATGGGTGGAATATTTCGCGTCGTAACCACTGCCACCAGCCAGAAACTCGACAAGGGGGGACTGGACAGTGCTCCCTTGAAAACAGACCCAGGGGCAATCGAATTACCCCTTACCAGTACTTCCACAATATGACGTTTGTACTGGTTCTGTTCACAATTTTGGACTAGTAAAGCCAATGGTGACTTTACATGCCCTGGGAGACAGTAGTCAGCCCCAGGGTATGGAGTCTATGTTTGGGGGTCACTGTGACACCCCTGTGTTACTGCACTGAGGGTGCTGTGTAACACAGATACCAAAAAACAGATGATACCCTATGGAGTAAAAAGAGACCCCATAGCCCATAAGCACATAAGTCAAAGACATACCTCAAATCATGCATAAGAGTGCGAGTAAAAGAGTCTCACTCCTAGCGGGAGAAAAAAACAAACCCCAAAAATCCAGCAAAGCTGCTGGGGGACTCACTAGGTTTGGGAAATTAGCCTTATAAGAGAATTCTGCCTAACATCCATGGGGATAATCTACATGGCTCTCCAGTGTGTGAGAGATCAGCAATGGCAACCACCATTACAAACAATTCTATGTACTGCGCCTGCCCCCAAGCAAGTGCAAAAACTACCAACACAGTCCATAGTGAACAAGCATATTGGTGGGAATATTGAATGCCATAGATAGGCTTTGATATTTTTGATATTTCCAGCAGAGAGTTGAAAACCCTACAGTGAAACTTCAGGGCAGTTCGCGGTCCATGTAGGAATTCAAAAGGAGGCATGGAAACTTGCAGAAACTTTTTCCACAGGTCCCCAAGGATGGAAAGACAGGGATTACACAGCAAGAATTCAAACATATGCTTGCGTCACAGACATCTATGGAACGAATATATATTTAATAAGCTTGCACGTCTGTGTCCAGAGCCCTGTAAATTATGCAATCTCTCTTTGCATTTCCCTTCCCTTATTCGCCAAACTGAAAAAGCTCATGCCACATTGTCCCTAATCTATGACACCATCCCTCAGTAGTGAAAGTATAGTGAATGGCATATGCATGTATCTGTAACGGCAAATAGGACAGCCATTTGTAGCCACTGTCTCAAAGCTAGTGCTCAAGAACGGAACCTGGTGCATCCATCTCTTTCAAATTACTTGAATTTTTCCCTACCCCAGCATCTCCCTCCACTCCATGTACTCCTCTGCACCCACCCCCTGTGCCTCTGCTAATACCAAACCCCAGACACTCTTCGCTATGCCTTGGCTTAATTTTTCTCTGGTCTGCTGTTTGAGATGGTAAGATTTTCCATGCTTTTCTCTGCACTTTGTAATTCAGTTGGTGTGGAGGAATTAATGGACTGTGGTGATAGACTGTGGTAATGGACTGTGACTATGTGGTGCCACAGAGTCAACATATTAATATGCTGTTCAAAGTTGCCTAATTTATTTGAATGTTTAAAGTTTGGTATTCCACGTGCGTTTATATATCATATATTTATATTTATTAAAGTTGCAAGCTACTAGCCAGTCATAAATAGTTACTCACCACTTCAATTCTATACAGGACTATTCTAGACCGGGTTTGAAATTGCTGGGAGCTATTTACCTCCTTACACTGAAGGGGAGCCTGGTTAGCTTGAAACCAACAACTACCAGGAGCTAACTTTGGACTCCTGTGGAAAGTGGTGCCACACAACCCTAGCTATATGGATATTACTGTGTATGTTTGGGAATGATTATCGAGGAGAATAAAAAAAAAATAAAACTCTCCTAAAGGACATTTAGTGTATTTTGGAGAATATTAAATGGGCAAAAAGGTAGAGTTTGCATCCTGCGCAAAGTTAGATTTGCTGTGCGCTACATATTATCTCCTGGTTCCCTCAGTGGTTGCTCCTCCCTAACCGATTATGCCTTATACCCAGGAGCTCCTTTTTGCTCCTGGTGAACAAATCCCAATTTCGACCCCTGCTATACATACACACAAAACATAATTTCTTACTTGCCAGAGTCAAAAATCTCTACCCACTCGCTATGCACTATATCTTGGTCCACATGCAAAGAATCAACTTAATAAGCAGAAGTAGGGTTTTTCTCTTTTTGCCACACAACGCTCATCTGCATACAAAACAACTGAGTATGGACATTTTAAAGACCACCAAATCTAATGAAGCAGACGAACCCCTACCCACTTCTCTCACCCAACATAACTGTTTTCATCACACTAGTTTCTTAAATATATGGTTAATCTTAAAGTCATGGGGTTTCACGGTTGCCATTTTGCATTCCTGTACACAACAAAAAAGCTGGCCTACTACAGTTTCAGAATTAAATACGATATGACCCAAAACCCCAGGACTAGTTCACCAACTTGAGATGGCTAAACTGTAAAAAGGAATATACCACTTTCAAGAATGAAACACACCCACATATAAATGTTCCTGTGTACAAGTATTGTTTGACCTGTGCATCCAACTAGTTATGCATTACGTATGTAACATTTTAGTTCCACAAACAACGCAGCACGTTCTGTGCCGCTTAAATGTTCGAAATTGCTGGCAGCGATTTAGCTTCTGCTTCTAGCTTAGGCGAGCCTTGTTAGATTGAAACTAGGAGCCAACATTGGCTCCCCTGGCCAACTAGTGCCTTACAAACATGCACATATGACATTAACTGAATATTTGAGAAGGTTAGTAAAGAAGAAATATGACACATCTAAACATAATGGATTATACACTATGGGTAAAAGGGTAAAAGTCTGTATCTCATGCGTAAATTGGATTTGTGGTGCTCTTTGTACTCACTCCAGGCTCCCCTTGGTAGCTCCTGCCTACCGGGTGATGACACCCAGGAGCTGGGTTCAGCTCCTGCTCATCGAATCATAATTTCAGACCATGTAATGTTTTGTACTTTCTAATTCGCCAGTATACAGAATTGAGATGGCAAACGAAAAACACCAGATGTTCCATCCAAGTGCCAATGAGCCTACATTTTACAAGAGTGGACAATGCCAAAAACAAATATGGATTTGCAGCAGTGTCATGCCCTCACAGAGGCATCAATTGACACAAAAAGTGCCTGGCTATTTTATGTTTTCCTTCATTGTGGATCTGGGGTGAAAAGGGGTGCCTGCAACCCCAAGCCTAAGTCGGTGCATGACTGCTTCTAATAGAAGGGGGAAGAATAATTTGAATGTGAAATTAAATTTTGATACTGTACATGTGAAGTGGGTACCCACCTAACCACGGTATACTTTACAGAAAATTAGATGATACCGTATAGTGCATACCAGCATACACAGGACAATTTAGGAATATAAAACAATTACTGTGGGGAAACCCTCCCCCATAGTACTGGTTGCACCTTTGTAGCCTAATCAATAGCAACTAAAAGGTCTGTAAATAGATCATGCAATAACGTTTCTATTTTGTGGTAAGAAATATGTTTTTTATTCCAAGTCCATTTTCTTAACAATCTTATAAGGCAGACAGTGTTGGCCAATGCATTTCGGACTGCACTAGTCCATCATCAGGGCACACGTCTGTAAACAACATTGAAGTATGGCATTTCAATACAACGCCATTTCATTTAAAATCATAGATCACACTAAATCAAGAGACATACCCGTCTTGAAGAAAATCAAACTTCGAGGGGCAAACATAAAAATCATATGAACATTCAATCCAACCCTGCTTATACAATAATAGAGCACAAATCTATATCACAAAATAAAAGACATACCCGTCTTGAAGGAAAACAAAATGGCTAGGGACAAATGGTTTGTTGTATCCAGCTAAAAAACAAGTACAATCATTATTAAGACCTTTCTTCGCATGGTTCCCTGTGTATAATTATTATTTTTTGAAAAGGTTATTGATTTTTATTCAACCAAACAAAAATACAAACCAAACATGCAGTGCATAAATCAACATTTCAATTGTTCATTGCTTAATTCCGGTCACTCCTTCCCTCTCCCACCTCCCTTTATAAGCCTCTTTATTCCACACCCTCTGTATCTGCTGCACGTGGTGGGGTCTCACTCTCTGTGGATTCTGTCAGATCTTGTACTGTGCCAAACAATTCTGCTATTAATGATTTCCATGCCATCAGGGTTCCCGCCTCCTCCTCTCCTCCTACATTGCTTGCCTCTGGCCATACCATGGTTTCTGCCTCTGCCCATTTCTGTAACTCTTTCCACCACACCTCCACCCGCGACCTGTGACATGTTTTCCATCCCATGGCAATCCTTTTTGCAAGCACAGATGCTAGATCTTTTAATTTGCCAACATGTTTGAGTTTCTGCGATCTAGGGAACCCCCCCCCCCAGCAAGCAGGCCCAGACAGTGTCTATGATGATCTAGACCCCCTTTTCCGCCAGTTTCTGCGCCACTTCACCCCAGAAGCACTCAATTACTGGGCAAGACCAAAACATTTGTACCACGTCTGCCTTTTCTTCGTCACATTTGGGGATTGCTGGTCATCCAGCATTTTCAAACCTGGATATCCTATGAGGTGTCATATGCCCTGTGCGTAATATACAGTTGTATCCGTTTCAGCCTCGCATTTCTTGACACCTTTTTATGGTACCCCAGGGCACGTTCCCACATCCCATCCTCAATCGGGGCTCCTACTTCCGCTTCCCAATCCAGTCTCAATTGTGTTAGATCCTTCCCAACCTTAGACATCACCATCTCGTACAGTCTGGAGATCTCATGCCCCCCTCAGATATATCATATGCATCTATGATAGCGTCTGGTTCTTCTTCCAGTACTGTTTCGGGCCATGTTTTCCTGATTTTCTGCACCATTCTGTGATGTGTGATATAGTGGCCTGTGTGTAACCCCGCTTCCTCCCCCAGCACCTCAAAATCTGTAATAGTCCCCTCTCGCCAGATATCTCCTAACGTTGCCAGCCCCACCAATTCCCAGTGATTCCCGATTGTCATCCTCAGTTGCTCATCTTCCCTTACCAGTGCAACTAGTGGTATCTGCGGGGAACATGGGAATGGGTTCTCCATCATCCGGCATGCCCGGCGCCACATCTCCCACCCAAGCACCATCATCCTAGGGCGCTCTCTCATTTCTGTCTTGGGCAGCCAGATCATCTCTTTTAAATAGAATGGGGCGCAATCATGTCCAAACAACCTGGATTCGGGGGTCGCTTCATCTGAGAGCCATTTGGCAACATACTGCAGTTGGCTCGCTACATAATAAACTTCATAGTTAGGCAGTTTTATTCCCCTTTTTCATAAAAGTCCTGCAGCTTAGATAGCGCCACTATTCCGGGTACCATGCCACAGAAAATCCCTACACATACCTAAAGAAGTTTTTTGCTAAACTGAATAGTATCATGTATGGGATATTCCCGAAATAATGCAGGAGCCTAGGTAGGACCACCATCTTCAACATTGCGCTTTGTCCCATCATTGCCAAGGGCAACTTCACCCAGAATTTCAAACACTTCTCGATTTTCACAATGGCAACCTCGGTATTGTGCCCATGTTCCTCTTCAACCGTCTGGTACACATCTATCCCAAGGTACCGGAACGTGTTAATCGCCCATGGTATTTGTAACACCGGTAACCGTCTCGCAGGGGTACCCCTATAGCTGCCCAGCGGGAAAATACTAGACTTATGAGGATTCACCGCTATCCCAGACAGCCCAGCATATCTCTCCATCACTTCAAGTATATACTGGAGATTTTCCTCTGAGTATCTCAGGTACAGCAGCAAATCATCTGCATATAGGGAGATCAAGTGTCGTTCCCCTCCCCCCACCTTGATACCTATAGTATTGTATTGTCTTCTAAGGTATATTGCTAGAGGCTCCAGGGCTAATATATAAAGCATTGGGGACCATGGGCACCCCCGTCTGGTGCCTCTACTAAGTTGCCATCTCTCAGATATCACTGATCCTGTTCCAACTCTAGCCAGTGGTTCACTATATAGCATCTTCGCCCACCTTATGTATCCAGGTCCCATTCCGTTCCCCGCCAGCAGCCACTTGACCGAATCAAACGCCTTTACCGCGTCCAAGGACACAATCGCCATTTCTCCCTCATGCTTACTTCCCCATTCAACAATTTGTTGAAGTCGTCTATGATTATGAGTTATATTTCTATTCGGGACATAGCCCGCCTGGTCAGGGTGTATAAGTTTGCCAATACCTCTTCGCAATCTGTTTGCCAAGACAGCCGTCAATATCTTGCTGTCTTGGTTCAACATTGACAAAGGTCTGTATGAGCCACAGCTATGCCCAGGCTTGTTGGGCTTGGGAAGCGGTATTATAAATCGCCTCTCTAAGTGACTCCGGCAACCGTCCCACCTCAAATGCTTCATTTAGCATTTCTGCCATTGGGGAGAGCACTTCCTTTCCATATACTTAATAAAACTCACTTGGGAACCCGTCCGCCCCCAGAGTCTTACTAGTAGGCAGCTGCCCTTCCTCTAACTCCTCCAGAGAAATCGGCACATCTAGCTCCTCTTTCCTCAACACTTATCTTAGGCAGTCCTAGATTTTCCATTGTTTCCGTTATCTCCCCATAGCTACTTTACTTTTCGTCCCCATATAGTAACTTATAATAATCTGCAAACTCCGGATTAACTCCCTCTTGGGTGTCTACTACACTACCATCTCCTCTCATTATCGTTCTGATCGTGGGTCTGGGAGTTTCGCTCTTGTATAACCATGCCAAAAGCCGTCCTGTTTTATCTCCTCCCGCATGCTCTGTCTCTATATATTTTTTGTAGTTGAGGTTGCTCAGTCTTTCCCACTGTTCCGCACATTTCTGCTGCAGCTCAAGTACCAGCTCCATATCTACACTTCCTTTAATGCCTTTTCTAGCTCCCTTTCAGTTCTTTGTAGGTCAGCCAAAACTCCACCATGTAGGCCTTTTGATTTTGCTTGCATCACGACCTTGAAGCTTCCCATAATGTGCTTGCAGAGTCAACGCTACCCGTATTTGTCTCAAAGTAGTTTGTAATCTCTTCTCTTATATCCTCTCTAAAAACAGCGTCCTTAAACGCCTCTGCTCGGAGGCGCCATGTCGGAATACGTGCTCTCGGGGGACAATATTGCCACCCGAGGACCAGGGGCGAGTGGTCTGAGAGGACCCTCGCTTTATATTCTGCCTGAGTAATCTCTGTTATTACCTCCGACATGGCAAAGATATAGTCCAGCCTTGTATGTAGCTGCTGCGGGGCGGAGTAGTGCGAATATTGCCTTTCTTGGGGGTATTTTGTTCTCCACACATCTGCCAGACCAAGGTCGTCTAGCAGTGTTTGCAATGCTTTAGCTGCTGGGGCGGGTCTATCCATTTTGCCATCTGATCCATCTACCCTGGGGTTCAATACATAGTTACAATCCCCACCCCAGATCACCGTGCTACCCATACACATACTAAGGTTGGTGCACAAAGTTCTGAAATACGCTGCCATGCTCTGTATGGGGGCGTATGTATTTACTATGCTTATCTCCTTATTCTCCACTAATCCCCTCAGTATAACCATCCTCCCATCCTTTTCCGCCACATCTTGTAATAGTTGAAACGGGACATGCGGCGCAACCCAGATGAGTACTCCTCTAGGGTAAGCAGAGTATGTCGAGCCCACCACAACCCATTTCCATTTCTTTACAACCATCTCCATCTTTTCCCGTGTCAGATGTGTCCCCTGCAACAGTACAATGTCTATCTTTTGTCTGCGCAGATACAACATGACCTTATTTCTTTTTAGATAATTGTTAAGTCCCCTGACATTCCACGTGATTATTTTAAGATCCCCATGGCCTTTTAGAGTCCCCTTTCCCCTCCCCCCGGTGCAGTCCAGATCCCACTTCCGTCTCAATCTTTCTAGGCTCATTCCCCAATTCAAACTTCCTATAACTACAAACACTCCAAACACCCCTTCCCCACTCCCTCCCGCCTCCCTTCTCTTCCCCAACTGTTGCCCAGCTAACCCAAACCCCCCTACCCCTTCCCACCTCTCTTCCCTTCCCCAACTTTGCCCCCCCATCCCCAAACTGTTGCCCAGCTCCATCCCTGGATCTCAGGCACCCCCCCGCATCTAGCTCTTTCTGGCAATAGCCTGTACTCGAAGCCCAGCAGGGTGAGGTCGCCCTAATGGCTATCCTACTACTTCTACTATTACTTGGGGGGGGGGGTAAGGAGCCTATGTTCTACCGCTCCTATTTGCTTCTATTCAACCTCATGCTACTATCAAGTTACTCATACATTGCTCTGTATTCCAGTCCGTTACATATCAGCTAAATCAAGGATATCATACCCTGGCTTCGACATCTCCCATCTCTACTCGTCTATCATGATCAATGCAGTCTCTACCAGGATACCCTCCAGTGTGCTACGCCAGTGTATATATAGCGTCTCAGTGAGTGTCTCCGTCACTTATCTTGTTCTCCTCCGGCCTGTTCCGCTTCTTGTTCCGGGCAGCCCTGCAGGTCCAGCCATGTGACAGCTTCTTCCGGGGTATCATAAAAAGAACCTTCTACTTTTGTGCATCACTTTTAGCCTAGCAGGGTACAGAAGCATATATTTGATGCCGGCCATGCGCAGCCTCCTCTTCACCGCTACATAGTTATACCTCTGCCTCTGGACCAGCATCGTATAATCAGGATAAACCGTAATGGTAGCAGAGGTTCTTTCAATCGTTCCTCCTTTTCTAAAGTACTCCAAAATGTTCTCGTGATCTTTATAGTTCAGTATCTTGGCAATTATCGCGCAGGGAGGGGCTCCAGGTTTTGGTTTCCTCATGAGGGCTCTATGCGCTCGCTCCACTGTGAATCCCTGCGAGGGTTTGTCAGCCCCCATCTCCTGTAGGATCATATTTTCCACATAACCCGTAGGGTCTTGGCCTTCTTCTCCTTCCGGCAGCCCAACCACACGAATGTTGTTGCGTCTCGCCCTTCCTTCTGCTTCCTCAGCGCGGTTCTCCAGGTTAGCCACTTGCTGCTTTAGTATGTGGACTTCCTTTGCATTATCAGTGCTAGTGGTCGTGATAGTTTTGACCGCACTTTCCAGGATGCTCGTTCTGTCTGCCAGCGCCCTGACGTCTTGCCGCAGCAGATTGACTTCTATCCCCACCACATCTATTTTTGCCTCCAGGGAGGTCCTTAGATCCGCCATTGCCGTCCCCCATGAATCTCTCAGCTCCGTGACGGCAGTTAGTATCTGGTGATTGTCAGTCTCCTGGGAACTTCTGTGGGTATATTTGCGCCACTGTGCTTCGGCGCCGCTGGGGACTGCTGCGTCTTAGTAAACGCTTCCATCGTGGGCGGTTTGCTTTTGCCCTTGACCACTCTCCCCGTCATCCTGCAAACTTGGTCCAGTTTCCCGGATTACTGCGTCTGTGGTGCGGCAGCTCTACCTCTCCATCCAGCTGTGCCACCACTCAGTCAACACCGGCCCAGGTCTTTATCCTTGGCGTGCCCATACAAAGTCAAGTGCACTGAGCTTGTCTAGGTGGGTTGTGTCCTCCCACGTTTTTAGTTAGCTTTGTTGTTTGGTCTGAAGCTACAACATGCCGAAATACTTCGCCCAGCATGACTTGCCATGTGTTGATCGCTTCAAGTGATCGTGGTCTACTTGAAAATGCTCTGCGGATGGCTGCAGCCGTGGGCTCAGGGGATTGTCAATGTTTCCTTGCAGCTTCGTTGCCCCTTATTTTATTATTTTTTTTTTTTTAACTGCTCCCGCACCCTGCCAACATTCGGTGTGAGAGCCTTTCCACACTGGGCAGGGGGAACCGCAATGGCTCTAAACACTGGTCTCCATGCTTGCAGCCTGGGTCCGCCCTTCGCTTTGAGCCCCCGCGGCTGTTCGCGACCCCGCTGCCGCTCGTCACACACCGCACCCAGTGCAGAGCTCCACACGACCGCCCAGAGACAATGTTGCAATATTTCTCCACGCTGGGGTCTATCCGGCTGAATAGGTTATCGCGGCTCTCCCTCCTTTGTTTACCGCCATCTTGGATACTCTGTATCTGGGCTGCTGAAGACTGCGATGTCTATTTCACTCCAGCTCCTCTCCCATTCAGTTCGGATTTTGCAGCCGTAGCCGGGCCTCTCGTTCACACGCACATGCTTATATTCTTAAGGCTGATTGTTCATTTTTAAAGCATGTTTTTCCCGAAGCGGTTCCGGAACCTCGGAGCGGCTTCCTGTGGGATGTATTTACCCATGCATCCGAGCCATACCTCAAAACTGTGCAGTACTGACATGGAAAACATCATGATGGCCAGAGCTTCCCAGAAAATGCACAGGGAAATGCATGAAGAATAGGCTGCCACTCATTTTTGCCGATGTTATGGGCACAGAAGGACACTGCCTAAAACCACCATTGGACTACCCATACAGTAGTCTGAAACCATTGGGAATGGCAATGCTGATTGCCAAAAGCAAACCCATAACTGTTGGGAATTCATTTTCTTAAATCCCAAAAAGGGGTGCAGTACCAGTACTCACCACTATCCAAAAGCCGGCGTTTTAAAACCACCAGATTTTGTAGAAAACTGAATAAATGAACCCAAAACAGGCCAAAGAAAGACTTACTGAGAGGTGGATCCAATGTAAAGTTATATTCTGAAGTGACTTGAAGGTGTATAACAAGACTGGCTGAGCTGGGGATTTCAGCAGTTTAAGTAAATGTGGACTGAAAGACACTAAAAAAAATCTAAATGTTTAAAAGAAATGAGTGACCTATTTCTGAGTGTCACATAGGTTGCAATTGTTTAAATGTCATAGTTTTAAACTTAGAATCAGCATTCTAGCTGCATATGTAAAAAAATTGTATTGACTTAAACTGGGGAACAAAAAGTGACATTTTATCTGAAACCTGGCTTAAGGAACTGAATTCTGCCTGGCAAATACCCCCATCAGGAGTGAAACTTGAGTCACAGCTGTGTTCCCAGGCCTAGCTGCCCTTTTGCTGCTCACACCAAAAGGGATATGACACTTCCCTGATTGAATTACCTGGGCTCTGCAGGAAATTGAACAAAGCCCTGTCTTGACTCAGGCAAATGTTTTATGGCGGGAGTCGTAAATGGAGATTTCTCCTGGAAGCACAGGGGAGGGGCACTGCCTGCGAGAGCAAGCTGGCTTGGCAGAACTGGAAAAACCAGAAATTCAACCTTGTGCTGGAGGAAAACCACACCCCTTTGGGGCCAGAACATAACTCTAAAAAGATGAATAACTCATAGTACGGACTTGTGAAAATTATTTAAATGATACCATAATTCTTGTGATTTTTCTGCCCACATTTTAAGAGGTTTTTAGAACCGGTGGCATGTTCAGGGGAGTTTTAGCGGAAAAGAGGATATTACTCAAAATGTGTGCATGTGAAAAATCTGGCACTTCATCAATTAATGTCCATACTCCTTGCGCACATGTGTGTAAATTTGGGGTAATGTCCGGAATTGCAAACCAGTTAAAAAGTGCAAAATATTGCCATTTCTGAATGCAAGCCCTCAGGAAGAGCAGATTTGGACAGGGTATATCTCCTGTGATATGTGATGTGTGCATGTAATTTTAAACCAATGTTTACCTGTGCAAATATGTCTTTTGTCATCAAATATAGAATGTGTGCAATTTGACTGGGGAGTGTCCTCTCTGCAAGCCATAAAATGACATCACGCTGACACACACTTCCTTCCCCAATCATGTGAGAAATGGAAGTTTGACCAATTAGAAGCTGAGAGAGAGGTCGGGTCAGTGATGCTAGAACACACCCACATTCTAAACACATAAAAGCAGAGAGACAGGACAGATAGGGACTTTTCAAATCCATTTGCAGCTGGAAGCTCTGCCGGGAAAATCCATACTTTACCTCCATCAATCTCCAGAGAAAGCTGTGCAGAAAGATCCAGACTTCAAATCTATCAAATCTCCAGAATCCAGAGAGAGAGCAGACCCAGACCAGACCAGCAGAGTAGAGCTGACCTGTTAGCAGAACCAGAGAGAGCTGACCCAGATCACTGTGAAGTGCAGAGACCAGAGTGCAGTCTAAAACCTGACCAGATCCGTGGCGTGGCCCATTTCATTCAAGAATATAGTGTGAGTACCTAGAAAACTGTGCAGAACCAATCTCTTAGTTGAAATAATATAATTCAATCCTATTTAATTTAAGTAGAACTGCCTCCTAACTGTCACCTGTCATTTGTAAAGCTGTCACTGTCATTTTCTAGTTGCAAGCTGCACTTGTCTTTTTGAACTTTAAAATTTCAAATCTGAAAAACGACCTTTATTTAATCGCTCATATCTCCGTGACCGTTTGTGCTAGGGACTTGCAGTAACTTTCATCTGGAAGCTGAGATCCTAGGCTTTCCTAGGACCCCAAAACGATAGTGATAGTCCTTGTAGTTCCTCTGTAATCGCGCTCGGCGCATTCGCAAATTTAGCCGCGATTTGATATTTTACCGCGATTTGCAAATTTCTTCACGTGTAAAAAGCTGCTGCTGCTTGCCTTCCATTTGCCAGAAATTCGTTTAACCTGCTAGTTACACCCTAGATCCTTGCTAAAGTGAGCCTGGACTAATATTAACTAGATACCACTCACCCTGAACCTCTAGAGGGAATTAAAAGCATTTTAGCATATTTTTTTTCTTCATTTCCAGCACATTTAAAAGCATTTGGGCCTGTGTTTTCAACTTCTGTAGTCTAAGTTGCTGGGGTGAACTGAATTACATTTGAATTGCATTTCTGAGAATTGTGTGCCTTCCTTCCATTTCCCTGCATTGCATAAAATGGGGGGTGAATTGACCAAGAAAGTGATTACATTGTCTTTTGCTGAAATCCTATCAAGTTATTTTCTGTACTGCATTTCATTCCACATTGCATCCATTTGAAACCATAAAAGTATTGTTGCTATCTTATCCATTTCATGTCAACTCCTTAGTGATTATCAAGAAGTGTGCTAGTGCCAGATTCTCCGTTGTTAATCTTTATCATCTCAGATTAAGTGTGATATTCAATTATTAATTTCTTATAAAGCGTGATATAATATATATTGTTTAAGTTATCAAATAAACCTTTTAACTTGCAAAACAGAACTACTTCTTGGCTCAGTGGGGTCAGGGGGATTCCAAGAGAGGGGTGTTATATAGGGGTAGTCATCCAGAACGCATGAACTGGACATAAAGATATATCAATAAGGGTTTCCATTCAGTATCCCAGACTAGGCATTGACTTAGCTGGAGTGTTGAATTGAATCCTCTTACATTCCTTAGGCGCGTCCTATTTCATGGCTAGTTGGCCACACCCCTCCCCGTGTATAATTACCAGGAAAGCTGATCATATTAAAGCAATGTCCAAAAAAATACCTGTCTCCACCTCCAAAAGTTACAAGCGAGCCCATGCTGAGCCTGTAATGCAAAAAGAGTACCTTCCTAATAGGCTTACCTTGTGGGCAGTTGCTGTATTATTAGCGATGAAAGAGGTTACTAAGAAGAGCCAAAGAAAATGCTAAGTACATTTGAAGAGAAGGGCTAGTCACATGAAGAATTATACCAAGCACAGGCAAAGGTAGCAAACAGATCTATGACATCTCTCATGCAGACTACTTCAGCTAAACACAACCTTCTTTGGTATAAGTTTCAAAATACTCCTTTCAGAGCAACAAGATTGAGATAATAAACATTGGGAGATTTGCAATGTGATAAGATACGTGATCTTCTCCCCCTCCCCTGCATGTTACCAATATTTTCATATAGGAGTAACAGTTTAAGAGATTTGTTTGTGAACACAAGCAATACAGAATGCCCAAAGAGAAACACTAAATGAACATGATCATAACCCCGTTTGCATTTCAGTAAATGCAACAGCATTACTGAGGGGAATGTAATATTCCCCACCCAGTGACAGATGAAAAACCCCAGCAGTGGAATTACATGACGTGTGGCACTAGTAATGATGTATAGTCGATGCCGATATGACATCTACCATGTTGGGCAATTCAGCAGGAGAGCCTGATTTTGTTATGCATGCATCTATCTTATAATGGACCATGTACATTACCACGTAAACAGAAACATGACAATTAGTGTCAGGTACAACACAAGATAGGATTTTGATGGAATGAAATGAGAATATGAGCCGTTTGGTCAATTGGTTATCTGCACACGTACCTACTTGACAAAGAACCATGTACATGCCAGTGTGTTTATGGACATGTGACTGAAAGTTCGAGGTTACACAACAGAATTATGTGTTGTAATTTTTTGTATGTAAAATTCTAAAAAGGATATACTCCATGTGTACATTTCCATACCACAAGGAGGACTATAATGGTACCATGCTTATGAATATATCTAGGTAGAGCATACTTGTACCATTTATTTTTCATACACATGTACAAGGAGGGTTTGATCAAGGAGATGTATACATGACTTACTGTACAGAGAAACAGGATACTGTGATGATTGAACATTTAGCGTTGATGTCATCAAGTTATGGGCACATGCCTTTACGTTGATTTAATCAAGATACAAGTCTATTCTTTTGTAGTTTTCATATGGTACATGAAGCATGACTAATAACTGACCAAACTACTGTGATTGTTCAAGCCACAGGTACTAAACATGGGCCCTCCCACATGGGAGGCCCGAGGGAATAAGCTGGGAGGTGGGGAGTTTGTTGTGGGTCCAAGGGCGGCAGCTGAGTCCCCGGAACAATGGGGACCCAGACTGTAGGGTGCCCACCAGGAAAGAGAGGTGGCAGGGGCAGGTGACAGGTCCCTGCCTGCCCCTGACACCTCACATCAAAGGTCCCCCCTCCCATCCGGACGTGGAGCTGGGACCTTTGATGATCAAAGAGGGGCTAACTTGCCCTCAGGAACAAATAGGGCTATAACCAGGGAGGGCCAGGTAGCCCCTCTCATTCAGTGCCTCTCTCCTGACAGACCAGACACACAGCAGGTTCTTGTGCCTGCTGTCAGCAGAGGATTCCGCCTTTCCGTTCATCCGCTGTGTTTTTCGCCGGAATATCTCGCCCAAAACAGAGGAATACACGAGGAAGCATTCCCCACCAGCCTGCGGTTTTCCAGCAGCCGGTGGGCAACCCGACGGGCGGCAGATCACTTCTGCGAGGCGATTAGCTGCCCAGCCACTCTGAGTTCGGCCGCTCACCAACTCAGGCGATCGGGAAGAAAGCAGCACTAGGGCTGGGCAACATTGTGGCAGAAGACGTGCAAACTTCAAGAGCAAGCGCACAGACCGCTGACACACAAGGGTATAAGTGCAACATCAGAGCACAACGCGGTACACGCGCCGAGAGGGGAGGCAGTTCATGTGCGCCCAAATCGCTGAGGCAGTGGTACCTCGAGGCGCATGCAGGGGGCAAACATATTGACTGACGGAGCACTCGTTCTTTGGAAGCAGGAAGACACAGAGCAACAATTAAAAGGGGAATATTGAGCAGACAAAAGTACCGCAAAGGGAAAAAACATGCTGTATATTATATTGTAGCACAACACTACCGACAGCACTGGAGACAGCGAGCATGGCACGCTGGGTGCGGAAAAAGAGCCGACTACTCCAAGCCTGCACACAGGTTTTTGAACATTGGCCCAGCAGCAATAATAAAAACATCTGCATCAGCACATGGGCAGCCCTAACTTTGAACGCAACAAACTCGGAGGCACAGGGCACTCAGACCACAGGCAGAACCACCCAACAACAGCAAGAAACAGGGAAAAGCATGGCTGACGCACTGTCACTGAAGGAGACGCTGCTCCTTGAGTGGGCCAAGGCAGCCGAAGCAGCCCATGGCATGGACTTGGTGCAGGAAAAAAATGGCAGAACTGGCAGCAACCAGCTTCAACGCAGAAGTTGACGAGGCACCCGAGGAAGAGGACGACGGAGATGACTCAGCAGAAAAGTAGTAGCCGGCAAGGAAGAAACAGCACCTTGATGTCCGCAGCGTGCCAGCCATATCAGATATCCACCCCAGCAGCAAAAGAAAAGCCAAATCAGGTACTGTGAAAAATTATTTGGGGCCTATGTTAGAAGACTTTTTAAAATGGCACAGAGATGGGGGAGCTGGGAAAAAGAGGAAAAGGCATAGAGAGGACTCGAGCAGCTCCAGCAGCGAGAGTGACAGCTCGGACACAAGAGTCGGAATCAGGGAGCGAGGAAGACCAGGGCCACCATAAAGCATGGGTTGGGCATAGCGACATTGTTGTATCACCATGCCCTCAAATGACCAAATTTGGTAGGCACACTGCTGGCAAAAACATGTATAAAGCATTAACAAAAAGTCTATTACATGGCACATTGAGCTAAAAATTAAAAAGATTTGGAAAAAGCAATTCATAGATATTTTCTCCCTTCTGGAATATGAGGAATTCGGCTTTAGGATTTCTAGGAAAGACAAGAAAGAACAAGAAAAGGAGCAAAGAGGCCTAGTTTGGAAAAGCATATTCAGAACTGGGAAGCATCCTTTCAATTCCTGTCCACAATTATTTTAGAAAAATATTCTGAAGAAGGCACAGCTCTAATTGCCTACCACCACAGAATCTTGGAAATACATCATTTGGGGGAGAATCATGGCTGAATTATGACAGGGAATTCATGAAATAAATGCAGAGATTCCACGGACCTGGGAAGATGATCCCAAACTGTATATTTTTCATGGTTTTAAAGGAAAACTCAGCTCAAAATACACAAGAGCTATAAAGAGCACGAGTTTCAACATAACAGGAGGGGGGAAAATAGGCAGCACAACCAGCGCAGGCCCCAGCGAGATAGTTCCCCAGCCAACAGAGCCAAGCCCTCCTTTCGGAGGCCACCCCCAGGGGGGTGAATCAGTGCATACCCAGGGGCAACATAATACCCGCAACACCGGCGGGGCCAAAGGGAACACCACAGCAACCTGTTGGTACTTTAACAGAGGGTCTTGCAATAAGGGTGATGAGTGCAGGTACAAGCACCAATGCAGTACAAGTAGTGGAGGACACAGCAGCGGTAACTGCGCAAAACCCACTCCCTCCAGACCAAGCCCCAAAGTCACGGAGGCGATTTAAAATAGGGACCTCACCAATAAAAGTAGGCAAGCTCTTGCAAATGCCAGAAAGCTACCCTGACCCAGCAGCAAGACAATTTGTGGGTCAGAGATTTAAAGAGGGATCTCATATCCCATTCAGGGGACGTGGATCCCACATCATCCCCAGAAACCTAAAATCTGCCCCTTCTTTTGCACCTATAATCAAAGAAGAAATTGGAAAATAACAAACTCTTCCCCAGCCCCCCTTTCACAGAGTTTCTATGCTCCCCACTGGGCCTTGTGACCAAAAAAGAACAAGGGGAGTTCAGGATGATCCACCCCTTATCCTACCCGCCTGGGAGCTCCTTCAACGAGGGCATCCCTGCCACAGAGGCAGCTGTTTCCTACAGCTGTGTCCAAGATGCAGTGGATTTAGTGAAACTGTCAAGTAGCCTTGCTCTCATGGCAAAAGCAGACATTAAATCGGCATTTAGGCTGTTGCCCGTACATGAGAGCTCCTACCAGTGGCTGTGCTTCCACTTGGAGAACAAATTCTATTTTGACAAATGCCTCCCCATGGGCTGCACCATTGGGTGCACCTACTTCGTACAGTTCAGTTCATTTTTACAATGGACACCAGCAAGCTATGCCCAGAGCAAGAATAGTGCATTACCTGGATGATTTCTTCTTCACTGGCCCAGCAGGGTCCCCATTATACAGCTCATCCATCCAAAAATTTAGCGAAACCTTGCAGGCTGTAGGGGTCACACTGGCGCCTGAGAAGACTGTAGGGCCTACCATCACCCTTTCATTCCTGGGAATTGAGATGGACTCTTCCAAGGGTGAATGTCACATACCCAAAGAAAAAAATAGGAGATCTATGACAGGCAGGGACAAGGCGACCCTGATAGAATGCAATCTCTCGCCGGAAAGCTCAATTTTGCAACCAGAATCATGCCCTAGGGCCAGGTCTTCCACAGAAGCATGGAACTAAAAATGAGGGGGGTAACCAAGCCACACTACCACATCAGACAGGGCAAAGAGATAGCACAAGACCTAGCCATATGGGAGTCATTCCTTAACAACTTCAATGGTAAGGTTATATGGCACAAGCCCATAAATGATGCTGGGAAAAGGGCCCTGTTCACAGATGCGACAGGCAGCAAAGGCTTTGGGATATGCTTTGGAAACAAGTGGTACGCCGGCCACTGGCCTCCCTGCTGACATGGGTGAGGTTGGACCAGATCAGCACCCTGCTAGAGATATTCCCCATACGATTGGCACTCTACTTGTGGGTGGACCTGCTGAGTAATACAGAGCTGGTCACATGGTCAGAGGCAATGGTACACGTTTTGAACTAGGGTGCTGCATCCTGATCCCAGGTATTGAAAGGGTTAAGAGAAATTACAAAAGTTAGTCTAAAGAGCCGCAGTCCCGTTTTCAGTTCTCCACTTTCAGGGCGCTAAACCCACAGACAGAAGCAAAGAGGACAGCAGTTACAGAGGAGGTTTGGGCCATCCTGGAACACCACATGACAGACCTCTCCATCCCTCCAGACATGGCTCCTCCATGAGAACCCCTGCCCCGGGTCTCACCTGCCCCCAGAGCATAAACAGGGGGGGGGACATATTCCGACACCACACATCAACAGGTGATCCCAGGGGGGTCCTAGGCGACTTGGCCAAAAAGGCGCTGGCCCAAAAAAAAACAGCTAAAATGTACAAGTGCTTGACTGATTTTGGCAACATTACAAAAGTCACCAACATCAGGGACATACAGGAGAGCCAGGTCAATGACTTCATGGAGACATGAGGGACATACAGGAGAGCCATGTCAATGACTTCATGGAGTGGGCCTTCAAACAGAATAAAAAGAAAGCATGGGCTTCCTCCCATTTGGCAGCAGTATCCCACTACACTAGACTGGCGGGGGCCACAATCCCACACACAGCGCTTTAATTAGGTATGCACTCAAAGGATGGTCCAAACTTGAAGGGGTGAAAAGAGATACCAGGCGCCCTCTCAATTTTGCGAAATTAAAAACCCTGTTAGACACCCTCCCTAAAGTATGCAGCAATGCATAGGAGACCACCATATTTAAAGCAGGCTTCACGCTCAACTACTTTGGGGCTTTCAGGATTAGCGAGACAGCTTCCAAGAGCACAGGGTTTGAGGAAAGGCTGGATGTAGGCGACATCCATCTGGGAAAGGAGTCAATGGCAGTAAAACTCAATAGATCCAAAAAATGACCAAACAGGAAAGGGGAGGATTATCAATCTTTACTGCATAGAAGAAACAGTACTGCCCCATCTGCGACACCAGGGTCTTTCTTAGCAAACGCCCCAGCCGGGGCAGCCAACTTTTTACACACAAAAATGGGTCCGCTCTCAGTTGAGGTCAGTGCTCAAAAACACCATAATTGCAATAGGATGGAACCCCACTGAATTTGGGTCCCACTCTTTTAGGATAGGAGCGGCTACATCAGCCTGGATGGGGGAGGGGGTTGCAAGAAAAAGCCATAAGGGAATAGGGGGCTGGAAATCTGGGGCTTATAAAAGATACATTAGGGAAGACCTGATCTAACAGTCTTCTCCCTCCCCTCTTCCCCCGTTCCCCCCCCCCCCTACCCCTCTGCAATCTACCCTCCAAAACTGCATGGATTTTGAGCCACTCATTTATCACCAGGGCCAGCAGAGGGCTGGAGGAAACCCAGGACGGCATGCATTTTCAGGACACCATCACTTATTGGTGGGGCAAACTAGGCATGCGCTGGGGGACCTCCACTACAAACTGGCCGGCCTGCTGGGGGCATGGTCTCCCCCCCAGCCCCCGATTTCCTCATCATCCACCTCAAGGGCAATGATTTGCCCCACCTGGGCAGGAAGCTCCTAGTGGAAATCTGCACCTCCCTCAGATCCTAGCTCACATGTTGAGACTACGAACAGAAGTGATGATGTCCGAAATCATCCTGCGCCAGCTTTGGCAGGGCGCAGAGTCCAATAAAGCTATTGAAATATCCAGGCGCAAATTGAATAATGCAGTGGCCAATTTTTGCATATTTTCAGGCCTCAAATTCATAAAGCACAGGATCTCGGTGCACAATCAGGCCCTGTTTTTCAGTGACGGGGTCCATCTGTCCATTGAAGGCATGGACATCTTCACCAGAAATATCTTCTGGACCCTGGCGGCCAGGGGCTGTTCTTAAGTTATGTCATCTATTTTGGGGGACCTGGGAGCCGACGGGCAAAACCTCCTCAGGGTGATGGCGGGGGATCAGCCTGGAGTTGGCCCTACGTGGGAGTAGGGGCCCCTGCTCACCTGACCCCTCGGTCCCCACAATATATTCTTGTTATTTTCTATATGATGTTATTATGGTTGGTTTTCTTGTGCACCATGACTTGTATTACAATAAAGCTTATAGCCAAGGTTTTTCCACCTCACATCCTGTTTTGGCCTCCTCATTCCTGACACTGTCATTCACACTTGTCATTTATGTCACCTGCATGCTACTCCCCGCACAAAAACACTTCCAGGCTTAAAGCTGGGGACTGTCAGCGCATTATCATTTCTTCAGGTTTGGTTATCAATTTAACATGTTTATATGCAATATTCTACTTTGGATCACAATTGTGTCTTTTACAGTGACGTCAGCAAACCTGCGTACACGTGGGAGATGGCGAACCAAAATAAAAGAATTTTCCGAGTTGAAAACGATCAGGTATACAAACAGTTAGTTATGCAATGCCTTCTTGTGCTGACCCTTCGGTAAATCAGGAGCATATTTAGCATTTATATCATGGTCATTCCTGTGAATTGTATTGCACGTTAGAATAGGATTCTTTCTTACATTTCTCGCCTGTTGGTAACTTTTGGAGGTATTCTTTTTGCTTGAATATGATAAGCTTCCTTGGGAATCATACACAAGGAACCAGATGAGAAAACGAGTGTGCTTTGTTTCTTTGTGAAGTTTTTTAGCTCGGGACAACAAACTGTGCCTAGCCGTTTCGATTTCCTTCAAGACATATACCTTGCAATATAGGATGTGACCCATTATTTTATCAGCAGAGTTGTGTAGAATGTTCATATGACATTATCTTTGCCCCTAGAAGTTTGCTTTTCTTCAAGACTGGTATGCCTTTTGATTGAGTAAATTGTGCCAAGGGATTATAAAAAGAATGTGGTTGTATGGACATTTCACAGGACTTGTCTCATTTACAGATGTGTGCCCCGGTGATGGACTAGTAAAGTCCACAATACATTGGCCAACACTGTCTGCCTCATAAGTATCAAGAAAATTGATTTTGGATTTTAAAAAAATAATAAATAAAAATGTTGAGCGCAATCTCGACGTCATAGAATAGTAAATGTTGATAAAGGGTGACAGGTCTGACGCCCAATTAAAGAATAAGTTATAAAGAAGGAAGGTACACGAGGCTAAGCACAAAGAAACAAAGCAGTGGAGATTAAAATGAAAAGGGCATCTTTAATGTCCATGTTAATCCAGGTAGTAATTCCCAAAGACGGACCTGAAATATGTGAGACAATAAAATGAAAAGAGCATGGAACAACCATTTGCGCCAACGTGAAAATTCTAGCTACGAAACCAAACGCATTTGGCGTAGGGGGGTAATGAAACTGTATTTTACTTTCAAACAATCCCTTACAAAGTAAGGTCATAAGCTAAAACGAAATTCACCTCAAGGCAGTTGCTAAACGTTGGCATGTGGGAGTCTACCCCACACTGGAATGGGATCCCTGCAGCGGTTTTTGTGTGCCCCACCTGCCCCTTCACTGCCCAGCTGCCACAAAAGATCTACGGGGATCCACGTACACAGCAGGCATGGGGAGGCATCAGATGCCAGACTGTACCTCTCCCCGCCCTCTCTCACCTCCGGCACGCTCGCCCAGCTCTCTCCCACACCTTGCATTGGCTCACGGGCCTCTTGGTTATCCTCCTGTCCAGTCTCCTCCTTTGCCTTAATGCCCAGGTATCCTCCAACCGCTTCCACGCTGCCAATCGGCACGGATGTACGGCCTTTTCCACTGCTTTAACATTTGCGCGACGTAGCCGGCTCTGGTGTCACGTGACTCTTTACACCCGCCCACATGTTTTTTTCACTTTTATTGTGCTCCGCCCATAGCTGCTTTTCTGTCCCTTGCTTTGAGCACGCTTACAAATTAAAAGCGTTGTTGAAATGGAGCGACGGTTGACCGTGTGACGACATGGCCGCACATGGCTGCTTAACAACGTGTCTTGTGAGGCGCGTAGGTGCCCGGGCCAATCCATGAATGCACCTTTTCATCTGCACAGCGTTGTTATTTTAGGGTTTCAGAAAAGGGGAGGTCAGCAAGAAGGACCTGGTAACAGATGAAGGTGACCGAGGAGTTCCTCTACTCTTTCGCTCAGTGATATTTACCGAGTGTTTGACTGTGATCTTCCACGAGGGCAATTTAAAAAGAACCTCGCAATACGCGTTTTACCACTTTACGCAACGCTTCTGTAATATTTGTCGCATCCGTCCACGTTTGCCCTAATTTTCTGTGTCTTAATTACTAAACGTTGTTTTCTGAGACAAGCATCAGATGGTATCCGTTATTCGAAATAGCCCATAGTACACCTCTAAAGGCGCGCTCTTTGCACCGGCCCTAGGATTGCTCGACCCCCAAATTTGCAGCGCAGTGACCTTACATGAGTCTTTAATTCCTGAATGGATTGAAGTTGTGAAGATGCCAGCGGTAAACCAAGAGAGAATACACTTTCTTTGTGATGTGCATTGTATTAATTGCCATGGTATTTTTACACACTTGGCAGTATCATGAGTGAGGTGTTTTTTTGGAGTAGTGGATAGTGTACGCTGAATCAGTTCTAGTGGCTTCTAGTTGTTCTAGAAAAAGCACAGTATTATGAATTGCATAGCTCCCAACCTTTTTTGTCACCTAGGCGGGTGAAAACACCCGATTTTATTTTTGGCGGGTGAGAGGCCCATTGAAGTGAATGGGCGTATGAGGGACTTGGCGGGTGATTCGTCTGCTTTGAAGGCGGGTGACACCCGCCAAAAGCGGGTGAGTTGAGAGCTATGGAATTGCTTTGCCCAGAAGCACACACTTTTGTTAAGTGGCAAAATCAGTTTGCAACCCAGGCGTATCTTCCCAGCTGTCAAACGAGTTTGCGGCATGTCTTTTTGCAACTTTAGTTTCAAAACACCCCCGGTCTGTGGAGTCCAGTGCAAACGTGATTGGGTTTTGCTTACTGAAGTAAGCTGTTGTATTTGCAGTGATTTCATGATTGTTTTTATTTTTATGGTGTACATATTTATCTACACTTCCCAAAGTAGAAAAATGCTTTTTATTCGGAAGTGACAGATGAGGATTATTTTCATTGTTTTAGGAAATGCATCTCGAGGCAATGCTTTAATTATTTTTAAAGCATAAAATGAGCGACATACTTATGGAATGTCTTCTGATGTGACGGTAGGTTCCAACGATGTCTGGGAAGCGATTGGAGCTGGGGCAAAGTGCCCCTACTTCAGGATTTCCTCCAGGGACATAATTTTACCAAAATACCAAGGGAAGCAGAACTAACATCACATGACCCTTGGCCTCTGATGACATGTCATTTGACCCCACCTTCAAGTGACATCAAGGGAAGTGATGGCACACGACCTTTCACCCCTTGACAAAAACAGGAAGTGATATCACATAGCATTGTTCCGCCGTACATTAAAAAAAATATGGTTACGATATCACTATAATATATACATTTCTTACAAGAATGGATCACCATAAGTAGCATTACCATCAGTCTGTATAGGCCCATATTACCAAATTACTGTGAATTTAAGCATTTGCACTTACCTTGACTTGCCTACAGTTACGGTCATCTTAAGGTTCTGCTTGGTGTTGGTGTGCTCTGCCCGTCCTGCTCTCAGTCCTGTGCCACATGATGCAGAAACCTGGCATAGAAGAAAATGGAAACACGTGGCCAGGGAGGTGCATAATTTCACTTGAACTAATGCAACGTGCACCTAACGAAAAAAAGAGGCAAAGCAGCATGCAGCAAAAGTGACAGCAAGTCTTGACTATCTGTAATTCCCTTGGATGTGGTAGGCAGTTTAGAAAAAAACAATGCTGTCAATAAAATGTTGGTTTGCAGAAACAAATGAATACCGATGTTTTCCCATTCTGGCAGTGTGTGACTCTCTGCTGCCATTTGCACTCTCCACTACTTAACTCTGCACATCACTTGTGAAGTTAAGCAAATGTACAGCCTCCTCCCAATAGGTTACTAACTACATGCTCTGTCTGGAGGTTGAGGTCACTTGAGCTTGGTTCAGTTATAAATACACGCATCAAACAATGTGGCATTATATCATGTTCTTAGCAAAATATTCACATGCAGAGTTGTTGGACATCCCCACGCCTGAGTTGTTGAGGCCACCTTCCCTGGGATGGCCTATGCTGAAGCTAAATATTCAATCTCAAAATGATGTGTTGCATGGGAAAATGCCACGTCAAATGATTGCTGTTCATCAATATTCAAGTCCTGTTAAAAAATGCTAAGTAATGAACTGTATAGGGGTGAGCAGAGGGAGAGCCTTTTGATTGTATTCATCCCAAGATGTCCCATGGCGCTCAAGAAGACTTTCTAATAATGTACTAAGGATAACGTTTCCAGAAGACTCTCTAAAAACAGGTCACCACTTCGTGGGCTTCCTTTTTCCAAATCTCATGAATCAGCTACTTCTGCCTGATTGAAGTTAATCAATACTACAGCTCTCAGAATACATTCCTTACTTGATGAAAGGTCAGGACTGGAAATGGTGTCCATCAGCTATGGAGTCATTTTATCACCCTAACGGAGGGGTGGTCACAATCCGAAAACCACAAATGTGCACCTGCCTGGGCACATTAAGAAAATGTGCTTGGAAGATGGTGAGAGTGTGGCCAATTTCAGGAGCGATGATGGATGAATGGGCAGAGCATATAACAGGAATGGGGGGAGGGAGAGCTGGAGTACTCAATATTGACATTGTATGGTATCTAGACCTGTGGGGGCTGCGCATTCATGGCAATTAAAAAGGAACTGAAGGAAATGCTTTGGAAACCCAAATGTATGCCGACATTACCAATTCTCTAGATGTTTAACTCATGTAACAAACTTTAGCCTATGTAATCTCACATGAGAAGTGCTTTGAGCAAAAAAGAATGTTGCCAACAAAAGTCTGTATGCGAAATATTGTAAAATGTTTAAAATTGGGAAATTAAGTTGTAAATTGAAGAATGTAAATTGCTGTTACATTTAAGCACCACTGGCTCAAGATGTTACAAGGAACCGGAAGCCAGCCACTCCCTGCTCACCCTGACAGAAAGTATTGACGCTGCCCTGACAGTATGAGGCTTTTTAAATCCTGAACTATAGCTCAGTGACTTATGCACTGGTTTCAGCACACAGGATCTGTTTGTGCAGCCTGCATTAACAGGTTCAAATCTGGGCAGTGCCAACTAAGCTCGTCATAATACGAAGTTGATAAACTGAATACCCAATTTAATAGATTATCACCCACTTTACTGGCTAATTATTATTCCAATAATGTTCACTGATTATAGCAGTGCTCGGAAGTGAGAGGAATGCCAAACCTAGCACTACATGACATGTAATATTATCATACCAAATTGTCACCATCTTTCAGACTAAAGCCTTCAGCCTCACCAAGAAGCACCAACATTTCCTGCGCATGGGCATGGCAATATCTGACAATGTTCTGGGTGTAATGAACAATGGATCATGTGTCAAAACAAGACTACGGGTTAATAAACAAATTAAAATGCAAATCATTCAAGCAAGCACTGGTTGTGAAGATACATGGGTGAAAATGGGTTCCATTTCACTGCACATTGCAGCAGCTGTCATAAGCACCATTTGTAAATGCAAAATGCAGCAAGGTGACAGCAAGTGTTCAAGAGGAGCTAAACGGTCAAACAAAACGTTTTTTCTATTTGAACATACAGCCAATAGCTGGAGAGACCTATTGTTTAACTTCATTGAAAGTTAACAGTTTCTTGAAAGGCCTAAGAGCCATTAGTGCCTGCATTGGCTGCCTCTCAGCTCTGACAGAACAGCTGATTACAGAGTTTATACAATCTGAATTCTAATCCTGGCTTCTGCAGAGGACTAAAAGGTGAATGAACCCCTCCTAGTATGAGAACAGTTTTTTCATTGCTCATACACCTTGGGCAGATGGTGTAGGACAACGTCCACAACCTCGACCTCTTGAGTTGTGCACTGCATCCAAGTAATTAAAAGTAAGACAATGCACAGAAAGTGGAATACTCGAGGTAGAGCAACACTGACACTGGGAATTTTATTTCAATGTACGAATAACGCAACAAGAACACACATTGGGGAAACACACACAATTTGAAAAATGCTTGTGCATATGTACAAACGCTTACACCTTTTAAGTTTTGCTTACCTTAAGTTCCCCAAGTTCAGTCATTGTTATCTCAGACTCAGAGGCTCCCCGCGTCTCAGTAAGAAGGATTTGAAGAGTGGCTGGCAGCGACTGCGACAGTAACACGTGTGAGGGCCCAGGGATTTAATTAAAAGTTTGTTGCTGGAGCAGGACTGTAGCACCTCTTTTCGAACTCGTAAGCATGGTGTTGATTGAAGGGTTTAATAGGGCTGATTGTACAATGGGGAAATAGCAGTTTATTAAAACTCTTGCAAATGATGCCCAGCAGTTACTTCACTGTTGGGGGCTTTGCTGCCTGTGCTTGGAGCAGCTCCATGCCCTGATGTCTTTTATGATTACAGGCCACAACCCTGTATGTAGGAGGAGTGCCAGGGAGCATCTGCTTTGTCCTCCGGTCGCTCTCTTCTCTCGCGCCTTCCTGCTCAGAGATGCACGCATGCTCACTGGAGTCTCGTGAGGTCACGGTTTAATGCTGTGATCTCGCGAGGCTGCTTCCCCACATACCTCCTTTTGTCGAGCAGCTTGGTCCTACTCTGCAAAAACAAGGGGGGTCCTGGGAGTCCCTCTGCTGGCCAATAAGTCTCGGTTTCAAGAGTAATCCAGACGTGGAACCCTTTCTCACTGCTCTTAAGAGAGTCACAGCTTCACCCTACTGATGAGGCCCAACAAGGCCGAATCACGTGTCTGGGGTTGCTGTCGGTACTCTTGTTCAGAAGAGAATTGCCTGGCATTTCAGTGCTGGACTGCCCCAAGGAAGGACAAAGACTGATATGTTATGGATATTTCTCCTCTTTGAAAGAGATAGTGAGAAAAAGCATCTGGGTAAGACTCTCGAAACTGGCACTTATTGGCCGGCAGAGGGACTCCCAGGATCCCCCTTGTTTTTGCTTGGTCCTACTCCATCACAAAGTCCCTGTACCTAGTAGGTCTTCTCTTCTCTCTCTGAGGACGACTCGGACCGAGCGATGCTCTCGGCCATGTGGCCTCTACTTCTCTTTCTCCTTCACAGACCTGTGGTGACATGACTCTCTCACTGTGCTGTTCTCTTTCTCCCTGTGTGGAATCTCTGTTGCTGCTTTCTTCATGACTCTTCTCCAAACGGTTCTCTGTCTCTACTGTTTCTTGCGCTCTGTATGGTTCTTGATCTTCTGCTGTTGGTTCTGAATTCGGATTGTTCTCTCATCTCAGGGAGATGTCTTTTGAACACGGCAACCCTCTCTAGATTCCACCTTTTTCCATCTCAGGTGTAAATGTGGTTTGTTCCCTTTCATGCAACTTCTATAGGTTGACTGTACTTGGATCTAGTTACTTGATCCTTTTGTGGCAATTTTGATTTTCACTATGTCCCCTTCATTGACCTCCGTTCTTAGGGCTGGCCTTTGGGTGTCACTCTGGGTTTTCATTTGTTCTTTCGGATTCTCCAGACCACATCCTTCATGTTTACGACGTCATCCTGTCGCACTCTGGATAGCCACAGAAGTCCTAGGGTGGAAGCGGCTCTCCTCCCCCTCTGCATTTGGAAGAGCGACACATTAGATCCCTGAAGCTGCAGCTAGATGTGGGTCTCTTTTTATGACCCTATTGGTCCTTTCAACTAGTCCATTCACCTGGTGGTGGTAGAGGCTAGCTCTTATTTGCTCCCTGTTGTGCTTCTGTAGAAACTCTTCAATTTCTCTTGAAACCAATTAGTTGGGCAAGCCAACCCTCTGAAAAACCGCACTCAATACTTTGATAACAGTAGTAGTGGTGATGTTGGGTACAAATTCTGCCTCAACCCATTTTGACAGGTAGTCTACTATGACCACCCCATACATGTGGTCAGGCACCATGGTGTCCAAGGTACTGACAAAGTCAAGGCCTAACTTGTGCCATACGCCTTTTGGAATCTCGCTGGAGACCATATGCACTTGAAGTTCTTTGAGCCTCTTGTTGCTGTTCATACACTCATGGCATCTTTCGATCATTACTTTGTCCTGGTTCACGCATGGCAACCAGTTGCCTCTTGCACTCTTCGCCTGGTCATGTTGCTGCCAAGCTGTCCCGAGTGTGCCCTGCATTGCATAACCTTCTGAATTCCTACCGGCAGTATTCCTTGATCCCCTCTCATGACTAACCCGTCCAATTTGAAAATATCTTCATTTACTTTCTACTATGGCCTCAATCCTTCTGAAAAGGCTCTTTCACTGGGCCACCCATTCCGGCCCCAACTGGCCACCTTTCTCTTTCCAGTGATTTTCACTAATTTCCAGGAATTCCTGGCTTCTTAGGTCACTGACAGATGTTACTACGCATTCATCCTGGAGAAATGTGGTGGCAAAACCACCCTGCTCTAGCATCCACGATATGCAATCCAGTTGTGCGTTCCTAGGCAAATGAGGCTAGAGAGATCTATTATATATTCAATAAACAATTGTTATATTGACACATTTATTGTTATTATTTACACAAAGCAATTTCAATACTGTTTGCTCATATCAATTCACAACTGTTCAACATCTTCTCATTCATCTCACCATCCATACACATTCTCGTTCCACACAATAAAGGATCGCTTTTTATACAAAACAGGTGATTGATTGCACCTGCACATAAAACAAGCACCTCAATGTACATTTTTGTTACACCTAAAGCAATACTTTGTGTGTTCTTCATAGAATAGCAATATAGCTTATTCACAGGATCTACATATGTTTCGGTCATACTATCATGGCCTATTTCCAATTGGCCCAATGTTAATCAACATTCTTCAGGATCAAGGTAGACCTAAATTGGGTTCTAACCTAATAACAATACGTGAAATATGTCTTCTGGAGTAAATCTACAAAATCAAACAAACAGTAACCTGCCATTACTCTCTAGCCTCTCATTTAATAACGACACAGATTACTTGTGAGTATACATCACAAATGATGATACTGGTTGACACTCACCTCCAGCCTTCAGAGATAGGGGTAGTGTCAACGGAGGAGCTTATCCTTCAGACTTCTGGTGTAAGCAATCAAAGAAGCCTGTAAGTGATTTCAATCCGGCACACACCCAAGTCAAAGCTCAGCATGTAGTGTACAACTGAAATCCTTATTCATTTTTGTCTAAATGTTCAATATTCTGAACAATATATCACTCATATCACACCCTTCTCCTGAACCAGGAATCAGGCTGGTTTGCAAAGGTAAATATTTATGTATTTAAAATGTAATCACAATATGTTTTAATAGATAAACGACAATCAGCAATGGGGTGACAGAACACTGAATATTATCTTTAATACACAAGGAGTAAATAATGAGCAAAACAAATACAGCACAGAAAATAATACTTTTGTATTGATTTAGATCAGATAGCACTGTGGTTAGCAGTCCCCCCTGCAACACCACTGAAACCCCCAATAGGCAATGTAAAGAGAAAGGAGGAGAGAGCAGGTATTCAGGAATGGCACAAATCAAACAGAATATCAGTCCCACCTTCCCCCAGCAAACACAAGAGAAAAAGTGACTTTCAGCTGTCAGACTGGCTCTTAAGAATTGCTTTAGAATGGGCTGGGCAAAACACCAAATCTGGTCAAAAATATTGAAATTGTTACAAATTCCTATGGGAGCCGCTTTAAACAGTTGCACACAAGTTGCAATGATTTGGTCAGCAGAAAACAATGGAAATCTTCAGGTCCAAGTCGGAAGCAGTTTCGAGCTATTTTACACATGTAAAAATGTCATCTTTATGGTGTAATTTTATGATGCTGAGAATCCACCACTAGCCACTGGAACACAAAGTCTAATCTTGGCAAAATACATATTTACACACGCGAAACCTCTACCGCATCTTTTATGGAATATCTGGTCATCAAAATCTCACAGCTGTAGGATCTGGTATCAACTTTCTACAGAATTGTGTCCTTTTCGCTATGTACACAATGCCCAAATTTTATGCAAACTTCCACAGATGTGCGTGTTTAACATAGGGAAATGCGTGTACATTTTCACAATTCTAACAGTAATACATTTCGCGTAAAATCGCATATCTTGCCATTTCTGGCCAGAACATGTCACACAGTTCTGGCGCCTCTTCAAACGTGCAGCCGGAAATTAAATTAACAACTCTATCATTTTTATATTTTTAACCATTTTGAAGAGCAAGTTATAAGTCTTTTAAAAAGTGTTCTTTGTTCATGTTCAGCAACAGCTGGTCGCCTGGCTCCGCCTCTTTTTGTCTCCCTGCAGTCCATGTCAAAACTGTAAGGGAGAATAGGGTATCAACCCCCTCCCCTGAACAACAGAAGCCGAATTTATCGACCCTCCCACCGTGGTTGGCACGGGTGTCTGAATATTAATATCACAGAGAACCACGTGGCAGCCAATGGGGGGAAGACAGAGTTAGGGAAAGGGTGTGGACTGACAAAGGAAAGGTGGGGAGACAACATACAACTCACAAGTTACTAACACCACGAACTCCTAATACTACTACTGAGTCGATACTCCTGATCCTGATCACCAAGCTATCTCAGGCTCTTCATAATACCTCCCTAATATCCTACCTAAACCTGACCATGCATATTACATAGAACATGAATAACTAAGATAGAGAGCTAACAATGACATGAACTCACACTAGCAGCACAAACACAAACAAGGAAGCTGCTTCCATTATGAGAAAAACGTGACACGTGGCCCGAAGGGCTGGCAAAGCAACATAAGCAACATGAAACATAGCAGTGTATTGAGACAAGACTCTGCCCCTCTATATAAGTGCAGATAAGTAACCATTCACACTTGTACCCAAATTCCTCATTGTTCGGGATTGATAAATGATCATCAACATACTCATAGCAGATTGTGTGGTTTCCCAGGTAAGTATTCAAGCATACTCAAAATAGTCGTGCACATATGGAGGGAATTATTGCCACCTAATTAACTTCCTATTCCATATGAGATGAGCGCATAGCTCGTGTAACTTAATTCGTAACAGAATCAGGAATGCTCCAACAGAGATTTGACACCCTCGTGTCTTTATGAAAGAAACAACAATGTAGCCAAAAACATAAGTGCACCCGGACTTCAAGTAGTGACGCAGTAACACCGCCGTGACCTGGATGCTCACAGCCGCGGCAGGCAACGGGACCCAGAGCACAGAGTAACAGCTTGACTCTCTCTGCTCCCGGCTGTAGTAGGCAACGAATCTCCGGAGCGCGGACTTCAGTTCGGCTCACCGCTCACCGCTGGGGATTAAAAGTCCACGCTTGCATGCCTGCTCATTCTCCTGCTGGCTCCAACTGTGAAACACCGTGGCCGCCCGTGCTGCACAATCAACAATTATCAGCACCAGTGCATGGGCGGCCAACAGTTTAGTAGACGCCTCAATTACCTGCAGCTGGCTCACGGCACGAGTCCTAAACTACACCCGCCCCTCAGCCTACTGGGAAATGTCGTTTTTCCATCATTTCTTGCTATACGGCTGCCGAGGCTTGCCCCAATCCTGATTTCTGACAGTCCAGGGGCATGCTCCTCTTTGTTTGTTCCTTCCAGAGGCCATTTACGACCCTCTTCACACTTCTAGTTTCCTGAGCTGCAGCTTGTCATTGTTCCTTTGCTCTCTGAAGACCAGATTCTGTCCTACCATGCAATTGACACCTCCCCGGGAGTTTCTGCTGGGGGGAAAGGCCCTCCTTCTGCGAAGAAACCTGCTTTCTCTGTTTTTTTCAACTTCAGCCAAGCTAATTACTTCTTAAACCTAAGCCGCTTTATTGCATTACATACAAATACATTTCTTCCTTGGCCTTAAAATCTGTGGAATCAAAAACACAACTAAAATCAGTATTCCCTTTTGGCAACAATCCTGTTTATGTTTGCTAATTCAGCAGACATTTGAGAGTTAGGTAATTTTAAAGCTGCCTTAGTGCTCCTCTGACAGCTGTCATTCAGGTCGCCCCGGGTACTGCACCCAGATTTTGGCATAGAGGCTGTCAGTTTTCCGATTTTGTATCTTTCACAATGTTTCATTTGATACATGGATTTTAGCACCAGGCAAGATTTTGAATGTTGAAAGGGTTGTGTTATAGGCATTTTGGAGTTTTCGGCAACAAATAAAATGACAATTGTAGGCACATTTGTGGGTTTCCCTTGCAAAGTGCTGCTTTTCTCTCTGCACTATGTTTGCTGGTAATGGGGCCCACTGGCACCTTTCTGCAGGGTGTTCTCTATTCCACTGCACATGCACCATGGGTGGCAGGTTGTGCATCCCTATTTTTGTGTTCTGAAGCACATGGTTTTTGTAGGTTTTTGTCAAGGGTTTTGCCGCCATTGTTGCTGTTTCTTTCCCGACAACTGGCAGGGTGATGCCACATAGCATAGCAGAGTGGGTCAATACATCGCACCGAGCCCCCCTTCCCGACTTGAGTTTGACAGCCTATCAAGGGGATGTCGGGAGATTGGGATGTTCTTTTCTTTTGTCCATGTGGAGAAATTCAGCTGCTTCTCCCGTCAGTGATGAAGCGACATGCTCTCCTCGCCGGTTCTGGTCAGGAGTACTCCTGGCTCCTTGGGTCTTTCCTCCCGGTACCCGAGTGGTCCTCCCTGGTACTCCTTTGGATCATTCTTAGTCCAGATGTTAAAAGATAGAACAGAGCATGGTTATGGATATTTTGCCACTACTGCTCTAAGAATTGTTTGTATTGTTTGTTTCTTTGTTGTATGCGCCCATAAGACTTTAGGTTCCCGGTGCACAATAGAAATAATAAACATAAACATACTGTGTCCGCACGTCATTTGGGGATGTCAGCAGTGGGAAGGTCACTTGCATTGGTAATAATTGTCACTGTTCCCCATCTGGGTTTCCGGTTGGTTCCTCGTTTTCTGCAAAGTATGCCTGGGATGACAACTCTTTAGCTGGTTTATGTGGACCCACTTATCTTCCCCTTCTGCCAAACTGCCCTTGGGGATTCGGATTCTGTAGGTGACTGGTGAGATTCTGTCTACAATTTCAAAAGGGCCCCTCCAAGTTGGGAGGAATGTGCGCTGTTTGGCTTGGTTCCTTTGGAAATTGTACAAGTAGACCTGGTCTCCTACTTGGTATTCTTTTTTAGTTGTTTTAAGATCATAGTGGGTCTTCATACTGTCTGCATATCTCTCTAAATTCCACTGAGCATAGGCAAAAGCACGTTGAAGGTGTTTTCTCAGATTCTCAACATACTCATGAGTTGTGGAGGCATTTATCAAGGTCTGCTCTTGTGTTCTGTAGAGCAGATGCTGGTATAGCACCATCCTTCATCCAGTCATCAGCTCAAATGGAGACATTTTTGTTGCAGAAGAAGGGGTAGATCTGATGGCCATCAGGACAAGGGGTAATCGAATGACCCAACTTGGCCCAGAATCTGACACAAACTTTTTTAATATGCTCACAATAGTTTTGTTGTACCTCTCAACTCCACCACTAGAGGACTTCGCTAGGCAATGTGTATTTTCCTTTTTACCCCAAGTATCTCCCACATCTTTGTCATCACTTCGCTAGTGAAATGGCTACCTCGGTCTGACTCAATCCTTTGGGGTAGTCCAAAACGCGAGAAGATGTGATTGATCATCAGGGCAGCTGCTGTTTCTTCCTTGCAATTTGGGGCCAGGAGACATTCCACCCATTTAGTGAACAAGCATGTTACGGTCAACATGTACTTGTTCCCCCTAGAGGAGCGAATCACGGGCCCGATAAAATCGACTTGCAAATCCGACCAAGGCAGTGTCATCCCCCTCTTTTGGAAGGGAGCGAGCACGGTGTGTGAGTGATGTTGGCTGAAATTGTGCACACACAAGACACCCCTTCAAGTATTGGCCGAGGTCCTGCCCCATGTGTGGCCAGTATGCAACCTCTTGCAAGATTTCTAATGTCGTATGAAACCCCAGATGACCGGCTGTGGCCACATCATGGGCATGACTTAGCATCAGGCTTTGGAATGAGGTAGGGACCACCCACTAGTCATGGCCAGCTATGGATCTCCTCACAAACAAGCCGTCATGGATTTGGAACATTTTTGGACATTTCATCAACACTCTGAGGTCCTCTTTCCCAATGTAATCGGTATCCGTCAGCGGAAAGTTCTCAGGTTCCTCAATGTGTTGATAAAACTTACCAATTATTCGATCCCCTTTTTGAGCCGTAATCAAATCAGCATCTGGGGTCTCCTTACTCCATTGTGCAGTTGAGAGTTCATTGTGAGCATTTGTCTGGGACCTAGTGATAGCAGTGACCCGGATCTCCCCCAACAGGGACTCAATCTCAAGTAGATCCCCTTGGATGGCTCTGGTTTTGGCCAGCTGATCAGCTAGGTCATTTCCAGTTTTGTCTGATCCCTCTAGAATGACCCTTGATCTTTTTCCAGTAGATGGTCATCCCATTCGAGTTGACCAGATCATCAATATTTTGTATTCATTTTCTGTGTTTCAATGGTTTATTATTAGCACATAACATGCCTCTGGTTTTCCAGTTAACCAGGTGCTCCACAAACCCGTTCTGTACATAATTTGAATCAGTGATTATCACCAGTTTGTGGAGTTGGTGTTGGACAGCAGTGAGGATGGCTTGATGCACAGCCACCAGCTCTGCCACTTGACTACTTCGGGGACCAATTTTGTACCCAGCGGAGGGTTCTGGGGCATCATTCACCCATGCATTCCCCACGCCGGCCACAAGTTCCTTTTCCCCGTTGTTGTCAACATGGTAGGAGCACCCATCCACATAGACAGTGGGCATTCCCTCACACTTGTCGTCTTCATAGACTTTGTGTGGGGAATTAAGGTATGCCTCCATGTTGTCCTTGATTTTAAGACTTTCGTCCTCGAGACAGTTTCCTCTGGCACAATCATGCAAGTCAGCCAGACCTTGCGCGAGGGGACACTTCTTGTTTTGGCCATATCTGACCTCCACAGGAAAGCCTTGCATTGACAGATTCCAGGAAGTAATTCAGGAATTACTCACATTTCCGGCCCGGATTCTGTCATTTTGAAGATATTGCAAAGTTTGGTGTGGAGTCTCCACTATCAGGGGTTTTGTGATCTCTGCTTAGACCTCAATGAACTTTCTGCTGTAATTAGTTAGTCCAAGGAGGCTCCTTAGTTCACGCATAGTTGTGGGGTCTTTTATTTTCTGGAGTGCTTTTACTTTCTTTTCCTGGGGACAGAGACCCTCAGGAGTTATCTCATGCCCCAGGAAATTGACACGGGTTCTGCACCACTGTGCCTTTTGAAAAGAGAGTTTTGCTCCGGCAGCCCTCGACTGTGTCAGAACATAACGGATCTCCGCAAATACCTTTGACCCCTGTATCTGGGCCAGCCCTTGGTCAATGTAGGGAAGAGACCATCGGGAAGTATGGATGCGTTTGTTGAGCTCCCTTAGGTCAGCACAGAGTCTCCACTGGCCGTTAGTTTCAAAATCCCCAGCACCGGATTATTTAAGGTGCTGTGGACTGGACGAATTATCCCACGGGACTCCAGGTTCTTAATTATTTCAGTAAGGGACTCCATTGATGCGAGAGGCAAGCGATATTGCTTCATAAACACTGGGGTCATGCCAGGGTCCGTGGGAATTGTTGTGTGGATGTCGGTGCGACCACAGTCATATGAGTCCACCGCAAAGAGATCTTGAAAATCTAAGAAAACGTGTTTCAATTTTTGCTTTTGCTCCAGAATCTCACAGGCATCAGCTAGCTTGACTCTCTCTTCAACCATCTACCTGAAGCCCGGAAAGACTTCTGGTTTGACTATCTCAGTGTCCTTCTCCAGCTGGGTGGAGAAGTCCCTGGTCAAAGTGCTGATTTGGACTGATGGCTTCAGGTGGGGAAGGCAGTCCTTGTGGACTTGAAAGGTCACTTCATCCCTCCTGAAAGTCACAGGTCACATCTTCCTTACCATAAAGGCAGGAAGAGTACACCAGGAAATTCCCCCCATGCCGGGTGAAGATCCTGTCTGGTGTTGTGTCATTGTCGCTATCACTGTCAAAACAGTCCTTGGGGATTGGTCCTATCAGTTCGTTATCTAAATCTATGGAAAAATGTCGGTCATCAACCGCCATTCCAATAATGGTGCCTGCGCCCAGAGTGATACTCTTTAGGTCGCTGTTATCCACCTCTATTGGAATGGTGTTGTGTTCTATATTGACAAGTGGTGTTGGGTTTACCCCCAACCCTTACTGTTGGAAATGAGCTTTGGGATGATCATATGCGTCAGGAATTTTCAGTTTCTGTCCTCTTTTAATTTTGACTTGCAGTGAAAATTGTCGGGTCCTCTCTGGGAGGGGGTCTTTCTCTCCAATCTGAATTTCAACTGCCTATGGCAGCAGTTGAGCTGACCAAAATGCTTTCTCTGGGTCATCAAAGTCCATGGGATTCCCTGCTAATCGGGACCAGGCTTTGAAGTTTATTAGGTCCAAACTAAAGGCAAAGCAATTGAGAATGTCACTGCCTAAATAAAATCTAGCAGGGACATCTCGCACGACCCAACAATTATGGACTATGCACTTGTTAGCTATGGACATTTTGAGCATACACCTGCTAGGCAGGAGATGTTTGGAATTGGGTGTTTTCGGGTCCATTTCCCATTTGTCTAACAGTTGAAATGTGGGAATGGCTGGATCTTTTGGGAGTTTGCGTAACATGGCCTCGCTGATGAAGCTCTTACCGTTGTTCATACACACTGGGGCGAGAACAGAGTCCTTCCCTTCATTTAACTGAATAGGGATGCACAACTGCTCTCCAATTTTCTGAATATCAGCCACGCTTTGAGCTGATTTCTCAGCATTTTGGACTATAGGAGTAGGATTTTCTGTTTGTGAATTTGTATAGAATTTCAGAGTGTTACCTTCCAGTGTGGAATGCCACCTTAGACTGGAAGGAAGGTTGATTTTCAGAAATAGAGAGGACTCCCCATCACCAATTTGTTCTCCTACTGCAATTACTGTCACGTCTGGCGTTTGGTTATTTTGAAAATGGAATTCAATTTGGTCAGGTTTTTGTTCAACTGTATGCCATGTGTCATGTAAACTAACATAGCTGACACTATGTTTCAATTTTATTGTGGTCGTGGCTAGGCAGCCATGGAGTAAGCTGCAGTTCCTGAGAGCTCCGTGATCCGTAACTCTGATCCGTGCAGCGTGTGCTTTTTTACAGCTGATTCCAGCCCCAAAAGTACACTAAATGTACATGAATAGGCTGGGGAGCGAAGGAGCCTGCTGATGGAACGCTCGGGGCAGTGCAACGCCAGATGAGCAACTTTGCATCTCAGACCCGGAGAGAGAAACAAATAAAAAGATGGCGGCGGCTGGCAACAAAGGAATCCTCTAAGATCCCTGAAGCGTCTGGGTGCCCGCCGCCGGAGAGGAAGCAGCCGATGGCCCTGCGGATAATAATTGAGATAAGTACTGCCGTCAGTTTAGGTGCGGCCAGTGTGCACAGCAAGAAGCTGTGATTGCACACACAACGCGAAACTTTGATATTTTGGAACGGCTGGGGGTCCCCAAGGGGCATGTCGGAGGACTGCCGCTTATGCGACTATTATATGCAGCGCGGACCGCATCTCTGGGCAGTGGGGATAACTCGAGAAAACTAGTAGCCCTGGGGAGCGCATCGGAAGACCGCTGCCGCAGGCAACATACACACAAAGCTCAGGCTGCTGGCTCGCACATAACATGGAGCAGGATGATACGGCGATGTGGGACGACCAGAAGCCCCAAGTAATTAAACAACGGATCGTGGCTGTGTGAGAGGACTGGCATCAAGATCCAGGTGGAATAATTTGATTTAAACGTAGAGTGAGCAGCTCTTGTGGCACGGGGCGGCAGGGAGACCCGAGACACATAAAGGAAGTCGGCTGCTTGGCACAGCTTTGATACGCAGCCCAGGCCGTTGATAGCCCTGCGTGCGGTGCAGCAGAGGGACAGATGGTAACACTGGAGCATAAATGAAGCCGGAAGCCCCCATAACAGAGGAGCTCAGCGGGTGTGGTGGTCCCAGGCAGCAGTGGAATGTAAGGATGGCGCTAGGAGGGCTGCATGAACAGTATTACATGAAGGCGGCGGGGGAGAAAATCTACCGCAATAACCATAACATGTGGCATCATAAGTGTGTACAGCATAAATACTCACTATAGCACGTGGCAAACCGTTGGCAAAATTGTGACTGTAATAAAAGTGCAAGCAGGACAAACCCCAAGTGAGCAGATGTACAGACCAGAGGCATGGTGGAGTAAACTGCAGACAGTATAACAGCAGGCTGCAGGCACCCCCACGCACTGCCATAAGGTGCCATACCTGGCGAGTGGAGCGGAATGGCGCACCACCACGGAACACGAGAAGCGAAAATAAAGGGGAAAGGGGAGGAAAGGTAGCTGCCAGATATGACTCCGCCACGCAGAGGAGGGAGAAATAACCCCACGTATGGAGCGGTAGAGAGGTGGATTATGTCACTGAGACACAGCTGAAACTGGCAACCACCACAAACAAGCAACCCTGGCAAGCAAGCAGACCCAAGCAGCAGACCCCGCACAGTACAACACAAGAAGAGCACAGTGTAAGCTGCAAGCAAAACGTAACATAGTGAAGGCAGGAGACCTGCATAACCCGCAACACCCATAACGCTAGACAGAATGGCCCAAAAGGGAATCAAAGGCAAAGTGAAGCAGCCGACCATGGACATGTTTACTAAAACGCAACAGCCTACAACCCCCCCAACACAGTCCGGGATGAAGGTGGAAGAGGCTGAGAGCGCGCCAAGAGATGACCAACGGATACTTGAGGCTATCACGGAATTGAAATCCTCGTGGGGCACAGCAATGGCCGAGTTCAAAGAAGCACTGGAAAGGAAGATAGACACAGTGGGGATAGATGTTAATTTGCTGTGGCAAGATGTGAGGGCGCTGGTGGACCAAACCTATAGCTTGGAAAGTGCCGTGAAGAAGAATGAGGAACTAAGCACCACTAATGCAAAAGAGGTCCATGTACTAAAGCTGTCATGATGCCTACCCCCGGCATCCGGATCGTGTCCATCAGCCCCAGGAGCAGGCATCCAGATACTCATTAAAACCCCAACTGCCCCGGCTGGGGGCTGTTTGGATTCAGTCCTGGCGCCTTAGGCGCCAGGCTCATCATAGAAAACAGTCCTGGCGCAATAGGCGCCAGACTCATAAACTTTACTTACCTTATGCAGACCATGCTGCAAATGAGTCCAAGCCAACGTGAGGCCTGGATGGGACTATTTTATTACAGGGACTATATTTCACTTGGGTGTGGTTCTGGGGAACTTCTTACCTGGGACTACTTTGCAGGCTATTTAAACCACGCCCGAACAGCAGCCCATGCTTCGCGTTATTCTGCATCCAGCAGCATGACGCTCACCGTGTCTGCAATTCAGCATCCAGTCTTCTGCCACGCCTGCCTCGAATCCGGAGCTCCTAGACAAAAGGAAAAGAAAGGAGAAGAGGTTAGATCACGGACATTATTTGATTCCTTACCTGATTCCGGACCCAGCACATCTCCGAGCCTGGAAAGGACATTATTTCAGCACGCGTCGCTTCGCCAGCAGCAGTGCCGCGTTATACTCACCAGTCCACCGCATCTTTCGATTCGGCGCTGCCTCCATCATTTTCTTCGTCGAAATCCAGCACTTGGGGGGAAAACAAAAGGAATAACAAGGTGAGCCGAGAAAACCGACAAAGACAATCTCTTTGCCACCATAGGCTTACCTGCTTTACCACCGGAGGTATTATTCTTTAATTTGCTGCATCTTCCTATGCCGCACCTAAAAAGGGAGAGAAAACAGCAAGTTAAACTCATGCAACTTTTACCGGACAGTGTTTGGTAATACAGACTCTTACCTGAACGCCATCAGCTGCCTCCAGGCAATATTCTTTTGGACCCAGCTGCAACCTAACGAGGGAATGGAACAAGAGTGAACATCGGACATATTGAACTCTTTGAACTTTATAGGCACTGGAGTTAATATTCCTCCGGAACTACTCCAGTACCTTCAACCCAGTGAAGTAACTGGTATCTATGCGCCCCTGCATGCCATGCAGGATGGAGAGCTCATCATTTAAAAACATAAGGTGAGATTACCAAAAGGGGATATCGGAGGTGATTAGTGGGGAGAACAAGAACTGTTGGGGGGCCATCACTAAAGTCCACGGGTGGCTAAATCCCTTTCTCCACTTGCAGGAGAATGAGAATACTTCTACGAGTCCAGCAGACAAGATTAGGTGGGCCAGTCCAGACTACCATCTCTTCACTACGCATCATCGTTCGTGGAGACCGCAGCTGTCCGGGTCCGATCGACGCCCCTGTGGGAACCAGGTGAGCGTAACAGAATGCGAAGCCTATTTACAAATCCCCACCCGGGCGTAATGGAGACCTCAGAAACCGACCAACTAGCCCAATTGTTAAGAGAACTTAGGGCAGAAGTGCACTCCGCGCGCCAAGAAACTAATGCCCTCAGGAGAGAACTGATTGTGTCAAAGGAGCGCACTGATGATCTTGCCAGACAACTGCTCCAAAACCAAGCCGGGCAAACAACACTACCTGGACTTGGGGGGAATTCAACCCCCGTTTCATCGAGCAGCCCTGTGCAAGTGGTTCTACCAGCGAGCATTCCTTTAGCTCCACCCGAACACTTTGCTGGGGACCCGAAAAGGTTTGCCGTGTTCATGAACCAATGCCGCTTGCACTTTTTATGCAGACCAGGATCTTTTCCAAACGACCAAGCCAAAGTAGCCTTTGTACTGTCATACCATAGTGGCAGCGCAGCGGATTGGTCAATTCCATTAGTCAACCAGGATGACCCTCTTCTTCGGGATTTTCACGGTTTTCAATTGAGCATGGAAAGAGTATTCGCCAGACATTCACAGGGACAGGCCCTGGATAACGAACTTCTATCCCTACGACAAGGACACCAGGACCTGCTAACTTATATCGCAACCTTCAATAGGTTGGTGGTGGAAACCGGATGGCCAGAGGTAAAGCAAATTACATTATTTCATCGTGGACTTCGGGGTGAACTCAAAGATGTTTTGGCCCAAGTTGTGAACCCACCTCAGGATTGCGCAGAATATAGAGACTTAGTGGTCCAGCTAGACCACCGACTTCAGAATAGAAAAGCTGATCGAGCTAAGTTCGAGAATCAGGTATTGGTTAAACCCAATGTTACTCCCAAAGGAACAGATGCATCAGAACCAATGCAGATCGGGGGGGTTAAGGGACCCTTAACTCAAAAAGAAAGAGAAAGGAGACGACAGATGCAGTTGTGTCTGTACTGTGGGGCCTCAGGACATTTTATACGGGATTGCCCTATAAAACCATCCAAGAAAGTAGTCGGACTTGCTGATAGAAATCAAACAGAGCCTGATTCGGGAAACGACCACGCCCGACAAGCGTAGAGTTCCGCTTGCCGAGCTTAAAGAAGGACACTCAGACCTCGCACCTAATCATACCAATGGTCCTTATTGATCCAAGGCAGCCATCACGTGGGCACGCAGTTAGGGCATACATTGATAGCGGGGCCGTAGGAAACTATGTGGACCACGAATTGGCTTCTAGGATGATTCTACCTCTCTGCACAAAGACCACTTCATTCGTCCATCTAAGTCCCCTGCATCTTCAGCTTTATTCTTCGTGCCCAAAAAGGAAGGTGGCCTCAGAACGTGCATAGACTACCGCGCATTAAACCAGATCACGGTGAAGAACCGATATCCATTGCCTCTGATCCCCGAACTACTAGACCAAGTAAAGGATGCTTGCATCTACACTAAATTAGATCTCTGAGGGGCATATCATCTGGTACGTGTAAAGAAGGGCGACAAATGGAAGACCGCTTTTCGCACCAAGAATGGATTATTCGAATATCAGGTGATGCCCTTCGGGTTGTGCAATGCACCAGCAGCCTTCCAGTATTTTATGAACGATGTCCTTCGTGAACTCATTGACGTCTGTGTTGTCGTATACATAGACGATATTCTAGTGTACTCCTCCTCAGAATCAGACCATGTTAAGCACGTTCGTGCAGTCCTTGAGAAACTACACCAGTACAAGTTATATGCAAAATTGGAAAAATGTGTTTTTTATGCTACAGAAGTTGAATTCCTTGGATTTATCCTGACTCCAAAAGGAGTCCGAATGGACTCTCGAAAGGTGGACGCAATTCTCAAGTGGCCATCACCCAGTTCAGTTAAAGGGGTGCAAAGCATGCTTGGGTTTGCTAATTTCTACCGCAGATTTATTCCTGACTTCTCATATGTTGTGCACCCCATCACAGCACTTTTGCGAAAAAACAAACGCTTCTTGTGGACCGAAGACGCTGAAAAAGCCTTCCAAGAACTGAAATTGAAATTCACGTCGGCACCTGTCTTAAAGCATCCACACCCCGAGCCCCCATACATAGTTGAAACCGATGCATCCAGTCAGCCATGGGGGCTGTCCTGTCACAGAAGGATCCAGAAAACGGGCAACTTCATCCAGTAGCATTTTGGTCCAGAAAATTCTCGGCCCCCGAATTAAACTATGCTGTTACCGATAAAGAGTTGTTAGCCATCAAATCCGCCTTCAAGGCTTGGCGGCATTATCTTCTCGGTGCCAGGCATACCATTACTGTAATCACCGATCACAGGAACTTGCAGTATTTATAAACAGCCGAGGTCCAATCATCGCGTCAACTTCGATGGGCCTTATTCCTTGCCGAATTCAATTTCGTGATCACTTATTGACCAGGTTGTAAGAATGGTAAGGCAGGCGCTTTGTCCCGAATCGGGATGGGAGAATCATATTCGAACACAGAACTGGTGCCTATAATTCCTGAACAAAGAATCCTTGGGATAACTACTCCACAGACCCTAGAAGATATTAATTTAAACATCCAACAACTTTTCGATTCAGCAGCCCTGCAGGACTGGGTTAAAAAAGGCCAAGAATATTCAGTTGTCAATGACCTACCTTACTATCAAGGGCGTCTATTTCTACCACACAAGGAACTACAAGAACAAGTCATCTCCAATTACTATGAAGCTCTGATGGAAGGGCACCCAGGTATTGCAAAAACTGAAGCTAAAATTAAAAGACAATTCTGGTGGCCCACCTGGCGAAAAGATGTAAAGTCATTTGTACTGTCTTGTGGCATCTGCGCCCAGAACAAAAGTCAAAAGAAGAAACCAGCTGGTCTTTTACAACCTTTAGATATTCCACCCGCACCATGGCACACTTTGTCTTTAGACTTTATTACAGATCTACCACCATGTAATGGATTCAACACCATTCTAGTTATTGTGGATCTTTTTTCCAAGATGGCCCACTTCATTCCTTTAAAAGGATTACCTTCTGGTTCAATCTTGGCCAAGGAATTTCTCGAAAATATTGTTCGAATACATGGATTTCCTTCCGTATTGATCTCTGACCGAGGTAGTCAGTTCATTTCGCAATTTTGGCAGAAGTGTTGTCAATTGGCACAAATCGACATAAGGTTATCAACCAGTCACCATCCCCAAACCGATGGTCAGACGGAGAGAACCAACCAGACTCTTGAACAATACCTACGTTGTATGCTCCACCAAACCGAAAGTAATTGGAAGGACATTTTATGGATTTCTGAATACGCATACAACAACTCTGTACATTCAGGAACCGGACAAAGCCCCTTTTATACCATATATGGACATCATCCTCGAACCTCAGAACTCGATTCGCCCCAGCATTTAGAAATGCCGGCAGTAACTCATTTGCATTCTACTATTACACAAGCCTTTAAAGAGGCAACAAAACATTTGAAACAAGCAAAAGAGAAATACAAGAAACATGCTGATCAACATAGAAGTGAGACCCCACCATATCGATTCCGAGACCAAGTTTGGCTGGCTACAAGACATATGCCTCTGAAAGGAACTCGGACTTTTAATCCTAGATATTTGGGACCTTACACCATCAAGGCCATTATCAACCTGGTGGCCGTCAAATTAGAACTACCCTCTAATATGTGGATTCATCCTGTCTTTCATGTTTCACTTCTAAAACTAGTTCAACTCGGGACAAGATTAACCAAACCACCTGACCCCAACCTAATAGATGGAGAACCTGAATTCGAGGTAAATAAACATCCTGGACTCTAAAATGGTTAAATCAAGACTTTTTTATTTAATCGACTGAAAGGGTTACGGACCACAAGAAAGCTCATGGGAACCTAGTGACCATGTTCATGCTCCTCGATTGGTGAAAAAATTCCATCGGGACTTCCCAGACAAGCCAGGGCCAAAGGGAAGATCAACTTTTGGAGGGGCCTTGGGGGAGTGCTGTCATTATGCCTACCCCCGGGCATCCGGATCGTGTCCATCAGCCCCAGGAGCAGGCATCCAGATACTCATTAAAACCCCAACAGCCCCGGCTGGGGGCTGTTTGGATTCAGTCCTGACGCCTCAGGCACCATGCTCATCATAGAAAACAGTCCTGGCGCAATAGGCGCCAGACTCATAAACTTTACTTACCTTATGCAGACCATGCTGCAAATGAGTCCAAGCCAACGTGAGGCCTGGATGGGACTATTTTATTACAGGGTCTATTTTTCACTTGGGTGTGGTTCTGGGAACTTCTTACTTGGGACTACTTTGCAGGCTATTTAAACCACGCCTGAACAGCAGCCCATGCTTCGCGTTATTCTGCATCCAGCAGCGTGACGCTCACCGTGTCTGCAAGTCAGCATCCAGTCTTCTGCCACGCCGGCCTGAAATCCGGAGCTCCTAGACAAAAGGAAAAGAAAGGAGAAGAGGTTAGATCACGGACATTATTTGATTCCTTACCTGATTCCGGACCCAGCACATCTCCGATCCTGGAAAGGACATTATTTCAGCACGCATCGCTTCGCCAGCAGCAGTGCCGCGTTATACTCACCAATCCACCGCATCTTTCGACTCGGCGCTGCCTCTACCATTTTCTTCGTCGAAATCCAGCTCCTGGGGGGAAAACAAAAGGAATAACAAGGTGAGCTGAGAAAACCGACAAAGACAATCTCTTTGCCACCATAGGCTTACCTGCTTTACCACCGGAGGTATTATTCTTTAATTCGCCGCATCTTCCTATGCCGCACCTAAAAAGGGAGAGAAAACAGCAAGTTAAACTCATGCAACTTTTACCGGAGAGTGTTTGGTAATACAGACTCTTACCTGAACGCCATCAGCTGCCTCCAGGCAATATTCTTTTGGACCCAGCTGCAACCTAACGAGGGAATGGAACAAGAGTGAACATCGGACATATTGAACTCTTTGAACTTTAAAGACACTGGAGTTAATATTCCTCCGGAACTCCTCCAGTACCTTCAACCCAGTGAAGTAACTGGTATCTACGCGCCCCTGCATGCCATGCAGGATGGAGAGCTCATCATTTAAAAACATAAGGTGAGATTACCAAAAGGGGATATCGGAGGTGATTAGTGGGGAGAACGAGAACTGTTGGGGGGCCATCACTAAAGTCCACGGGTGGCTAAATCCCTTTCTCCACTTGCAGGAGAATACTTCTACGAGTCCAGCAGACAAGATTGGGCGGGCCGGTCCAGACTATCATCTCTTCACTACGCATCACGTTGGTGGAGACCGCAGCTGTCCGGGTCCGATCGACGCCCCTGTGTAACTAGGTGAGCGTAACAAAAACAGCAAGTGGCAAATTTGGAAAACCGGTCAGAAGAAGCTGAAGGACGAGCCAGACGTAGCAACATACGTGTGGTGGGCCTTCCGGAAGGGGAAGAAGGCACGGACCCCACGGACTATGTTGAGAATATGCTACTCCAGGCAGTAGGAGCTGGCAAACTCTTCCAAGGATTTGCAGTGGAGCGGGCGCATCGGGCCCAAATGAGAAGACCACAACCAGGAGCGCCGCCCAGAGCTATATATTGCTAAAATGTTGAACTACAGAGATCGAGAAAAGATCCTGGAATTCTTCCGGAAAGGTGGTACTATAACCCGAGCGTCAGCGACGATCACGGCCTACCCGGATTACACTATGCTAGTGCAGAGGCAACGATACAGCTATGTGGCAGTCAAGAGGAGATTACGCATGGTGGGGATGAAATACATGCTACTTTACCCGGTGAAACTAAAAGTTCTGTATAAGGGCAAAGCCCACTTCTTTGAGACTCCGGAGGAAGCGACATGCTGGCTGGACACGCACGGATGCCCAGAGTCAGAGGGGAACCAGGACCAAGACGGAGAAGCTAAGTGATCCAACGATATGGGGGCCAAAGTGGGGGAGTGACATTGCATAGGAGTAAAGGGGCATGGACAGTTAGAGTTGAATGGTAGTGGGGCAGAGTCCTCCCGCCATATATATGCTTGCTCAGTGAACACTGCGGACTGGAATATAGTGACAAGCAATCTAGATATGTGAAGCATGGCGCTGCACTTTATAGATATATCGGAGCTACAGGATATTTGTGCTTTATCCACATTAGTGGAAGTAGAAGGTGCGCTGATAGGGCGATGTTGCCCCACTGAACCCCGAGTACAGGCGGCGCCAAGAAAGGGGCTAGATGTGGGGGAGCCGGAGATCCAGGGATGGAGCTGGACAACAGTTATGGGGGAGGGCGTGATGAGTGTGGATTTGGGGACGGGAAGGGTGGGGGGAGGGACGGAAGTAGGGGTAAATTGAGTTGGGAAATGTTGGGGATGTTGGGGTAGGAAGGGGAAGGGCTTACATACACGAGCGATGGCTTCCGAGCAGTCCTCAGAGATAGACAAAAGGAGGGATGGGACGGGAAGAGGCAATGGGGGACCTTAAGGGGATTACTTGGAATGTCAGGGGGCTCAATAGCTATTTAAAAAGAAACAAGGTTCTGATGTACTTGCGATGACAGAAGATAAATATAGCTCTGATACAGGAGACACACCTCATGAAAGACAAACTAGAGGTGGTTCGGAAGAAATGGAGGGGGACCATGGTGGGAGTTACATACTCCGCCTACGCCAGAGGGGTGACCACCTGGGTGGCACCGCATGCGCCATTCCAGGTACTACAGTCCACAGCAGATGCGGATGGGAGGATGGTGGCGATAAAGGGGCTGGTGGAAAACAGAAAGATATGTATCATAAATACGTACACCCCGAACCAGGACACGGTGGCATACCTCAGGACACTATATGGTAAAATGAGCACGTACCTGGGGGGGGCGATGATTTGGGGAGGCGATTGCAAATGCACACTGAACCCGAAAATGGATAGATCAGACAAAAAATAGACCGACCCACCCACTCCTGCCGCTAGGGCGCTGCAGTCAATATTGACAGATTTTGGGTTGGCCAACATATGGAGAGTGCACCACCCACGGGACAGACAGTACTCGTACTACTCTGCCCTGCAAAACCTACACACTAGGCTTGATTACATGTTCATTACACAGGAGCTGATGGCAGAAATCGCATTGACCGAATATAAGGCAAGGGTTTTGTCAGACCACTCGCCATTGATCCTGAGGTGGCAATACCGACCCCCAAGGGCGAGGATTCCAACTTGGCGACTCAGGGCCGAGCCCCTGAAAGACATGATATTTAGAGAGGACCTGCGAGAAGAAATCACAAACTATTATGCAGCGGTCGACTTGTGGATTGCTGTGGAACGCTCTTGAGCTTTGTGGATTGCTATACACTACGATAAACAGCAGGTGAAGAATTGGGGAGGAAAAGATATACACTTATAGCACGAGCATAAGTATATGCTAAAACATTGTTTTCTATCCATTTTAGGCACTTTGCTTACTTCTGCTGGGAGAGGCTTTAAAAAACGAGGTTGCAAATGCACCATGCGCGCGCACCCGTGAAGCCCCGGTAAGTCCCGCTTTGCCGCGGTCGACTTGTGGATTGCTGTGGAACGCTCTTGAGATTTGTGGATTGCTATACACTACGATAACCAGCAGGTGAAGAATTGGGGAGGAAAAGCTATACACTTATAGCACAAGCATAGGTATATTCTAAAACATTGTTTTCTATTCATTTTAGGCACTTTGCTTACTTCTGCTGGGTGGGGCTTTAAAAACAAGGTTGCGCGCGCACCACATGAAGCCCTGATAAGTTCCGCTTTGCCGCTTCGCCGCGCGCAGCGGGTAGCATAGTTGAGCAGAAATTAATTGCAATTTTTTCCCTCTATCAGTTGATTGTTGGAGTAGCACATTGCTTTGAATATCCATGAAAGTTTTGTAAACTCCCACTGTGAGATAGTGTGTGGATGCGAGGAACGGAAATGTTCACACTTTCCACAGATATGCCCTGCCCTGAAAGACTACGTGCTCTTTTCAACCCCACGCCAAAATAAAGCCCTGCTTCTATGCCAAAATCTGCACGGCCTCATGTAAAAAGTGTGCCGTGGGACAATCGACCTACATGAAAACAAACTCGTTCCATCATTGCAACTGGTGACTTGCGGAATTTTGGTTTTGCATCTTTGACTTCCCCTGGTTATGGGAAACGAAAGACAGAACCGATAAATTTGAGTGTCTCGACTGTTGAGGCACAACCAATTTCAAATAGGCAAGAAGGTACTGTAGTTCAGCAACCATTAATGAGTTCTCCAACTAGCCCGGAGATGAATGATGGTATTGATGATGGTAAACAACTGTGTAATATTTCTCTATCTGATACCATGATCTTGCAGAATGGTCGTTCTGGAACTGTTGTACCCTTGGTAAATGAGTCTAATTCGGATATGGTGGCAGATGCTGCGGTTATAGAATTAGAATCTTCGCATTCTTGTTTCTCAGCCAAGGAAGATGAATCCGACTTATCAAAATCGCCGGCAATGTTTCAGGATAGGAATATCTCAGAATCAGAATCTTCTATTTCATATATCCCTCCAACTCCTAGGAGACAGGCTAGGAATGAGTCGGCCACGACTGGGGACTCGCAATTGAAAGAGACGTCTGCGATGACTGTCGAAAACATAAATACGGCACTAATGTCTCTTGCAAGACTATTTGAAGTCCTAAATTCTAAAGTAGATCTTCTGCACACTAATTTGGAAAGCATAGCAATATGGCAAAAAAATTGCAGTGATTCCTTGGCACAGAAACAAGTGTCCAATGATAAAGAATTAGCCCTTCTGTCTAAACACTTTGAAGACATATCGTCATTGTATAAAAAATTAATTGACCAATTGGATTTACGGCCAGAAATCCAAACAACAGGTGAAAAATTAAAATGCTCGAAGTCTGTAGCTACATCTGCAGAGGAATATCAGACAGGAGGTGCTAAATTACAACGTGTGGAATCGGCAGTTCCATGTGTGGAAGGTATTATATGTGAATTACCTCTGGATGTTGCAACAAAGGCTCAAGAGGCTTTGCAATCGAGTGGTGTTAACGTGGCAAGTAAGCCACCGGAGGTAGTTTTACATAAGACTAAAAATGCCAAACCTAGTAAAGAGGCGTACACAATATTTGCGAAAAATCCTATAATTCAGAAATCGGAATTTAGGACCAAAATGAAGAAAACAAAAAATCAAAAAGCCAAGGGGGTGAATGGGAGTGGACAAACAAGGCAGTTTTTCAAATCACTTTGTAAGCCAGTGAATGGTTCTACTCTGGCAGCAAATGCGATTACTAAAAAATATCTAAATCAAACTTTAGAAAGAGATAAGAATACAAAAAATGGTATGAACGTCCCGCAAGTTGAGCTATTTCATTCCCCATTGGATAAATGGTACAGGTTGCAGAGGAGATGAATGACAGTATTGTGAGTGTAGCGGTAGAGACTCAACCAGACCTGTTGCCTGTAAATAACATAAAGAGCAAGGGTGGGAAACTTGGAACAATACTAAACAGACAAGAGCTTAGGAAAGCGGTAGATGAATATATGAGTAAAGCCCACGCAGAGTCGAATGTGAGCCATCCGCTATCTCAATCAACTAGCTCAATCAAGTCTAAGGTAGGTTTAGGTAATGAGTCAAAAACAAATTTGATGGGCTGTCCGTCAAGGAGCCAAGTCAAAATTACAGAGGGGAAAATGATTGTAAAATCTTCTCCTCCTGATATACAGGACAATCTGCAAAATAATATTCTAAACACAATCAAAGATTGCTTAGTAGCCCTAACTGTAGAACAGAAGACACTTACATCCTCTATGAAATCGCTCTTAGTTAATAAACCCGATTCTTCAAATGTTCATGAGGAAAAAGTGACCTTGAAGAATGTCTCATCCAAATTGCCTTCTGATGAAGAGAACTGTGGCTTGCACCGAGACAGTAAACTGAAGAAGAAGAAGGGGAGCTTTAAGGGGACAGCTAGGAATAAAAAGATGCCTACAATGTACTCAGTGTTTATTAGTTGCCGGGGAGGCTCCTATCCTTCATACACTATGAACCGATTGAGCATCCTTCAGTTATTTTCTGACATTTCTAGTTTGGAGGATATATCCTCAGAAGATATCCAACAGGTTGAATTCCCTGATGACAATGATCCGACAGTATCCTGTTTGTGGATGAAGTCTCGTATTATTTATAATATGATATGGTCTGCAAGATCTGCTTTACATGACCTTGGATTTATGTTAATCTCCACTTCAATAGAGAACTTGTATGATGAGTTGCCACAACAGCCTCACTTGCAAGAGGATAAAATTGAGAGTATGGTGGCAGTGACCTGTAATTGTAATAAAACCTAACTAGAATCTAGTGATGTGTGTCTTGCAACTCATAAAATAAATATTATGAGTTGGAATACCAGAGGTCACAAGCATCTACTTAATATTGTTAATAGCCATCTGAAGAAATTTGACTTGGTGTTGCTACAAGAAACCTGGCTAAGTGTACCTCTTTCATGGGATAACCATTATGTCCATCTACCTTGAGCAATAAAAGGACAAAAAGGCAGACCGATGTCTGGCATTGTTACCATCTCAAACATGTCCACTATAAACAATCTAGCTGAGTGGCCCTCTCCGAATTCCTTTGTACAATGCTCCATAATAGAAATACAAAATACAAAATATGCAATAATTAACATATTGTCATGATCCCTGCTTCCAAGGGGTCAGGACTTGCCCCACGACCTTGGAAGCAGGCCCATGACTCGGATCCCAGGAACCAGCCAGTCCCTATAGGGACCCTCTGGACCTTGTCCTGGCGCCAGTGGCGCCAGGCTCATGATGGTGACTGGTCCCGGCACAGGAAGCGCCGGGCTCATATTAGATAAGAGTGCTTGGTGGACCTACCTGTAGCAGACCATGCTGCTTACTTACCAGCTAACTGGTCTCCTGATCCTTCTCTGCCTGGAACTACTTTTTCTGTCTGGGTGGAGCAGGAGCCACTCCCTGGAAGCAGAACACAGGAACTCTTCTAGAAATCTGGAACTCTTTTCTTACCTGGGTGGGGCCGTGGAAGGAGACGCCTAAGCACTACAGAAGGCTATTTAAACCACACCCGATTGGTTTCACGTGCTTCGCGTTATTCTGCATCTGCAGCAGGACGCTCACCGTGTCAGCTCCAGGAAACCTCCAGCTCCAGATTCTGTGAACACGAAATAACCTGCTGGAATCCAATCTTCAGTCTTCTTCAGTCTTCTGCAGCTCCTGCAAAACAAAGGCACAGGTTAGGCTAAAGTAAAGGCAGTGAATCTACTTACCTAATCCAACGGCAGCATCCAAGGCGCCTTCTCTGCCTTTCTCTTCCGGCATCCGACATCTGCAAAGAGAGAGAACATCGGTCAGTAATATTCAACTGCAAGTTCTGCTTACCTGTGTTACGCCCGTTCCAACTCAGCTCGCGCTGCATTCCGGCACCTGCAAGGCAAGATACATCGGTTAGTAACGCTTAGTTACAAGACTGCTTACCTGTGTTATGTTCGCTTTCAATCTGTTAGCGCTGCACCTCAGCACCTGCAAAGACAAAAGAGACATTACGGAGCATTCTCCAGCGCTAGTGCAGTCTTTCTACTTACGTGCTTTTGAAGGATAATCTTCATCGTCACAGCATCTGAAAAGGGAAAGACATAGGCTTTACAGACTTAAGACTTTTGAAAGAGAAGAGAACAATGCAAAAGGAACTTTAATACTTACAAGGCACGCTTGTGCATTAACAGCGTCTTCGCTCTCAGCAAATCCTCTGCTATCAAGAGGCAGAGCTCGCATCCAGTGAAGCAACTGGGTCCAGCGCCCCTGCACAAGACGCAGGATGGAGAGCCCGGCATTTACCTAGATAAGGTAAGCGCAATATCAACCCAGTTCCACGGGGAAAGAAAGGGCGAGAGGGGCTAGGAACTTTCCGAACCTTCCAAACACTAATACCTTGATTTACCCTTGCAGACATCTCACTCTTCAGCTTAAACTGTCGGTGGGAAGGGGGCCCAGTCCGGGAGCAAAACGAACCCTGCGCCTAACACTGAAGACAGTATCCTCGCCAGATCAAGACCTGCGCCTCCGGGGGAACCAGGTGAGCGTTACAGAACGCGAAGCCTTACCACAAAATTCCCGCCCAGGCGCAATGGAAACCTCAGACACAGACCAGTTGGCCCAATTACTCGGGGAGTTGAGGGCGGAAGTACACGCTGCACGTCAGGAAACAAATGCCCTAAGGAGGGAGTTAGTGGTCTCCAAAGAGCGAACAGACGATTTGGCTAGACAATTGCTGCAAGCCCAAGCTGGACAAACTCCTCTACCAACCCCAAGTGGGGTCCACGCTTCTCCAGCTTCCTCGAATCCGATACAAATCAATCTACCAGGAAATATACCTTTGGCTCCGCCCGAACGCTTTTCAGGTGATTCAAAAAGGTTTGCTGTGTTCTTCAATCAATGTCGCTTGCACTTTTTGTGCAGACCCGCCGCTTTTCCAACGGACCAGGCTAAAGTGGCCTTCGTGCTCTCTTGTCTCAGTGGCAGTGCCGCAGATTGGTCTGTTCCTTTAGTGTCTCAAGATGACCCCATTCTCCATAACTTCCAGGACTTTCAAGCCAGTATGGAGAAACTGTTCGCAAGGCACTATCAGGGACAGGCCTTGGACAATGAACTTCTTTCACTACGACAGGGCAATCAAGATCTTCTGACTTATATTGCATCATTTAACAGACTAGTGGTGGAAACCGGATGGCCGGAGGATAAGAGGATCACACTGTTTTACAGAGGTCTGCGTGGGGAATTAAAAGACGTTCTGGCTCAAGTGGTAAATCCTCCACAAGACTGTTCCGAATATATCGATCTGGTAGTGCAATTGGATCATCGACTACAGAATCGGAAAGCCGATCGATCCAGATTTGAAACCCGACCTTTTTCAAGGCCACAAAGCTCTACGAAAGGAACTGATTCCGTGGAACCCATGCAAATAGGGGGTGTAAAAGGACCTTTAACCCAAAAGGAGAGGGAAAGGAGGAGACAACTGCAATTATGCCTCTATTGCGGAAACTCAGGGCACTTTCTTCGAGATTGTCCAGTGAAGCCCAAGAAGAAGATAGTAGGGGCGTCTGATAAAGGTACCGAGAATTCTGAGCCGGGAAACGACCTCGCCCGGCAAGTGTAGAGGTCCGCTTGCCGAGCGTTAAAACCAGTTCTTTGACCTCGCATTTCATCATGCCCATGGTCCTCGTGAGTCCTGAACAACCTAATCGTATGCATGCCATTAAAGCATACATTGATAGTGGCGCAATCGGGAATTACTTGGACTGTGAGCTGGCCGCCAGGATGAATCTATCTCTTTGTCCAAAGACGGTGAAAGACGTCATTACCACCGTGGATGGGACGGAAATAGCTTCCGGACCCGTAACTCACACCACCATGGAAGTAACGTTAGTAAGCCAAGATGGGCATCAAGAAAAGATCGTGTTTGATGTGATCAAGGCCCCTCAGTTTCAAGTCATCTTGGGAGTTCCTTGGTTGGAGAAACACAATCCTCAAATTGATTGGCGAGCAAAGACAATCCGGTTTCCAGAATGCGCTTCTACCTGCTACCCTCAGCTCTCCACCAAACTAGCTGCAACTGTTTCTGAGAGTCCGCAACTGCCTCCTGAATACCAGGAATTCCAAGATGTCTTTCGGAAAGACCAAGCTAATTCTTTGCCTCCCCACAGATCATACGACTGTCAGATAGACCTGATTCCCGGATCCACTCCTCCGTGCAGTCGGATTTATGCCCTTACTGAACCTGAAAATCTCCACCTAAGGCAATATTTGGACCAGTACCTGGCTAACGGATTCATCCGTCCTTCGAAGTCCCCGGCCTCCTCAGCTCTGTTCTTCGTGCCAAAAAAGGAGGGAGACTTAAGAACGTGTATAGACTACCGTGCCCTGAACCAGATTACAATTAAGAACAGGTATCCATTGCCATTGATCCCAGAACTACTTGACCAAGTCAAAAAAGCCTGCATATATACTAAGTTAGACCTCAGAGGAGCCTACCATTTGGTGCGAATAAAGGAGGGCGATGAATGGAAGACGGCCTTTCGTACCAAGTATGGACTGTTCGAGTATCAAGTGATGCCCTTCGGGTTGTGTAACGCACCAGCCGCATTCCAGTTCTTTATGAATGACGTGCTCCGTGAACTCATTGATGTGTGTGTAGTTGTATACATTGACGACATTCTGGTTTATTCGTCCTCTGAGGCAGAACACCGAAAACATGCAACCGCAGTACTGGAGAGGCTCCGCAAACACAAACTTTTTGCAAAATTAGAGAAGTGCGTCTTTCATGTTACTGAGGTCGAATTTCTGGGATTTATTTTGTCACCTAACGGAGTTCACATGGACTCGAGGAAAGTAGATGCAATAATCAAGTGGCCCTCACCATCATCTGTAAAAGGGGTTCAAAGTATGTTGGGCTTCGCCAACTTCTATCGCAGGTTTATTCCAGACTTTTCTCGGGTAGTCCAACCCATTACAGCTCTCCTCAGAAAAAACAAACGTTTTGAATGGTCTACCGAGGCAGAACAAGCCTTTCAGGAGCTAAAGACTAAATTTACCTCTGCCCCGATTTTAAAACATCCCCGCCCGGAACTACCTTACATCGTCGAGACCGATGCCTCCAGCCTTGCTATGGGAGCAGTGCTTTCACAAAGAGATCCAGAAACCAACCAGTTGCACCCCGTGGCGTTTTGGTCTCGCAAATTATCAGCCCCAGAAATCAATTACACCATTACCGATAAGGAACTGTTGGCTATTAAGTCCGCCTTTAAGGCCTGGCGGCATTATCTCTTAGGAGCCCGACACACAGTCACTGTCATTACTGACCATCGTAATCTACAGTATCTTAAATCAGCCAAAGCTCAATCCTCCAGACAACTTCGCTGGGCATTATTTTTTGCCGAATTTGATTTTATAATCACCTACTGACCAGGTAATAAGAATGGTAAAGCGGATGCCCTCTCTCGAATCGGAGTAGAGGAACACATGGTTAACCCTGAGCTCGTACCTATTATTCCTGAACAAAGAATCCTGGGTTTGATCAGCATGCAATCCATTGAAGAAATTGAAACCCAGGTTAAACAACTTGTAACTCCAACGGACATACAAAAATGGCAGCTTCAGGGGGAAGACTTCACAGTAAAGAACGACTTATTATACTTCAAGGAACGACTTTATCTACCCTGTACCAGCTTACAAAATCAAGTCATCTCTTGTTATCACGACTCCTTAATGGAAGGACACCCGGGTATGGCCAAGACCTCGGAAAAGGTCAAGCGTCACTTTTGGTGGCCATCTTGGAGAAAAGACATCAGAAACTTTGTCATGTCCTGTGGAGTGTGCGCCCAGAACAAGAGTCCAAAGGAAAAACCAGCAGGCCTCTTACAACCACTTGAAATCCCACCTCATCCCTGGCATACCCTTTCCATGGACTTTATCACCGACTTACCTCCCTGTTCCGGATACAATACAATCCTGGTAATCGTAGACTTATTTTCAAAAATGGCACATTTCATCCCACTAAAGGGGTTACCGTCAGCAGCAATCCTGGCTCGAGAATTTCTTGAAAACATCGTTCGGTTGCACGGCTTTCCTTCAGTTTTAATCTCAGACAGAGGAAGTCAATTCATCTCCCACTTCTGGCGGAGTTGCTGTCGGTTAGCTCAAATTGATGTGAGGCTTTCCACCAGTCACCACCCACAAACCGATGGTCAGACCGAAAGGACCAATCAGACTTTGGAACAGTACCTACGCTGCATGCTGCAACAGACAGGAGGAACTTGGAAGGACATCCTTTGGATAGCCGAGTACGCTTACAATAACTCAGTCCACTCTGGAACCGGAAAGACCCCGTTTTTTCTTTTGTATGGTAATCATCCTCGAACCTCTAACCTGGATCCACCTCAGGATCTTGGAACACCAGCAGTTGACCACCTACATTCAACCATCAACCAAGCCTTCAAGGAAGCTACTACCCACCTTCAAAGGGCCAAGGAACAATACAAGAAAGGAGCAGATCAACATCGAAAGGAAGCCCCTCAATACCAAATAGGAGATCAAGTCTGGTTATCCACCAAATATTTACCCCTAAAAGGACCACGCACCTTTAACCCAAGATACCTGGGACCCTACTCTATTACTACCATAATAAATCCAGTAGCGGTCAAGTTGGATTTACCCCATCGCATGAAAATGCACCCAGTCTTCCATGTTTCACTACTAAAACCTGTTCAACCAGAAACCCGATTGACTAAATCTCCTGAACCTATCCTAGTTGACGGAGAACTTGAGTTTGAAATCAAAAATATCCTGGATTCCAAGATCTCCAAATCAAAACTACACTACCTGATTGACTGGAAAGGCTACGGCCCCCAAGAAAGATCTTGGGAACCTGCAGAACATGTACACGCACCCCGACTAATCAAGAAATTTCATCGGACATTTCCTAACAAACCAAGACCTCCGGAGAAGTCAACCTTGGGAGGGGCCTTGAGGGGGGGTGCTGTCATGATCCCTGCTTCCAAGGGGTCAGGACTTGCCCCACGACCTTGGAAGCAGGCCCATGACTCGGATCCCAGGAACCAGCCAGTCCCTATAGGGACCCTCTGGACCTTGTCCTGGCACCAGTGGCGCCAGGCTCATGATGGTGACTGGTCCCGGCACAGGAAGCGCCGGGCTCATATTAGATAAGAGTGCTTGGTGGACCTACCTGTAGCAGACCATGCTGCTTACTTACCAGCTAACTGGTCTCCTGATCCTTCTCTGCCTGGAACTACTTTTTCTGTCTGGGTGGAGCAGGAGCCACTCCCTGGAAGCAGAACACAGGAACTCTTCTAGAAATCTGGAACTCTTTTCTTACCTGGGTGGGGCCGTGGAAGGAGATGCCTAAGCACTACAGAAGGCTATTTAAACCACACCCGATTGGTTTCACGTGCTTCGCGTTATTCTGCATCTGCAGCAGGACGCTCACCGTGTCAGCTCCAGGAAACCTCCAGCTCCAGATCCTGTGAACACGAAATAACCTGCTGCAATCCAATCTTCAGTCTTCTTCAGTCTTCTGCAGCTCCTGCAAAACAAAGGCACAGGTTAGGATAAAGTAAAGGCAGTGAATCTACTTACCTAATCCAACGGCAGCATCCAAGGCGCCTTCTCTGCCTTTCTCTTCCGGCATCCGACATCTGCAAAGAGAGAGAACATTGGTCAGTAATATTCAACTGCAAGTTCTGCTTACCTGTGTTACGCCCGTTCCAACTCAGCTTGCGCTGCATTCCGGCACCTGCAAGGCAAGATACATCGGTTAGTAACGCTTAGTTACAAGACTGCTTACCTGTGTTATGTTCGCTTTCAATCTGTTTGCGCTGCACCTCAGCACCTGCAAAGACAAAAGAGACATTACGGAGCATTCTCCAGCGCTAGTGCAGTCTTTCTACTTACGTGCCATTGAAGGATAATCTTCATCGTCACAGCATCTGAAAAGGGAAAGACATAGGCTTTACAGACTTAAGACTTTTGAAAGAGAAGAGAACAATGCAAAAGGAACTTTAATACTTACAAGGCACGCTCGTGCATTAACGGCGTCTTCGCTCTCAGCAAATCCTCTGCTATCAAGAGGCAGAGCTCGCATCCAGTGAAGCAACTGGATCCAGCGCCCCTGCACAAGACGCAGGATGGAGAGCCCGGCATTTACCTAGATAAGGTAAGCGCAATATCAACCCAGTTCCACGGGGAAAGAAAGGGCGAGAGGGGCTAGGAACTTTCCAAACCTTCCAAACACTAATACCTTGATTTACCCTTGCAGACATCTCACTCTTCAGCTTAAACTGTCGGTGGGAAGGGGGCCCAGTCCGGGAGCAAAACGAACCCTGCGCCTAACACTGAAGACAGTATCCTCGCCAGATCAAGAACTGCGCCTCCGGGGGAACCAGGTGAGCGTTACACATATACTGGAATGCAATGGCAATTGTAACTGAAAGATTTCTCAAAGATTTGAACTCACGATGGAAAAAATCATGACTGCACAAAATATTGACAATGTGATTCTACCGGGTGATTTGAATATTCATTTGCTGGCAGTAGGTAAGAAGAGGAATTCTGAACGGGCAACGCAATGGCTCGATTTTGTCCAGACTCTGGATTTAATTATGTTGAATGGAGCTCTAGAGTCTGACTCCCCTCTTTCTTACACCTGGTCAAGTGGAGGACAAAGGGCTATTATTGACTATATGTTTGTAGATAGAGGTCTGTTTACTAAAGTTGTCAAATTCTCTGTAGTACCAACTTCATCTAGTGACCACTTGATTTTGGAGGCAGAGCTCGTGTTACATGAGTTCCATGATGCTCAAACACATCAAAAAACACTGAGGAACCTAGTGTTAAATCCTCAACGAAGTAGACTGCATTAGACTAGTCCGGTGTTAGAAGATTTTGCGTGAAGTTCAATAGAAGATCAACATCTTGTAAAGAGGGGATTTACTCCTCCGAGTATACTGACAAAATACACTTGTTTGCACTTGCTTCTAATAATAACAAGCACAGTATTGTACGAACCCATATTTTTGATCAATCTGTGAGAACTAGAAAAATGGCTTTCCGGAAGGAAAAAAGACAGATTCTTTTGCTTCCAGTACAGTATTGTGAACAATCTTTACACAGAATAACAATAAAGTATAAAAACTGGATACGTATGCATAAGACAATCATGAACCAAAATGATGGTGAACACTGGCTGAAAGTATTTAAGAATAAACAATCGTCACAAATTTGGAAGTTGTTAAATATGGGCACAACACAAACTCAGATGCAATCACAACTTAATGGTGTCTCTGAAAAGGGTTGGGTGAGTTATTTCACAAATATGTATGCGTACCCACAAACGAGTAATGCACATTCAGACTACGTATTGAAAAAAAGTACCTTCGCAATCAATTTTGACCAAGATGATGTGCTATTCTACATAAAAAAGGCCAGCTCTTCTAGAGCTCCTGGGCCAGATGGCATATCAAACTTTGTCATGAAACAGAACCCTACATTGTGGGCATCTATATTATATGCTGGTTTTTAAACAATATTAATAAAACAAAGTGTGCCGGTGTCGTGGTGCAGATCGATCACAGTGCCAATATATAAAAAAGGAGTTCGAACAAACCCGGCCAATTATCGGCCAATATCTCTCCTGGATGCTCCAGGGAAGATCTTTAGTAGAATTGTACTGAGAGATATTAATGCGTGGACTCTTAAGGAAAAATGCCGAAATCCTTTTCAAACTGGATTTGTCGCAGGCCTCGGCACTGCTATTAACATCACGACTTTAAATGCGAACAAGGAGCTTTATGCGTCAAAAAAACAACCTCTATATTTGGCGTATGTAGATTTCCGAGTTGCTTTCGACTCTGTAGATCGCCATTTGCTTATTCAAAAACTAGTAAGATTTGGTTGTCCATCTACATTAGTCTCTATAATACACTTATTGCATTCAAACACCTCTATGCAAGTAAAATTGAATTTGGATGGGCTAACTCTAACTTTAAATCTGGAAAAAACCCAAATTATGGTATTAGGTAAAAAGAAAAGGAGACAACAAAATAATTTTGATTGGGTTTTGAAAAAACAAAATCTTACCATAGTTGATGAATATAAATATCTCGGAGTCCTATTTAGTAACTCCATTGTGAACAAACCTCAGTTAAACAGCATAAATAATAAACTGAAAGCTCTCACTTCACAGGCAAGGATTCTCCAATATAAGTTTGGGAAATATTCCTGTGCACACATTCTTGTATTCTTCCAACAGAAAGTAGTACCCATCATTACTTATGGAGCTGAGACGTGGTTGCCACAGTCCTACTCACTGGAACAAAATAGAAGCACAGTTCTGGAAAAGAGTATTGAACCTTCCTAATTCAACTCCAACTGCTCTCCTCCGTTTTGAGCTGGGTAACTTATCTATAAACATACAAGTAGCCTGGAAAAGATGTTGTCTTTTTTGAAAGTGTGTACTAGGTTTAGCCGAGAAAAATGTGCTCATAGTGTTGGCAAATTATATATTACGATCTGAACATGCTTTTCCGTTGAAATGGAGAGCTGCTGTTCTAGCAGATATCAGTGATGCCAACATCTCGCTCGATACTCTGCTACACAATCCTAACAAAGCAAAATTGAAATTGCACCAATTTGATTGGAATAGCACTCAACAAAAGTGTCTACAATTGAAAGATTTTGACAGGGCACTTTTTGGTCATAAAAAATTTCGGCAGGCGGCTGATTACTTATTAAAATGTCCTTCCTTTAATCTAAGAAATCAAATATTACGATTTCGTTTGAACTTATGGCCGACTAATCAGATACTAGTAAGAAGAGGTCTAATTCAAGCGGAAAATGTGATGTGTCGATTTTGTAAAATAGCAGAAAGTAAAGAAATGTTAAGGCATTTATTAATTGATTGTGCTGAACTGAGAACGCAGAGAGAAGTGGTCATTAAAAAATTAACACAACATCACCATATTAGACGGACAAATGATGAATTGTGGCATGAGCTATTTGCTACTTCAAAAATTGCAGTAAGAATAGCTACTATGCAATTTCTAGTTGATTGTTACTGTTAAACTATAATCGAGTGAAGCTAAGACAATCCAAGATTATCAAAAAAGACATGGCGTGAGTGGAGGTATTGAGGTCTTTGAAAATGGAGCACAATTATGATCCTTTGATAGGAGGGCAAGGAGCATGCTAGTTACTTCCACAATGCAATGTGAATATGTATATATATGGGATGATTTTTGATCCTTTTTATCCTTTATGTATACTCCCTTTTTCTTATTTTTTTATTTATTGGTTTCAAAGTACTTAAAGGATGGGTTTTCTGTGTTTTGTTTTTCTTTTGTAATGATTTATGTGTCTTTGAGAAAGTTTTTATATGATTGTATTTATTAAATTCATAAAAAACCCTTGGCTTGGAAGGTTTGGTCTAAACTGGCGACATCCGATAGTGGTAAGAAACTGAATGTCATAAATGAAAGTAGTCCAATAAGTCCTTAAAGTCACGTCCCACCAAGTCGGGGGTTTAGCCAAGTACAAGACCCCTTGAGACTTGTAGCAATTCTGCGATTGTACGCGCTTAATCTGAACAGCAGACTAATCAATAGCCCTGATTTGAGAAAGGTCCTTGGAGGACCGAAACACGTGTCATCAACGTTAAGGGCAATTTTTTCTGAAAAATAAAAAATAAAAAATATAAAATTAAAAAAATAAGTCTCGTGTGCAAGAATCAGGCGCAGTCTCCTCCCAGGTCACCTATACTTCATTGTATTTATTAAATGTTTGTTTTGAAAGGTTAATTAATTAGCCAACCAAAATAATAAAATAAAAATAAATAAAAAAATAAAAAGGAACTAGAGGGGGTCCTAAGTAAAGAGAGGAGCACTAAAGAAGATGCAGAAACCATACTTAAATTACAACAGAAATGCATGAGGTGCTGGGAGAGACTATGTAACCTCAATTACAAAAAATATGCAGAAAGACAGCATGCGGGAGGGGACAAACCGGGGAGGCTATTAGCATGGTTATATAAAAGCCACACCCCCAGGACCATAATTCGAGAAATACTGAGGGAAGATGGGCAAACAGAGGACACTCAAGAGGGCGTGAACCGGGAGTTCCTGAGATATTACAAACAGTTATATGGAGATGCAGAATGGAGTGACCGAGGGATAATACAGGCAGTATTAGAAGACATAAACATGCCGAAAATGAGTGCAGAAGAGCGAGATACATTGGATGCCCCCGTAACTCTAGAGGAGCTGGAAGCGGTGATACGGCAGCTGCCCACTAGCAAGACCCCAGGCCCTAGTGAATTTTATAAAGTGTATAGTGAGGAGATTCTCCCCCCACTTTTGGAGATGCTGAACAAATTATATGACATAGAGAAATTGCCAGAATCTCTAAGAGAGGCGATTATTGTCCCTCTCCCCAAACCCAATAAGTTGAGCAAAGATTGTGGCTCATATAGGCCGCTGTCGATGCTCAACCAAGACAGTAAAATACTCACAGCGGTACTAGCAAACAGAATGAAAAGGATAATTGATAAACTCATACATCCAGACCAGATATGTCCCTCACAGGAACATATCCGAAAACCTTCGGCGGCTGCATCGAGTCATAGAACACACCAAAGGGGACTCGAGTGAGATAGCGATAGTATCACTAGATGCAATAAAAGCATTCGATTCGGTTAAATGGCCATGGCTTATGGCCGCTCTGGCCAACTATGGGATCGGTCCAGGTTACTTCTGGTGGGTCAAATTACTATATAGTGCACTGCTGGCCAGAGTTCAGACAGGAACGATAATATCAGAGAAGTGGCAACTCAGCAGAGGCACTAGACATGGATGTCGGTTGTCCCCTATGTTATATATATTGGCACTAGAACCGTTGGCAATACACCTGAGGCAGCAATATGACATAATAGGAATAAACATTAAAGAGGAGCCGCACCTCATCTCATTGTATGCAAATGACATATGCTCTATCTACGATACCCCGAAGAGAACCTCCAGTATATCCTGGAGGTGATGGAATGATTTACCTCGCTATCTGGTATAGCGGTGAACCCAAAAAAGTCATCCATGTTCCCGCTGGGCAGGTATGTGGGGATCCCACAAGATCAGCTACCAATCCTACAAATACCATGGGAGACAAATACGTTCAGATACCTGGGGATAAACGTTTACCACATGGTGGAGGCGGAACATCAACACAATACGAGTTGGTGGTAAGGGGCATAGAAAACTGCATGAGGTTCTGGGAGAAAGTCCCCCTGGCAATGATGGGGAGGGGTACGATGCAGAAAATTGTAGTCCTGCTGAGATTATTGCACTACTTTGGGAACATACCATATTTGATACCAAGGCGATTCTTTATCAAACTACATAGCATTTGTAGGGACTTCCTCTGGAAGGGGGGGACCAGAAATAGAATAGAATAGAATAGAATAGCCCTCTGGAAGCTGCAAAACATGCATGAAAGAGGGGGCATTAAAATACCAAACTATGAGATTTACTATTTAGCTAGCCAGTTACAATATGTGGCCAAATGGCTATCAGAAGACCCGACTGCAGAATCTAGATTATTGAGACTAGAATGTGCCCTGTTCTTCCTGAAAGAGATAATATGGCTGCCCGAAAAGGAGATGAATGAACGCTCAGAGATGCTAACGTTGGGATGGAAGGTGTGGCGTAGGGCTTGTCAGGTTATGGAGAACCCACCCTGTGCTCCCTGCAAGCGCCACTAGTAGCACTAACGAGGGCAGATGAACAGTTAATGAAGACGATTAGAAAACACTGGGAGCCGGTGGGGATAGCAACAATAGGGGATGTAATTCAAGAAGGGGAGATCAAGGAGTTTGGGATGCTTGTGGAGGAAACGGGGTTGCATGGCGGGCAACATATCACATATGCTAGAAAGAGGAAGCAGATCAAAGAGACATGGTCAGAAATGGTACTAGAGGAACTACCGAATGCCGCCATAGAAACAATGTATGACATAGCAGGAGGAGGGCACGAAATATCTAGAATATATGAGCTATTGTTGTCCAAAGCGGAGAAGGAAGTGTTACAACTAAGACAGGACTGGGAAGAAGATATGGGCACTCCTATGAGTGACAGGATGTGGCAACAAGCCCAAAGATATCACAAGAAAGTATTGAGGAATGCGAGATTACAGCAGATACAGTTATACATAACCCACAGGGCATACATAACCTCCCAAAGGATAGCCAAATTCAAAAACGTGGATAGGCAAATGTGTCCTAAATGTGGAGAAGCGAATGCTGGGATGGTGCACATGTTCTGGGCGTGCCCAGAGATTGGTAAATTCTGGGAAGAAGTAGCCCAGAGACTCGACGTAATGGGGGTCAAGATAAATATTGAGTCGGCATGGGCATGTATGATGGAAGGGTTCCCCAGATCACGCAAATTAAAACATGTAAGTAAGTTGAAGGACCTGGCGTATATACTTGCAAAGCGCAGGATTGCTATGGGGTGGAAGGCATGCCAAATACCAAGAATAGAGGTCTGGTGGAAGGACCTCCAGAAATGGACGGAGGCGGAAACAGCGGTATGGCAAGATGCCAGTAATACTGGTGGGGAGGAGGAAATGGGAACCCTGATGGCCTGGTAACAGTTAGTGGCTACATTGTATGGGCCAGCCCAGGACTGGTCAAGCGACCAGGACTCAGTTGTGGACATAGAGGAGGAATCCCTTCCGCATGAAGTAGTTGCAGAGCACGCGATGGAGTAAGCCCGTGAGGGGGGAGGGAATGGGGATGCAATTGACATTCAGTGTTCAGTGTGAAACCCAGAGCATAATTCCATGCAATGTAAGTTTTGTTTGTTTGTTTTGAAAAATTGTCTCCAGATGACTACCTTTTCTTTTCTCCCAAGTCCTGTTGTTTAAGGTTATTTTCTGGGCCCAGGATAGACATATTCTCAAAATTCCACATGTACAGATTGGCCACATCAGGTGCAAAAGTGGCACCCATACTCACGCCCCTTAGTTGTTTGTTCAACTGTTTCTTGAATAAAAAGAAATTTTCGCTCATCGCTAGCCGGACGCATTCAAGGATGAACCCTGTCGGTGATGAATGGGGAATGGTACGTGTATTCAGCAGTGAGCCAAGGACATCCAGGCATTGCATCTGGGGGATGGATGTATATAATGACTCCACATCCATTGTGGCAAGGATGTCTTCTTTGTCAATCCTGATGTCATTTATGATGTTGATCATGTTGGCAGTGTCCTTGATATACGCAGACATCTGTTACGCTCACCTGGCTCCCACAGAGGCGTCGATCTGGACTGGACTGCTGCGGTCTCCACCAATGTAACGCATAGGGCCGAGATGACGGACTGGACTGGCCCACCTAGCTTCGTTTGCTTGGCCCGTAGAAATATTCTTCTGCAAGTGGAGAAAGGGAATTAACCACTCGTAGAGTTGAGCGTAAATCCCCCCACCCCGCTGTTCTCCCCACTGATCACCTTGGATGTTCCCTCTTATAGTCTCACCTGATGATTTGAAAAGATGAGCTCTCCATCCTGCAGTGAGCACAGGGGCGCGTAGATAACCAGTTGCTTCACTGGCTCGAAGGAATTGGTGAGTTCCAGGACAATATTGACTCCGATATTCCCGGCAAGACGCCATAAGTATGTAGTTTGTAAGAGTTCAAATGCCTGACTTTCATTCTTGTCCGATTCCTTGCAGGTTACAGCTTGACCCTACTGAAGAGTTCCTCATGGCAACCGGTAATGTTCTGGTAAAGATTTGTATTATCCAACACAGTTCGATAAAATACTGTCCATATGTACCCTGTTACTTTCTCCCTTATTCAGGCGCTGAGAGAAAGTATGTCTCGGGGAATAATGCCTCTGGCGGTAAAATCAGGTAAGTCTTTTGTGGTGAGGAGGGTTCCCCTTGTTAGTCCCTTTTTTCATCTTGCTGTCCTTTTGTTTCCCCTTAAGGGCCGGGGTTCGGCTAGGATGCAGTGGAAGCTGAGCCGACCCGTGAAGAAGAATAGTACCCACGGTGGTAAAATCAGGTAAGTCTATGGGGGGTATTCCTCTGTGTATTCCCTTGGCTCACCTTGCTGTTCTTGTCTTCTCCTTAGGTGCCGGAGTGCGGCGGTAACATGCAGGAGGATGCGGTGAAATGTGAAGATGCTGCGAAGGCCGGTGAGTTCAGCGCGGCGCTGCCGCAGGCGAGGCGACGTGCATAAAATAACTTCTTTCTTCCAGCTTGAAGGCGCGATGGATCGGGAATTCAGGTAAGGATCAAAGGTATTGCTCTTGTTCTAACCTTTTCTCCTTCTTTCTCCCTTTTTCTAGGAGCTCCAAACTCGAGGCTGGCGTGGCAGAAGACTGGATGCAGACTTGCAGGCACGGTGAGCGTTACGCTGCTGGATGCAGAATAACACGAAGCGTGTGCTGCTCTTCGGGCGTTATTTAAATAGCCTCCAAAGAAGTCCCAGGTAAGTATTCCTCCCCAGCCTCACCCGAGTAAAAAAGTAGTCCCTAGGTAAAACAGTCCCTTCCAAGCCTTGTTTGGCTTGGAGCACTTGCAGCATGGTCTGCAACAGGTAAGTTTGCAGCATCGTCTGCAACAGGTAAGTTTGCAGCATGGTCTGCATCAGGTAAATTTTAATCTATGAGCCTGGCGCCTATGGCGCCAGGACCGACTCTCCATATGAGCCTGGTGCCATAGGCGCCAGGACTGCAACCAAATAGCCCCTAGCGGGGGTTGTTGGGCTTGCTTGGGGTAACTTGATGCCTGCTTCCGGGGTTGCTGGACTTGGTCTGGGTCCCCGGGGGTAGGCATCATGACAGCACTCCCCCCCAAGGCCCCTCCTAAAGTCATTCTTCCCTGTGGTTTCGGTTTGTCTGGGAAATTTCTGTGGAATTCTTTCACCAATCGGGTTGCATGAACATGGTCACTAGGTTCCCATGACCTTTCCTGTGGTCCGTAACCTTTCCAGTCGATTAAATAAAAAAGTTTTGACTTTATCAGCTTGGAGTCCAGGATGTTCTTAACTTCAAATTCGGGTTCTCCGTCTACAAGGATGGGGTCTGGTGGCTTGGTAGTCTTGTCCCTGGTTGTACTGGCTTCAAAAGTGACACATGAAAGACGGGATGAATTTGCATATTAGCAGGTAAGTCCAACTTGACAGCCACCGAGTTGATAATGGCCTTAATAGAGTAAGGTCCCAAATATCTGGGGTTAAAGGTCTGTGTTCCCTTTAGAGGTATATGTTTTGTGGCTAACCATACTTGGTCCCCTATTTGGTATTGTGGAGAATCACTTCTATGCCGATCAGCATCTTTCTTGTATATTTCTTTCACCTGTTTTAAATGTGTAGTTGCTTCCTTAAAGGCTTGTGTAATCGTAGTGTGCAGATGGTCCCCTGCGGGCATTTCTAAGTCTTGGGGTGAGTCAAGGTATGAGGTTCGAGGATGGTGCCCATATAAGGTATAAAAGGGGCTTTGTCCAGTTCCAGAGTGTACTGAATTATTGTATGCATATTCGGCGATCCAAAGAATGTCTTTCCAATTACTCTCCATCTGATGTAACATACAACACAGGTATTGTTCGAGAGTCTGGTTGGTCCTCTCCGTTTGACCATCGGTCTGGGTGTGGTGACTGGTCGATAACCTCACATCGATTTGTGCCAATTGACAGCTTTTTTTCCAAAAATGTGAAATGAATTGACTGCTGCGGTCAGAGACCAACACGGACGGAAATCCATGTATGTGAACAATGTTTTCGAGGAATTCTTTGGCCAGGATTGAGGCTGAAGGTAGTCCTTTTAAAGGAATAAAGTGGGCCATCTTGGAAAAAAGATCCACAATAACTAGAATGGTGTTAAACCCATTACAAGGAGGTAGATCGGTAATAATGTCTAACGATAAGGTGTGCCATGGTGTAGGCGGAATGACTAAAGGTTGTTAGAGTCCAGCTGGTTTTTTCTTTTGACTTTTGTTTTGGGTGCAAATGCCACAAGACATCACAAATGATTTAATATCCTTTCGCCAGGTGGGCCACCAGAATTGTCTTTTAATTTTAGCTTCAGTTTTTGCAATACTTGGGTGCCCCTCCATTAGGGTATCATGATAACGGGAAATGACTACCTCTTTTAGTTCCTTGTGTGGCAGAAATAGCCGCCCTTGGTAATAAGGCAGATCATTGGTGACAGAGTAGTCCGGGCCTTTCTTTACCCTGTCCTGCAGGGCTGTAGGATCGAAGAGTTGCTGGATCTTTACCTGAATGTCCTCTAGTGTCTGTAGAGTAGTCATGCCAAGAATCCTTTGATTGGAAATTATAGGTACTGGTTCTGGGTTCACTTCTGCCTCTCCCATCCCTATTCGGGATAAGGCGTCTGCTTTACCATTCTTACAACCTGGTCGATAGGTTATCACGAAATCGAACTCGGCAAAGAACAATGCCCATCGGAGTTGACGTGACGATTGGGCCTTGGCTGTTTTTAAATACTGTAAGTTCCGGTGATCTGTGATCACAGTAATGGTATGCATGGCACCGAGAAGATAGTGCCGCCAAAGCTTGAAGGCGGATTTAATGGCTAATAACTCCTTGTCGGTAACCGCATAGTTTAACTCGGGTGCCGAGAACTTTCTGCACCAAAATTCTACTGGGTGAAGCTGGCCAGTTTCAGGGTCCTTTTGAGACAGGACAGCTCTCATGGCTAGACTGGATGCATCAGTTTCCACTATGTATGGAAGTTCAGGGCGCGGGTGCTTTAACACAGGTGCAGACGTGAATTTCGCTTTCAGCTCTTGGAAGGCATTTTCAGCTTCTTCAGTCCACATAAAGCGTTTATTTTTTCGCAAGAGTGCTGTGATGGGATGTACGACATGTGAAAAATCTGGGATGAATCTGCGGTAGAAATTGGCAAAGCCGAGCATGCTTTGTACTCCTTTAACTGAACTTGGTGATGGCCGCTTAAGGATTGCGTCCACCTTTCGTGAGTCCATTCGGACTCCCTTTGGGGTCAGGATAAACCCAAGGAATTCAACTTCTGTGGCATGAAAAACGTATTTTTCTAGTTTTGCATATAGTTTATGCTGGCGCAATTTCTCAAGGACTGCTCGGACGTGCTTCACATGGTCAGATACTGAAGAGGAGTATACTAGAATATCATTGATATACACGACCACACAAACGTCAATGAGTTCACGAAGGACATCGTTCATGAAGTATTGGAAGGCTGCTGGTGCATTGCACAACCCGAAAGGCATCACCTGGTATTCGAATAACCCATACTTAGTTCGGAAAGCACTCTTCCATTCGTCACCCTCTTTTACACGTACCAGATGGTATGCCCCCCGGAGATCTAATTTAGTGCATATACAAGCGACCTTCACTTGGTCTAGTAGTTCAGGGATCAGAGGCAACGGGTATCGGTTCTTAACAGTTATCTGGTTCAATGCGCGGTAGTCTATGCACGTTCTGAGGTCACCTTCCTTTTTGGGTACGAAGAACAAAGCTGAAGATGCAGGGGACTTGGATGGGCGAATAAAGCCATTGGCAAGGTACTGGTCTAAGTATTGTCGTAGGTGAAGGTTCTCAGGTTCCGTAAGGGCATAGATCCTGCTACAAGGGGGTTGTGCACCGGGTATGAGATCGATTTGACAATCGTATGATCTGTGAGGAGGTAAGGTGTTTGCCTGTTCCTTTTGGAAGACATCCTGGAACTCTTGGTATTCTGGAGGTAGTTGCACGACTGCTGTGGTTACTGTGGCCATCCCTGCGTTCTGATTTTTCTTTGGGTAACAGGTTTGTGCACAATCCGGGAAGGTTATTCTCTTCTCTCGCCAATCAATACAAGGATTATGTGTTTCCAACCAAGGTATCCCCAGTATTATCTGGAACTGTGGGGCTTTGATTAGATCAAACACAATAGTCTCTCGATGCCCATCCTGACCCAATAGTGTCATCTCTGCAGTGGAATGAGTTACAGGCCCAGAGGCAATTTCAGTTTCATCGACTGTGGTGATCACATCTGAGGTGTTTTTTCGGCAGAGAGGTAGATTCATCCTGGAAGCCAATTCATAGTCCACATAGTTTCCTATGGCCCCGCTATCAATGTATGCCCTTACTGCGTGCATACGCGATGGCTGCCCTGGATCTACGAGGACCATTGGTATGATGAAATGTGAGGTCTGAGTATCCTTCTTCAAGCTCGGCAAGCGGACCTCAATGCTTGTCGGGCGTGGTCGTTTCCCGAGTCTGACTCCATATGGCTTTTATCAGCAGCTCCTACCACCTTCTTGGGTGGTTTTACAGGGCAATCCCATAGAAAATGTCCAGAAGTTCCACAATATAGACACAATTGCATTTGCCGTCTCCTTTCTCTTTCCTTCTGGGTTAAGGGTCCTTTAACCCCTCCGATTTGCATGGGTTCTGAAGCATCTGCTCCTTTGGGGTTAGCCTGGGTTTTGACCAACACCCGATTCTCAAACTTGGCTCGATCAGCCTTTCTGTTCTGAAGTCTGTGATCTAACTGGACCACTAAGTCTATATATTCAGCGCAGTTTTGAGGTGGGTTCACGACTTGAGCCAAGACATCCTTGAGTTCTCCTCGAAGCCCTCAATGAAATAACGTAATTCGTTTTACCTCAGGCCATCCAGTTTCCACTATTAACCTATTAAAGGTCACAATGTAGGATAGAAGGTCCTGGTTACCCTGTCGTAGGGACAAAAGTTCGTTATCCAGGACCTGTCCTTGGGAGTGCCGGGCAAATAGTCTTTCCATGCTAGTTTGACAGCCCTGTAAATTCCCCAAGAATTGGGTCATCCTGAGTAACTAGTGGAATTGACCAATCAGCTGCACTGCCGCTGAGATATGACAATACAAAGGCTACCTTGGCTTGATCGTTTGGGAAGGCTCCAGGTCTGCATAAAAAGTGCAAGCGGCATTGGTTCATAAACACGGCGAACCTTTTGGGATCTCCGGCAAAGCGTTCGGGTGGGGCTAATGGAATATGTCCTGGTAGGTTTATTTGCACAGGGTTACTCGATAACACAGGAGCTGGATTTCCCCCGGGGTGCTTGTCCAGCCTGTGCTTGTCCAGCCTGGCTTTGCAATAGTTGCCTAGCAAGATCATCAGTTTGCTCCTTTGACAAAATCAGTTCTCTCCTAAGAGCGTTGGTTTCTTGACGGGCGGAATGCACTTCAGCCCTCAGTTCCCCTAGTAATTGGGCCAATTGGTCAGTCTCTGAGGTATCCATAACGCCCGGGTGGGAATTTGTGGGTAGGCTTCGCGTTCTGTTACGCTCACCTGGCTCCCACAGAGATGTCGATCTGGACTGGACTGCTGCGGTCTCCACCAATGTGACGCGTAGGGCCGAGATGACGGACTGGACTGGCCCACCTAGCTTTGTTTGCTTGGCCCATAGAAATATTCTTCTGCAAGTGGAGAAAGGGTATTAACCACCCGTGGAGTTGAGCGTAAATCCCCCCACCCCGCTGTTCTCCCCACTGATCACCTTGGATGTTCCCTCTTATAGTCTCACCTGATGATTTGAAAAGATGAGCTCTCCATCCTGCAGTGAGCGCAGGGACGCATAGATAACCAGTTGGTTCACTGGCTCGAAGGAATTGGTGAGTTCCAGGACAATATTGACTCCGATATTCCCGGCAAGACACCGTAACTATGTAGTTCGTAAGAGTTCAAATGCCTGACTTTCACTCTTGTCTGATTCCTTGCAGGTTGCAGCTTGACCCTACTGAAGAGTTCCTCGTGGCAACCGGTAATGTTCTGGTAAGGATTTGTATTATCCAACACAGTTCGATAAAATAATGTCCATATGTACCCTGTTGCTTTCTCCCTTATTCAGGCGCTGAGAGAAAGTATGAAGTCTCGGGGAATAATGCCTCCGGCGGTAAAATCAGGTAAGTCTTTTGTGGTGAGGAGGGTTCCCCTTGTTAGTCCCTTGTTTCACCTTGCTGTCCTTTTGTTTCCCCTTAGGGGCCGGGGTTCGGCTAGGATGCAGTGGAAGCTGCGCCGACCCGTGAAGAATAGTACCCCCGGTGGTAAAATCAGGTAAGTCTATGGGGGGTGTTCCTCTGTGTATTTCCTTGGCTCACCTTGCTGTTCTTGTCTTCTCCTTAGGTGCCGGAGTGTGGCGGTAACATGCAGGAGGATGCGGTGAAATGTGAAGATGCTGCAAGGGCCGGTGAGTTCAGCACGGCGCTGCAGTAGGCGAGGCGACGCGCATAAAATAACTTCTTTCTTCCAGCTCGAAGGCGCGATGGATCGGGAATTCAGGTAAGGATCAAAGGTATTGCTTTTGTTCTAACCTTTTCTCCTTCTTTCTCGCTTTTTCTAGGAGCTCCAAACTTGAGGCGGGCGTGGCAGGAGACTGGATGCAGGCTTGCAGGCACAGTGAGCGTTACGCTGCTGGATGCAGAATAACGCAAAGCATGTGCTGCTCTTCGGGCGTGGTTTAAATAGCCTCCAAAGTAGTCCCACGTAAGTATTCCTCCCCAGCCCCACCCGAGTAAAAAAATAGTTCCTAGGTAAAATAGTCCCTTCCAAGCCTCGTTTGGCTTGGAGCTCTTGCAGCATGGTCTGCATCAGATAAGTTTGCAACATGGTCTGCATCAGGTAAGTTTTAATCTATGAGCCTGGCGCCTATGGCGCCAGGACTAACTCTCCATATGAGCCTGGCGCCATAGGCGCAGGACTGCATCCAAATAGCCCCTAGCGGGGGTTGTTGGGCTTGCTTGGGGTAACTTGATGCCTGCTTCCGGGGTGGCTGGTCTTGGTCTGGGTCCCCGGGGGTAGGCATCATGACAGCATCTGCTGTATATCAAGGACAAGAACTGTATTCGGAGAAAAGTTAGTCATCTGGAAACTCTTTATCGAGGTCTGGAGAGGTTCGAGTGAATCCCTCACTTCATTTTTTGACTGCATCAATACCTGTGACCCAAATATCAAGTTCACCATGGAATGGGATCACCAGCAAGTGAGTTTCTTAGATCTGATGATCCAGAAAAATGACACATTACTAGAGACTACACTCTTTAGGAAGAAAACAGACAAGGATAGTCTTTTACACTACTCAAGTTTCCATCCGAGCGGATTAAAACAAAATTTACTATATGGCTAATTCCTACGGATTCAAAGAAATTGTTGCAACTTGAACGAGCTTCAAGATCATGCCAATATCCTAAAAGAAAGATTGGTGGTCAGGGATTACCCTAAAAGACTTGCGAAACAACATTACAAGAGAGCGGCGAACACACACCGAGATATATGCCTTGCATCCAGAGTGAGACCAGACAATGACAGACTTATCTGTGTGTCCACGTATTCACCAGTAAGCAATGCACTCAAAAAAAGTATAAACAAAAACTGGCATCTAGTGAAACAGATGGGGACTCTGGCTAAAAAACATTATTTGCTTTCAAACGGAACACGAATTTAAGACAAAAATTGGTCCACACTTACATCGAGATGGAAGCGGACCAGACAGTGAGAAACTAATGGGGTCAACCACCCATAGTTGGACACTATAAGTGCGGCAACTGCGCTGCCTATCCATTCACAGAGATAAGGCAATCATTTGAACATGGCAAAGTGAAGTGGAAGATGAAAGGACATACAAACTGTCTCACTAAAAATGCTGTATACATAATCATGTGTCCATGCAACATGATATATGTGGGCAAAACAACACAACAAGTCTGTCAACGCATTTCAGAACATCAATCGTGTGTACGTAATAAAATTGCGGACAAACCCCTTGTTCACCACTTTAATATGATGGGACATACGGACCGTGACATCAGATGGTTTGTTTTACAACCATCAGAACACCAATGAGAGGAGGAAACATGTCAACCATGTTATATCGGGCTGAGCAGAGATGGATTTATTCCCTGGATACTGGTAAACAGGGTCTGAATGTTTCGATCGAGTGGAACAAATTGGTAGTATCATGAACTACCAGTGTTTTCCTAACTCAATATTGAACCACCTCTCTAGTAGCATCCAGTAAGGAGTGATGTGCATCACTATCTCCCTTTGGGGTTTACCCTGTGCCACAACCATCCAGTGGTTTCATGTGATCCAATATAGGCACAGGAGCTTTATCACCCGCAATGGGACTGGTGGTGTTACGCTCACCTGGTCTCTGCGGGGCCGTTGGGGCACGGTTGCAGCCCTCCCTGCAATGCGATAACTCTTGTCTAGCTCTTCCCCTGCGATTAGGCTCTGGACTGCAGCATTAGTAGCACTGCTCCTGCTTAGATATATAAGGGAACGTAAGTATGCCAGTCTACAACCCTGACCCCTTTCTTCCAGACCCTTCCTCCCTAGGCGTGATTTCCGTGAGGATGCGCTGTTCCTGAAAGGCTCATCTGATGATTGTTAATGATGAGCTCTCCGTCCTGCTGCTTCTAGCAGTGGTGCTTGTATAACTGGGGCTGAGTTCCTTCACTGGCCCCTCGCATGTGGTAGTGCAGTCCAGCTGTGACTTGTTCACTTTTCTGCAGGTTCTGTTTCCTCTTTATCTCCTCTTGATGTTTGCTTTCAACCGGCAGTAACTGTGTTGGTATTGTTTGTTCCAGTATTGTTGTAGTTCTGCAAGTTATGTCTCTCTTCTTCTCTCTCCACGTATAGGTGATGCTGCAGACCCGGCAGTTGCTGCCGAGCATGAGACGGGAGCCGGAAAGATGAAGAATGGCTCCACAAAGGTCCGACGACTGGTAAGTAGTCTTTTAGGGATGCACGCTATGATTTACTGCGGCGCGACCTTCAGTCAAATTGTTGATGAATGTTCTAACCTTGTTTTTTCGTTTCCTTCACAGAGTCCAGCTTCGAAGGTGAAGAGCGCGCTGAGCTGGGAAGTCAAAAACAGGATCGCTGGTTCCAGAGGACGCACACGAAGATGGAAGGATGGACGTCGGTTTCCAAGGTAAGAACATGCAGGTAAGGTGCTAGAATCCAAGAGGTAAGTCTGCTGACCCAGGCGGCGGTGAGCGTTACGTTGCACGCGAATGTAAGTTAACGCAAAACACTGGCCTTGGAAATGGAGCAGCTTACATAGCTGAGCTCCTGTGGCCACGCACACTTGTCCTGGTCTGCCTGCCATGCCTTGCTCCTCCTAATATCTGCAAGTGCAGCTCAACCCAAGGGAATGGGAAACGCCCAAACTGTACGCACGCGGGCCCGTGGTTAGCACGTGGAAAGAAATAAAGCATTCTGGTCCCATAAATAAATGTTCCTGATTATATTTGTGCATGAGCCTGTCGCCAAAGGCGCCAGGACTGAGTCCAGCCGGGCCCCCGGTGTTTGTACATCCCAAAGGGACGAGAATGGGTTAAGTGCTGCATTGTCCCCATCACCTGGTGGTGTGGGGCCTGTGTCCTGAAGCCAGTGACCATGATAGCACTCCCCCTCAAGGCCCCTCTCAAGGGTGGTCCTCCTCCTGGTCCTGGCTTGGTGGGGTTGTTGCGATGGAATTGCTTGATCAGTCGTGGAGCATGAATATGTTCAGAGGGTTCCCAGATTCGGTCTTTAGGCCCATAGCCTTTCCAGTCTATAAGATAGTATAGCTTAGACCTGACTATCCTGGAATCAAGGATAGTTTTGACTTCATATTCCGGTTCTCCTTCCACTATTTCGGGATCTGGTGGAGTATTGATTTGCATACCTGGTTTCATTGGTTTTAGGAGAGATACATGAAATACCGGTTGGATTTGCATGTGGGATGGCAGTTCAAGCTTCATGGCAGCAGGATTGATTACTGCCTTGATAGTATAGGGTCCCAAGTATCTGGGACGGAAGGCCCTCTGTCCTTTCAGAGAAATGTTTCTGTACGCTAACCAAACTTTATCTCTGACCTGGTAATTTGGAGCTTACCCTCGGTGCCGATCCGCAAACTGCTTCTGTTTTTCTTTATCTCTGGCCAGATGTTCTGCTGCTTCTTTAAGAGGCTGAGTGATGGTTTTGTGCAGAGTCTTCACTGCTGGCATTTCCAACGCCTCGAGCTGATCAAAAACGGATGTCCGTGGGTGCCGTCCGTGTACGATGTAGAATGGACTTTATCCCGTACTGGTGTGGATGGAATTGTTGTATGCATATTCCGCTAACCAAACTAGGTCTTTCCAAGTATCTTCGGATTATTGCAACATACATCTCAAATATTGCTCTAGAGCCTGCTTGGTCGGTTCGGTCTGGCCATCTGAGTCCAGCCGGGCCCCCTGTGTTTGTACATCCCAAAGGGACGAGAATGGGTTAAGTGCCACATTGTCCCCATCACCGTGGTGTCCTGGAGCCAGTGATCATGACAGGCGGCTGCCGATCCACTCACATCTATGTCACTTAAAGGACACTCCTAGCCCACTCCACCATTACCGGGTGGGGGATCTAATTGACCATACACTGAGTGTGTACCTGGTGCGTGTCTATTAACTATACATTCACTCTTTCATATGTGGGACCAAAACTCAGTTCTGAAAAAATAAGTCTATTTTTCAAAAACATGGTTTCTTGTCGGGATAATCTCATTCCGAGATCCGATGGTGGATCACACCCCACCCTTCGCCCATTAAGGGGCGCACCGATTCATTTGGCATGGGCTTGCTGTTAAGCTCATTCTGAGCCACATAGACCATGTTCACTAATTGCACTATTTTGTTTTTGCATTCAGAGTTGAAGTAGACCGTCCAGGTTCCCCGTGGGGAACCACAGTCCTCTTTCTAGCCTGAGTGAGGCTTTTTATGGAGAATGGTGGCCATGCCCATGTTTCCTGTGCCTGAACCAAGGGCGCCGTGCAGCTCGGCCCCGTATGGTGTAGAAGGTGCATTTTGAGCTCCTGTGAATTTTGAGGCTAGCGCTGCTACCTCGGGTGAGTGTACCATTAATATTGCTGCCTGTAGATTCAGTATTCTGGTCTCTGTGACATGTTCGCCCTACGGCGGCCGTCAATATTTGTTTACTAAAATGGACGGCAATATCTCCATGAGATGAGCAGTGCTGATAGATGTACTCTTCCGCCTCGGGACATTTTTGATCGTCGGCGGCGGTGTGGAAGTGACTATAGAGATGGACAGCAAACTTGAATTTTAAGGAGTGCTGAACACAGAATGGACAGGTTGATTCTACGGCGCGTGTATTTGTGTACTTTGATTGAATATTGAAATAGACAGCAAGCTCACCTTCACACGAGCCTCGCGGCAGTATGCCTACATAGGCGTCACTGCAGGTAGGGATGGTTGTGTGTCTAATTGGGCAGGTGATCTGTATGAATATGCCGCAGGCGCCTTTATGTAGCACGTCGTTGATGGCTACTGTAGGCACTAAGATGGTGTTTATTTAGACATTCAGACCTACACCAAATAGCATTATATTGTGGACCGGACTTTCAACATTGCACAAGCAGGTTCTAATAAGCTCAGTTGCTTTTTTGACTAGAACCCACAGGAGATCAACACCACGGATGTCGGATACATGCAACAGCGTCCATACTAGGAACCTACCGGCATCCAACCGTGACACCACTATATGTGAGTTTGGCGCCATGTCTCTGCATTCGTGAGGACAGAGGACTGCGTTGCCAGCTGCCCATCTAATTGATTCCAGCAGCTTTGACTCCATGCATTCCCACTAAGTTTCCCTCCAGTTGGTCTCCGTCTGGAATTGATCCACTGTGTGATGACAAACCCTGGGAGACTACAAAGGATATAATCTGTAGAAAAAAAAGGAACCGGGTCCTGTTGGGCGACTACATTATACAAAATGAGTATGTGTATTTGACGCTATGGAATAATGGTGATCTGCTGACGAACCTTATTAAGGTGAGCTTGTGTTCTCACTTTTGTTTAAGGTTTCTTTGATTCTATGTCAAGCGGAGGCGAGCATTATGCTTCATCTTCTCATTTATTAGCTCTTTTATTAGCTCTCCAGCAGTTTCAACAAATCAATAAAATGTCCAACTTTTCATTGAAAACAAACATTTGTTTGTTTGTCTTGCTGTATTTTCCTGCTTATCAGCTGATCACTCTGTATGCCGTGTTTTTTCTAATACAAGAAGCTTGGTTTACCCATCAGTTTGTGGCTAATTTCCTTATTTGCTGCATGCCGAAGCTGAGGCCAAAGTGACCCCTGGGGAATTACTGCTTTAGCTACCACAGCGACAATGCCGAGAACATGATCTGCAAAATGCTGATGGTGCATACCAACTGCAGAAAGGTTTAAGATAAATGTATCCAGGAGAAAGAGCTGAACTTAGACAAAGTTATAAAGATCACCCTAGCGGAGAAAGACACCTTGTGCAGGTGAAAAGAAATGTCGGGAATGTGCCAACCAGCGATGTATCTGCGGTGCAATGGAACAGGAAGGACGTTCCTGATGACACAGGGTGAAAAAGAGGGATCCCCTGAAGTGTTATAGGTGTACTAGCACAAAGAACCTCGCAAATGATAAGTAGTGTCCTGCGAGGAGCAAAGAATGCTCGAACTGCAGGAGGTTCGGCCACATCGCAATAGCCTACAGATGAAGGGGAAGGACAGCCACATATATTGAAGGCGATGGAGGCGCAAGTGAAGATGAGGGCTATGATAGGCCGACCGTCATCATGGTGAACAGTTCAAGAGTAAAGAGTGAGAAACCGCATTGTATAATAAAAATGCACAGAAACAAGACCTGAGTAATGGCCAACTCAGGCTACGACTTAACAATCTTGCCCATCCAAACATATAAGAACCTGGTGAGACATCGGACGGTGGGCGTCACAAGAACTAAACATAAACCAAGGGTTTTCGGAGGAGCGTCAGTGGATCTGTTGGGCTACATCAAGGCAAATATAGAATTCAAATGCAGACAGACTACAACCAAAAATGTATTCTCGGAAGAGGGTCCGGCATTGTTGGGGTGGATCGACCAGCACAAGCTAAATATAAGGCTGGATCCCAGCACCGATGATCAAGTGCTTTCGGTTAAAAAAGGAGGAGAATCAGTGTTGAGGGAAGACTTTCCTGCCCTATTTTCGGAAAAACCAGGGAAAATAAAAACGAAGTCCACAAAATTCGGCTCAAGCCCAATGCTGTGCCCATCAAACACAAATTGCTGCTGGTGCCGGCAACTGCAAGAAGTGCCTTACATGCCCAACTAGATAAAATGGTCAAGCAATGTACCATTGAGGCGGTGGAGTCCTCTGAGTGGCTGAGTCCAGAGATACTTATCAAAAAGCAGCAGGAAAATGGTATAAGAGTTTGTATCCACATGCGCAGCTTCGACATGGAAGTGATAACCAACAGCTACCCTCTACCCAGGACTAATAAACTAATTCCTATGATGAAAGAAGCAAAATACTTTCCAAAGCTAGATATGCATAATACGTACCATCAGGTAAATCTGCACAAAGAGTCCAGAGCACTCACAGCGTTTATCACACCCTTTGGCACATATCAATACACTCACATGCCACTTGGGTTGTCATCTGCCACCTCGGCATGCCAAAGGATGATGGATTCCCTGTTGCGCTATGTGGGGAATGGGTCGTACCTTCAGGATGACATTCTTATCTATGCAGAAGATATTGAAACTCACAACAGAGTATTGAGGAAAGTATTAGAGTAGCTACAAGGAGCAGGAGTGCACCTGAGATATGAAAAGTGTGTAATGAAAGCCAAGGAAGTGGAATATCTGGGATACAGGATCTTGAGATCTTGAGGGAATGTGTCCGTCCCAAGAAGGACCTCCTGCAAGCCATAGTCAAGGCCCCAGCACCGAAGTCAAAAGACGAGCTGCGATCCTTCTTGGGACTCGTAGAGTACTAGGCAAAATTCATACCAAGGTTCTCTGAGACTACGGACGTTGAGAGAATTACAGAGGAAAGGGGCAGAGTATGAGTTGTGCCAAGAATAAAAGACTGCATTTGAAGAAGTCAAAACGAGAATAGTCAATGTCTCATGCCTGAAGATATTCAATCCAGCATGGGAGACGTTCATCACCACGGAGGCAAGTGCCTATAGGCTGGAAGCCACACTCACCCAGAAGAAAGGTGACGTTGAACAAATAGTTGTGTTTGCGTCCAAATCACACTCCAATGCAGAAAATAATTACTGCATGCTAGAGAAGGAGATGCTTGCCTGTGCCTGGCCGTGGAATATTTCAGGACGTATGTAAGGGGCATGAAGGTTTGCTTGGTCACCGACCACAAACCCCTTGTTCATATGCTATGTCCAGGAGTCACAAAGACTTCAATTCTGAGACTGGCGCGTATAGCAGTCAAACTTCAAGAATACACCTATGAAATCGTACATATAGCACGGTGGAGGAATGCACAAGTGGGTCAAGTTTAAGGGTACCTGTAAATACCGCAGGTCCTCCAGGTAAGTTATACGTGAAAGTGCAAGAATTGGACATGGGCAAATGAGGCTAGAGAGATCTATTATATATTCAATAAACATTTTTTATATTGACACATTTTTTGTTATTATTTTCACAAAGCAATTTCAATATTGTTTGCTCACATCAATTCACAACTGTTCAACATCTTCTCATTCATCTCACCATCCATACACATTCTCGTACCACACAATAAATGATCACTTTTTATACAAAACAACAGGTGATTGCACCTGTACATAAAAAGCACCTCGATGTACATTTTTGTTACACCTAAAGCAATACTTTGTGTGTTCTTCATAGAATAGCAATATAGCTTATTCACAGGCTATACATATGTTTCGGTCGTGCTGTCATGGCCTATTTCCAATTGGCCCAATGTTCATCAACCTTCAGGATCAAGGTAGACCTACGTTGTGGTCTAACTTAATAACAATATGTGAAAGATGTCTTCTCGAGCAAATCTACAAAATCAAACAAACAGTAACATACCATTACTCTCTAGCCTCTCATTTAACAGCGACACAGATTACTTGTGTGTATACATCACAAATGGTGATACTGGTTGACACTCACCTCCAGCCTTCAGTGATGGGGGTAGTGTCAACGGAGGAGCTTATCCTTCAAGCTTCTAGTGTAAGCAATGAAGATTCCCCCTGCTAATAGCGGAGGGAGCTCTTGATTCTATTAAAGACAAGGAGGCGAGCATTATGCTCCATCTTCTCATTTATTAGCTCTCCAGCAGTTTCAACAAATCAATAAAATGTCCAACTTTTCATTGAAAACAAACTTTTTTTTATTTTTTTTTTACACTTCATTTCCCATCAACCCTAGGTCCCTGTTCCCAGTGTCCTGGTCATGTGACCTAGTCCTTCCTCTTCTTGTAACCTCCTCTTCTTTTCCTGCTCTCCAGATATAAGTACCCTTTTCATCTAGCTGCGTAACTTGACAGCATCTGTATGAGGGTATTGATAGGATTGACTGTATATATGTAAGATTTACATAACTTAATCATATGGGCTGTAAGCGCAGGGACCGCGCAGCGTAGAATTCCGAGATTGTGATAAGGTGTAATTTTATAGTGCGGCGGCCCTGTGCTGCATTTCCAGCACATTAGGGGTTTATCGAAAATTCATTATTTCTATTAGCGATCGTCGCGAAGGAACCAAGAAGGAAGCCTGAGGAGCCTGCCAAGGTCTCCTCTCCTCGCGGGCGCAGGCCGCGAGCGAGGGATTGGCCTCCACCCCTCTGGCGGCGGAGGGCAAAGGCTCCGAGAGCCTGTCAGCACCTGGGAGCCCGCTCGTGGGAGTCGTGACCGCAGCGGTGGCCCCCACCCTTGGAGGGGCAGAGCAGGAGCTTGTGCACAGTCCCGCTCACAGCCCCCTCCCTCGCGGGGGAGGAGCCTAATGCCGTGAGCCTCGGCATTAGGATTGGAGGAGCGCACGGCCCCCTCCTTTGGGAAGGAGGGGCCTAATACGCTCCGTAACGTTTCGCGGGCATTGCGCCCCAGTCTCCTGTCAGTGACAAAAAATTAATTGCTAGCTAAAGATACGGAGACGCCTAAGGAGCGAATTACAGCATATATTGCAGCATTTCCGCTCAGACAGGGCATACCATCAGTACAGTGCCCTACACCGATTAACACAGAAGCTGCTTGACAGCCTAGGTGCAGCCTCAAGAGAAGAGTGAGTAGTGGACGTGCCAATACACCTATACAGGTATTACCAGGCATCTGCCAGCACACAGTATGGCTGAATATGAATGGAGTGAGGAAGAGCAAGAAGCCACATACCCTGAAGATTTGGCTCAAAGCTTCAAAGATGTGCTAGGCGAATCACTCGTAGAGGCAGTGGCTCTTGGGGTTAGACCCCTGCAGGAACGCCTACAGACAATTGAATGTTTCCTGAGCCAAAGAGACAGAGGCACCACACCACGAGCAAGCACGTCCACAAAGGCCGCGCCAGAGGGCCCACAGGGGTGTAGTAAGGCCCAGAAGAGATAAATGACTATCTATATAGACCTATGAATGTTTCGCGCTCCACTAATAACTAAATTATAAGTCTAATGTAATCTGTAAAGGCGTGTCCTTCGGTACTTAGCCCAGGCTAAAAAAGTTACGTAAACAAGGAATACATTTCTGAAAGCTGTTACATCACAGTAAGTACTTTTACCCAAATTGGTATAGTTTAATTAGTGCATTTCCAAGTGGTTATACGATGAAGACCAAAACTTAGAAAGTAAAATAGATGTAATCCAAAGATCCTGATGTAGATAAAACAAAAAAATAGCAATAGTTCCCTGTTCTTGACAAAAAGGATTTGGTTGCACTTGTTGGTTTGCAAATTCAGTACCTCCTGTTAGTTCACAGATGGATTCAGTTATCAGTTAATAGAATGGATATACTGAGTCACTGTTACTTCACAGTTTAAGGTTGACTGAGTTTTTGGGGTTGAATGCTTTCAATCACTGTTACTTCACAGTTGGAATAGAGTTCGATGCTTTAAATCACCAGTTCTGGGGTTGAATGCTTTCAATCACTGTTACTTCACAGTTGAAATGGAGTTGGATGCTTTAAATCACTGTTACTTCACAGTTGGAGGTTCGCTAAGTTTTGAGTCTCGAATAATCAGAGGTAGTTGATCAGAGTCTAGGCCCTCTTATGTTTCAGAGTTTTTATCAAAGTTTCATTAAATCTGTTAACCATGTGTTAACCATGTTGTTCATTGTTTGTTCTGTTGCCCAACACGTGTTTTACCGTCTGGTTGGCGACGGATCTTCAGGGGTTAGTAAGGTTTAGAGTTGTACTAATGCATGGAAACAAATATGCAAGATTTGCATTACAAATGCTATACGTTGTGTGTCCTGTTGTTCTTGAGTAGCCCTTGGTTTACTTATGCAATGAAGCAGATGTGTTTCAAAGGGAATAGCGAAATCACAAGAAATTTTCTATGACTACTCTCCACGTCCTACGGTTGTGAGTGGCGCTGAAGTGAGGCACGGGTGTGTGCGTCTTGTTTCCGCCCGTTCGTTGTGAATTGCTGTGTGCCCGGAAGAGCGCGAACTCTTCTGACCCCCCGGGCCAACTTGAAGGGGTAGATCCAAAGGCCCCAGAGGCATCCAACGCTTTCCTTAGGCTAAAGTCGGGGGTGCCGAGCCTCATGACCCCCTACCCAGGGGAAGAAAATATGGGAGACACAGAAGAAGAGGTCCCTCAGGAAGAGGACCTCGCAGAATCTCCGACATCCTCGCAGGAGGAAGGTGATAAGGAAGGAGAGGAAGGGAGTTTACCACCTCCGAAAAAGAGACTGAGGAAGTTGAGCAATATTGAGTAAGAAACCTCAGATATGTTTCAGCCAGAGGAGATCAGAAACCCGAAATCCTCAGAATGGGTGCCTTCCCCAAGAGTAGCGCGATACATGACTCAGAGGCTTCGCAAGGCACTTGAGAAGGAGGTGAGGCAAAGGATGAGGGCTGAATGCCCTAGACCGGAACTCCCAGGAAAGGTGGCAGAAGCACAGGAATTAGATCCTAAAATGCTAGCTTTTGTAGCTAAATCAAACAGGGAACCTAGAAAAGGAATTGACCGCTCATGGAGGAGTTGCCAGGAGATGTCCTGGATCTAGCTGGTCCACTGGCAAAAATTATGGACCTGGCAGAGCAAGCGAAGGATACAGGGGAGGAGATTGACACAGAGGTGTTGGCAAACTGGGCTCAAAGAGCCGTATGTCTGTTAGGGAACGCAAACTGTGCGATATCCTCTGAGTGCAGAAGAGGACTATTGTTGAAAATAGACCAGAAATTAGGAGACCTATCCTCTTACGAGGCGGGTGAGGCAGCACAGGGCCTGCTCTTCGGTGAAACATTCGGAAAAGAGATGGGGAGGTTCGTAGGGACCTACACCTCGCTGGAAAAGGCACAAGCCTCAATAAGAAAGATCTTCCCCGGAAGAGTTTTTGGAGGGCCGGTCGATACAGAGGCCGAGCGGCCAGTCGCTATCAAACGTCCAGAAGGCCTCAATCAAACAGAGCGCAATACTGGGAGGATAAGAAACCGGACACCTTCTTCCAACCCAGAGGTCGCTTCCCCAGAGGAAGGCGAGGCAGAGGACAAGGAAGAGGACAGTACGTCCCCACAGGTGAGAGCATTCACATATCCTTCAGTAGGGGGAGGACAGCGAAGTACTGGGAAAACTGGTGCGCGCTTTCCAACGACGCTTGGGTGCTACAGTCAGTCAGAGGCTTGCACATACAATTTATCCAGACCCCAACCCAGTACAATGCCCCCAGACCAATAGTAACAGCGCGAACAGAGAAAGATTTGTTACACGCAGAACTACAGAGTCTAGCGAAGAAGCGAGCTATCGAGCCTTGCAGAGCTCCGAGGTTCATCAGCAATATGTTCCTGGTCCACAGAAAAGAAAAAGTGAGACCAGTCATAAATTTGAGGGACATGAACAAGTGGGTAGTCTACAACCATTTCAAAATGGAAGGGACTCACCAGCTGAGAGACACACTCAGACAGAGCGACTGGCTCGCCAGAATAGATCTGAAAGATGCTTATCTCATGATCCCAGTAGAAAAAGAATACCGATGTTTCCTGGCGATCGACTGGGACGGGCAATTATGGCAATTTGCCACGATGCCGTTCGGACTGGCGTCCGCTCCCTGAGCGTTTACGAAACTAATGAAGCCAGTAGCAGCAGCGATCAGGGAGAAAGGAATACGGATCATCATCTACCTAGACAATATCCTGATAATGGCGAGCAGCAAAGACGTTCTTCGCTACCAGACCAGCTGGGTGGCGAACCTCTTAACCTCTCTGGGATTCCTTGTGAATCGAGAGAAGTCGGAGATGGTACCAACAAGGAGAATAGAATTCCTGGGCTTTATTATAGATACCAGGACAGCGACCCTGGAGCTGCCGAACAGGAAGATCAGGGACATAAAAAGAGAGATAAGGAACTGTCTCGGCAGCCCAACCACATCACTGCGAACGATAGCGAGGATTGTGGGCCTGTTAGCGGCATCCATCCAAGCGATATTTCCAGGACTCCTGCATTATCGAGCAGTACAGAGGCTGAAAATAAGACACCTTCAGCAAGGGCTCAACTACCACCAGCTAGTGCCGCTAGACCAAGAGTCCAGAACAGAGCTAGAGTGGTGGCTCCAGAACATGGAGGCTTGGAACGGCAGAGCCATTTTTGGTGACCGCCCGGACATAGTAATAGAATCAGATGCCAGCAGGGCAGGCTGGGGGGCCCGATGTGGGGAGCTCCAGACAGGGGGCAGATGGAGCTTGGAGGAGCTCGAGCTGCACATAAACTGCCTGGAACTATTGGCCGGCTCTTTTGCAATCAGAGCCTTCACGAAGGACAAAGTGAATTCATGTATGCTTCTGAAGATGGACAACATCTCAGCAGTCAGATACATAAATCACTTAGGTGGAACAAAGTCCAGATTGCTAGCGGAGATAGCCAAGGACTTTTGGCACTCCTGTCTGGAGTCATGGACTGCGGTAATAGCAGAATATTTACCAGGCGCTCAGAATGTAGTGGCGGTCTGGAACTCCAGACATCTAACAGACTCCAGCGACTGGAGGCTAGACAGAGCAGTCTTCCAACAGAGAGAAAAGCTCTGGGGACCGATTCACACAGATCTGTTTGCGTCCAGACTGAACGCTCAGAAGAGCAGATTTTTCAGCTGGAGGTTAGACCCGGCAGCAGCAGGGACAGATGCCTTCCTACAAGATTGGAGAGAAGGGATACTATATGCGTTTCCTCCATTCATAATGATAAGCAGAGCTTTATCGAACGCTCGCAGGGAGGCAGCGAATCTGATAATAATAGTCCCGATATGGAAGTCGCAAGTATGGTTTCCAGCACTGATGGAACTGATAACAGACTATCCAAGAATATTGCCGCAAAGAGAAGACCTTCTCACGGACCCAGTTGGGTTGTATCACCCTCTGAGAGCGAAGGGGACGCTGCTGCTGATGGCGTACAGGATAGCAGGAGACGCTGGAATCTCCCAGGAATTTCGGCGCAAGCTGCGAGCCTCATCGCAGAGTCATGGGCTCCATCGACGAGAAGGAGCTATGACGCAGCATGGAACAGATGGTCAAGGTGGTGCAAAAGGAGAGGTTTTCATCCCGTTTCTGCCCCTTTAGTAGAGATTCTGAATTTTCTAGCAGAACTCTTGCAGGATGGCAAAGCCTATCGAACAATTGGAGTATATAGATCCGCAATATCAGCAGGCCATACTCCGATAGAAGGAGCCCAAGTAGCGGAGAATGTAGCTGTGATTAGACTTCTAAAAGGGATCAGATTCAGAAAACCACCGCAACCAAGATACAAGTCTCTATCGGACGTTACAGTCGTGCTACAACTATTAGCAGACTGGCCCGGTAATAGATACTTATCGCGAGGCAGACTGTCAGAAAAGTTGGCGATGCTTCTGTGCATGATTTCTTGTAGAAGGGTGGCAGATGTCAGAGCCCTGTCAGAGCCCTGGAGATAGACAGAATGGAATACGGTCCAGACGGAGTGACTTTCCATCTGGCCAGGAGGACGAAGACAGACTCCTCATCAATAACATACCCATATATGCAAGATCATCCAAAATGGTGTGTGGCCGCATGCATAAAAGAGTATGTGAATAAGACAGCGGAGCTGAGACCGATGGGAACGACGCAATTGCTGATAGCGCGCAGGAAGCTGCATAAGGGCATAGCGACAGCCACCATAGCGAGATGGGTTAGAGAAGTTATGACTCTAGCAGGAATAGACATGGCAAAATTTGGAGCGCACTCAGTGCGAGGAGCAGGGGCGTCCAAAGCACTGAGGCAGGGTGCAACATTACAAGATATACTGAAAGCAGCTGATTGGGCAAGTGATAATACGTTCAGAACGTTTTATTTTAGACCTATTAACACACTGGCAGAAGCTATGGTAAGAAGCTTTGAACAAGCATAATGCTCGCCTCCGTCTTGACATAGAATGAAGATTCCCCCTGCTAATAGCGCAGGGAGCTCTTGATTCTATTAAAGACAAGGAGGCGAGCATTACTTTCCCGCCCTAGATACAAGGGAGAGACAAAGGGATGACAAAGTAATGCACTGTGATATGTATCTGAATGTATAACAAGATTTTCCTCTCAGAATAGGGTGTGTATCCGCCGCCCTAACATGTATTGTTGTTTCCGTCTTAGGAGACGATCAGAAGAACAGCTGAAGAAGCTCGAGAAAAGAACGAGGAACGTTGATCAGGATCGCAAGGTAGAATGCGAAGGATCTTTGCCGCAGAGGTCCACGGTTCAGAGACTTTCCGGAACAAGTTGACAGTTCAGTAATGGTTAAGATTGCAGTTGAAAAGCAGTCGAAGAAGAGGAGGTTACAGGAAGAGGAAGGACTAGGTCACATGACCAGGACACTGGGAACAGGGACCTAGGGTTGATGGGAAATGAAGTTTAAAAAAATAAAAAAAACATAGGTCTACCTTGATCCTGAAGAAGGTTGATGAACATTGGGCCAATTGGAAATAGGCCATGATAGTACGACCGAAACATATGTATAGCCTGTGAATAAGCTATATTGCTATTCTATGAAGAACACATAAAGTATTACTTTAGGTGTAACAAAAATGTACATCAAGGTGTTTTTTATGTACAGGTGCAACCACCTGTTGTTTTGTATAAAAAGTGATCATTTATTGTGTGGTATGAGAATGTGTATGGATGGTGAGATGAATGAGAAGATGTTGAACAGTTGTGAATTGATGTGAGCAAACAATATTGAAATTGCTTTGTGAAAATAATAACAAAAAATGTGTCAATATAAAAAATGTTTATTGAATATATAATAGATCTCTAGCCTCATTTGCTCATGTCCAATTCTTGCACTTTCACGTATAACTTACCTGGAGGACCTGCGGTATTTACAGTTATCCTTAAACTTGACCCACTTGTGCATTCCTCCATCGTGCTATATGTACGATTTCATAGGTGTATTCACGAAGTTTGACTGCTATACGCGCCAGTCTCAGAATTGAAGTCTTTGTGACTCCTGGATATAGCATATGAACAAGGGGTTTGTGGTCGGTGACCAAGCAAACCTTCATGCCCCTTACATACGTCCTGAAATATTCCACGGCCAGGCACAGGCAAGCATCTCCTTCTCTAGCATGCAGTAATTGTTTTCTGCATTGGAGTGTGATTCGGACGCAAACACAACTATTTGTTCAACGTCACCTTTCTTCTGGGTGAGTGTGGCTTCCAGCCTATAGCCACTTGCCTCCGTGGTGATGAACGTCTCCCATGCTGGATTGAATGTCTTCAGACATGAGACATTGACTATTCTCGTTTTGACTTCTTCAAATGCAGTCTTTTATTCTTGGCACAACTCATACTCTGCCCCTTTCCTCTGTAATTCTCTCAACGTCTGTAGTCTCAGAGAACCTTGGTACGAATTTTGCCTAGTACTCTACGAGTCCCAAGAAGGATCGCAGCTCGTCTTTTGACTTCGGTGGTGGGGCCTTGACTATGGCTTGTAGGAGGTCCTTCTTGGGACGGACACATTCCCTCAAGATCCTGTATCCCAGATATTCCACTTCCTTGGCTTTCATTACACACTTTTCATATCTCAGGTGCACTCCTGCTCCTTGTAGCTACTCTAATACTTTCCTCAATACTCTGTTGTGAGTTTCAATATCTTCTGCATAGATAAGAATGTCATCCTGAAGGTACGACCCATTCCCCACATAGCGCAACAGGGAATCCATCATCCTTTGGCATGCCGAGGTGGCAGATGACAACCCAAGTGGCATGTGAGTGTATTGATATGTGCCAAAGGGTGTGATAAACGCTGTGAGTGCTCTGGACTCTTTGTGCAGATTTACCTGATGGTACGTATCATGCATATCTAGCTTTGGAAAGTATTTTGCTTCTTTCATCATAAGAATTAGTTTATTAGTCCTGGGTAGAGAGTAGCTGTTGGTTATCACTTCCATGTCGAAGCTGCGCAGGTCTATACAAACTCTTATACCATTTTCCTGTTGCTTTTTGATAAGTATCTCTGGACTCAGCCACTCAGAGGACTCCACCGCCTCAATGGTACGTTGCTTGACCATTTTATCTAGTTGGGCATGTAAGGCACTTCTTGCAGTTGCCGGCACCGGCCTCAATTTGTGTTTGATGGGCACAGCATTGGGCTTGAGCCGAATTTTGTGGACTTTGTTTTTTATTTTCCCTGGTTTTTCCGAAAATAGGGCAGGAAAGTCTTCCCTCAACACTGACTCTCCTCCTTTTTTAACCGAAAGCACTTGATCATCGGTGCTGGGATCCAGCCTTATATTTAGCTTGTGGTGTTACAATGCAGAGCGCTGCCATCGTGAAAGAATACGAGAAAGAACCAGGAACAGCCTAACTAGACTGGTCGCCGCTTGCTGAACACAGGAAGCTGCCTGACCTATCTGGGCGGAAACTGTTTTCTGATTGGGCTCGCAACGCTAAGCTCACCCTTGTGCCCGCCCACCTAAAGCCCAAAAGCAGTGTGTGTAGCGCACCCGCGCGCGCACACAGAAGCACTCGAAAGCACGCTGTTTGCTGGGAAGGACTTGTCTTTTTGGAACTGTATGCTGACACGGATGTTTTTCATTCTGCCAGACTGGACGCCGCTTGCTGAGCAATCCACAGTGAAGCGCATGTCCTTTACAGGCACACAGGAAGCTGCCTGACTTATCTGGGCGGAAAGTAAATATACACTCTCAATTGACATTGACATTGCAAATTTAGGACACACTGCTATCCCTCCTAATCTTTCTTGACCTAAATCTTTCTTTTTTACTCACTTCTAGCTGTTTTCTGATTGGGCTTGCAACGCTAAGCTCACCCTTGTGCCCGCCCACCTAAAGCCCAAAAGCAGTGTGTGTAGCGCACCCGCGCGCGCACACGGAAGCACTCGAAAGCACGCTGTTTGCTGTTTGCTGTTCGCGGTTCGTGCTTCGTGTTGCGGGTGTTCGGGTGCTGTTAACCACCAATCTATCTTGTGTGCGCAGGGGGAACTGACCCGTCGATTATGTGCTTTGTATGCGAGGGCAACATAAGATAAAGCAAGTACCATAAATATGCTTCTTTAACAGGTATTTAAATTTTTGGTGCAATCCAAATACACCTCATAACCGCTGAATTTGGGTGTTGTATATATCAATACCTTAGTCCTTTGGCGGTAGTATTGAGTGATCTTATAACTAATTACAACATGGGTAAAGTAAAATTAGCCGTCCTACGTAAAGACCATAGGGCGGACTTCTTTACTGCAGTAAGTACCCGCAGAGCTAGCCTGGCTCGTGCGGCGGCACTTCCTTTGCCTACACCGGGTGGAGATGAAGAGGAATTGTTACAATGTGCGCAGGATTGTTCAATTGAAATTAGGAATCAGGAGGTAGTTATGGACTCTTCCCAACCAATGTTTGGTGACTATGAGATAGAAGGGGTACTCAATGATCCACATCAGGGGGATAAGGTTGCTGGAAATGACGCTCTTGACTCTGACACTCCGGCTATCTTTATTACTGACGACAATATGTCTGATCCCATATACGATATACTCTTGGAGGGCATAAATGATTTTCCACCAGCTGATGACATGACGACGATGGTAGGTATTTTCAACCGAGCTATTCTGGTTGAACTTAGAAAACATAATGACTTGTTGACTTCTATGGTAACAGCTATTGACAATTTTCCCAAAGTCCTACCGAGTTTACTCATACCTATTGTTAAATGTATAGAGACTTTGCCTATAGGATTAGCTGACATGTTAGTCACCATAGTGAAGGAAACAATGGTAACATGGAATGCTGATCTGAAATCTATACGCCACACAAATGGGGTTGAAATTGGGAATGGTCAGCCTGATGTGCCCTTCCCGCTTAAAAATAAAACATCTAGAAATAATATGGTGGCCCCTAAATTTTCAGAAATTGTGGCCAACTTTGTGAAAAAGGACACTGTCACGCCCAAAATTATTCCTAAGGGCAACGACTTAACTGAAGGTCCTATTAGGGATACTATGCCTTCTAGAGCAGAAAAAAACAAGCGAAAAAAAATAATAACAAAGTAAAAAAAACAGAACAAAGAAACAAATCATCTAGAAAATTTATGAGAGACCTTGATATGAAACACATGATTGATGAGGATGCTTCGGATGCAGTTTTCTGTGTGATATCGAATTGTGGAACCACACAGATGAATGCAGCTGCAACTGTGAAAACATCCGCTGATCAGGCAACTCAGAGTGTATATGAAGAAGGAGTGGAGGGAATGTATGAGGCTATGAAGAAAAAAAAAGAGCTTCCTTTACGGATAACACGAGTAGACTGGAAAATGGCTTGAATGACATTTTTAAAATCTTTAAACGTCCAATAAGTACGTCGAATAAGGAAGCTGACTGCCTAAGTACAAAGGAGCCTATTAGATCTGGTAAAAACATGAGTGGTATAGAACAGGTTAAAAACAATCATACACTCTTGGCCTCTGGGGAGGTAGTGAAGCGACGAATAAGACCAATTGTACAATCAGTAAACACGGGATTATACCATAAAGACACTACGAATATCAATACACTACCTTTTACAAATACAACAATGGTAGACTCTTGTAGTAAACAGGATGAGAGATCAGTCCTGCAAGGTGCAGATGCAGCACTTGACCCTCACCTTGCGCCCACAGATATTGAGACAAATGTGGAGGAAATACTCAGAAATGTCCAGGATTTGATGAATGAAAATAAAAGATTGAAAGAACAAGATAGAGTAATGGAACACACGAATAAGAGTTTGCCTACAAATGAGAAGGAAACTGCACTTCCTACTGAGATTCAGAATGCAGGGCGTACACAATATGATACCATACAGACAGTGATCACAGATACTAGCATAAATCGGCCAATGAACATGATCAAATTGGTGAACTCCTAAAAAATGTGAATAACATTGTAGAAGAAAATAAGAGGCTTAGAAATAAAGATACTCTGTTGAACTGTCAAAAAAAGATGAGGGCTTATCAGAAGAAGAGAGGAATGAACAGGACTATCACTCATATGTAAGGGGGGATGGTAGGTGGCATATGATAAAACATCTAACGATATTAAATATCTGCAGGAGCTCAGACCTGTGGCACTTCCACATATGCCGAGTCTGATTTTATGCTCCTTATTTAAAGATGATAGAATGCAATCGCTAAATAGACCCTACATTCTCTCGTTATTTGCGGAGATATCTGAACTCAAACTTATCACCTCTGCAGATATTCATATGGTCGATTTTATCGATAAGGGAAGATGGGATTTTGTCAGATTGGTGATTCCATCACCCTTGGTTCGGTCAATGATACTGAAGGAGGCAGAAGCTCTTCATCATATGGGTTTTGACATCTTCCCATTTAAGGACCAGCCTATTCCAACACAAATCCCTGATAGAGGTGGGATAACAAGGCAAGAAAGTGAGGAACAAAGTTTCTGTCACACCAATCAAAAAACTGATGATGTATCAGATAAACAGGATTGGAGATGGTTGGCTCTTTCTTTGCGAGACGTAATCTCCAATCTAAAGGAATTGGGTAAACCTGCATAGTTACTAATCATGCTTTGAAATTGCTATGCTGGAATTCTCGTGGCAATTTCAATCTTTTTAACAACGAATCTCTCATGTTAGATTTACATGGCTTTGATCTAATTTTGTTACAAGAAACCTGGCTGACCTCTCATGTGGGCTGGCAAGATTTCGTAGCGGAGGACTTATGTGCCACAAAAGGTGCGAGAGGCAGACCTAAGGGGGGTATACTCACGGCCTCAAAGGAGTCCCCAGGTCTGCAAAAAATAAACACTTGGAAACAAGGTCAATCGTTTCTCTTAACTGATTATTCGGTGGGAGATGGTTTGAATCTCTTCTCACTACTGATAATTAACGTGTATTGGAACGCGAATGTCTCATCCGATCAACAGCTGGAAATCAACTTAATTGATTTAGGTAAACAAATAGATCAGTGGTCTACCAACAACACTTGTCGTCAAATAATAATAGCAGGCGATTTAAACGCTGACTGTGATGTGGACAGTTTGATGGGAGAATCCTTGCACCTCAAGATGACAACCTGTGTAATTGGTAGCCAGAAACTCAGAGGATTCCTATGGCATAAATACACCGAATTGTGGGGATTAAAGCGTATTTCTAATGACCAATGTACATGGAATGCAAGAGGCTGTAAGTCCACTATTGATCATATTTTTCTAACTGCTAAATTGAGTTTTTCATTGTTAAGTTTTGAAGTGAAGCAAGTCTCGACAAGGACCACTGTATGCTTGTTTTGGAGTTTGAACTTTTAATCTGCGAAAGGGCTAAACAATGCTATAAGGAGGATCTTTCGCTTAATACCGCAAATAATAGGATTAAATGGTCCTTTAATTCCACACACAAATTTACCTCTACGCTCATCGCTGAATATGAAAACAAAAATTTGGAACAACGTTTGCATATGTTATCGGTAAAAGAATTCGATCCAAAATTAAGGATTTTTTTTAACATAAGCCTCGCAGATCTGTTCAGACAAATCAACACAAACATGCAATGGACATAGATGTTCACGAAAGAAAAAGAGAACTTAATAGGGAGCTCCGCAGACTGTGTAAACTGAATATAGCCGGTTCGGATCATTGGGTTTCTATCAAACGAGTAAAGCAATCATACAAAAACTGGCTGAGGAGCCATAGATGTATCATTGCTCAACGGGATGGTGAACGGATGTTAGGAGCAATGAGAGGGGTGGACTCGCATAACTTCTGGCAACTAATGAATAATGTGGACCCGACTCAAGTCAAAATAATGATAAATCGAATCCCTGAAGCCATCTGGGCAGGCCATTTTTCTAAGTTGTATAAGACTAATGACCAATGTTACTCACCTCATAGAGTGAGTCCTTCACCTTGGACATTGAGATGTGAGGTAGGTATAATAAAGAATCTTATAATAAAATCTAAAAATACAGGAGCCCCTGGGTTAAACAATCTCAGTAATAAAGTGCTAAAAGCTGACCCTCTCTTATGGGCAAGAATCTTATGTATACTTTTCAAAGACGTGTGTACACTTAAATTCATTCCGCAATCTTGGAGGGTGTCTGTTGTCATCCCGGTGTTTAAAAAGGGTTCTCGATTGGAGCCCAGTAACTACAGACCCATAGCTATCGCGGATTCAGACTCTAAAATATTCGCATCCTTGGTATTGATTGATGTTCAGAGGTGGATGGATGATAATCATATACTTAGCATGAACCAAGTGGGTTTCAAGAAAAACTGCGGCACGGATTGTGGTGGGTTAGTCTTGCGATGTATCCAAAGCAACGCGTGGGCTAGGGGGAAAAGTCAAACCTTTGTGGCATCTATGGACCTTAGCAAGGCATTTGACCTTGTTGACAGGCCAATGCTATGGCATAAACTAAAATCTTTAAAAATGCCAATGCATCTATTGAACATTATTGTTGAACTCTACACAGACACTAGGCTAGTTGTAAGAATGAACACGGTCGGGGATCTCTCTTCCCAAATTTTAATCAACAATGGCTTAAGACAAGGATGCATTCTGGCACCAACGATTTTTAACCTGCTGATGATTTTCTCCTCTTGGACAATACCAAAGTGGGTTTACAGCACCTAATTAAGACTTTTGAATTGTTTATAAGTAATCTATACCTAAAAATGAATCCCTCCAAAGCGATTATAATTCGAATGGGACGGGCCAATAAGAAGCAGAACTCTCTCTCATGGTTCTGTGAAGGCAAACAAATTAAGCCCCAAAGAGCATTCAAATATCTAGGTTATTGCTTTATGGGCACTGAATCGGTCACGCTGTTTAAATACCAACTTAAATCAAAAGCAGAAGTGGCTTTAAAACAGATGCGAATGCTGGAAAGAAAATATGGAGGTTTTACGATGAAACCAATGAGAGAATTTTATCTAAGTAAAGTGGTCCCGCGGATCATTTATGGCCTAGAAATCTTTTCAGTTGATATTGATGATTTTCTGAAAACATTGGAAGGTATTGTTTGGAGGGGGCTTTTGTTCTTTTTACCAAATTGTATCCCCATCAAAGTATTGAGATACAAATTGGGTTTACAATCCCTCCACTCGTTAGTCGCAACTAAAAGGCTTATGTTATGGAGAAAATGCCAATTATTGGGAGTCACCAACTTTTATGCGGAAGCAGGGGCTGATGTGTCTTGCCCCTTTATGGTTGCTCTAAACAATGAAATTGAGCTGATGCTAGAAGAAATTGGTATTGCTAAATGTACTGTTATGAACAAACCCATCAAATGCAAACAGATTATAAGGGGCATGGATTGGTCTCTGACAAAGAGTAAAGTGTTAGCTTCCAAATTGTACAATCAAGTCCATTCTTTTTGGAAACTTTTTCCGGCTATGGAATTCTACTTGACAAAATACCCATCTAGGAGTTTTAGAAACTCCTATATGAGATTTAGACTTAATGTCATGCATACCAATTGTATTTTAAATATAAGGAATCAATTGGAGAGAAAGAAATGGTGTCGTTTCTGTAAGGTGTGTGAAACAGACGAGACTCTAGAACATATTATGCTGAAATGTCCTGATTTGGTCAAACAAAGAATTGAATATTTTGCAGATTTATTTGACAATAGTTTTAGCAATGATCCTAATTATATATGGTATAGAATTAGAAATGGATATTCATTGACATTGTTTATTAGTGTAATTTCCTTTTTAAAAACAGTATGTGATTTAAGTTAGACATTCTCTGTTTTTGGATATCTGTTTCATTGTCTATATGCTGTGATTGTGTGAAATTTTAATGGTTAATTTTTCTCTTTGTGTTTTAATCTTTCCATTTTGTGTATATTTTGTAAAGGTTTATGACAAACCATGAACAAATAAACAAATAAAAAAAATATATATATTTAGCTTGTGCTGGTCGTCCCACCCCAACAATGCCGGACCCTCTTCCGAGAATACATTTTTGGTTGTAGTCTGTCTGCATTTGAACTCTATATTTGCCTTGATGTAGCCCAACAGATCAACTGACGCTCCTCCGAAAACCCTTGGTTTATGTTTAGTTCTTGTGACGCCCACCGTCCGATGTCTCACCAGGTTCTTATATGTTTGGATGGGCAAGATTGTTAAGTCGTAGCCTGAGTTGCCCATTACTCAGGTCTTGTTTCTGTGCATTTTTATTATACAATGCGGTTTCTCACTCTTTACTCTTGAACTGTTCACCATGATGACCGTCGGCCTATCATAGCCCTCATCTTCACTTGCGCCTCCATCGCCTTCAATATATGTGGCTGTCCATCCCTGTTGTTATGCACAATAGGTCAGTTACACGCCCATACAACACCTTGCATAACACTCCAACACACAGTACTGTCAGGCTCCCCGGTTCTCAGTCAAACCCTCCAGTTGTCCCATCACCTAGGGTGCAGGGGAGTCGCCATCACTGATGGTTTCGAGTCACACGCAGAGGACGGCGTTGTTTGTTTCCTCGTCTCCAATGGCAACTGCCATGGAGATTGCGATCAGGCTGGAACAGCCGATCGCGATTGCTTCCGGGTTTCACATCAATTTCCCGATCACGTGCTCGGAGCCCCGCTCACGTGATTGGGAGGCGGCTCGCATAAAAGCCGGGAGCTTCGATTCACTCGCCGCTTCACAGCTGTTTTCACTACACTGTTGGGCGTTCTCGACTCTTGTTTTTTGGTCACATCGGATTTCGACTTCAGGCTTCCACATAACGGATTGGTTAAACTCTTGCTCCTTGGATACGTTTGCTGGAACTTTGCATAGATACTGGTACTTTGGACCTTGGCTTACGCATAACGGACTGCTTTGGATTTCCCTATCTGCTCGCTTTCTACAACCTGGATTTTGACCTTGAGATTGTTTACGACCTTCCTTCCGCTTTCTTGGAAATCATTACGTTTAACCTAAGGGTTACGGGTGGTCAGCCCGTACCTGCCTCCAGGTACTTGACTGTCTGAATCATCGGCGCTCCCCTGCACCAAATCCTCAGGCTCCCTTCCACGGAACTTAGGTAAGAGAGTATCATTGATTTGCATTTCACTAAAGCACTGTCTTTGCCTGTACTAACCCTGATTTCCTCCCAACAGCCTCTGGGGTCCTCGGCGCCATCTGATTCAGCGAACCATCAACCACCTGTGGCCTCAAAGCTCGCACAGTGTTTATCTTTCTCTCCCTGTGGGTGATTTGTGGACAGAGGCTCAATACTCTTCACTACGTGGCAAGTCACGACACCTGTCATCTGTAGGCTATTGCGATGTGGCCGAACCTCCTGTAGTTCGAGCATTCTTTGCTCCTCGCAGGGCAGTACTTATCATTTGCGAGGTTCTTTGTGCTAGTACACCTATAACACTTCAGGGGATCCCTCTGTTTCACCCTGTGTCATCAAGAACGTCCTTCCTGTTCCATTGCACCGCAGATACATCGCTGGTTGGCACATTTCCCGACATTTCTTTTCGCCTGCACAAGGTTTCTTTCTCCGCTAGGGTGATCTTTATAACTTTGTCTAAGTTCAGCTCTTTCTCCTGGATACATTTATCTTAAACCTTTCTGCAGTTGGTATGCACCATGAGCATTTTGCAGATCATGTTCTCGGCATTGTCGCTGTGGTAGCTAAAGCAGTAATTCCCCAGGGGCCACTTTGGCCTCAGCTTCGGCATGCAGCAAATAAGGAAATTAGCCACAAACTGATGGGTAAACCAAGCTTCTTGTATTAGAACAAACACAGCATACAGAGTGATCAGCTGATAAGCAGGAAAATACAGCAAGACAAGTGGCGGCCAGTCAGCACTCAGGGCTCTCACAGGACAACCATTAGAGCGCAGGTTATATAGCATATCATAAGCAATCACTAATATATCATAGCACTTTCACAATGAGGGGTGTTTCATGGCATGATATTTCAGACATTTGACAATAACTGTCAACATCTCACGAAGCCTTGTGGGAACATCGGCTGGGTACATCATGTTGTACTATGGATAAGCGGCATTCGCAGAAACGGTCGAAATCCAAATGGTCGAAAAAAATTGTTTATTTTTTTTTTTTACATTTTTTTTTGTGGGGGGGGTTCCCCCCAATCCCCTTTTTTATATATTATTTTTTTTTTAAGCAAACAAAATGAACAAAAATATATAAATAAATTAAAAAAAATCGACCATTTTTTTTTTCGACCATTTGGTTTCGACCAAATGCTCATTCTATCTTTTTTTTTCGACCAAATGAGCGGGCACCCGCAGAAACCCTACTGTTATCTACCATATATGGTGCTAATGCTATACTTGTAGAGAGCAAGCGGAAGAGAAGGTCTGACGTGTCATCTGCTCCATGAGGGGTTTGGGCATGTCAGTGGAGCTGCATGCAGAGTAAGGCTGAGAGAAACAGAGGGAAAGGCAAATTAGAAGATTTGAGTGAGGCCTAAATGTATGAAAGAGCATAATGTAGCATACTATGGCATAGCATAGTATAGCATAACATAGTGTAGCATAACAATCCTGCCACAACAACCACCCGTTTGATCATCCCATAGACAGGGCTTAGACCACAGGGAGCAGGATTGGGGTATAGCATCAATCAAAGATTCCCTCGTACATGGACATATCGGCAATCCAAACATCTATGATAAAGCAAAGAAAAGAAGAAGAATCAAATGCTGTACTTCTGCAAGAACTGCTTTTATAATGGAAACCAGAGAGCCCTCTAGGGGAAGATAAAGAGGAGTGGGGGAGAGAAACAGACTCAAAGATCTTGTTTGATGACACACTCATGTCTGAATCAACCTTGAATTCAGAAGGCTAGCAAATGTGATGGAGGGGTCTCCGGAAGGAAAGCAGAGTCCTCTCCAGAATAAGCCAGCAGCCCCGGTGCATATGGTAGAGGATTCGGAACACAACTGGGCAGAGTAGGGCCATCAAAACTCTAGGGGCAGAAAAAAGATTAGGAGGAGAAAGGCTAGGGAAAAGAATCAACATAAGACGAGAGAAAGGTAATTGAAAGAGTTAAAAAAGAAAACAAAGAAACAAAAGAATGCCGGAGTGAAAGAATCGGATACAAATGCCTTCTTCAGGTCCCTCTCTAAGCAAGGAAGAGAGGGAGACTTGTAGAAGGAGGAAACTTCCAGCCCTCCCTTCTCCTTCCAGGAGGAACCAATCGATTGCATGATTGGTGTGGCGATGCAGGAATCGAGAACTAAAGCACAAAAGGAGAAAAGGAAGCTTGAAGCAGTCAGACCTGAAAAAGCGGCAATAATCACAAAAAGCAGTGTAGGACTCCAAACCGACGCTCAAGTTGAACTGTTGGAAATGAAAGAGCAGCCCCTGATAAAAAATAAGAAGAGCCAATATCACCCTTCAGTGGGAAATATTAACCTACTGTGGGGAAATAGCCATCAGGCTGTAAAGAAAGCAATGTTGCCATTAGCTCCAATTTGTATCTTCAACAAACATCCTAACCAACCCCATTGCTCAAAAGAAACCCTTGGACCCAAAGTGTCAGGAGGAGTGAAGGGTAACATTGCACCAATATTCCTAAAACAACTGAATAAGGATATAAAGGAAATAAGATGGAAGAAGTGGTGAGGAAGGGTGTGGGGAAACAAATATTACTTGCAAAATATTCAAATGGGGCTGGTAAATCATCTGAGTTAAAGGAAGTCACCCCGGCAATATTAATCCCCCAGTTACCCCCCCCACCAACAGAAAAACAAAGATGAAGCTATTTCAGCGTTCACTGTGACAAAAGTCTTGTTAACTTCAGTAGCAAAGAGTCAGAACTATAAGTCCCTCTGCAGAACTGCAATCCTGTCACATTTCAAAAAGGTGACAAATCTTTATTTGTTGAAATCATTGGACATAGAGTTTGTTCGTTTCCCATTTGGACAGAACCCATTTTCGGTGGAAGTTGGTTTGACCTCACACAAAGCTTTGGACGCCATTTTAGGTGCATCAATGGAATTGATGGACCAAGGATTGTTAGTTTCTCCTTTAGCGCCCTCTGAATTGCGTGATATCAGCCAGGGGCGAGGGGTCGGTCCATCACACTCCCCTTTAGAAAGGGAGAGAGCATCAAAGAGGAGACTTTTGAGGAATGGTAGAATTGAAACCATAACTAAGCTCCAAGATGAGACCTTTGCCTTGCTACCAGAAATTCTAACACAGGTCCTACAGAAACTGGGTGTGGGGATTCAGTCCCGGACGGAATTTCACCTAGTGAGCTGGAACACGCGGGGTTCCAACACATTCACATCGAAGAAAATGAAAACAATGCTTTTCCAAGATATGGATGTGGTTATTTTACAAGAAACTTGGTTAGTGTACCCTGTAGCTGTGGAAGGTGTGCTGTGTTTGGGAAACCGGCACTCCAAACATCTAAGGGTAGACCGCAGGGGGGCTCCTAATGGCATTTAAAAATGCAACCATTGGGAATGTCAAGGAGATCACCTCTGATAATATGGGTATTCAAGCCTGTGTTTTTTTCAATCAAGGGGCTGCAAAAAGCCTTTGAGGTGATTACAATAAACATTTATTGGAAACCCACCTGCTCCAAAATTCAAGCCTTCATGGAAGATCTGTCAGTACTGCTGGGAAAGATTAAACTCTCATTTGGGGGAGCACACATAATTGTGGCAGGGGATCTAAACTCACAGTGCATTCCCCTGATTAAGGATCATATAATTCAGAAATCACTAAATATATCCGAAAATGGGAAAAGGTGGGTTGAGTTCTTGGGCAGTTGGGGCTTGAGCATGACCAATGAGTCATTAGCAGGGGAACAGCAAGCTGCCACAACATGGTCCCGTGGGAATTCCAGGTCAACATTAGACTATATCTTTATGTCAGCAGGTTTGTTTACCAGAAAGGTCCATTTGAGGATTAAGGACGGTGGAGGGAGTGATCACCCCCGTTTAGAATTAACGTTCTCAGATATTACCTTAAGTCAACCAGACAAATATGTCCACAAAGTAACAAGTAGAAAAGGAAAACTGAGACTGTTAAAGTATAAATGGGATGGGGGAGCACTGAATGATGCATTGGCATTGATTCCAGAGGCAACCTGGCAACTGAATTGTAAGTCTGAAAACTTTGTCAGGGATATTTGGTCCATCTGTCCACCAAGTAGGGCAGGAGGGTCAGAAAAGCGGATGCACTGCCATACTTTTGATGAGGAGACAAGGTTGAAGAATACATTTCTAAACCAACAAAAGAGAAAGTTAAAGTCCTCAACTCTTAGTGCGGAAGAACAGGGAAAAGAGATGAGAGCCCTAAACCAGGCCCATATATATTGGTCATCCAGCAGAAGAGTGCAGCGTCTTCAGCAGGATGGCGAAGTAATGCTAAAAATAATCGGGAATGGGGACACAAGACATTTCTGGTCTGTCATTCACCAATTGGAAGACCATCCTAGCAAAGCTCAATGTAACTTGGTGACAGAGGGTGATTGGGTTAAATATCTGACAGCCAATTTCGCATTTCTGGAGGAGGGGACTGACAATATATTAAAAAAAGATGTCCGGTAGGATCTGCTAATTGAGGAACAGACTGTGGAGGATCTGATTATGTCCTCATCAAGTTCAAAAGTGGCGGGTCCCAATGGCCTTACTTATCAAGTCTTGAAGAGCAACAGCACACTCTGGGCCACAGTGTTATGTTGGTTATTCAGAGACGTCCTCATTAAACGTAAATTCCCACTATCATGGAAATCAGCCCTAATTATTCTTCTTTTTAAGGGGGGCAATCGGTCACTTCTGGAGAACTAACAGCCAATTGCCCTCCTTGATATAGATAGCAAGATCTTCATGAGAATCCTCCTTGTAGAACTTGAGGGATGGGCAAAATCCAACCACATTTTATCCAAATATCAAATGGGCTTCAGAAGAGGCTTGTCGACTGCAGTAAATGAGCTTACCCTGAATCTACTGAGTGAAAACACCAGAAATAAAAGAGAGTTACACCTTTACGGGGCGTGGGTAGATTTCTCCAAGGCCTTTGACCAACTCAACAGGGGACATCTGTGGGCTAAGCTCAAGAAGTGGGGCATACCGGAGGGTCTTCTTTCTATGCTAATAGAGCTAAGTAAAGACACAACCATAACTTTGAGATTGGAAAATGAAGGCCACCTTTCCGACTCTATTAAAGTTGAACGCAGAGTTTGTCAGGGCTACATGGGAGCCCTGCTATTTTTTAACCTCTATTTAGCAGACATGAGGGACTTCTTGGCAGGGGCGGCCTTAGCTAGCCCATCAATTAATGGCAATAAGATCATTTGGTTGGCATATGCTGACGATGTGGTCCTGCTTGATAACACCGCAGTGGGGCTACAGCGTCTCTTAGATAAATTGGGATAATATGCCACAGCAAATGGGCTAACAGTAAATCCTTCGAAATCAAAAATTATGATTTTCAAACATGTGAACAAAAGGATATTCTGCTCTAATTGGGAATTGCAGGCCAAGTTATCCCAAGAGTGGTAGAACTTCTGAGGAAGAGGTCAAGAGGAAAATAGTGCAATTAGTGGCTCAAATGAGGAAAGTCCTCTCGAAGTTCTGTAGTTTTTAACTCATTCCCCTGATTAAATTCTACTCAGCCAAAGTCGTACCCGTTATTCTTTATGGTTTGTAGACTAAACCATCATTGTGGTAGGTGGACTGGGAAAAACTTGAGGGGAGGATTTGGAAGAGTGTTTTCACCCTTCCGATGATTCTCCCCATAGCAGGAGTAAGATTCGAAACGGGTTTGAAATCATTGAGAATCCAGGCCGAATGAAAACTGATATCATTATATCGGTTCATTGTCACGAGCCAGGAACAGTCCTTCTATGGTGATATTAGATGTCATCTTTCTATGGGCAAGTCTAAGATGCTAACGAAAAGAGTCATCGATAGAGCGGATACAGATATTGGGATCCTGATCCTATGAAGTTAAAAAAGGCTTTGGAGATGAAGGACTGGATCGACGCTATAGAGTCGATGCATTCTCGGTCCCTCTACAACTCTTTTATGCAAGTGGATAAGAAACTAGGGTTTCTTCCGAGATATTTGGTGATGTTTCCGAATTGTAAAATTCAGAAAGATTTCATGCGAATAAGACTGAATGTAGTACACACTGGGGAGATTCTGCATACTAGAGGCCAGGGACACAATGGGGGTCATTATGAGGTTGGAGGTAAGGGAAAAACGATGCCGGTAAAGGATTACCGGCATCATTTACCACTCCGCACGATTATGACACGCCAACCTGCTATTAGCGGCAATGTAATTAACGGTGCCGCTAATAGAGTCATGGGCGCGGGCACGCGACCCTCCATGCCGGCAATACCAGCATGGCGTAAACAGGTGGACATCACAAGGCAGGCGGACATGCAAATAACTACCTACTGAAGCCCGAAAAGTACCTTACCTGCATGGAGCAAATACCGGCATCGCAGACCACCCGTAAACAGCCATGTGCAGTGTTCCCAACTGCCACATGTGCACACAATCAGCAAAGGTGGAGGCAATATAGACTGGGCAAGCACAAAAGGAGACCACCCCACCCCTTCCCACACCCAGTCACACACCAAAATGATTCCCATACTACTAGCAATGCTGGGGCTGGAGGACATGATTGCAGTGGAACTCCAGCAACAACAACAACAACAACATCAACAACAGGCAGCATAGAGGAGACGCAGGAGGAGAATGAGGGTTAGGCAGGCCAAGCATGCCCCACCAGTGCAGCTAGTGGTACCACGCAGGCAGCCCCCAACCCCTCGTATCAGAGCCAGTCCATTCAACCTAACCGCTGAGGAGATCCACACCCTGTACAGTCTGGACTGGGACACCATCACCACCATTGTGAACATGATACATGACGACATTGTCAGCCTGATTGAAATATGCACCGCCATCCCACCCCTACTGAAGGTAGTGTCTGTGCTCCACTTCTTGGCCACAGGCACCTACCAGCACACAGTGGGGCACATGCATGGCATATTACAACCATTATTCTCACGCACGCTGAACCAAGTGCTTGATGCCCTCCTGGAGCACACAGGCGACCACATGTTGCTACCACGGACAGCCCAAGAGATCTCTAACACCAAAGTTGGTTTCCATTGACTGGCCGGCATCCCTGGTTGCATTGGCGCCATCGACTGCACCCATGTGGAATTGGTGGTCCCACATGCCATGGAGGTAGTGTACCTCAACCGTAAGTTATACCACTCCATCAACGTGCAAATGGTATGTGACTCAAACAAGATCATCACACATTGTTGTGCCTGATTCCCCGGATCAACCCATGATTCAATGGTCATGTGGAACTCCATGATACCCCGCTACATGGAGCGACATGTAGGGCAGAGATCCTGGCTTCTCGTTGAGTTGCATGTTAGGCCTATGGAAATGCGATGTGGGTAAGTGATTGGGGGGAGAGATGCATACCTCACCTGGCTGAGATGGGGGGGAAGAGATGCATACCTCAACTGGCTGAGATGGGGGGGAGATGCATACCTCACCTCGCTGAGATGGGGGGGGGGTAAGAGATGCATACCTCACCTGGCTGAGATGGGGGGAGAGATGCATACCTTACCTGGCTGAGATGGGGGGGAGAGATGCATACCTCATCTGGCTTAGATGGGGCAGGGGAGAGATCCATACCTCACCTGGCTGAGATGGGGGGGAGAGATGCATACTTCACCTGGCTGAGAGTCCCTGAGAGAATGGACCATGCTCATACCCCAAAGCAGGCCAGGCTGGACCTGACACCTGACCCCAAAATGCAAGACGTAAGATGCCCTACCATGAAAATGATGCAGTGTTACAACCATTCCATAGCCATCAACATGTGCACTGTACATAATCAGGCCGTATCCCCCGCAACACAATGCAGCTACAAGCAATTAGTATGGCCAATGCACAGCACCAAATACCATCAACAGAAAGGACAGTCCTCCATTACTGCGTACACAGGAGTCACATGAGGGCCAAATACATTAAAACACCACTACACTAACACAGAGGTCCACCAAAACTGCATGTCACCATTTGTTGTGCATAGTGAGATCATCATGAGGCTGCCATCAACGGTGACAGGATGAAAGCATACAAATGACTGCACATCTGCCAGGTCATGGGAACAACCAGCGTGGACTAACACAGTGCATGAGCATTCACAAGGAATAGGACCCCCCTGCGCCCACTAGACGATGGCACGCACACCTGTCCATAAGAAGAAAACACACATAGCAGTCACATCGTATGTCTCTATTCATGCATGGATATGTGGTTGCAAACAGGAAATAAATGCATGCTATGGTGTCATTGATACAGGTCCCATATGATGAGATGACTTACACATATACATTGTTACCCACATGCAGGTGATGCAGGTTATCCCTTGAAGAGGTGGCTCCTTACCCCAGTCCGGAATCTGCAGAACAGGCACGAGGAGGACTACAATCGTGCGCATACATGTACCCGTGTGGTGATTGGGCAGACATTTGGCCTCTTGAAGCCACGGTTTCGCTGCCTCAGCAGGTCTGGTGGGGCACTCCTGTATGGCCATGAGAAGGTGGGCAAGATCGTCATGGCATGTGTCATGCTACACAATATGTGCATCAGACGGAATGTGCCTCTGCCCCCTGACGCTGAACTGCAACCACCTGACGATGAGGATGAGGAGGGTAGAGATGGGGCTGCACTTCAGGGAGGCAGCGATGCACAGGAGGGATGTGACATGCGTCAGACTCTGATTAACCAATGTTTCTAGCACACATGGATGGGGAGTGTGGCATTGAGGTGGCACTCAGGGCACTGGGTGTGTCAGGGACACGGACACTGTAGACAGTTCACCAATAAAGCACACATACACAATAAGCAATGTCTGCACATGTGAATCATGATTTCCCAACAAGTGTATTAAAGAAATATAACAAAGTGCACAAGCCCTCCACCCCACACACCCTCTCCCCCTCCCCCCTCAACTCCCCCACATACCCTCTCCCCCCTCCCCCCTGAACTCCCCCACACACCCTCTCCCCCTGACTCCCCCACACACCCTCTCCCACCTCCCCCCTCAACTTCCCCACACATGGTGTGCACTCGCATGCACCGTAAGTCAACATGAGTTCAGGATGCCTGCCAGAACCTACACCCCTTCTCCTCTTCCGGCATCAGGTGGACCCTTGGCCGACCGGCGCAGGTTCCGCCCAGACCTACGCAGGGGGCTGGACATCGTGGAGCTGGCATTTGACGATGTGGCAGGTTGTTCGGCCACCTGTGCCGGACCCATGGCCTGCATTGCTGCCACCATTTGGCAGAGGACCTGCCTCATTGCTGCCAATTCGCTACAAATGTCTTTGGAGCTTGTCTCAATGGCAGATTTGATGGAAGAAGCGCATTCCCTCATCTCATCCCTTGCATGGCCACATTCTGTGATATGCTGGGTTAACAGCCCTGCCAGCTCCTCCTGCCGCTGTTGAATTGCCCTCATCCCCTCTTGGCTGTTTGGGACACTGGTGGAGCTATGAGGTGCCACTGCCATCATTGGTTCCTCATGCAGGCTTTGTGGGGGGCTGAAACTGGCGGCCCATGACTCCCCAGGAGACAGCTCATGGCTGTTGATGTTGTCAATGCTGGATGGTGAGAGTTGTGGCGAATGCAATGGTCCTGTAGTGGCAGTTGTGCCTTGTGTGAGACTTTCTGCCTCAACGTCAGACGCGGCTGCTGTGGCAGCTGTCTCCCCAACAATACTGCTGGCACCCGAAACAGTGCCTTCAGCCACTGGCTCCTGGGTATTGGTGGCTGGTGTGGGTGCTGTGGTGTTGGCCGTAATGGACATTTGTGCTGGAGGTACTGGGGTTGTCTTGCCCTTGCGCAATACTGCAGGTTGCCCTCTTCCCCTTGATTTAGAGGGGCAGTTTGGTCCCTCCATGCCCCTGGCCTTCTTGTGGGGCGTTGCAGCATCCTCCCTGGTGTCCTGGTCATCGGTGTCTGATTGCGTGCCTGTGGGGGAGCAAGAGAGGGAGGGCATTAGTGATGGGTCAACGTGCATCAGGCATGCATTGTGGTAGCAGTTTTTCTATGGAATGGCAGGAGATTGCCATTGGGGTAGTGACATACGGGTTGCTTGGCTTTTGGGTGGGTAATGAAGGGATGCGTCTGGGAAGAAACATATATGGGGTGCATCAGGCATGTGGACGAGTTGGTGCTGTGCACTGCCTATAGGCAGTCTTGCAAAAATGTGTCTGGTGGACCCTGCCTTCCAACATTGCACTGTCAGTTCAGGGGGACATCATCGTGTTGTACTTTAGAGTGTTTATTTTGTGACACCTACCTGCATCAGCCGATGACGGGCCTCCTCGCTCCATGTCCCCCACTCCTTCTATGGCCTCCATCCCAATTGTGCTTGCGCAGATCTCCTCCCAGGTTTGCAACTTGATGGGGGAGTCCGCACCACCACCTGTAGCCATCCCCTGTTTCCGGTTGACCGCGAGGATGTTGCGCATGCGTAAGCGCAGGCCGTCCCAGCGCTTCCGGACGTCTTTCAGTGTGCGCGGGGTGGTGCCAAAGGCACTCACTTTCTGCGCCACCTCCGCCCATATCGCCTCCTTGCGCAGCAATGCGGGTCGGGACATGTTGGTTGAGAAAACGACATATGCATGTTCCTGCAGCGTCTCAGCGAGCATGTTCAGCTCCTACTGTGGGAAGCGCTCCTTGCTCAGGCGGTCTGCATTTTTTTAAAGTGATTTTGGCATTCATATACGCTGTAGGTAATGGCACAGGTGTGGTAGAGGTGTGGTTGGGATTTGGGTTCTGGTTACAGAGGATGGCAATGGATTGTGTTTTTGAAGATGGCCGCTGTGCTCTTTCCCGTTCCTGTGCAATGACGCTATTTCCGGTTCCGATTATTAGCGGTCACCGCTGATACAGATGGCTTGGATGGCAGTGGAGCTATCTACGCTTCGCGCAATGCCGGTAAGGGCGATTTTTCGCCCTTTACCGGCAGGACGGTAAGGTTGTTACCGGCATGGCGCAAAGCTCTTGCCCGCAAAGTCATAATAAGCCGCTTTTAGGGGTCTATTACCAGCACGGACATGGTATTTGCTAAATTGCTAAATGCCGTTACTGACCGGTACTTACCTCCAACCTCGTAATGACCCCCAATGCATTGAAACTGTGTAAGGTATGCTCAGACCCGGTAAAGCAATCCCTGGATCATTTATTGACAGAATGTGAAGGCACGTGGCCCGTTAGATCAATATTGTTTGCCAAGTTTAGAATGGGGACTGAAAGTTTTTTGCCTGACCTTTTTTGGCATAGGTTGATTTCGGGCTATGAAACATCACTAACAATAGCCGTAGTACAGGTATTGATCAGATGTGAAATTATGACCTGATTGGACTGATTCTATGTATTCAGATGTTACTTTGGTATTTCTTCCTATCCTAATCGTGTTTATATGATCATCCTCTTTTTTTCTTTTATCCTTTGATACTATTTCATCTTAATTGTTTTAAAAGAAGTTCTGATCGTCATTTTTAGATTATTAAATGCGTTATTTTTCTATTGCTTATGTCTTATTTGTATTTTCATAATCGTTTTGTAAAAGGTTCTCGTAACCATATACAATAAAAGAAAAACTTCTCCTCGAGACTTAACGAGAAGAACACCTTCCGCAATCTAGGACAGCTCGCTTTGCTAAACCTTACACAGGGATACCATCATCCATGACCCAAACTATAACACCCAATCCACAGGAAATCCAATATTCACATAACTTCGGTCATCTGTGCCCTTAAATCAATAGTCTAGGTTATTCACCAGAACCTTTTCCCTTAAGACCGAATGTGCCCTAACCACAAAAATTACATCTACCTCCTCTCCTTTCCCTACTATGCTTCCTCCATACTCAACAAAACTTAAAAGATACTCAACATTACTCCTTACCACCCTTTCAGCCCCTTTACTTTCTCATTCCCCTTAGTTGCTGGGTGGCTAAGTCAATACTTACACTCCGTGATCCACTGATGCTGTTCGGCTACTGGGTCTCCCAAAGTTGCCACGCCACCCTCCTGGTCTGCTTGTCTCCACACGGATCACGGGCAGGATATTTCCAAGCTGGATCCTGACAGCCTTTGTACGGCGATGCACCACTCAGCTGTTTCAGGTCCCGCAATGTGGCCTACAGCACTCCAGGCACTGCGGCGGAAGATACGGCTTAATGATGAACAGGCATAGTAAACCATAAGTCTGCTACCAACTTGTTGGTGAGGTCAGGTATACCAGAGGTCTGGGGTTACTACAAGCTCACCCGTTCAACTCCCAAGGGCCCAACAACCCTTCCTACAGAACAAATGGACGACTGAACCAAGGGGAAGTTAGAACTGTCGTTTATTACAAAAACCGACAGGGATCATACAGAACATTCAGAAATCTCTGCAGTCACATTCCCAAAATCATGTCAACCCTTTTTGATAGAGAATTGCGTCACAATCTGGGCCCTCCCCAAAATACCTATCACACATACTCTCTGGGTGCTCGGAGTGGTATACACTATAGACTACCTTTATAGATCTTACTCAATTGGTCCTTCCATGTCAGGTGGCCGGCCTGCCCCTTCCCCATGAAACTGTCTATTACATTGTTGCAGGGTCGCTGGATTACCATTGGCCATTGTCTGTTGTCATCAACCCCTGGGTTTCTGTCTATTGATTCGCTAGACCTGGTCTCCTCAGGCCTGTGACACGGTTCGGATCTCAGCCTGCTGTGCACCTCTTCCAGGTGAATGACTATGTGTTCCCAATGTATCTATTAGCAATACCACTTTTTCCTGTGAGAGTGCTCTCCATGTTGCAATGTTGTTAACTTGTTCATGTTTCACTTCATGTCTGGGTTGCTGAGAACTGTTCGTCTTCCCACCACGGGCACTGGCGTAACAGGGGCCCCACCAACACATGTCCTGGGAGGGGGCTCCACTTGGAGAAAAAAAAAAAAATTCAAACAAAAAATTATCTTTTTTCTTTTTGAATACACTCTGCCTTCATAAAAAAATAATTTCTGTAAAAGAAATAATTTCTTTATGAAGGCAGAGTGACTACAAAAAGACATTTTCTTTTTGAAGTCTGAGGGCTCCCCCCCAGCCCATGGCATGGAAGACCCTAGCCTGGAGGCCTCCATGTCATGGGGTAGGTTGAGCCCCATGACTTCAAAAAGAAATAGTTTATTTTTGAAGTCAGTCTGCCTTCATAAAGAAATTATTTCCGTTATGGTTCAATCCTTAATGGAAATAATTTCTTTATGAAGTCAGAGTGACTTCAAAAAGAAACAATTTCTTTTTGAAGTAATGGGACTCCCCTCAACCCCATGACGTGTGCGTGTATGAGCGTATGGTGAAAGAGTGCACACTTAAATGTAAGGGTGAATGCCTGGGTGTGCCTGTATGGTGAAAGGGTGCACACTTACATGTATGGGTGGCTGCCTGGATGTGCCTGGATGGTGAAAGGGAACACACTTAAATGTATGGAGGACTACCTTGGTGTGCCTGTATGGTGAAAGAGTGCCCACTTAAATGAATGGATGGCTGGGTGTGCGTGTGTGTATATGGTGTGGGTGCTTGCAATCAGGGGCGCAACACAACCTACATTCCGGGAGGTCTAACCCTTCAAATGTTGGGAGAGGCGCTAACTTCACGAGCGATGGTGGAGGGGCAAACTTATTTGTGTGGGGCATCTAATTTCTTTACGCATTTTAATGAGACTATTCTAGCGCAGATTCAATGTTACAAGCAGTTAACTCTCTCCTACAGGTTTGAAAGCAGCCACTTATGGACTGCTGTGAGAATGAGTGGTCTCCTGTCCCCCCTCTAACCTTCCAATCACCCCCCTGGCATGCAAGTACTAAACCCACATCTCAATTTCAATTGCCTAAAAAATGTGGCATTTGAATGCAGGTACTAACAGTGAAATGTGTTATTTTAGTAATTGCTGGGCTCTTGTAAACAGCGAAACGCAGGTGCCGTTTAACATCTGTGTCCTGTTCTGTCCGACAACTGCTCTGAAGGTCAGCCAGGTCGAGTCAACATAGCCGAAAATGTCAGGGGGGCAGATAGGAGTGCTGAATCCCAGTCAAATCAATGGTGTTGCACCACTACTTGTGTTTAATGCCTTGATTACTTATTGGTAATCTTCATTACTCCTAGCCCTATTCTTCCTTGCCCCAGTATTTGTGTATGAGACAGTACTTGTGTATAAGGCGTTCTGCCTCATACACAAATACTGGGATGAGGAAAAGGTACATGTAGGTAATGCCTGACTTAGCTACCTGTAGTCTTCATTACTCCTAGTCCCACTTTTCCTCATCCCAGTACTTTCCTATGAGGCAAAGAGCCTCATATATAAGCTCTGGGACAAGGAAGAGGGACGCAGAGGTAATTCTGGGCCAAGAAGCGTATTTTGGAGGTTGGGGTAGGGTGGGAGGTAGAGGAGATGTGTGTGGGGAGGGGGTGGGATTGTGCGACATATCATAATGGCTTTCCATGTCCAGGGTAGGCAGGCATGATCTGTGGTATTAGTGGCTAAAGATGCATTTTGGTGCAGCCAGTCTAGTCATTCCTCCATTTGGTATGACTTTTTTTTAACTGTGAATTTCTGTTAAAGCACTCATGCTAAGTGGAATTGCCTGGCTTAACTGGCATTTGGGTGCTGACAGTCTAGCCGTTTCGTACTGCGGCATTGTATATTTTTCTGGGCATTTGTGATAAAATGATATGATATAAGTCATTTATGACGCACCTGTACAGGTTCCATGCGTTAATATCCCTGTAAAAATATCGCCATATTTCTGCAGAGATATTAAGCCATGGAACCTGCGGGGGACACCCCTACAACCTCCATATTTCTTTAACGGGAGTAGGGGACACCCCCGCAACCCCAGTCCCATTTACCTCATAAATTATCCCCATCAATAATATTGCCTATGGCCTTACCCCACGGCCATATATGTGGCGATATTATTGGTGGAGATAATATTACCTGATACCCCTGTACACAAGTGTTCCTAAGCGTGACAAGCCCAGGGAGGAAAGATAGAGGGAGGACAAGACAAACAATCTTAATAGGCCTTGTGTCATTCAAATCGGGCAAGTGCCAGAACGAGAAGTGCAAGGGTGAAGGGAGGGAGGAAGTGCAAGGGAGAGGGGAGGGAAAAACAGGGCAGCAAAGTTCTGAGTAACTGCAGCCAGGGCAGCGCAGCTGTGGGTAGTGCAAGGAGAACAAGGGACTGTGAGGTTACAGTTGCAGCCCCTAAGTGCATGGTAGGCCCAAAGGCAGTGCAAGGGTGACTCATCAAGAACGAGTCTGAGACTCTGAGGGTAGCCAAACAACCAGTCGGGAACAGCAGACAGGTAGGTCAGATAGGTCCGCAGAGGAGGGCGAGAGAGAATGCAGAGGAGAAGAGGAACGTTTTGAGCTGCTTCCGGAACTTCAGGTGGTCCGGCTTAAGTTTGAGAGGGGCGGGGAGGCCATTCCAGACGGAGGCACCTGCAGAAGAGAGAGATCTAGCGCCCACGCTCTGCCTGGAGAAGCATCTAACCCTTAGAGAGTTGGAGGTAGCTGAGAGAAGGGCTCGAAAAGGAAGGTATTTTGGAAGGGAGCGTTGGATGTAGTGTGGGTCCTGGGCCCAGAAATCCTTGTGGACATTGCAAAGTGTCTTTAACTTGATCCTTGCAGCAACCGGGAGCCAGTGGAGAGATTTCAGGCTGGAGAGATATGATCCCTGGGCTTGAGGCCAAGGATAAGTCTCGCAGTCCTGTTCTGGATTAGTTGCAAACGGCAGAGAGCAGAGGAAGGCAGATTGAGAAAGAGGCTGTTGCAGTAGTCCAGCCTAGAGAGAACCGGGCCTCTGGAGACAGTGAGCTTCTGGGGAAAAGTGAGAAAGAGAAAAGTCCCTTTGAGGAGGAGCAGCTGGAAGTGGGACTTCTTGGCAATGTCCGAGATCTGAGGAGAGAAAGAGAGAGTGGAGTCCAAGATGACACCAAGGTTTTTTGCCTCGCAGGAAGGCGAAGGAAGAGGGCCCTAGGAAGGCGGCCACATTGAGAGAGGGAAAACAGGGGCAGGGCTCCCAATGAGAAGGATCTCCATCTTACTGGCATTAAGTCAGAGATCGTTGGAGGCTCACCAATCCTGAATCGCAGATAGACAATCAGCAATGAGCTAGAGAGGAGAGGAGTATGAGGGGATCCTGAACGAAAGTTGAGTGTCATCCGCATAACACTGAAAGTTAGAGGAGAAGGTAGAGATCAGGTGCACCAAAGGGGCCAAGTAGAGGTTGAAAAACCAGGGTGAGAGGATGGAGCCCTGGGGAATGCCACAGGTATAGAGAGATATGGCAGAGAGAAAGGGACCAAGTTGGACCATGGAGGGGCGGACCAAGAGGAAGGAGGTCAGCCACTCAAGGGCCTGATCCGTGAAGCCCAGGTTCTCATGGAGTCTTTTACTCAGGATGGCGTGATTGACCATGTCGAAAGCAGAGGAAAGATCAAGGAGGATGAGGACAGAAGGAATGCTGGAATCAAGGTTAGAGAGCAGATCTTCACGGGTGTTCAGGAGAGCAGTTTCCGTGCTCTGAAGCCAGACTAATGGTCATGGAGACAACCAACAGATTCAGTGTGGAGAGTAAGCTGGGAGATGGCCAGCTTTTCCAACAGTTTGCCCAGGAAAGGGGTGATGGAGATAGGTCGATAGTTTGCTGGGCAGGCAGGATCAGCAGATGGCTTCTTGAGGAGTGGGTGCACAAGGAGTGCTTAAGCGGAGAGGGGAATGTTCCACTGGCGAAAGAGGGATTACAGAAATCGGCCGAGGCTGGAGCGAGGGTGTCAATATGGTCCTTGATGGTTCTGGTGGAGCAAGGGAGCACTTGTTTGGACGACACTTTCATAGATCAGACTCGTCTAGAAACTTCGTCAGGTGTTGTCAGAGAGAAAGAGGAGAAATGAGGAAGAGAGGTAGAGATGGCCAAAGGGAGGCCGAGAAAGGAAGAGGGAAAGGAAGAGGAGTTGATGGACAGGATGTTTTGAGTTTTAGCGGAGAAGTAGAGGACAAAGCCACGCAGAGGGCCTGGGAAGGAAAAGGAGAGGTAAAGACCGCAACGTGATTGACCAGTTCCTTGCAGATTTTAAAGAGTTTGGCTTTGTTGTTATAGGCCACAGAGACGCAGGCTTGAATGTGTGTTCTCTTCTTGATGAGTGTTACTGCTTCGACTGGCATTTTGGTGCAACCAGTGTAGGTATGTCTAAATGTGGCCTGGCATGCTTTACTGTAATGTTATTACGTGTCTACACTGGTCTACATCGTGCAGCCAATTGGACATGTTTTCATTGTGGCATGGCATTTTTAATAGCAAAGCATTAATGTTCCTGTGCACTGTTGGTGACTTGCATGTATTGAATCGGTGTTACCCTACAAAACAATTGCAAAAACTGACTTTTTTGCCAATTTGTCTGAGGAAGGTTGCTGTATATTGCATTAAAACACCTATTTATATCTTTCTCCTTGTGCAGTGTGCAACATTCCCCTTCAGCAGCACATTCGTTTGTATTGCGTGATAATCTAGGCTGACCCGTGATTTGTTGCCGAGTTGGAGGGGCCCCCTCAGCATAGCTCGCAGGGGGCCCCCACATTTTGTGATTTATTTTATTTTAAAATGTGTGTATTGGCATTTTCAGTAACTTCACTTACATAGTTTTCAAATTTGCCTTACACATGTAAAATTGCAATACATTTTAACTTAACTTAAACTTTTACAAACAGCAATAACTGTCTCCTTCTTTTGTTTCTGTGTTTCAGTTTTTCTTTGTCCAGGGGGGGAGTGGGTGGGGGGAGGAGTATCCGAGTTGTGCAAATATGGGCGTGGGGGGGTGGCCGCAAAAGGCCGGCATAGTCTTCGGAGGGCTCTCTTAGGTAGCCCTTGTCTGTCTAGCGGGCTGTTCGTCTAACGCCTTTGGTTCAGGGGGGCTTGTCATCCGAGGGGTGGAACAATTGTCTGGTGAGGTCTTTCCATGCCTCAAGCGCCCCACTAGAGTCATCAGTGGACCTGGAGACGCATTCCTCCCAAGCCTTTGTTTCAGCCAGCACCCATCTTTCCATTTCGCTGCGCCATGTGTTGTACTGAGGTCCAGCAGGTTTCTTCCAAGACATGGCAATATCTCTCTTGGCCAGAATGCATGTAATGTCCATAAGTCTTGCCATGTGCTTGTGCTTGGCTAATCTGGGGTAAGTCCCAAATAGGCACTCCTCTGGTGTCCATTTATATTTGGTTATGCCTGCTTTCTCACGCCTGTTTTACTTTTCCCCTTAATGTCCTTGTTTTGGAGCATTCCCACAGCATATGGGTCAGGTCTGCTTTTTCCTCCATGCACCAGGTGCAGTTTGATTGTGCCTGCTTGTTGAATTTGGCTATTCGATGTGGGGTTAGATAAGTTCGATGCAATACGTTCATCTGTATCTGTCGGAATCTATGATTCCTTGACACCGCTTTGGGGAATGCGAGTGCTCTGTTCCGCTCCCCATCAGTCAGTTCCTTTCCTATGTCGGTTTCCCATTTACTTTTCATTTCTGCGCTCTTGGGGTTGGGTATATCGCTCAAGTGTCCGTATATTTGGGATATTGGTCTGCTGCCCTGCCCCATATTGTATAGCGGCATCAGGAATGGATCCGTTTCCGGCTCGTCAGGCCATGTGTCCCATTTATCCCCACATTTTGTGATACACCACTGTCTCAGAGGCTCCCGCATCTCAGTAAGAAGAATTTGAAGAGTGGCTGGCAGCGACTGCGACAATAATACGTGTGAGGGCCCCAGGAATTTAATTAAAACATGTGTTGCTGGAGCAGCACTATAGCACCTCTTTTCGAACTCGTAAGCATGGTGTTGATTGAAGGGTTTAATAGGGCTGATTGTACAATGGGGAAATAGCAGTTTATTAAAAGTCTTGCAAATGATGCCCAGCAGTTACTTCACTGTTTGGGGCTTTGCTGCCTGCGCTTGGAACAGCTCCATGTCCTGATGTCTTTTATGATTACAGGCCACAAGCCTATATGCAGGAGGAGTGCCAGGGAGCGTCTGCTTTGTCTTCTCTGGCGCCTTTCTCCTCGGAGATGCACGCATGCGCACTGCAGTCTCGTGAGGTCACGGTTTAATGGTGTGATCTTGCGAGGCTGCTTCCCCACATACCTCCTTTTGTCGAGCAGGTTGGTCCAACTCTGCAAAAACAAGGGGGTTCCTGGGAGTCCCTCTGCCGGCCAATAAGTACCGGTTTCAAGAGTAATACAGACATGGAACCCTTGCTCACTGCTCTTAAGAGATGCAGAGCTTCACCCTACTGATGAGGCCCAACAAGGCCGAAACGTGTGTCTGGGATTGCTGTCAGTACTCTTGTTCAGATGAGAATTGCCTGGCATTTCGGTGCTAGACTGCCCCAGGGCAGGACAAAGACTGATATGTAATGTATATTTCTCATCTTTGAAAGAGATAGTGAGATAAAGCATCTGGGTAAAACTCTCGAAACTGGGACTTATTGTTCGGCTAAGGGACTCCCAGGATCCCCCTTGTTTTTGCTTGGTCCTACTCCATCACAAAGTCCCTGTACCTGGTAGGTCTTCTCTTCACTCTCTGAGGACGACTCTCCCCGAGCGATGCTCTAAGAGATGTGGTCTCTGCTTCTCTTACTCCTTCACAGACCTGTGGTGACATGATTCTCTCACTGTGCTGTTCTCTTTCTCCCTGTGTGGAACTCTGTTGTTGCTTTCTTCTTGACTCTTCTCCAAACTGTTCTCTGTCTCTACTGTTTCTTGCTCTCTGTATGGTTCTTGATCTTCTACTGCTGGGCCTGCTTCAGAATGTTCTCTCATCTCGGGGAGATGTCTTTTGAACTTGGCAAACCTCTCTAGATTCCACCTTTTTCCATCTCAGGTGTAAATGTGGTTTGTTCCCTTTCATGCAACTTCTATAGGTTGATTGTACTTGGATCTAGTTACTTGATTCTTGTGTGGCAATTTTGATTTTCACTATGTCCCCTTCATTGACCTCCATCTTAGGACTGGCATTCGGGTGTCACTCTGCGTTTTCATTTGTTCTTTGTTCTTTTGGATTCTCCAGACCACATCCTTCATGTTTACGGTGTCATCCTGTCTAAATCTGGATAGCCACGGAGGTACTAGGGTGGAAGCAGCTCTCCTCCCTCAGCAGTTGGAAGCGTGACACATTAGTGATCGCTTTCGGAGTCAGGCGGTGAGATGCTATCGCCTCCTTGGCTGTTTTGTAGGGATCCATCCCTGAAGCTGCAGCTAGTTGTGGGGCTCCTTTTATGACCCTATTGGTCCTTTCAACTAGTCCATTTGCCTGGTGGTGATAGAGGCTAGCTCTTATTTGCCCGATGTTGTGCTTCTGTAGAAACTCTTCAATTTCTCTTGAAAACAATTCTTTGGGCAAGCCTTCCCTCTGAAAGACCGCCCTCAATACATCGATAACAGTAGTAGTGGTGATGTTGGGTAAAAATTCTGCCTCAACCATTTTGACAGGTAGTCTACTATGACCACCCCATACTTGTGGTCAGGCACCATGGTGTCCAAGAGACCGACAAAATCGAGGCCTATCTTGTGCCATATGCCTCTCGCACTCTTCGCCTGGTCATGTTGTTGCCAAAATGTCCTGAGTGTGCCCTGCATTGCATCACCTTCTGCATTTCTACCGGCGGGATGTCTTGATCCCCTCTCATCACTACCCGTCAGATTAAAAAATATCTTCATTTACTTTCCACTATGGCCTCAATCCTTCTGGAATGGCTCTTTCACTGGGCCACCCATTCTGTCCCCATCTGGCCACTTTTCTCTTTCCAGTGATTTTCACTAATTTCCAGGAATTCCTGGCTTCTTAGGTCACTGACAGATGCTACTACGCATTCATCCTGGAGAAATGTGGTGGCAAAACCACCCTGCTCTAGCAACCGCGACATGCAGTCTACTTGTGCGTTCCTCCTCCCTGCTATATGCATGATTTCATAGGTGTATTTTTGAAGTTTGCTGTACGCGCCAGTCTCAGCACTGAAGTCTTTGTGACTCCTGGATTTAGCATATGAACTAGGGGTTTGTGGTCGGTGACCAAGCAAGCGTTCGTGCCCCTTACATACGTCCTGAAATATTCCATGGCCCATGCACAGGCAAGCATCTCCTTCTCTAGCATGGAGTCATTCTTTTCTGCATTGGAGTGTGCTTTGGATGCAAACGCATTTATTTGTTCAAAGTCACCATTCTTCTGGGTGAGCGTGGCTCTCAGCCCATAGGCACTTGCCTCTGTTGTGATGAACGTCTCCCATGCCGGATTGAATGGCTTCAGGCATGGGGCATTACCTATTCTCGTTTTGACTTCTTCAAAGGCCGTCTTTTATTCTTGGCACAACTCATACTCCACCCCTATCCTCAGTAATTCTCTCAACGGGCCGTAGTCTCAGAGAACCTTGGTACGAATTTTGCATAGTACTCTACGAGTCCCAAGAAGGATCGCAGTTCGTCTTTTGACTTCGGTGCTGGGGCCTTGATCATGGCTTGCAGGAGGTCCTTCTTTGGACTGACACATTCCCTCAAGATCCTGTATCCGAGATATTCCACTTCCTTGGTTTTCATTACACACTTTTCATCTCTCAGATGCACTCCTGCTCCTTGTAGCTTCTCTAATACTTTCCTCAATACTCTGTTGTGAGTTTCGACATCTTCTGCGTAGATGAGAATGTCATCCTGGAAGTAAGACCCATTCCCCACATAGCGCAACAGGGAGTCCATCATCCTTTGGAATGCCGAGGAGGCGGATGACAACCCAAATGGCATGTGAGTGCATTGATATGTGCCAAAGAGTTTGATAAATGCTGTGAGCAGTCTGGACCCTTTGTGCAGGCTTACCTGATGGTACGTATCATGCATATCTAGCTTTGGAAATTATTTGCGTCTTTCCTCATAAGAATTAGTTTGTTCGTCCTGGGTAGAGGATAGCTGTTGGTTATGACTTTCATGTCGAAGCTGCACAGGTCGATACAAACACTTACACCATTTTTCTGCTGCTTTTTTATTAGTATTGCTGGACTTAGCCACTCGGAGGACTCCACTGTCTCATTGGTACGTTGCTTGACCATTTTATCTAGTTGGGCATGTAAGGCACTTCTTGCAGTTGCACCAGCCTCCCTTTGTGTTTGATGGGTACAGCATTGGGCTTGAGCCAAATTTTGTGGACTTCGTTTTTTATTTTCCCTGGTTTTTCCGAAAATAGGGCAGGAAAGTCTTCCCTCAACACTGACTCTCCTCCTGTTTTAACCGAAAGCACGTGATCATCGGTGCTGGGATCCAGCTTTATATTTAGCTTGTGCTGGTCGTCCCACCCCAACACTACCGGACCCTCTTCCGAGAAGTAAACTTTGGTCGTGGTCTGTCTTCCTTTGAACACTATATTTGCTTTGATGTAGCCCAATAGATCCCCTGATGCTTCTCCGAAAACCCTTGGTTTATGTTTAGTTCTTCTGACGTCCACCACCCGATGTCGCACCATGTTCTTATATGTTTGAATGGGCAGGATTGTTAAGTCGTAGCCCGGGTTGGCCATTACTTGGGTCTTGTTTCTGTGCACTTTTATCATGCTATGCGGTTTCTCCCTCCTTACTCTTGGACTGTTCACCATGATGACTGTCGGCATATCATAACCCTCATCTTCACTTGCGCCTCCATCGCCTTCGATATATGTGGCTTTCCTTCCCCTTCATCTGTAGGCTATTGTGATATGGCAGAACCTCCTGCAGTTTGAGCATTCTTTACTCCTCGCAGGGCAGTCCTTATCATTTGCAAGGTGCATTGTGCTAGTACAACTGCAACACTTCAGGGGATCCCTCTTTTTCACCCCTGTGTCATCAGGAATGTCCTTCCTGTTCCATTGCACCGCTGATACATTGCTGGTTGGCCCGTTTCTTGCCATTTCTTTTCGCCTGCACAAGGTTTCCTTCTCCGCTGGGTTGATCTTTATAGCTTTGTCTAAAATGAATTTATCTTAAACCTTTCTGCAGTTGGTATGCACCACCAGCATGTTGCAGATCATGTTCTCGGCATTGTCACTGTGGTAGCAATTCCCCAAGGGTCACTTTGGCCTCAGCTTCGGCGTGCAGCAAATAAGGAGATTATTCATAGACTGATGGGTAAACCAAGCTTCTTGTATTAGAAAATACACAGCAAACAGAGTGATCAGCTGATAAGCAGGAAAATACAGCAAGACAAGTGGCGGGCAGTCGGCACTCAGAGCTCTCACAGGACAACCATTAGAGCGCAGGTCATATAGCATATTATAGGCATTCACTAACATATCATAGTACTTTCACAATGGGGGGTGTTTCTTGGCAAGATATTTCAGGCATTTGGCAATAACTGTCAACATCTGTCAACATCTCACTTGTTACAAAGCCTTGTGGGAACATCGGCTGGGTATATTGTGTTGTACTATGAATAGGCGGGATTTGCAGAAACCTGACTGTTATCTACCATATACGGTGCTAATGCTATACTTCTAGAGAGCAAGTGGAAGAGAAGGTCTGATGTATCATCTGCTCCAGGAGGGGTTTGGGCATGTCAGGGGAGCTGCGTGCAGAGGGAGGCCTAGAGAAACAGAGGGAAAAGCAAAATAGAAGATTTGAGTGAGGCCTAAATGTATGCGAGAGCATAATGTAGCATACCATGGCATAACATAGTGTTGCATAACACAGTGTAGCATAACAATCCTGTCACATCAATCCCCCGTTTGGTCGTCTCAGAGACATGGCGTAGACCACAAGGAGCAGGTTTGGGGCATAGCATCAATCAAAGATGCCCAGGTACATGGGTGACATAGAGAGAGGGTGGATAGGCACAGGGATTGTCACAGAAAGGATGCTGCTTCAGAGACATAGATCGTCAGCCTCTAAGGTCCAAATTAAAAAATGCATACAATTCGGCGTCAGACATTTGTCCTAACACATCTATCATTTCCTGTTCATAGCAGGCGTCTTTGGAAGTGTCCTCCTTAATTAGAGATGTCTCTATTTCAAGTGGCAGCAGTCTGGCCTCGGAGGGCAAGTGAGACACCTGTTTGTATTTGTATTTGTATTTATTGATTTATAAAGCGCCTTACAACAAAGCGCTGTCCAATGGAACATCATAATACATACAACATAAACAATATAACGGTTGAAGCAATTACAATATGAATCTATCAACAAAACAGTGAGAAGAGCAATTAACTGAAGGGAATAGGGAGAAAAGAGGCGTGGGACTGGATGGGGGAGTGGTGGAGAAGAGTAGGAGGAGGGAAGAGGAAGGGTGAGAGAGGGGAGGCAGGAGAGAGGGGGGAGATAGTCGGGGAAAGAATAAGGAGGGGGAAGCAGAAGGGGAAGGGGTTTCAAGGAGGAGAATGGAGGAGGAGAGATTTAAGGGAAGTGCGGTATGAGGTGAATGTGGGGGTAGAACGGATAGTAAGAGGAAGGGAGTTCCAGTGTAGAGGTGCTAGGAGTTAGAAGGAGAGGAAACGGGAGGAGGCACAAGGGGACGGAGGTACAGTGAGAAGGAAATGGTCAGCGGACCGAAGGGAACGGGAGGGGGAGTAGAAGGAGAGAAGGGAGGAGAGATAAGGAGGAGCGAGACCATGGAGAGATTTCAAGACAAGGCAGAGAAATTGAAATTTAAAGGAATGGTTCGGTAAAATTTTTTATTGCCCCTACGGGTCAGCCATGTGTTTTTAAGCCTAAGTCGCTCGATTTTAGAAAAATTTCCTATGGACCTTACCCGAATTTTTGTCCATTAAACGCACGCGAAAACAGGCATCAGGGAGTGTCAGAATTCCTCTTCACTGGTTGACCCCGTAGTGTAGAAGAAGAATTCTTCCCACCAATGTACCCCTCTGAATGGTAACAATACACATACAGAGGGATCAATTAATTGAAAGATGTTTGGAAGTCCCTCCGAGACCACCGTGGCTGTAGAAGGAAAGAAGCACAGTTGGTATCCAAGTATACTGTGTGGCTTCACTAAATAATAACACTCCTCCCACACTAACCTGCTCAATGATAGAATTGATCCTAAGAAGATTAACCACGATCTGAGCAGGAATTGGGAAAGACTAGGAATATTCTGCAAAAACAAGTGACCTCTCTGGTTACAATCCCTGTTAATACTAAACTACCAATAACAAGAAAGGACACAGAGATTCTTACCAGAGGGTTCCAGGGTTGATTGCACGCGGTAAGAGACTCGTGATGAAAGAGAAAGAAAATTTCCGTCTGAGTTAGAAGGAATATGAAAAGCCAAAGTGTTCTGTAGTTTTATCAAATGGTGAAACAACTCCCGCGATGCAGCGGGCGCTGTCCCACGGAGCAGCGGAGGCTGTGTCGCTGGACGTCGGAGGCCTTCCCACGTCGCTCCCGCGGTGCAGTTGATGCTGTCCCACGTTGCAGCGGAGGCTGTTTCGCTGGACAGTGGATGCCGTCCCACGTTGCAGTGGAGGGTGTCCCGCGGCGCAGCTGATGCTGTCCCACGTTGCAGTGGAGGCTGTCCTGCGGTGCAGCTGAGGCTGTTCCACGAAGTAACAGATACTGTGTTTCACAGTACAAGAAGCTGATGCTGTCCCACGTTGCAGTGGAGGCTGTCCCACGTTGCAGTGGAGGCTGTCCCGCGGCGCAGCTGAGGCTGTTCCACAAAGTAACAGATACTGTGTTTCACAGTACAAGAAGTAACAAGAAATAACAAGAGTAACTGAAGTCAACAACTCCAAAAGTAATCCTTTAAACAATCCGGGTCAAATCCATACGAGCAAACTTAAACCGAGGATTAGGCAATAACAATATCCAAGGGCAGAAGGCATGGGTCAAACACCTGTAAATCACTGAAGCACCAAAACAGACTAGGAATATCCACAAGCAAGGTCAGGTCAGAGAAGCAAAGGTTCAAGAAACCAGGTAAACAAGATGCAAGGTCAGTAAACAAGTAGCGCCAAAAATGCTTGATCAGAAGCACTGAGCAAGCAGGGGGGCGGGGTTAAATACCCAATATCACATGATCACCGCCGTGAACCAGCACGCACGTTGCGTCTCCTTAGCAACGCATTGCTAAGCTTCCATGGCAACCTCCAGCCGCCTCGGAAGACCGAGGTTCGAGGTATTCCTCCCCGTGAACCACTACACAAAGTTCGGCTGATTCCCGTGTTTCTCCTGGTTGCATAAAAAGTACGTACAGCATTTTGAGAGCCTGCGCGCATAACAGTACCCTCCCTCAAAGACGGGCCCCGTCTTCTCGAGGCCCAAAACTCAGACAACAAACGAGGAGCATGAATATGAGCGACAGGTTCCCATGTCCTCTCTTCTGGACCGTAACCCTTCCAATCCACATAATACATTCTGACACCTCTGGAAACCTTGGTATCCAGGATCTTGTGGACTTCATACCCCTCCTCACCCTGCACAGACAGGGGAGGCGGCCGGGAAGGGAGAGAGGTACCAGGATGACAGGCCTTGATGAGGGACACATGGAAAACAGGGTGTACTTTCCATTTGGCCGGGAGAGACAGCCGTAAAACGACAGGATTTATTACCGCAGTGATAACAAACGGACCGACGTATCGTGGGAGAAGCGCTCGTCTACCAGGGATACGCAAGTTCTTTGTGGAGAGCCAAACTTTACCCCCCACAACATACTTAGGAGACAGAGAGCGATGGGCGTCAGCAAATCGTCTGGCAGTAGACTGAGCACTGTCCAGGTGTAGTTTAACCTGCGTCTGTATCGAAACAAGTTGCTGAATGCAAGAGGAAGCTGCAGGGTGGTGAGCGGGCAAGGCCGGAGAAAGAGGCACCGACCTAGGATGTCTACCATATAAAGCAAAAAATGGCGAAGAACGTGTAGAGCTATGGAGAGAATTATTATAAGCAAACTCTGCCATAGGAAGCATGGACAACCAAGTGTCCTGATACTGGTGAGTAAGACATCTAAGATACTGTTCCATAGTTGAATTGAGACGTTCGGTCTGTCCGTCCGTTTGTGGATGGTACGAGCTGGAATAGCGCTCATCAATACCAAAAGAAGCGGTAAGAGATTTCCAGAAACGAGAAGTGAATTGCGAGCCCCTATCAGTAATGATAACGCAAGGGAGGCCAAAAAAACGGAAAACATGTTTAAGAAACAGATCCGCCAATGTAGGAGCGGCAGGGAGTCCTTGGCAAGGTACGAACAACGCCAATTTAGTAAAGTAATCAATGATCACCCAAATGGTATTGAAGCCAGAAACCAGGGGCAAATCCACCACAAAGTCCATGGAAATCATATACCATGGATAATCAGGGACAGGCATAGACTGAAGCAAGCCGACAGGTTTGGAACGAGGACTTTTACATTGAGCACATACGTAACAACAAGCAATGTGTTCAGTAACATCTTTAGCCATAGAAGGCCACCAGCACCACCGTTGTAGCAGATCGATGGTCTTCTTGGTACCCGGGTGTGCTGCTAGCATTGAATCATGACACCACTTGATGGCCTTCTTACGTGTATCTTCATCTGGAAGAAATAGCAGACCCTTGATATGAGGCAATCCTTGTTTGACTTCAATGTTGAGTCTGGCGTTTTCCACAGGATTGTCTCTCACCCATTCCCGTAATCCATCACGCAAGGTGGGTTGTAGAGTATACGCACAGATCACTTGGTGTGGTAATAGAGGACGACCATCTGTACTTGGAGAAGATGACTCGCCATGAATGCGTGAGAGTGCATCGGCCTTCGTATTTAAAGAACCGGGCCGATAAGTAATGGTGAAATTGAACATTGAAAAAAATTCATGCCACCTCCCATGCCGAGCAGTGGAACACTTAACGGACTGTAAGGCTACTAAATTCTTGTGGTCAGTAAAAACCTGAACAGGGAATGCTGTACCCAGTAAGTGATGACGCCAGGTCAAAAAGAAGTCCCGTACTGCTAATAACTCTCTTTCAGTTATAGTATAGTTCCGCTCATAGGAAGTCAGTTTCCTTGAATGAAATGCCACCGGATGCAACCCCTTCGTTTCTGGGCACTCCTGAGACAATATGGCACCCAGAGCAATGTCCGAAGCGTCAGCCTCTATGACAAACGGTAGATTCGGATTAGGGTGTTGAAGCACCGGGGCGCTGGTGAAAGCTGCCTTGAGACTTGAGACTCTGGACGACCAAAGTGGAGAAATCCTTAATAAACCGCCTGTAAAAGTTTGCAAAACCCAGAAAGGATTGCAGGGCTTTCAAAGAGGTGTGCGGAGGCCACTCCAAAACCACCTTAACCTTAGACTGGCTCATTTGAATTCCTTTACTGGTTATCTCATAACCCAGAAATTCCACTTCCGAAGCATGGAAAATACATTTCTCTAACTTAGCAAACAGATTATTCTCACGCAATCTATGTAACACGCGGGAAACGTGTGTAACATGTAAGTCATAGGATGTGGAGTATATCAATATGTCGTCTAAGTAGACTATAAGAAACTGGTCCACCATGTCATGAAAAACATCATTAATGAAATATTGAAATGTAGCGGGGGCATTACAGAGCCCAAACGGCATTACTCTGTATTCAAACAAGCCATACCTGGTTTTAAAGGCTGTTTTCCACTCGTCTCCACTACGGATTCTTACTAAATTATAGGCACCGCGTAGGTCTAATTTGGTGAATATAACGGAGGTACCCAGTTGATCCAGAAGTACTGAGATGAGAGGAATGGGATATTGATTCCGGACAGTAATGGAATTGAGAGCCCTATAAACAATACACGGACGGAGGTCCCCCTCTTTTTTAGGCACAAAAAATAAAGGAGAGGACGCAGGTGAACGAGAGGGGCGTATGAAACCAGTTTTCAGTGACTGATTAATGTATTCCTTTAGAATGAGGTCTTCCTTGTGGGTTAAGGAATAAATCCTACCTGAGGGTAGTTTACCCCCCGGGATCAGATCGATAGGACAGTCATAGGGTCTGTGTGGAGGCAAAACCAAACCACCTCCTTCATCAAACACATCTTTGAATTCAGAATATTCAGCAGGCAAAGCACTGGTGATAACTGCTCCAACAGTAGAAGCAATATCCAATAGAGGACGACAAGGACTACTCGCTCGGAGTTTGTTCTTCCAACACCGGTTCTCGCAAAATTCTGACTTAAGTTCAATACTGCCTGAGTGCCAATCAATGATAGGATTATGCAACCGTAACCACGGAAGACCTAATATGAGCCTGAACTGAGGTGCAGATATAAGATCAAAGAAGATAATTTCGGAATGCCCCATCAAGGTTTCCATTTCCAACTCCTCTGTCTGCTGGATGACCATTCCTGAAACCAAAGAAGATCCATCCACAGCGTTAACAACAATGGGATTTGCTTTATCAATAGTAGGAAGACCCAGATCCTTGGCATACAGGGAATCAATGTAGTTTCCTGTGGCTCCAGAATCTATGATTGCTGTGGCTTGAACTATCTTGTCTTGTGATAGCTTGAAATGTACCGCCATTTCAACCGGTTGGACAGATATGGAGTCCTTGGATATGTAATTGCTCGGCAACTGGACTCCTTTCATTGCCGAGCTTTAGCGTTTCCCTGTTTCTTAGAGGGTTTCTTGGTACAAACTTTCAATAAGTGTTCCGAAGATCCACAATAGAAACATAAGTTGTTCTTCTTCCTATGCTCTCTTTCTTCTTGTGAAAGAGGACCTCGTGTAGCTGCCCCAATCTGCATTGGTTCTGATGTACTAGAGGAAGATAAAGGGTTGACTTGGACGTCAGGAGTCATACCACGTTTCTCCCCTTTTCTGGCAGCTTTACGAGCATCTATCTGAAGAACTAGTTCCAGTAATTCTGGAAAGGAGGCTGGAACTACAGGCACTATAGCAAGTGTATCCTTTAAAGATTCAGACAGACCTTTATAGAATAATGAGTCCTTCTTATCATCAGGCCAAGCCGTCTCAGCAGCTAATTGATTGAATTTCGCTAAATAGGCCAATAGCATCATATCCCCTTGCTGCAGGCTTAATAATTCCAACTCCATGACTTGGGCTTTGTATCGAGTATCAAACACCTTCCCCATGGCTTCAATCAATGCGTCACAATCGAACAATAAAGGACTACCCTCCTCCAAAAGAGGATTAGACCAGGCAGCTGCTGTACCCCCAAGATGGGACAACAAGAAGGCTGCCTTGGTAGCAGAATCAGGAAAAGCACCTGGTCGACATAAAAAGTGCAAACGACATTGATTTAGAAACGTCCTGAAATGTTTTGGGTCCCCATGGAATCTTTCTGGTGGAGCCAAGGGAAACTGGGACGTAACATACAGCGGTCCGGCCCCCGCCTGTGCAGGTTCCACGACCGGGGGAGTCGGTAATACTGGTGCTGCGTGAGGCAAGGGTTGTATGGCTGTTTGGAGCTCTAGAATTTGCTGCTGAGTGGTGGCATTAGCATTAACCATATCTGTTCTCAAATAAGCCACTAATTGAAGGAGGTTAGCTAGGGTCTCATTGGGGTCCATGTTTAAAGGCTTCTGATTATGTCAGAATTCCTCTTCACTGGTTGACCCTGTAGTGTAGAAGAAGAATTCTTCCCACCAATGTACCCCTCTGAATGGTAACAATACACATACAGAGGGATCAATTAATTGAAAGATGTTTGGATGTCCCTCCGAGACCACCGTAGCTGTAGAAGGAAAGAAGCACAATTAGTATCCAAGTATACTGTGTGGCTTCACTAAATACTAACACTCCTCCCACACTAACCTGCTCAATGATAGAATTGATCCTAAGAAGATTAACCACGATCTGAGCAGGAATCGGGAAAGTCTAGGAATATTCTGCAAAAACAAGTGACCTCTCTGGTTACAATCCCTGTTAATACTAAACTACCAATAACAAGAAAGGACACAGAGATTCTTACCAGAGGGGTTCCAGGGTTGATTGCACACGGTAAGAGACTCGTGATGAAAGAGAAAGAAAATTTCCGTCTGAGTTAGAAGGAATACGAAAAGCCAAAGTGTTCTGTAGTTTTATCAAATGGTGAAACAACTCCCGCGATGCAGCGGACGCTGTCCCACGGAGCAGCGGAGGCTGTGTCGCTGGACGTCGGAGGCCTTCCCACGTCGCTCCCACGGCGCAGTTGATGCTGTCCCACGTTGCAGTGGAGGCTGTTTCGCTGGACGGCGGATGCCTTCCCACGTCGTACCCGCGGCGCAGCTGATGCTGTCCCACGTTGCAGCGGAGGCTGTCCCGCGGCGCAGCTGATGCTGTCCCACGTTGCAGCGGAGGCTGTCCCGCGGCGCAGCTGAGGCTGTTCCACGAAGTAACAGATACTGTGTTTCACAGTACAAGAAGTAACAAGAAATAACAAGAGTAACTGAAGTCAACAACTCCAAAAGTAATCCTTTAAACAATCCGGGTCAAATCCATACGAGCAAACTTAAACCGAGGATTAGGCAATAACAATATCCAAGGGCAGAAGGCACGGGTCAAAAACCAGTAAATCACTGAAGCACCAAAACAGACTAGGAATATCCACAAGCAAGGTCAGGTCAGAGAAGCAAAGGTTCAAGATACCAGGTAAACAAGATGCAAGGTCAGTAAACAAGTAGCGCCAAAAATGCTTGATCAGAAGCACTGAGCAAGCAGGTGGGCGGGGTTAAATACCCAATATCACATGATCACCGCCGTGAACCAGCACACACGTTGCATCTCCTTAGCAACGCATTGCTAAGCTTCCATGGCAACCTCCAGCCGCCTCGGAAGACCGAGGTTTGAGGTATTCCTCCCCGTGAACCACTACACAAAGTTCTGCTGATTTCCGTGTTTCTCCTGGTTGCATAAAATGTACGTACAGCATTTTGAGAGCCTGCGCGCATAACAGGGAGCTGCCATTTTGTGATAATCCTATCACTTGCCTCATCACCCTGGCTGACCTGCTTTTGCGGCACTAAATCATATCCCCCGCCCCTGAGCCTGACATTATCAAAACATTCATATTCCCCGCCTCTCTCTGTGATGTTACTGTGCTGCGTAGGCAAACGCGCCCAGTCGTCTTCTACGCGACTTCACACAGAACCCGGAAACCAGCACAGATCAACTCACAACACAGCGCGCCACAATTCGGAATATGAAACTGTACTTTAAAATCAAACAGCAACACGGTACATTTGGTAAAGTACATTTATTTGACATTAAATGTTTATAGAATATTCAGCAATTGCCATATTAACTCGGAATGCCATTTATTTTCTTTTATCTCTATCCGCAAAAACTGTTCCGTTTTATCGTGAGTCACGCGCTGTTCCTTTATGGTACACAGGGTGTTGGTTTTCGTTAAAAGAAGCACTTTGGTCGCACGGTGAACCGCAAGGCTGTTCCATCAACTAAGCACTAGGCCAGCGTAAAGGTTGATATGTTGCTTCTAGCCGCTAGTATCGCGTAAGGGCATATGGGCCCTTGGCGATCGTCCCATAAGATCGTCAAAGTGGTGCAGTTGACAAGAAGCTGCAGCTGGCGGTTGAAGAAGCCGTCTGCCGGGGTCTGAAACTGGTGGCAGTAGCAGTAGGGTAGGATATACCTGTTTTGAAAACATAAAAATTATAATTAGTCTCGCCAGCCGATCTTTATTAATATTATTCATTTTATTTATTACGGCCGATCTGACGCTATTTGCTTGCAAGTATAGTGCAATGGAGTATGTTCGGCTCTAAAATCAATGCGAAAAGTAACAAAATAAATTGAGGTTAGCACACAATGAGAAACGACTGTTTGTCTACATGCGTGTGGAATGTGGACCTGCATGCCCATGTGACCGCTACAAGGATGATCCCACAAACCTTTTCCTAGCTCTTCATTCATTCATTTATTCATGCATCCATTCATTAATTCTTCATTCCGGTATAAAAGCGTCTAAAGAGTTACTTACATTATATTTGCAATTTCCATTGTGTCTCTGCGTAATGCAGTCCGTAAATCCCACTGTGCTCTTGACAACGATTTTTCGTATACTGAACTAACATGAAACTCGGTCTAGTTTCAGAATTTTCTGCCTTATCGTCTCTTACCTTATTGCACCCCCCCTTCAAATGAATTTCTTTCGGCATGGTCCATGTCTCTCAAGGTAAAAAAACAATAGAACCTTATACTGCCAGTGCGAGTTGTGGGCCTCTTCAGGCCGCGAGCTGAAAATCAAAGCCGCTGACCTTCACTAGAAATGAGCATACATTCTTTCTTTGCAACATCCCGTAGTAAAGCCATCTGTGAGAACTTGAAGTTTCGAATCCATCTATGTACTGCGCCTCAATGTGCAAATGCAACCTGGCTTCTCTCCCATCTGCAACGGCTCGCTTGGCGCGTTCTAAGGCCCCCAATTTTGTCCTCGTTGTCTGCGAGCTTTGCAGCCCCAAAGAACCATAACTTTGGAGACATTTAATTTTTGGGGGAAGGTCAGGGAAAGTATAAAGTACCCGAGGAGTTGAGTTGAAAGTGAGATTTATTGTTTGTTTGTTTTATTATTTGCAATACGCAAGCCTCCCCTCGGTTAACAGTGCGCAGCATTTACATGAGATTGCGAAAAATAGTTACATCAACAAAAATATATACATACACATATAGACAAGGTCAGCAATATGAGGTGAATAGAGAGAGAATTCCAAGATGACACCCAGGTTGTTCGCCACCCAGGCTGGTGAAGGTAGGGGTTAGGGTTAGCATAATTTGTATGTACACTGTACAATAACATTTATTTACAAAAAGACAATCGTATTACAATTATTTAAACCGGGATTTGTACTTCACAACCAGCTCTCCTTTGGGTGGACATGGCACAGTGGCAATGTTTGGTGGCAATGGATCAGTGCTCTGCACAGAAACGTTCAAAATTCCATATTTGTGCTTCTCTAATACAGCAACAATAAGGCTTTTGACAAAGTCGAACTCCATTTCCTCATAGACTGGTTTGATCACCCATTGCTTACTTCTTTTTGAAAAGGCCTTAGTGTAGCGAGGAATCCTTACATTACCTGTAGTCCTAGATTGATCACAGCCGAGATTCTCATTATGAGCCAAGAAGGCAAGTAGAGTCCTATGTCTCATGCCCTGTATGCTGAAATTCAAGCGCTTTGGCCTGTACGTTAGGCACATATTGTGGAACACCTCCAAACCTCCTGTGTGACAGAATTCTGTCAGTCCACTCAAATCTCTTGATAGAGTTTGATCGAAAACAATCTTCTCAATGGCTTTGTGTGTCGGTGAAGATGGAATCAACCACTTCTTCTTCCGTGCCTCCACTGGGGACAAAGGGCCATGTTCACATTGGTGGAAATGTAGGTTTTCTGACCAGCGTGGCACGTTGGTACAGTGGTGCATCAGTGACCGCCATTTTTCAAGTAGTATTTCCACTGACCCTTCACAAGTTTTGGAGCTCCACCAAAGACGGTTGCTGATTGAACTGGGACCACTCTGAAATACTTTCCAAACCTTTTTTTTCCCTGCAGCCGAGATTTTCTTATTGATTGATTTAGCAAGATGCCATACGTCAAATTGATGTTTAATATGTGGGAACTGCTCTCTCATTGTCTTAGCAATTGAAAAGTGTATGTCCGTGGCTATGAGGTCGATGTGCATTCCCCTCGATTGTAGATATTCCACTGATTTTATAAATCCTAGTTTCTCCATGGCCACTGAGAATGTACATTGTGTTACCTGCATGACCACCGAATTCACAATTTTCTTACTATCCATGTCCTGAAAGTGGTAGGTGCAGTACTTGGCAGAAAATCCAGGGCTGTCGCACTGTCCATCGCCGGCTAGCTTGAATCGTTTGCCTTCGAATGTACTTGCTAGAGACAATTGTTCAATTTTTCAAGCAACACTAATGGCCGGAAACAGATAATCATGTTGGTATTTGTAGTACTGCGTTTTTTTTAAATGAAATGGAGTCCCACAAACTGAAAGAAAGACTCTAACTTTCTAAAACTGGACCCACTAAAAAGTGATGCAGCTGCACACAGTAGATTGCCTGCTGGAAGTTTCCCCAGCATCGGTTGTGCAAACCATGAGAACGTATGATTTAATCTACAGGCGGCATTTATTTTGACGTTACTGCCTTTTTTTTGACGAGTGACATGAATCAATGGCTTCCCACATACTTTCCCTCTAACGGAATGCCCACATTTCAGCATACTTATAATATTCATCAAACAACTGTCGAATACTATGTATTTGCCCTCTTTCATTAGACTGTCATCTGGCGTCAAAGTTGTTTCGGCCTGTGACGTTGAGGACATATCACCACATTTGAAAGAAATATTGCTGCTATCAAGTTCTGATGCGTCGGTGAATGCTGCTGCTGGTTCATTCTCTGTCATTTCAACATCTGCTACTTCAACATTGATGGGAGAACACAACAATGTCGACAGCTTTTTTGGTGGCAATTTTTTGGCGGGTGTAGATTGTGTGAATTGATCTGCGACTACTTCAGAGCTATCTTCAATACATCCAGTATCATGTTGTTGTGGTGGTGCGGTCGCACTGTAGCAATGGTCCAATACAACTTTGCTGGATTTTCCGGACACATTCATTTCATGTTCTGGCCATTGGACATGAGCATCTCGAGTCTCAACACGCGGCGTCTGAATTAATAGTTCCTCCATAGTGTAAATGGTCTGGCAAGCAACATCTCTCATTCGCTTCACTGTCTGTGTATGTATAGTTCGGACACCCACGGGTAACTAGAGGACAGATTGGAAAAGGGATGTTCAGTTTAAACACAAGATAAAGTTTAGTACAATTGACTGGAAAAAAACATAAAATAGTCCCCAGCACAAAAAGATTTCTAAAGTTATGAACTGTTTGTAACTAACCTTATTTTTGTTTTTCTTTGCAACTTTTTTGACTCGACCTTCAACATCTGCACGCTGTTGTTCCGATTCGTATCCTCATGTCTCCCCTTCCTCTTGCGCTGCAACGACTATATTTTCTGTATCCGCATAGACAGCACGGAATGAGGCTCCATCGACTCCCTGAAACATAGTATTTTCATTACTGTGTATCAAAATATTGTTAGCATAAAACACATGTGAGGACGAACACACAGGTACATCTCAATATCCAAACACGATTTAAACATTGTGTGAATCAATCAAACGACAAGTATTCGAGCTCTGATTACCTCTTTCGATGGAGCTGTCAGTATCCATACCTCTGGCTCTGCATGGACTGCCACGAATGATTGTATTGAAGAGGAGGCATCAGCAACTCCCTGAAACACAGTACTTGCGTTAGTAACGATTACAATATTGAAAACACAACACACACTTGGGGTCGACCGCACAGGTACATATCAATGGCTAACCACAAATGAAACATGGTGTAGAACAATCAAATGACAAGTGTTGCTGTCCTGATGATCACGGTCGATGGAGATGTCAGTATCCATACCTCGTGATGCTGAAGAACATCTAGGGCTATTGTCAATGTGGTGGACGCTTCAGCATCTCCCTGAAAGACAGTACTTGCATTAGTATGGATAACACTAATTATAACTGAAAACAAACACAAAGGGACGACAACTAAGGTGTATATCAATTGGAAATCACTAACCAAACAATTGGTGAAATAATCACACGATACATAAAAACTATTACTTGACATGCATAAAACAAGTCTGTGGCGGAATAGCCACGTATGATGACCTGATACGCGCTAGAAGTGGTTGATAACTGCGGGCACGTCACGGATGTAGAATGTTCTTGCTTCAGATTCAGTGGATAGTAAAGCAGTTGTAAAGGTAAATTATTGTTTGATGATGAAATGCACATATAAAAAAATTGCCATGTAAACCGACAGAATACTTGAGAATAATGCTATTGAAAATGCGCAATATAGTACAGTTCCCTGTGCCCATAAATAGATTTCCTTTGGGGGTTATAAAATCGAAAAATAATTTATTGATAAATGTCATTATTCAAAAAGCTATACAGTCATATCAATATCGAAAGTATTACAAGGGAGTATTACAAGGGACACAACACCTAAAATATCAATTAATCCATTCGGCTACCTACACACTACCGCAAGGCCTAAAGCTAAATCCGGACACTTGACTCACCAGTGGCGGAATGTGGACGAATAGAGTTGGAATAGCGTTTGCGAGCAATTTTCGTGTCGTTCGCCGTTTATTCTTCTTTGTTACCCAAGATGTGGCATACATGTTCGAGGAAAAGTGCCGGCTGCAGATGCGGTATTGATCACCCCTCTTGTCCTCTAAGACTTGTTGGACTCTACTTTCCAGCTCATCCAGTGGATATCCGCAATGTCTGACCCATTCTCTTATTCGATCAACATTTTTCAGGAATACATGCATTGTAGTGCCTTCAGATTTAGCATGGGTCTTCGAAGGGCAACTGCTAATCGAACAGGCAGGCATTGTTGAAAATTCTGAAAAGTAAATATCAAGATTATTATAAAACCTTGATGAATAAAAATGTCATAAAAAAGTAAATGAACCATACAATGTTCAATGCAAGGTTTGTTTTGGTCGCCGGAACTATACCAGTTCATCATGTGCGGCTTAGTATTTGCATAAGTTACAGACATTTTTTAAATGATGTGACTAAACTCTGAACATGGGACTCTTGGATGTTCTGTCTTGCACGAGAAGGAAACATGCTTACATTATAGACTGGACCCCCGAAGGATGCAATTCGATGACAATTGACACAGATGAAAATAAATAGATCTATTGATAGCATAACAATTGAAACTCAAGTCAATAGCAATGAGACCAATGACCATAGCACTATTGGGTACTGTAATCGCAAATAGATAGAAATGTAAAAATGACCGAAATATGACTAGGATACATGGCCTTACCTTGACCAACAAACAGTTGGATTCAGCAGGCCGAGTAGTATGTTGCAGGAGAACAGGTAGATAGCCACAGGAAGAACACTGAAGAGTTTGCTCGAAGCGGTCACAGATAGCGCGACGACGAGCAGATTAGCGTAGATCTCAGTGCTTCTCAGGTAGAAGGTTCAGGAGTTGACTTGCAAAGCACAAAGATGTTCTCATGAGACATATCAAGTGGTTTATAAAGTATTAGAAACGGGTGTGTTTGTGCATGAATGACGTGTGTATGTCGTGGTATCATGTGGTTTGCAGGGGGCGGCCTGCCTCAGGGGAAGCCTACCTGGGGACACGGGTCTGAGGAGGCCATGTGAGCGATGGCCCCTGGGCATGGGATACCTTTTGAAGTGTACATGCTGTTTGGCACCTTGGCCATTTGCGCCCGTGACGGCCCCCCATGCCAGCGCTCATCCCCGGGTGCGAACCGCCGTTGATAGAGGGGGGTGAGATGGATGGGCCTGGGGCGTGCAGATAAGGCACAGGAAGACTGCTGAATGGAGACACACTTATGTGGATTGCAGGGGGGCGGCCTGCCTCAGGAGAGGCCTGCCTGGAGACACGGGGTCTGAGGAGGCCATGTGAGTGATGGCCCCTGGGAGTGGGATACCTTTTGAAGTGTACATGCTGTTTGGCACCTTGGCCGTTTGCGCCCGTGACAGCCCCCCATGCCAGCGCTCATCCCCAGGTGTGAACCGCCTTTGATAGAGGGGGGTGGGATGGATGGGCCTGGTGCGTGCAGATAAGGCACAGGAAGACTGCTGAATGGAGACACACTTATGTGGATTGCAGAGGGGCGGCCTGCCTCAGGGGAGGCCTGCCTGGAGACACAGGGTCTGAGGAGGCCATGTGAGCGATGGCCCCTGGGCGTGGGATACCTTTTGAAGTGTACATGCTGTTTGGCACCATGGCCGTTTGCGCCCGTGACAGCCCCCTATGCCAGCGCTCATCCCCGGGTGCGAACCGCCTTTGATAGAGGGGGGTGGGATGGATGGGCCGGTGGGCATGCAGGCAAGTGTGTGGGAGCGAGGGGCCATCAGGCCCCTCTCATCCTTTACTTCTCAGTAGAAACTCGGACCAAGTGCCTCCAGTAGTGGGTTCGCCCCTTGCCCTTATGTGATGTTAACTTTGGTTGACATTCGCGTAGATGGGACCACTGAGCAGGACACGGGGCATCCATTTTTGTACCCCCTTTCCACTCCATCTTGGTGACCAGGCCTCACTGCGCAGAGCACATGGCCCCCACCCTCGTTCCCACTCTGCCTGGAAAACTCCAGAGGTATTTGCAACAGCTAATAAATGTAACACATCACTCTTCCCCTGCATGTGAACCAGCCTGAACTAAGCTCATAGCTCGTTCATCTCCACTTACTCGTTACTCGGATTACGAGGACGAACAGTTGCGCGAAGTTCGTGCATAAGCACCATCATTATCCTCAACACGGACCGTGTGAGGCAGGCTGCCCTGATGTCTGGCAGCTCGGTGATGCATTGCGGTCGTGGCGCGCCTTCCGAAATGTAGGCCACGCATCCCGAGTTTTCACAACAGCAGCAGTTCATCGTCCTCGGTTGGCATTAGCTTGCACCAATTGCATGAGCACATGGCCCCCACCCTTGTTCCCACTCTGACTGGAAAACTCCACAGGTATTTGCAACAGCTAATAAATGTAACACATCACTCTTCCTCTGAGATCACTGTCCTGCATGTGAACGAGCCTGAACTAAGCTCATAGCTCGTTCATCTCCACAAACGTGTCCTTACCCACGCACCCTCGCCAGTGGAAACGTACTGCCATTCTGACCCTGTGTCCCTGCAAGGTATTCTCTTCATGTGCCAGACCACTGACCACGCCATGATGCCCACCTAGCAGATCCCCAACTAACATTAGACCCCTACTGCAGTATATCGTTGCCTATTAATAACAAATGCCACATACCGGACATTCTTGTGAGCACAGACCCACACTTCAAACAGTGTATTATAGTGGTCAAGACCCTTAACCCAAGGCCTGTATAATCCAATGTTGATTGATAGTATAGATATATGTGTGACTTTTATAGAGACATAACCGACTGAAAGACTTTGAACAAGTTTTATTTAGTGCATGCATTATTGAGAATATATTATGTTAGCTTAGATAGTGACCACCCTGCTTCACAGCGACCTGACCTTCACCCATTCGGAGCACAGATGTCTGACGTCCATCCTTGAATGGAGACACACTTGATTCATTTAAAAAATCGAAACAACCGTTGTTAAAATATATGTGGTGTTTTATTTTGTATCTTATTTTGATGGCACAAAAATACAAGACTTTACACATTGTACAGGTCAGGTTGCAGCACAGCGAGAGAAAATCCCCTGTACTGACCGCTGTCACTCGGGAATGTTTCTCTTATGGCACGAACGGCACAGGCGGGTATTACTCTTCGAACGCGGTGTCCAAGCCTCCCGTGAAGCCACCATGTAAAGGAACGATAGGCCACCAGCCGGTACCACCTGTGAAAAAGAATGATACAAACTGTTTTTAAATGAACAAGATAAGTTTAATGAATGTTTGTTGTCAATGACAATTCTTGTAACTAATGGCATTCTGCTCGGACAAATGCTATCTAGACACTGCACACTATTGAACGAATTTCATGCGTTACAATGATATGTATATGTAATTTTGGATATAGTAGAAGAACATGAAATAGGAGTGGCAAGACAAGCAGAGTATACTTACTCGTTACTCGGATTACGAGGACGAACAGTTGCGCAAAGTTCGTGCATAAGCACCATCATTATCCTCAAAACGGACCGTGTGAGGCAGGCTGCCCTGATGTCTGGCAGCTCGGTGATGCATTGCGGTCGTGGCTCGCCTTCCGAAATGTAGGCCACGCATCCCGAGTTTTCACAACAGCAGCAGTTCTCATCCTCGGTTGGCATTAGCTTGCACCAATTGCATGTGCACCAGGTGGAAACACCGTCCATGCGACTAGGTCCAGGCTCTTCAGCTGTTGACTCGTCCTCCCAACTGCCGTCCGAAGCCCAATCGTTTTCGTGTGTTTCCCTTTCCAGTAGTTCCTCCTTGGTATACTCGGGCTCATACATGTAGGGCATTATTGTAGCCATTGTGTGTTAAACAAACTAAAATAATTTATAGCGGTGGTATTGGTATCTGTTCACACGGGCTACAAGCAACGAAGGTAGCTGACCAGAGCACAGAAACGAGTCAAAGTAACACAGAGAGAGGAATGGAATCGAAAATCTGCTGCTGTGCATTGTGAAACGGTCTGTTTATACTTATTGAGGAAAGAGGCGTCCTGCCATTTCCATGGCGACACGTCATTAGCTGAAGCGCAGCGAATGTTGACACGAGACGTGCTTTGGCGTTGTGAAATGGGCGGTACGGGTCTGCTGATGACAGGCTCCGGGGCGGGGGATATGATTTAGTGCCACAAAAGCAGGTCAGCCAGGGCGATGGGGGAAATGATAGGATTATCACAAAATGGCAGCTCCCTGATGCCTGTTTTCGCGTGCGTATAATGGACGAAAACTCGGGTAAGGTCCATAGGAAATTTTTCTAAAATCGAGCGATTTAGGCTTAAAAACACATGGCCGACCCGTAGGGGCAATAAACATTTTTTACTGAACCATTCCTTTAAGTTGGGAGTGAAATGTAAGCCAGCCAAGGTAAGAGAGAGAGGTACAGATGGAGTCACGGGAGGTAAGGAGACAGAGGGTACGAACAGCAGAGTGGTAGATGGATTTAAGAGGGTCAGGATGAGAAGTAGGAAGTCCAAAGAGTAGGGAAGAGCAGTAGAAGAGGCGGGAGAAGATGAGGGAGGAGATTAAGGGCCTCATTACGACCCTGGAGGTAACCATGGTGCTATTAGCGCCATGGTTGACTCCAAAACCTTACTGATTCCGCCATGCTGAATGGAGCAATTACCGCCCCATTCCAAGGCTGGCGGGCGGTAATTCCCCATTCACCATGGCCCTTCCCCATTCCCATTTTAGCCCCCATAGGGCTCAATGGGAATGGGGAAGGCGGTAATAACGGTACCGCAAATTGCGGTACCGTTATTACCTCTAAAGTCCCTTTGCGGGTCCCGTCCTTAACGGCTGGTTTTACCAGCCGTTAAGGGAGGACCCGCAAAGGGAACTCGTAATAGGGCGGTAAGGGATTACCGGTACCGGTGCCCTTACCGGTACCAGTAATCCCTTACCGCCCGGGTCTTAATGAGGCCCTAAGAGTTTGGTAGCGTGGAAAGTGAGAGAAGGACGGATTTTGCGAATATTGAAGAGGTGGTAGCGACAGGTGCGAGAAGTGAGGGAAATATGTTGGGAGAAGGAGAGAGAGGAGTGAAAGAGAACGCCTAAATTACAAGCTTGGAGAGAGAAAGGGAGATAAGAGGGAGGAAAGTGAATGAATGGGGGAGGAGATGGAGGGGGAAGAGAGTTAGAGGGAAATAATACGACTTCGGTCTTGTCAGTGTTAAGAGAGAGAAAGCGGGAAGACATCCAGTTCTTAATGGCAGTAAGGCAGGAAGAGAGTTTTTGGTGAAGGTCAGTTGAGAAGGAGGAGCAAGAGAGAAAGAGTTGAGTGTCGTCGGCATAGAAGTGGTGGGAGATGCCAAACGAGGAGATAACAGGGGCAATGAGGGAGGTATAAAGAGAGAAGAGGAAAGGACCAAGTACCGAACCTTGGGGTACGCCGTATTCAAGAGGATAGGTAGGAGAGGACCGGCCACCCCAGGAGACAGTAAAGGAGCGGGAAGAGAGGTAAGAGCATAACCAGTTGAGAACAGAGCCTTTGAAGCCAAAGGAGGAAAGAGTGTGAAGGAGGAGGGGATGATCGACAGTGTCAAAGGCTGCAGAGAGATCGAGGAGAATAAGGATAGAGGATTGCTTGGCATGGCGAGCAGAGAGAAGGGAGTTAAGGATAGAGGTGTGAGTAGTTTCAGTGGAATGTTTGGGACGGAAAGCCTGATAGGTAGGGTGGTAGGAGAGAGAAATGATTGACAAAGGATAAGAGCTGAGAGTAGGCAAGGCGCTCAAGAAACTTGGAGAGGAATGGGAGAAGAGAGATAGGTCTGAAGTTAGAGGTGAGAAGTGGATCAGCAGAAGGTTTCTTCAGAATAGGGATGATCGTAGCATGCTTGAAAGCAGAGGGAAAGGTAGCTGAGGAGAGACAGATGTTGAAGAAGGAAGTGAGGTAGGGGATAAGAAGAGGGTAAATTTTAGGGATGAGAAGGGAAGGGAGAGGGTCAGTTGGGGCGGATGTGGGGTGGGCTTTTGATAGGAGGGTGGAGACTTCGGAAGGGGAGACGGGAGAGAAGATGGACATGCAGGATGAGGGAGGGGGGAAGGAGAAGAAGGGAAATCTGAGGGGGTGTGGATTTTTTACCAAAGGGTAAGAATCTTAGAGGAGAAGAAGTTAGCAAAATCAGAAGGAGAGAGTGTAGAATTGGAGGAGGGATCAGGAGTGGGGGGAGAGAGAAGTCGAGAGAGAGTTTGGAAGATACGGTGAGGGTGAGTGGCTTGAGATTGGAGTAGGTTAGAGTAGTAAGAGGATTTAGCTGAGGCAAGACAAGAGTCGTAGATTACGTGGTAAGAGAAGTAAGAGGTTTGGTTAGAAAGCGAGGGAGTTTTGAACCAGAGTCTCTCGAGACGTCGGAGAAGGCGCCGCATAGAGAGGAGTTGAGTAAGCCAAGGTTGAGAGGGTTTCCGGGTTGGGCGGAAGAGAGAAAGGGGGTAAATTTGATCAAGGGAGGAGGAAATAGAAGAGGACAGGGAGCATAGAGAATCATTTGCAGATAATAAGGAGAAGTCTTGGGGAGTTGGAAGAAAAGAAGAGCAAGTGTCAATAAAGAGGGAAGGGTCAAAGTTGCGGAAGTCACACCGTGAGTAGATTGGAGGGGAGGGGTTAGGAGCGGAGGAGTGTGGGAGGGGAGAAAGGGAGAAAGAGAGTAAGGCAGCATCACAGAAGGCAGCAAATAAGAAAAACTATCATTGCAAAGGCGGCAAATATAACAACAATGATTAAAATACCATGTAAAATGGAAGAGCCCAGTGAACCAAAAGTATTTTGAATCCAAGTTAACAGTGAGCCGGCATAACCTTTGCTTGTACCGTATAGGGTACAAACAAGTTGTCGAGTACCCAGGTGCAGCATTCTTGTCCTATAATTTTACAGGTAGCCCCTTGAGTAGCTAGTAAATAATCAAGTGCCATTCTATTCTGTAGGACCATAGTTCTGAGGTCAACGTTTTTGCTTTTAAGAATCTGTATTCCTTTGGCGTTGTAGTTGGCTACCTGTTCTAGGAAGAGTAATAGGAAATGAAGATAGACTGTATTGGTTGTAGTGCTAATGCTCGGAATCAGGAACCCTATGAGGCCTTTGAACCATGTCCAAGCATCGCTTTTGGACCGTCGGGGTGTGTAGTGACCTTCTGGAAAAAGGAACACATGGCGGATCAATAGGCAAATGAACCCAATGGTGCACTGACTAGGCCAATTAGCTGGTAGCCATTAGTAGATGCTAGCCCCATGAAGGAAATATAACCCTATGTGGGTGTAGAGTGCTATTGCTGTGCTAGGTGTGCCATTACTATGAAATTGTCCTATCCTACTGACAGCTGTGTGGTTATATGTGGTGGTGGTAGCACTTCTATTAAAGACATAGGTGACTGGTGTGATACCCATTGAAGGTATAGTGCCATCGCGGTGAAAGAGATCAGAGCGCGTGGAAGGGATGGGTCGGATTCGGACAAGGAGAGTCATTGATCAGGAAGTCATAAAACCATTCAGCAAGACTGAATGGGACAGGGATTAAGGGAATTTCCCCACTGGCGTACATAGGAGTGTGGGAGCATACAAAGCAATCAGAGGCATTCATTAGGTCAGCATAGGCCCAAGAGAAGTTGAGGAAGGTGTTGGTAGCTGGGTGTAGGTTGGCAGAGGTAGGAGGAGGCAGAGCCAATACCATGGTAAGGAACAGCAACATGTTGTAAACAATTCGGATTCAATATTTCTCGTGTTCGATCTGTACCTACAGCGTCGCCTTGCAGATAAAACATCTCCTCGAGGCTTAACGAGAAGAACACCTTCCACAATCTAGGCCAGCTCCCTTTGCTAAACCTTACACATGGATACCACCATCCAGGACTCAAGCTAAAAATCCCAATCCACAGGAAATCCAATCTTCACATAACTTTTGTCATCTGTGCCCTTAAGTCAATAGTCTAGGTTATTCACCAGAACCTTTTCCCTTAAGACCGAATGTGCCTTAACCACAAAAATGACATCTACCTTCGCTCCTTTCCCTACTATGCTTCTCCATACTCAACACTACTAGACAATACTTAAGTGATTCTCAACAATACTCCTTACCACCGTGCACCTCCCCTTTACTTTCCCACTCCCCTTAGTGGCTGTGTGGCTGAGTCAATACTTACACTCCGTGTTCCACTGATGCTGTTCGGCTACTGGGTCTTCCAAAACTGCCACGCCACACTTCTGGTCTGCTGGACTCCTCACGGATCACGGGCAGGATATTTACAAGCTGGCTCCTGACAGCCTTTGTACAGGGGTGCACCACCCAGTCGTTTCGGGTCCCGCAAGGTGCCCCACAGCCCTCCAGGCGCTGCGGCGGAAGAGACGGCTGAACGGGCGTAGTAAACCATACCTCTGCTACATGCTTGTTGGTGAGGTCAGGTATACCAGAGGTCTGGGGGTTGCTACAAGCTCACCCGTTCAGCTCCCAAGGGCCCAACAACCATTTCCACAGAACAAACGGAGGACTGAACAAAGGGCAAGTAAGAAATGTTGTTTATTACAAAAACCGACAGGGATCATACAGGACATTGAGAAATCCCTGCAGTCACCATTCCCAAAATCATGTGATCGGACTGGTATACACTATAGATTACCCTTATAGATCTTACGCAATTGGTTCTTCCATGTCAGGTGGCTGGCCTGCCCCTTCCCCATGAAACTATCTATTACATTGTTGCAGGGTTGCTGGATTACCATTGGCCCTTGTCCCCTGTCATCCACCCCTGTGTTTCTGTCCCCTGATTCGCTAGAACTGGTCTCCTCAGGCCTGTGACACAGTTCGGATCTCAGCCTTCTGTACACCTCTTCAAGGTGATGTGAATGACTATGGCCCTCATTACGAGGTATGCCGGTAAGGGAAAAACGATGCCGGTATGGTAATACCAGCATCGTTCACCGTTCTGTAGCATTCCGACCTGGAACCCCGGTATTAGCGGCATACTAAACAACGGTGGCGCGTACACACGCCTCTTCAGGGAGCAAATACCGGCATGCCGGTAATAGGGAGTAATTCCAACCCACGCATATATGCAAATACCGGCATAGCGAAGCCGGTAATAATGGGCTGCACGATGCCAGCAAAACAGGCATCGCAGACCACCCGCAAACAGCAAGCAAGATACAAGGCAGCTGCCACAGGTGCACACAATCCCCACAGGTGGAGTCAAAGGAGGCTGTGCCAGTATAAACTGAGCACACCCACACACCACAACCCCCCCCCACAGGTGTAGGCAATGTAGAGTTGCCCAGTACAAAAGGAGCACAACTAAACACCACACCCCTTCCTACACCAAAATGCTACCACTAGCATTTGCAATCATGGCGCAGGAGGACATGGCTATACTGATACAACTACAGCAACAACTGCAACAACAACAACAACTACAGCAGCAAGAACAGGCAGCACAGAGGAGACACAGGAGGAGAAGGAGGGTGAGACAGGCCCAGCCATTACCACCAGTGCAGCCACCAGAGCCTCGTAGGCAGCCAGCAATCCCTCGCACCAGACCCAGCCCATTCAACCTAACCCCTGAGCAGATCCACACCCTGTACCGGTTGGACCGTGACACCATCACCACCATTATGGACATGATACAGAACGACATTGCCAGCCACATACAAATATACGCACTGCCATCCCCCCACTACTAAAGGTGGTGTCTGTGCTACACTTCCTGGCCACAGGCACGTACCAACACACAGTGGGCCAGCTGCATGGCATTTCACAACCACTATTCTCACGCATGCTGAACCAAGTGCTGGATGCCCTCCTGAAGCACGCAAGCACCCATATATCCCTACCACGGACTGGCCAGGAGATAGCCGAAACCAAATGTGGCTTCCATGCACTGGCAGGCATGCCCAATTGTGTCGGTGCCATCGACTGAGCCCATGTGGAATTGGTAGTCCCCCATGCCATAGAGGCGGTGTACCGCAATCGCAAGCAATACCACTCCATCCATGTGCAAACGGTATGTGACTCCAACAAGATCATCACCCATTGCTGCGCCTGATATCCCGGATCCACACATGATGCCATGCCTCTGTGCAACTGCATGCTACCCCGTCACATGGAACAACATGCTGGACCACGTGCCTGGCTGCTTGGTGAGTTGCACAACAGGGCCATGGCCATGCTGTGGGGTACTGATGTGTGCGGATGCAGAAGGGGGGCTACTGCACCAGGGTGGGAAGGGGGGGTAAAAGGGTAAAAGTTCACCTGGGTGACAATAGCCAGTGAGTGGAGAATGCATGCAGAGCTAAATACTCCTCACCTGAACCAGCAAAACAGAACAGGACACATCACTGGGCCACATATCACAAATAATGCATATGGATGACAACAATTAAGAGGCACAACCAGGGCACCATGGTGATGGCAAGCAATGCATGACTGAATAGGATGGCAACTGTGGCAATGCGGCTAGTGTGACCATGCATAGCAATCAATATACAGCATGAATTTGAGACTAAACATTGTCGTACTACCACAGCACATCTGCCTCAGCATGCAGGATTACACCCTGCATCATCTAGTTAACCCCATCCTGTGTACCATATGTCTGTACAGTATACATTGCATATAGGTGACTATTTTGTACACGTACAGGGACATGTGCATGCCCACACCAAATGGCTGCTGCCATGACCGTGCTCCCTGAAGGTGGCAGTTCAGAGTGACACACACCTATTTGTTTCTTCTTGCAGGTGATGGAGGTTATCCCTTGAGGCCGTGGCTACTTACCCCTGTGCGGAACCCGCAGAACAGCCATGAAGAGGAGTACAATTGTGTGCACACTCGTACCCGTGTTGTGATTGAGCAGACCTTTGGCCTGTTGAAGGCGCGGTTTCGCTGCCTAAGCAGGTCTGGTGGGGCACTCCTAAATAGGCCCGAGAAGGTGGCAAAGATCACCATGGCCTGTGTCATGCTGCACAACATGTGCGTCCGAAGGAATGTACCACTGCCACCTGACATTGACATGCATGGGCCGGGTGAGGATGAAGGGGATGGAGACGGAGGCAAAGGAGCCCCCCTGCCATTACGTGACGCACGGGATGGCCATGCTGTACGCCAAGCACTAATTGACAAATACTTTTGAAACGCAGGGACAATGAAAGTAATGTGTCTGCGACACACTGGCTGAATGTGGACATGCACACTTGTTTTGTTAGAACTGCCCCACTGTACACCATCACACAATAAATGTACATGTACAAAAAGAAGTATGTCCAGCCAATGATTTGCTTGCACACAACGGTGTATTTTCAACAGACGTGATATTGTGAACATAATCCCCTCACAACCCCCAGTAAAATACCCCAGTAAACTCCCTCACCCACCCCACAAACCCCAAAAATACCCCAGTAAACTCCCTCACCCACCCCACAAACCTCAAATGTCCCCATATGTCCAACAAACAGTGGTCCCTTCACCAACGTACATTTTCAATATGCCATTTCCTGTCCTGTTATTTCTTGGCAATTTTTTGATCCGGGGGTGCCATGGTCAAGCGCCGGGCACTCCTCCGCGTCAACCGCACAGGGCTTGATTGGGCCGAGGTGGAAGGGGTTGTTGCAGTGGAGGTGTCGATGGTCAGTCCCATGGCTGCTCCAAGGTGTGGGCGCTGCATTTGCGGCAGATTCGCAAGCAGGGCATGTGTAAGTGACCCCATACACTCCCTAAAGCCACATGTCGATGCCTCCACAGCAGCAGTATTGGCTGCGATGGCCGTGGCAATGTCCCTCATGGCGTCATTCCCAGTGGTTACTTGTTGCCGCATGAGTTCCAGCATGGATTCCTGTCGGGCCTCAACCCTTGCCAGGCGATCCACGAAAGAGTCGTTGGCTGCAGGAGTACTGGTGGCCTGGGTGGCGGTAGACAGGGTGGTGGCTGGCAGGGTGGTGGCTGGCAGGGTGGTGGATGGCACCTGCGTGGGGCCCACGTCCAGGGCACTGTCCTCCTCAAAGATGCCAATGTCAGATTCTCTAAGGTCCGAGTCATGGAGGCACGGATCGTCCATGCACTCAGACTCTGTAGTGGGGGGAGGCTGGTAATGGGGCTTGGGGTGGGTGTGCCGGACATGATGTCACCCTCATTATCCACCTCTGTAGACACAACGTCCGCGGTGGCTGGCGGAGCATCAATAGAAACGCCTCCCACTGTTGTGGGTGGCTGCTGCTGTTCTGTGGTGGCTGCAGCCACAGGGTGTCCCCTGCAGGGTTACTGCCTTGTGTGGCACACTGCCTGTTGCTCTAGGCAGTTTCTTGGGCTGGGGGGTGGCGGTGGCCCTCTTCCCTTGGCGTGCAGTGGATGAACTTGCACCCCTGTCCTGCATTCCATCTTCCTCATCGGTGCCTGGGGGATAGAAGAGATGCAGGTCATCAGTGATGGTGTCAAATGGCAGCTATGATGTATTGTGGTGTGATATGTTCATACATTCAGGCATCATTTAATTTCTGGGGTGTGGCATTTGGTGTTCTGAGGGGGCATGTGGGCAATCAATGCATGGCTGGTGGCATGGCATTGGTTTGGTGTCTGTGTGGTGAGTTCCATGGGCATGGTTGGGTCATGTTGCACCTCTGTTGGGATTGGGATTGGCACTCAGCATGCGTGTGGTGCAGGGTGTGGCACACATTCTTGAAGGGATATGTTGATGTAGCCTTGGGACATGCATTGCCTTGCCTAGTCTCACTTCCACATCACTTGTGCCACATCATGGTTTAGTCTACATGGATGTGATGGTTCACTCACCTTCCTCTGTGGATGATGCGGCGCCAACCCCCTGGTCTCCAATTCCCTCGATTGATTCAGGGTCTATGAAGGAACATGCGGTCTCCTCCCATGCCGTCAACTTCACAGGGGAGTGTGGGCCCCCTCCTGTTGCCATTGCGGCCCTCCTGTTCTCCACCAGGATTTTCCTCCCCCGGAGGCGGAGGTCGTCCCACCGCTTCCGGCAGTCACGCACACTCCTTGGGGTGCTCCCCACTGCCAACACCCTCTGTGCGACCTCCTGCAAGACTTCTTTTTTTTTTGCTTGGGCCGCATGCTTCAGGTCAGTGCTCCTGATCGTATCTGCATGCTGTGCAAGGGTGTTAGCAAGCATGCTTAGTTCTGCATCTGAAAAACGCTGCTTTCTCTTCCTTGGGGTCGACTTCTTGGTAGCCTTAGACATTCTGCTTCTGTTGTGGCACACAACAACACGAAAGAAGTGGTGGTTGTGGAGGATGGCAATGAATTGTGTTTTTAAAGATGGCCGCCGGCCCATTTCCCGTTCCTGTGCGATGACGTAATTTCCGGGTCAGTTTTTTGCGAACACGGTAATACTGTGTCGGTATTACCGTGCCGGTATTTAGGGGTTGTTATGAGGCGGTTACGCAATGGGCGGGCCCCGCAATGCCGGTATAGGGGGGTTGGTGGCCCTTTACCCGCATGGCGGTATTGCCACTACCGGCATGTGGGAACGTGCATGCTCACGCACTCGTAATCACCCGCTGTTAGCGGATTCATACGAGCACGGACCCGCACGTTCCGGCATGCCGGTAATGAACCCGCTTTTACCGGGCAACTCGTAATGAGGGCCTATGTGTTTCCAATGTATCTATTAGCAACACCACTTTTCCCTGTGAGAGTGCTCTCCATGTTGCAATGTTGTTAATTTGTTCATGTTTCACTTCATATCTGGCTTGCTGAGAACTGTTCGTCTTCCCACCACGGGCACTGGCATAACAGGGGCCCCCACAACCCCCATGGTGCAGGGGGCCCGCCAACACATGTCCTGGGAGGGGGCCCAACACAGAGAAAAAAAAGTGACAAATATTTTTTGGTAACAAAAAAAAATATTTTTCCTTCTTTTTGAATTCACTCTGCTTTGATAAAGAAATTATTTCTGTAACAGAAATAATTTCTTTATGAAGGCAGAGTGACTACAAAAAGAAACTTTCTTTTTGAAGTCTGAGGGCTCCCCTCACCCCATGGTATGGAAGACCCTAGGCTGGAGGCCTCCATATCATGAGGTAGGGGGAGCCCTATGACTTCAAAAATAAATATTTTATTTTTGAAGTCAGTCTGCCTTTATAAAGAAATCATTTCTGTTATGGTTCGGTCCTTAATGGAAATAATTTCTTCATGAAGTCAGAGTGACTTCAAAAAGAAACAATTTCTTTTTGAAGTAATAGGGCTCCCCTCAACCCCATGACGTGTGCGTGGGTGAGTGTATGGTGAAAGAGTGCACATTTAAATGTAAAGGTGGCTGCATGTGTGAGTGTAGAGTGAAAGGGGGCACACTTAAATGTACGGGTGAATGCCTGTGTGTGCCTGTATGGTGAAAGGCTGCACACTTAAATGTATGGGTGGGTACCTCGGTGCGTGCCAACACGGTCGCACAGTATTATGGGCTGCACCCTTCTAAGCAAGTCTAAGTGAATACTCAACAGGTACTAACTCAATCAACACTAAAGAAACAAGCAGTGCACCCTCTCCCATTCTTCAATACCTGGGTGCGTGTGCCTGTATGGTGAAAGGGTGCATACTTACATGTACAGGTGGCTGCCTGGGTGTGCTTGTATGGTGAAAGGGTACACACTTAAATATATGGATGGCTGGCTGGGTGTGCCTGCATGGTGAAAGAGTGCCCACTTAAATGTATGGATGGGTGGGTGTGCGTGTGTGCATATGGTGAATGGTGTGTGTGCTTGTGTTCAGGGGTGCAACAAAACCTACATTCCGGGGGGGGCTAACCCTTCAAATGTTGGGAGAGGCACTAACTTCACGGGCGTTGGGGTGTGGGGGCATCTAATTTCTTTATGCATTTTAATGAGACTATTTTAGTGCAGCTTCAATGTTACAAGCAGTTAACACTCTCCTTTAAGGCCCAACGCACCCACTTATGGACTGCTGTGAGAATGGGTCTCCTGTTCTCTCTCTACCCTTCCAATCACTCCCCTGGCATGCAAGGACTAAACCCACATCACGATTTCAATTTGCTAAAAAATGTGGCATTTGAATGCAGGTACTAACATTGAAATGCTTTTGTTAGTAATTGCTGGGCTCTTGTTAACAGCGAAACCCAGGTGCCGTTTAACATCTGTGTCCTGTTCTGTCCGGCAACTGCTCTGAAGTTCAGCCAGGTCCAATCAACATAGCCCAACATTTCAGGGGGGCAGAGAGGAGTGCTGAATCCCAGTCAACTCAAAGGTGTTGCACCACTACTTGTGTTTAATGCCTTGATTACTTATTTGTAATCTTCATTACTCCTATCCCTATTCTTCCTCGCCCCAGTACTTGTCTATGAGGCATTACTTGTGTATGAGGCACTCTGCCTCATACACAAGTACTGGAATGAGGTAAAGGTACATGTAGGTAATGCCTGACATAGCTACCTGTAATCTTCATTACTCCTAGTCCCACTCTTCCTCATCCTAGTACTAGTACTTACATATGAGGCAAGGAGCCTCATACGGAAGCTCTGGGACAAGGAAGAGGGACGTGGGGGTAATTCTGGGCCAAGGATCTGCTTTTAGAGGTTGGGGTAGGGGTGGGAGGGAGAGGGGATGCGTTTGGGGGGGTTTAATTGTGCGACAAATCATAATGGTTGTCCATGTCCAGACTAAGCAGGCATGATATGTGGTATTAGTGGCTGGAGATGCATTTTGGTGCAGCCAGTCTAGGCATTCCTCCGTTTGGTATGACTTTTTTTAAACTGTTAATTTCTGATAAAGCAGTCCTGCTAAGTGAGAACCAGGCCTCTGGAGACAGTGAGCTTCTGGGGGAAAGTGAGAAAGGGAAGAGTCCCTTTGTGGAGGAGCAGCTGTTAGTGGGACTTCTTAGCGATGTCGGAGATGTGAGGAGAGAAAGAGAGAGTGGAGTCAAAGATGACACCAAGGTTATTTGCCTCGCAGGAAGGCGAAGGAAGAGGGCCCAAGGCGGGTGGCCAGGGTGAGAGAGGGAAAGCAGGGGTCCCAATGAGAAGGATCTCCATTTTACTGGCATCGTTGGAGGCGCACCAATCCTGAATCGCGGATAGACAATCAGGAATGAGCGAGAGAGGAGAGGAGAGGAGTCTGAGGGGAGCCTGAAGGAAAGCTGAGTGTCATCCGCATAACCCTGAAAGTTAGAGGAGAAGGTAGAGATCAGATGGGCCAAAGGTGCCAATCAGAGGTTGAAAAACCAGGTCGAGAGGATGGAGCCCTGGGGAACGCCACAGGTATAGTGAGATGTGGCAGAGAGAAAGGGACCAAGTTGGACCGGGGAGGGGCGGGCCAAGAGGAAGAAGGTCAGCCACTCAAGGGCCTGATCCATGATGCCCAGGTTCCCATGGAGTCGATTGATCATAAGGGCGTGGTTGACCATGTCAAAAGCAGAGGAAAGATCAAGGAGGATGAGGACAGACGGAATGCTGGAATCAAGGTTAGAGAGCAAATCTTCACAGGTGTTCAGGTCAGCAGTTTCCATGCTCTGAAGCCAGACTGATGGTCATGGAGACAACCAACATATTCAGTGTGGAGAGTAAGCTGGAAGATGGGCAGCTTTTCCAACAGTTTGCGCAGTAACGGGGTGATGGAGATTGGGCGATAGTTTGCTGGGCAGGCAGGATCAGCAGACAGCTTCTTGAGGAGTGGGTGCACAAGGGAGTGCTTAAGGGGAGAGTGGAACGTTCCAGTGGCGAAAGAGTGATTACAGAAATCTGCCAAGGCTGGAGCGAGGGTGTCAATATGGTCCTTGATGGTTCTGCAGGAGCAGTGGAGCACCTGTTTGGGCGACACTTTCATAGATCGGACTTGTCTAGAAACTTCGTCAAGTGTTGTCAGAGAGAAAGAGGAGAAAGGAAGAAGAGAGATAGAGATGACCAAAGGGGGGCCGAGAAAGGGAGAGGGGAAGGATGTCATGATGCCTACTCCAGGAGCACAAGGCCAGGCCCAGCACCCCCGGGAGCAGGGATCATGCCCCCGGGTAAAAGCCCAGCGGCCCCTTATAGGGGCTCTTTGGACTCTGTCCTGGCGCCGTTGGCGCCAAGCTCATGTTGGACATCAGTCCTGGGGCAATAGGCGCCAGGCTCATAAGGGAAGGTGTTTTGTGCACTTACCTGATGCAGACCATGCTGCAAGATTCAGGCCTCCCTGAGACCTGAAAGGGACTATTTTTTCATTGGGACTATTTTGCCACTTCGGCGTGGCCAGGGAAGGATACTTACCTGGAACTACTTTGGGGGCTATTTAAGCCACGCCCAGACAGTAGCTCATGCTTCGCGTTGTTCTGCATCCAAGCAGCTGAACGCTCACCATGTCTGCTCCTGCATCTGGTCTCCAGCCACGCCCGCCTCGATCCTGGAACACCTGTAAGGAAAGAAGAGAAGAGAAAGGTGAAAACCAAGAATTTTATCAAACTCCTTACCTGCATCCGGAACCTTCACGCCAGTGTTCCTGTTCCTGAGAAAAGACTTTCATTTAAAAGCACTGCGTTGCTCGCTGCAGCGCCGCGCTTCACTCAACTGTCCTCGGGAGTTCTTCTGGCTCCACCGCGACTGTCTGCACCGGTCGCCACATCTCTGCGCCTAGGGGAGAGAAGAAGAGACAAAAAGTGAGCAGAAGGAACATATGAGGAAAGCCTAATTTTCCGCCATAACACTTACCGGTCTTCTGTTGGTGGACCATTCCTCATTTCGGGTCGGCGCCGCTTCGTTGGCAGGTACCGCACCCCAGCCCCTATGGGGAAAGGACAAAAGACATTACTGGAGGAATATAAAGACATTAAGAGGGATCGCCTCCATCGCTAACTCACCTGAGTTTACCATCGGCAATTCAATCCCTCAACGCATCGCCTTCATTCTGCACCTGAAATAAAGGACAGATCACAGGTTAGGAAGGCAACAGAAAAGGAGGCTCAACACTTGAACTTTTGTAATCTTCACACTTATGGCGTTCCGCTCGGAAAAGTCAAGTGGATTTTGCCAGCGCCATTCTGAAAACCAGTGAAGTAACTGGACTAACACGCACCCCTGCACCAGAAGCAGGATGGAGAGTACATCCTTTCAAACCATAAGAAGGATATTCCTACGGGCCAGACAAGCAAGATTTGAGGGTCCTGTTCAGTCGTTTTTCCGAGTTCTGCGCATCACGCTCGAAGAGGCCACAGCAACCCAGACTAGACCACCGCCTCCGTGGGAGTCAGGTGAGCGTTACAGAACGCGAAGCCTTCCTACAAATTCCCACCCAGGCGCTATGGAAACTTCTGAGACTGATCAGTTGGCCCAACTACTGGGGGAATTACGGGCCGAAGTACACGCCGCTCGTCAAGAGACTAATGCTCTCAGGAGGGAAGTGATTGTATCAAAGGAAAGAACTGATGACCTGGCTAGACAGTTTTTGCAAGGTCAAGCTGGACACACTCCTCTACCCGGTTCCGGGGGGAACCCCACTCCTGTGGTTCCCAGTAACCCTGTGCAGATTAATCTACCTGGAAACATGCCGCTGGCCCCACCCGAACGCTTTGCTGGGGACCCCAAACGATTCGCCGTATTCATGAATCAGTGTCGTTTGCACTTCCTATGCAGACCTGGGGCCTTCCCTAATGACGAGACCAAGGTCGCCTTTGTATTGTCATATCTCAGCGGCTGTGCTGCCGATTGGTCAGTTCCACTGGTTACTCAAGATGACCCGATTCTCCGTGATTTTCAAGGATTTCAAGCAAGCATGGAAAGGTTATTTGCTCGACACTCTCAGGGGCAGGCTCTGGATGACAAACTCCTATCCCTGTGACAGGGCAATCAGGACCTCCTATCCTACATTGCAACCTTTAATAGACTAATTGTGGAAACTGGGTGGCCAGAGGATAAAAGAATCACGTTATTTTATCGAGGTCTACGCGGAGAACTTAAAGATGTCCTGGCCCAAGTTGTAAATCCGCCCCAAGAATGCACAGAATATATAGACTTAGTGGTCCAATTGGATCACAGACTTCAAAACAGAAAAGCAGATTGGTCCAAGTTTGAGACCCGGGTGTTGTTCAAGACCCACGCTAACCCCAAGGGTGCTGATGTCTCTGACCCTATGCAAATCAGAGGGGTTAAAGGACCTTTAACTCAAAAAGAACGTTAAAGAAGACGGCAGATGCAATTATGTCTTCATTGTGGGTCCTCTGGACACTTTCTACGAGATTGCCCGGCAAAACCGCCCAAGAAGGTGGTAGGAGCCGCTGAAAAAAACCATGAAGACTCTGTTTCGGGAAACGACCACGCCCGACAAGGGTAGGGGTCCGCTTGCCGAGCTTGAAAACTAACTCTCAGACCTCACATTTCATTGTGCCAAAGGTCCTCGTAGATCCGGAACAGCCTAAGCGGTTGCATGCAATAAAGGCATACGTCGATAGTGGGGCTATAGGAAATTATGTGGATCGTGAATTGGTCTCTAGGATTAACCTCCCTCTGCGTCCTAAAACCAGCAAAGATGTCATCACCACAGTCGATGGAACCGAAATTGCCTCTGGACCGGTAACACATTCCACTGCTGAGGTGACACTTATAGGTCTGGACGGCCATCGGGAGGCAGTTGTGTTTGATGTAATCAAGGCTCCACAGTTTCAGGTTATTCTCGGAATCCCTTGGTTAGAGACACATAATCCTCGAATTGATTGGCAAGCGAAGAGAATAACCTTCCCGGATTGTGCACAAACCTGCTACCCAGAAAATCTGAAGATTAGTCTAGCGTCTGTAACCTCTGTCTCCATGCAACTACCTCTGGAATACCAAGACTTTCAGGACGTCTTCCAAAAGGAACAGGCCAACACGTTACCTCCCCACAGATCGTACGATTGCCAAATCGATCTGGTGCCCGGTGCACAACCCCCTTGTAGCAGGATTTATGCCCTTACTGAACCTGAGAATCTGCATTTGAGACAATATTTAGATCAATACCTAGCCAATGGTTTAATTCGCCCGTCAAAGTCTCCGGCATCCTCGGCTTTGTTCTTCGTGCCCAAAAAAGAAGGCGACCTTAGAACTTGTATCGACTACCGCGCATTGAACCAGATAACTGTTAAAAACCGTTACCCTCTGCTTCTGATCCCTGAACTCTTTGACCAGGTGAAGGACGCTTGCGTATACACCAAGTTAGATCTCTGGGGGGCTTATCATCTGGTGCGAGTAAAAGAAGGCGACGAATGGAAAACGGCCTTCCGTACAAAATATGGATTATTCGAATACCAGGTGATGCCTTTCGGGTTGTGCAACGCGCCTGCTGCCTTCCAATTCTTCATGAACGATGTCCTTCGGGAACTCATCGATGTTTGTGTTGTCGTATATATCGATGACATTCTTGTGTACTCCTCTTCGGAATCTGATCACAGAAGGCATGTCAGGGCAGTCCTTGAGAAATTGCGCCAGCACAAACTTTGCAAAGCTGGAAAAGTGCGTTTTCCATACCACCGAGGTTGAGTTTCTTGGATTCATCCTGACACCTAAAGGGGTCCGCATGGACTCACGAGAAGTGGATGCCATCCTCAAATGGCCATCTCCCAGTTCGGTGAAAGGTGTCCAAAGCATGCTTGGTTTTGCAAATTTTTATCGCAGATTTATCCCATAATTTTCACGTGTGGTACAACCCATCACTGCACTCTTGCGAAAAAATAAATGCTTCGAATGGACCGAGGAAGCCGAACAGGCCTTTCAGGAATTGAAAGCTAAATTCACGTCCGCACCTATTTTGAAGCACCCGCGTCCCGATCTCCCATATATAGTCGAAACCGACGCGTCCAGCTTAGCCATGAGAGCTGTCCTGTCTCAGAGAGACCCTGAAACCAACCAACTGCACCCCGTAGCATTTTGGTCCAGAAAGTTCTCGCCGCCTGAGGTAAATTATGCAATCACCGACAAGGAATTATTAGCCATTAAGTCCACCTTTAAGGCTTGGCGGCATTATCTTCTTGGCGCCAGGCATACCATCACCGTGATCACTGATCACCGAAACTTACAATATTTAAAAACTGCCAAGGCTCAATCGTCACGTCAGCTCTGATGGGCTTTGTTCTTTGCTGAGTTCGATTTTGTAATCACTTACCACCCCGGCTGTAAGAATGGCAAAGCGAATAGGAATGGGAGAAATATACACAAACTCAGAACCTGTGCTGATAATTCCTGAACAAAGAATTTTGGGGATAACCTCTTTACAAACACTTGAAGACATTCAAGCACGGGTAAAACAACTCCTGGACTCTACAGCCTTGCAGGATTGGATCCAAAGGGGGTCTTACTTTTCGGTCAACGATGGCCTACCTTACTTCCAAGGACGCTTATTTCTGCCAGAAAAGGAGTTGCAAGAACTGGTTATTTCCCGTCATCATGATACCCTGATGGAAGGACATCCTGGCATTGCCAAAACTGAGGAAAAAATTAAACGACAATTCTGGTGGCCTTCCTGGTGAAAGGATATTAAATCTTTCGTGATGTCCTGTGGAGTTTGCGCCCAAAACAAAGGCCAAAAGACAAAACCCGCTGGTCTTCTTCAGCCTTTAGACATTCCACCAGCACCTTGGCACACCTTGTCACTAGATTTTATCACGGACCTGCCCCCTTGTAATGGATACAATACTATTCTGGTTGTGGTGGATTTATTTTCCAAGATGGCCCATTTTATTCCGTTGAAAGGATTACCTTCAGCTTCTGTCCTAGCCAGGAATTCCTCGAAAATATCATCCGTTTGCATGGATTCCCGTCCATACTAGTCTCCGACCGGGGAAGCCAGTTTATTTCTCATTTTTAGAGAAAGTGTTGTCAACTGGCACAAATCGACATAAGACTCTCAACCAGCCACCACCCACAGACCGATGGTCAGGCGAAGAGAACGAACCAGACCCTTGAACAATACCTACGGTGTATGTTGCACCAATCGGAGGGTAATTGGAAGGATATTTTATGGGTGGCCGAATATGCATACAATAACTCGGAACACTCTGGAACTGGACAAAGCCCCTTTTATACCCTATATGGACATCACCCTCGTACGTCAGACCTGGACTCACCTCTGAGACTTGAAATGCCCGCAGTGGACCATTTGCATTCCACGATAACTCAAGCCTTCAAGGATGCAACTGCACATTTGCAACAAGCGAAAGGGAAATACAAAAAGAATGCGGATCTGCATCGGAGTGAGGTGCCTCCATACCAAATAGGGGATCAAGTATGGTTGGCTACCAAACACTTATTGCTCAAGGGACCCCGAACTTTTAATCCAAGGTATTTGGGCCCTTACTCGATCAAAGCTATAATTAACCCAGTGGCAGTCAAGCTCGATGTACCAGCTAACATGCGGATTCACCCCGTTTTTCATGTGTCACTTTTGAAACCAGTGCAACCAGGAACCAGATTAATAAAGCCACCAGAACCAATCCAGATAGATGGGGAGCCTGAATTCGAGGTGAAGAACATTTTGGATTCTAAGATCTCAAAATCAAAACTTTTCTATCTAATTGATTGGAAAGGGTACGGGCCTCAGGAAAGGTCTTGGGAACCCAGCGACCACGTACATGCACCTCGGCTGGTAAAAAGGTTCCATCGGAATTTCCCAAACAAACCGAAACCTCCAGAGGGAACGACCTTGGGAGGGGCCTTCGGGGGGAGTGCTGTCATGATGCCTACCCCCGGAGCACCAGGCCAGGCCCAGCACCCCCGGGAGCAGGCATCATGCCCCCGGTGTCATGATGCCTACCTCCAAGGTGCCAGACAAGACCCAGCTACCCCAGAGGCAGACATCATGTCTTCAAGGGAAGTCACAACAGCCTCAAGTAGGGGCTCTTTGGACTCAGTCCTGGCGCCTTTGGCGCCAGGCTCAAATTGGGCCACAGTCCTGGCGCCAGGCGCCAGGCTCATAAAAGGGGACTTTGTGTTAAAGGTGCTTAGTGTTAACTTACCTGATGCAGACCATGCTGCAACATCCAGGCCTTCTGAGGCCTGAACGGGACTACTTTATCTTTGGAACTACTTAACCACACAGGTGTGGTCAGGGGAGGAATACATACCTGAGAGGATGGATACAGACCTGGAACTACTTTGAAGGCTATTTAAGCCACGCCCAAGCAGCAACTCACGCTTCGCGTTGTTCTGCATCTAGCAGCTGGACGCTCACCGTGTTTGCTCCTGCATTCTGTCTTCTGCCACTCCTGCCAGCATCCTGGAACACCTGCAAAGAGAGAAGAGAAGAGAAAAGGGTAAAGAAGAGTCCTTACCTGCTAAATCCGCATTCCGGAGACATCTCGCCGACGGTCCTGAAAAGGAAGACATCCATTTAAAAGCACATCGCATCGATCGCTGCAGTGCCACATCTCACTCACCTGTACAAGGTACAACCACGTTCTACGGCGACATCTGGACTCGCAGCCACATCACCGCGCCTAGGGAGAAAAAGACAAGAATAAAGGTGAGAGGGGAAAGAAAACAAGGAAACCTTAATTTCCATTACAAAGCTTACCAGTTGGGTTATTCCAACTTCATTTCGGGTCGGTGCCGCATCCTCGCATTTCCGTACCCCGGCCCCTAAGGGGAAAAAGAGACATCAGCGTTAGTGGGCGCATGAAAAGACGTTACCCAACGCCCATTAAAGACTTACCTGATTTCTTCTGGATTGATCTTTGTTTCGGGTCGGTGCCGCATCCAGGCATTTCCGGACCCCGGCCCCTATGGGGAAAAAAGACATCAGCGTTAGTGGGCGCATGAAAAGACATTACCCAAACGCCCATTAAAGACTTACCTGATTTCTTCTGGATTGAGCTTCGTTTCGGGTCGGTGCCGCATCCAGGCATTTCCGGACCCCGGCCCCTATGGGGAAAAAAGACATCAGCGTTAGTGAGCGCATTGATACAAGGACACTGAGAGAACTCTCTTCAAGCTCACCAGAGTCTCATTCTTCGGTTCCACAGCTCTTCTCGGAATAGTTTCCGCACCTGAAAAAGAGACAAACGAACAATTATTATTGCAGAATCATACTCATTAACAGAATCCTTACGGTACTGTACCGGGAAAACAAAACCTGAACCCTCTACAATCAAAATCCTAGTGAAGTAACTAGATACAACGCGCCCCTGCATGAGAAGCAGGATGGAGAGCTCAACCTTTCAAACCCTAAGGTGAGACTTCACGTGGGGGTCGCAGGAGGGTTTCGTAGAGGGGTGAGAAGGGAGCGGGAGGCTTATACTTTCTCCCGCAAATTGTTAATACTCCCTTTTCACATACAGAAAGATATTCCTGCGAGCCAGACAAGCCAGATTCGAAGGTCCGGTCCAGTCCATCTTCCGGGTCCTGCGCTTTACCATAGAAGAAGCAACAACACTCCAAACCAGACCTGCGCCTCCGTGGGAGTCAGGTGAGCGTAACAGAACGCAAAGCCTACCTACAATTTCCCACTCGGGCGCTATGGAAACTTCCGAGACAGACCAGCTGGCTCAGCTTTTGGGGGGAATTAAGGGCAGAAGTACACTCCGCCCGCCAGGAAACTAATGCTCTCAAAAGAGAATTAATCTTATCCAAGGAAAGAACTGATGACCTGGCCAAACGATTGTTGCAGGGTCATGCAGGACAAACTCCTTTACCTAGTTCTGGGGGTAATGCCTCGTCAATGGTTTCGAATAACCCGTTACAAATCAATCTACCTGGAAACATGCCTTTGGCCCCGCCTGAACGTTTTGCGGGGGACCCCAAGAAATATGCCGTTTTTATGAACCAATGTCGCCTACACTTTCTATGCAGACCTGGGGTCTTCCCTAATGATCAAACCAAGGTAGCCTTTGTATTATCTTATCTCAGTGGCTGTGCTGCCGATTGGTCTGTTCCGTTGGTAAGTCAGGATGACCCAATTCTCCAGGATTTTCAAAGCTTCCAGGCAAGCATGGAAAGATTATTCGCTCGACACTCTCAGGGACAGGCCCTTGACAACGAACTACTATCCTTACGACAAGGTAACCAAGATCTCTTATCTTATATTGCCACCTTTAATAGGCTTGTTGTAGAAACAGGGTGGCCCGAAAATAAAAGGATCACACTATTTCATCGAGGCCTGCGTGGAGAACTTAAGGATGTTCTAGCTCAAATAGTAAATCCACCTCAAGCCTGCGCAGAATACATAGACTTAGTGGTCCAACTTGACCACAGACTGCAAACTAGAAAAGCAGATCGGTCCAAGTTCGAAACTCGAGTGCTGATCAAAACTCACGCTAACCCTAAAAGTACCGAAGTTTCAGAACCTATGCAGATCAGCTGTGTTAAAGGACCATTGACGCAGAAGGAACGAGAGGGAAGACGGCAAAAGCAACTATGTCTCTATTGCGGGGCTTCTGGTCACTTTCTACGAGACTGCCCGGTAAAGCCACCTAAGAAGGTGGTTGGAGCCACGGACAACAATTTAATAGAACCTGATTCAGGAAACGGTCAAGCCCGACAAGCGTAGAGGTCCGCTTGCCGAGCTTGAAAACAGACTCTTTGACCTCGCATTTTGTCATGCCAATGGTGCTCGTGGACCCGAAACAGCCTCAGTGGTTGCATGCTATAAAAGCATACATCAACAGTGGAGCTATTGGAAAGTACGTAGATCGTGAATTGGCCTCCAGGATTAATCTTCCTCTCTGTCCAAAAGTTAACAAGGATATCATTACTACAGTAGATGGAACCGAAATAGCCTCAGGGCCGGTAACACATTCCACTACAGAAATTACACTAGTGGGACAGGATGGACATCGGGAAGCAATTGTGTTCGATGTAATCAAGGCCCCACAATTTCAAGTAATTCTAGGAATCCCTTGGTTAGAAACACATAATCCTCGAATTGACTGGCGAGCAAAGAGAATAACCTTTCCTGATTGTGAACTGACTTGTTATCCAAGAAATCCAGATATGGGTCTGGCCACAGTAACTTCCACCACGATACAACTACCGGTTGAATACCAAGAGTTCCAAGACGTTTTTCAAAAAGAACAGGCGAACACGTTACCTCCCCACCGGTCGTACGATTGTCAAATCGACCTGGTACTCAATGCTCAACCGCCCTGTAGTGGGATTTATGCTCTTACTGAACCTGAGAACGTTCATTTGCGTCAGTATTTAGATCAGTATCTTGCCAACGGTTTTATTCGCCCGTCAAAGTCTCCTGTTTCCTCAGCTCTGTTCTTCGTGCTGAAAAAAGAAGGCGACCTTAGAACATGTATTGACTACCGCGCCCTAAATCAAATAACGATTAAGAATCGTTATTCTCTGCCTCTGATCCCTGAACTTCTTGACCAGGTAAAAGATGCTTGTATATACACCAAGTTAGATCTCCGAGGAGCTTATCACCTGGTACGTATAAAAGAAGGCGATGAATGGAAGCTGCATTCCACACCAAATATGGGCTCTTTGAATATCAGGTGATGCCCTTCGGATTATGCAACGCACCTGCCGCCTTTCAATACTTTATGAATGATGTTCTTCGGGAATTTATCGATGTTTGTGTCATCGTATATATCGATGACATCCTGGTGTACTCCTCCTCGGAATCCGAACACAGAAAACATGTCAGGGCAGTTCTTGAGAAATTGCGCCAGCACAACCTGTTTGCGAAACTCGAAAAATGCGTTTTTCATACCACAGAGGTCGAGTTTCTCAGATTCATCCTGACACCTAAAGGAGTCCGAATGGACTCGCGAAAGGTGGACGCCATACTCTAATGGCCATCTCCTAACTCTGTTAAGGGGGTTCAGAGTATGCTTGGCTTTGCCAATTTCTATCGAAGATTCATCCCGGAATTTTCTCGAGTGGTTCAACCCATAACAGCCCTCTTACGGAAGAATAAACATTTCGAATGGACTCCTGAGGCGGAACAGGCCTTTCAAGACCTAAAGACCAAATTCACATCCGCCCCTGTATTGAAGCATCTGCGCCCAGATCTCCCTTACATTGTTGAAATCGACGCTTCCCGTTTGGCCATGGGTGCTGTCTTGTCTCAAAGGGATCCAGAAACTAACCAGATGCACCCTGTAGCCTTTTGGTCCAGGAAATTCACGGCTCCTGAAATCAATTACGCAATCACCGACAAAGAATTATTAGCTATTAAGTCCGCCTTCAAGGCTTGGCGTCATTACCTCCTCGGCGCAAGACACACCATTACGGTGATTACAGATCACAGGAATTTGCAATATCTAAAAACGGCCAAAGCCCAATCATCCCGCCAACTCCGATGGGCTTTATTCTTTGCAGAATTTGATTTCATAATCACCTACCGCCCTGGTTGCAAGAATGGCAAAGCGGACGCTTTATCCCGGATTGGAATGGATGAAACAAATTCAAACTTAGAACCAGTACCAATTATACCCGAACAAAGAATTTTAGGCTTGACCTCTTTACAAACTATAGAGGACGTTCAAACTCGAGTTAAACAACTTTTAAATTCCACAGCCTTGCAAGAATGGACTCAAAAGGGGTCACACTTTTCCGTTAATAACGATTTACCGTACTTCCAGGGGCGGTTATTTCTGCCCAACAAAGAACTGCAAGAATTGGTCATTGCTCACTATCATGATACATTAATGGAAGGACATCCTGGTATCGCAAAAACTGAGGAAAAGATCAAACGACAATTCTGGTGGCCATCCTGGAGAAAAGACATAAAATCTTTTGTGATGTCTTGCGGAGTTTGCGCCCAAAATAAAGGTCAAAAGAAGAGACCAGCCGGTCTCCTACAACCCTTGGATATTCCACCGGCCCCTTGGCACACCTTGTCAATGGACTTTATTATCGACCTGCCTCCTTGCTATGGATATAACACTATCTTGGTAATCGTGGATCTGTTCTCCAAGATGGCCCACTTTATCCCTTTAAAAGGGGTACCTTCAGCCTACATCTTGGCCAAGGATTTTCTGGAAAACATAGTTCGTATGCATGGTTTTCCATCCATATTAATCTCAGACCGAGGAAGCCAATTTATTTCCCATTTTTGGAGGAAATGTTGCCAACTGGCACAAATTGATGTACGCTTATCCACTAGTCACCACCCCCAGACCGATGGTCAAACCGAGAGGACTAACCAAACCCTTGAACAATATCTTCGGTGCATGTTGCATCAATCTGAAAACAGCTGGAAAGATATTGTCAGGATTAGTCAGGCGAGTACAAAGGCAGCGAATATGGCAAGGGAAATGTGCACTAAATCACACAGTGAATAGCTTCGAATTAAACTACGTGCACACAGGAACAACGACTCAGGTATGCTAGAACCCAGGAGTGCAAATAGAGTGTGACATCAAAACCAATATATGAAAAGGGATGTGGGGTAAGCACCTGACCGCGAGGAAAGTCGGCAAGCGCCTTACCCCCAATTGCTGTTACAGGTACTGACAGCGCTAAACCCACGTGGAGGGCAAGCAATGACAGGATCTGTGTACTAACATTCTTGATGGTATTACATAAGGGAACTTAAGAACTGTACTCACGAGGACGAGATAAACCTCTTGAATGTCAGCTAGCCCACGAATCCTGTTGAAGAAACTGGGACCCCGAAAGGCTAGAACAGCAATGGAAGGAAAACTAAATACCTAAGTGGGAATAGGGTTTACAAAATAGTGAGGAAAACATAAGCATTCACACAGGAGCTAGCTACAACCGCACACCACACCTAATAATCAAAGGGAAAATAAATGCAGAAGTGCAGTGGAAAACATGGAATGGATCCTCTAGAAAGTAAGGATCAGGAGCAGGGAAAAACGAAATAACCTATGCAACTCCTCCCTACCCCTCCAAGGAAAAGACAGGAAACTAAACTAAGAGGAAGGCTAAGGCAAATGGGTAACAGCAGCAAAGGACAGTGTCAAAGAAATATAGAACACAGACAAACTGGGCTGCATCTAAAAGGGCAAAGCACTGAGAATTGCTGCCTGCAAACAGAGGAAGAAAAAAAGGGAAATCAAGGGAGCAGAAATCAATTAGCGCATGAATCCGAAATTCAGGGCGGAGGAAACAAGAAAACAGGAACAAGGAAGTAGGTACAAAGGCAAGGAACCAGGGACTAGTCAATAACAGGAACACTGCAAACGATGACCAGCGCTGGACTGAAGTAAGACTGAGGCTTTTAAAGCTGCTTAACGAGCACACGCCTCGGGTGTGCTGATTGCTGCACCTGCCGCCACAGCTGTTACCTATCCTCCACCCAACCTTGTGTTGCAAGGGTGGAGGTGGAGCAGTGGGCCAGGCATTCTGGGAAGCATAGTCATTTGGTTAAAGAAGCATGCTGGCTGCCAAAAACCTGGAATGGATCCGGAAGGGAAGTAGCTGGGAAAATAGGGATTTAGCGCTCCCAAATCATCCCAGCACTGTAGCATAAAGTTCGGAGGAAAAGTCCAGTAGGGAATAAACCCCAAATCATGCCCCCAAATGGTGGGAACGGGAGCGAAGGGAGCGAGTCGTGACAGTATACCCCCTCCTACGGCCGCCTTCGGGTGCCCGCCACCCGCACGAGACATCTTCTTTCCATGATGGGAGTGCTTTTTCTTTGGAGGTGGCACTGATGGAAATGGTGGCCTGTGGGCAAAGGCAGATGGACTTCCATGATAGGAGTGCTTTGTCTTTGGAGGTGGTACTGATGGAAACGGTGGCTTCTGGTGAGGAAGAGACTCATGGTTCGAAGAAAGGCATGAAGGACTTGCAGGACCAGAAGCAGAGTTGGAAGGTCCAGGAAGCTCAGTCACTGGGAGTGGACCCTTATAAGTCTTTGAGGAGGGAGGCAGGCTGGTGCAACATGCCTTAGGCAATGGTAGAAGCTCTGTTAGCCTTTCTGCCGAGAGTGGACATGCGGGAGGTGAGGAAATTGCTGGCTTCAGGAAAAGTTTATGTTCAGCCATTAGAGAAGGTGGCGGCTGAGGTAGAGGTTCAGATTTCCTTCTGTCATCCATCTGGGAAAAGGCTTGTGGTTGAAAGTGACTAAGGTTTGACTGCACATGTTCTACGCCTTGGAGACCTGAAAGTCCAATGGGTTGTACAAGGCTAGTACTCCTGGTGACAGTCGTGTAGCCACTTTGTTTCACGTGGGATACAACAGCAGGGATGTTTGGCATACTGATAGGAGTGATAGACGCAGTACTTGGTATTTCAGACAGACTCGCAGAAGGAGCAATAACAGACACATCTTGAACTGCAGCAGTCATTCCCTTCCTTTGGCTACTAGCACCCGACTGGTGCTTCTTGGCGGAATTCTGTTGTACAAGTCCTGTAGGTAATACGCCGGTCTGCACCACCCCTTGTGCACACCCAAGTGAGTGGTTCTGACTCACCACTTGGTCCAGCTTGATGACTCTGAAGCGGGAGCTGGCAAAAGTCTCAAACTCTGATGCTGCATCTTTAGGAGGCTCTGATGCTAAAGTGAAGCAGTTGGGAGAATCGTCTTGTGGAAAAGGCAGGCATTCTGGTGCTCCTCCTGAAGCAAAAGAAAGGCAGGCTAGACGTTCATCGACTGTAAATGGTTGGGATTCAGGAGGAATCGCTGGAGCAGAAGAAAATACAGCAGAATCTGATGGTGTAGACAGGTATACCTCTGATATTGGCAGCGAGGCTATGCAGGATACAGGCGTCTCATGAACTGAAGGCAAATACTCAGTATACTCCGGGACTGAAGACATGCTCTTTTGATGGACTACCGGAGGCTCTAAAGCTGAAGGATGATCTGCAGGATGAGTCACTGTAGCTGAAGACAGGCAGGTCAGGGGAAACCTTGAGGCTGAAGGCATGCAAGCTGGAGCAATCTCGGTTGCTGGATACAAACATGTCCAGGTCTTTGGGACTGGCTCTTGAGTAAATGGCAGACATGGCAGCGGTTCATTGGTTGAAGACAGGTGTGCCAAAGATGACGGCAGGGCTGTGGATTGAATCATAGAAGAGTCAATGGTTGTAGGAGGACAGACAGAAGTCTCAGAAGTTGACAGACCCATCGGTGGCTCAGGAATGAAGGGCACCTTTAGGGCAGTAGACTCCTTGGCACCAGTAACCAAAGACTGAGCTGTACCCTTGCAGTCCCTTTCTTTAGTGGGTGACACAGAGTCTTTTTCTTTGTAGAAGTCAAAATCAATCAGTGGAATCACCATAGTAAAGTCTCTGTTAATCAGGATTTCGTCTATTGTCCATTCCTCTGTTTTAGCTTCTGAAAGAGGCAGATTATCAATCAACAGTTCAGGAACCGCCTGACGGTTCTTTGGTTCAGTATACTGTGGAATGAGTCCATCAGAACATGAAATCTGTACTGTCTCTGACTGTTCGTATTGATCAGAAGTGGCAGAAGGAAGAGTGAACCCAGAGGTAACATTGTTTTCCACATCAGCTTTAACATCTACTTCAGTCTCAGCAGCTGTATCAAGAGCAGGGCCTAAGCCTAGGGTAGTGACTGAATCTGTGTATGCCACCATTGTGGATTGTGTTTGGAAATCAGAAGCTTGTATGTGTGCTAGCTCAGAATTATGACAAACTGCTACACAGGGTATTTTTGGTAAAGGAGTGGCTTGTAACTCTTCGGCTAACTGCAATCCCTGATAAACAGCAGAACAATTGTTAGAACCTGTGCCTAGATTAAGCGCTGTGCTAGACGAAAGACCTTCACTCCCAATAGATCTAACATATCAACAAATATCATGGTTTACCAAAGTCTCTACACTCAGGGGCTGAACAGTGTTCACTTCCTCCACATCAACAGATAAAGTCTGAGGTGTATTCAGTAAAGAGTGTAAGGTTTTATTTTCCTCTTGTGCAGAAATGAGTTCTTGTCTTAACTCCTCAAGTTTAGCTCTTAGCATGCCCTGCATTAACTGTACATCACTATCAGTAGACACAGGGGGAAGCATAGTGGCATCAGGACTGGATCCTGCACTAGCAATCTGAATGTGCATCGATTGTACATTGTCCTCTACTGCTTGCAGGTTCTGTGATTTATAGTTTATCTTTCCAACTTGGTCTGTGTTTCCCTTAAACAAACTATTGACTTTAGACCTCTTGGCATTAGGGACTACAGTATGTACCTGTGCAACAGAGTATGCGTTAGACTGAGGGTAGAAAACAGAAGTTATGCAAGAAACCCCTCCATTCTTTATGTTGGTATCATGAAACTGTTCTATCTGAGGTGAAGCACAACTGGAATCATGGGGTTCAACAACAGAGGTACTCTCGTATAATAAGTCTAACAGTGTGTTGTTTTCTGCGGCTAAGGCTTGTGCTGACATAGAATCGGGATCAAAACCAAAGATAGAACTAGGATCAGGCCATGTAGGATGTGCCATCCTATGGGAAAAATACTTTGCACGTAAATGCCCATTCGTGACAAGGAGTTCATTGGAGTCAGGACTAGTGATTTGATTGTCACAGGTAAATGTAGGGGAAGCTTTCTGTACAAACTTGTTAGAGGCCTTGCTGCCTTTCTTTCTTAAACTTGCCATATTCAATGGGAATTTTGGGCTGGTCATACTGTCAGGATTAGTCAGGCGAGTACAAAGGCAGCGAATATGGCAAGGGAAATGTGCACTAAATCACACAGTGAATAGCTTCGAATTAAACTACGTGCACACAGGAACAACGACTCAGGTATGCTAGAACCCAGGAGTGCAAATAGAGTGTGACATCAAAACCAATATATGAAAAGGGATGTGGGGTAAGCACCTGACCGCGAGGAAAGTCGGCAAGCGCCTTACCCCCAATTGCTGTTACAGGTACTGACAGCGCTAAACCCACGTGGAGGGCAAGCAATGACAGGATCTGTGTACTAACATTCTTGATGGTATTACATAAGGGAACTTAAGAACTGTACTCACGAGGACGAGATAAACCTCTTGAATGTCAGCTAGCCCACGAATCCTGTTGAAGAAACTGGGACCCCGAAAGGCTAGAACAGCAATGGAAGGAAAACTAAATACCTAAGTGGGAATAGGGTTTACAAAATAGTGAGGAAAACATAAGCATTCACACAGGAGCTAGCTACAACCGCACACCACACCTAATAATCAAAGGGAAAATAAATGCAGAAGTGCAGTGGAAAACATGGAATGGATCCTCTAGAAAGTAAGGATCAGGAGCAGGGAAAAACGAAATAACCTATGCAACTCCTCCCTACCCCTCCAAGGAAAAGACAGGAAACTAAACTAAGAGGAAGGCTAAGGCAAATGGGTAACAGCAGCAAAGGACAGTGTCAAAGAAATATAGAACACAGACAAACTGGGCTGCATCTAAAAGGGGAAAGCACTGAGAATTGCTGCCTGCAAACAGAGGAAGAAAAAAAGGGAAATCAAGGGAGCAGAAATCAATTAGCGCATGAATCCGAAATTCAGGGCGGAGGAAACAAGAAAACAGGAACAAGGAAGTAGGTACAAAGGCAAGGAACCAGGGACTAGTCAATAACAGGAACACTGCAAACGATGACCAGCGCTGGACTGAAGTAAGACTGAGGCTTTTAAAGCTGCTTAACGAGCACACGCCTCGGGTGTGCTGATTGCTGCACCTGCCGCCACAGCTGTTACCTATCCTCCACCCAACCTTGTGTTGCAAGGGTGGAGGTGGAGCAGTGGGCCAGGCATTCTGGGAAGCATAGTCATTTGGTTAAAGAAGCATGCTGGCTGCCAAAAACCTGGAATGGATCCGGAAGGGAAGTAGCTGGGAAAATAGGGATTTAGCGCTCCCAAATCATCCCAGCACTGTAGCATAAAGTTCGGAGGAAAAGTCCAGTAGGGAATAAACCCCAAATCATGCCCCCAAATGGTGGGAACGGGAGCGAAGGGAGCGAGTCGTGACAGATATTCTATGGATCGCAGAGTATGCATATAACAATTCTGTACATTCTGGAACAGGACAAACCCCTTTTTACACCTTGTATGGTCATCATCCTAGAACCTCAGACCTGGACCCTCCTCAAAACCTGGAAATGCCTGCAGTTGATCATTTGCATTCTACTATAACCCATGCCTTCAAGGAAGCTACAACTCATTTGCAACAAGCCAAGAAAAAATACAAAGAAAATGCTGATCTACATCGGAGTGAAGCACCTTCGTACCAGATTGGAGACCAGGTGTGGCTGGCAACCAAGCATTTGCCTCTCAAAGGACCGCAGACTTTTAATCCCAGATGCATTGGACCCTATCCCATCAAAGCTATAATTAACCCGGTGGCCTTTAAACTCGATCTACCAGCAACATGCGAATTAATCCCGTTTTTCATGCATCACTGTTAAAACCGGTGCAGCCTGGAACCAGACTAAGCAAACCACCTGAACCAATTCAAATCGATGGGGAATTAGAATTTGAAGTTAAGGACATATTGGATTCCAAAATGTTAAAATCAAAACTCTTCTATCTAGTTGATTGGAAGGGGTACGACCTCAGGAAAGATCTTGGGAACCAAGTGACCATGTACACGCCCTGCGATTAGTGCAAAGATTCCACCGAAAATTCCCAAGCAAGCCGAAACCCCCGGAAAGGACGACCTTGGGAGGGGCCTTGGGAGGGGGTACTGTCATGATGCCTACCTCCAAGGTGCCAGACAAGACCCAGCTACCCCAGAGGCAGACATCATGTCTTCAAGGGAAGTCACAACAGCCTCAAGTAGGGGCTCTTTGGACTCGGTCCTGGTGCCTTTGGCGCCAGGCTCATATTGGGCCACAGTCCTGGCGCCAGGCGCCAGGCTCATAAAAGGGGACTTTGTGTTAAAGGTGCTTAGTGTTAACTTACCTGATGCAGACCATGCTGCAACATCCAGGCCTTCTGGGTGTGGTCAGGGGAGGAATACATACCTGAGAGGAAGGATGCATACCTGGAACTACTTTGAAGGCTATTTAAGCCACGCCCAAGCAGCAACTCACGCTTCGCGTTGTTCTGCATCTAGCAGCTGGACGCTCACCGTGTTTGCTCCTGCATTCTGTCTTCTGCCACTCCTGCCAGCATCCTGGAACACCTGCAAGAGAGAAGAGAAGAGAAAAGGGTAAAGAAGAGTCCTTACCTGCTAAATCCGCATTCCGGAGACATCTCGCCGACGGTCCTGAAAAGGAAGACATCCATTTAAAAGCACATCGCATCGATCGCTGCAGCACCGCATCTCACTCACCTGTACAAGGTACCACCACGTTCTACGGCGACATCTGGACTCGCAGCCACATCACCGCGCCTAGGGAGAAAAAGACAAGAATAAAGGTGAGAGGGGAAAGAAAACAAGGAAACCTTAATTTCCATTACAAAGCTTACCAGTTGGGTTATTCCAACTTCATTTCGGGTCGGTGCCCCATCCTGGCATTTCCGGACCCCGGCCCCTAAGGGGAAAAAGAGACATCAGCGTTAGTGGGCGCATGAAAAGACGTTACCCAACGCCCATTAAAGACTTACCTGATTTCTTCTGGATTGATCTTTGTTTCGGGTCGGTGCCGCATCCAGGCATTTCCGGCCCCCGGCCCCTATGGGGAAAAAAGACATCAGCGTTAGTGGGCGCATGAAAAGACATTACCCAAACGCCCATTAAAGACTTACCTGATTTCTTCTGGATTGATCTTTGTTTCGGGTCGGTGCCGCATCCAGGCATTTCCGGCCCCCGGCCCCTATGGGGAAAAAAGACATCAGCGTTAGTGGGCGCATGAAAAGACATTACCCAAACGCCCATTAAAGACTTACCTGATTTCTTCTGGATTGAGCTTCGTTTCGGGTCGGTGCCGCATCCAGGCATTTCCGGACCCCGGCCCCTATGGGGAAAAAAGACATCAGCGTTAGTGAGCGCATTGATACAAGGACACTGAGAGAACTCTCTTCAAGCTCACCAGAGTCTCATTCTTCGGTTCCAAAGCTCTTCTCGGAATAGTTTCCGCACCTGAAAAAGAGACAAACGAACAATTATTATTGCAGAATCATACTCATTAACAGAATCCTTACGCTACTATACCGGGAAAACAAAACTTGAACCCTCTACAATCAAAATCCTAGTGAAGTAACTGGATACAATGCGCCCCTGCATGAGAAGCAGGATGGAGAGCTCAACCTTTCAAACCCTAAGGTGAGACTTCACTTGGGGGTCGCAGGAGGGTTTCGTAGAGGGGTGAGAAAGGAGCGGGAGGCTTATACTTTCTCCCGCAGATTGTTAATACTCCCTTTTCACATACAGAAAGATATTCCTGCGAGCCAGACAAGCCAGATTCGAAGGTCCGGTCCAGTCCATCTCCGGGTCCTGCGCTTCACCATAGAAGAAGCAACAACACTCCAAAACAGACCTGCGCCTCCGTGGGAGTCAGGTGAGCGTAACATACAGGTAAAAGCCCAGCGGCCCCTTATAGGGGCTCTTTGGACTCTGTCCTGGCGCCGTTGGCGCCAGGCTCATGTTGGACATCAGTCCTGGCGCCATATGCGCCAGGCTCATAAAGGAAGGTGTTTTGTGCACTTACCTGATGCAGACCATGCTGCAAGATTCAGGCCTCCCTGAGACCTGAAAGGGACTATTTTTTCATTGGGACTATTTTGCCACTCGGGCGTGGCCAGGGAAGGATACTTACCTGGAACTACTTTGGGGGCTATTTAAGCCACGCCCAGACAGTAGCTCACGCTTCGCGTTGTTCTGCATCCAAGCAGCTGAACGCTCACCGTGTCTGCTCCTGTATCTGGTCTCCAGCCACGCCCGCCTCGATCCTGGAACACCTGTAAGGAAAGAAGAGAAGAGAAAGGTGAAAACCAAGAATTTTATCAAACTTCTTACCTGCATCCGGAACCTTCATGCCAGCGTTCCTGTTCCTGAGAAAAGACTTTCATTTAAAAGCACCGCGCTGCTCGCTGCAGCGCCGGGCTTCACTCACCTGTCCTCGGGAGTTCTTCTGGCTCCACCGCGACTGTCTGCACCGGTCGCCACATCTCTGCGCCTAGGGGAGAGAAGAAGAGGCAAAAGGTGAGCAGAAGAAACATATGAGGAAAGCCTAATTTTCCGCCATAACACTTACCGGTCTTCTGTTGGTGGACCATTCCTCATTTCGGGTCGGCGCCGCTTCGTTGGCAGGTACCGCACCCCAGCCCCTATGGGGAAAGGACAAAAGACATTACTGGAGGAATATAAAGACATTAAGAGGGATCGCCTCCATTGCTAACTCACCTGAGTTTACCATCGGCAATTCAATCCCTCAACGCATCACCTTCATTCTGCACCTGAAATAAAGGACAGATCACAGGTTAGGAAGGCAACAGAAAAGTAGGCTCAACACTTGAACTTTTGTAATCTTCACACTTGCGGCGTTCCGCTCGGAAAAGTCAAGTGGATTTTGCCAGCGCCATTCTGAAAACCAGTGAAGTAACTGGACTAACACGCGCCCCTGCACCAGAAAGCTGGATGGAGAGTTCATCCTTTCAAACCATAAGAAGGATATTCCTACGGGCCAGACAAGCAAGATTTGAGGGTCCTGTTCAGTCGGTGTTCCGAGTTCTGCGCATCACGCTCGAAGAGGCCACAGCAACCCAGACTAGACCAGCGCCTCCGTGGGAGTCAGGTGAGCGTTACAAAGGAAGAGGAGATGGAGGACAGGATGTCCTGAGTTTTAGCTGAGAAGAGCGAGTACTGAGCTATACAGAGGGCCTGGGAGGGAACAGGAGAGGTAAAGGCTGCAACATGATTGACCAGTTCCTTGCAGATTTTAAAGAGTTTGGCCATGTTGTTCGAGGCCACAGAGACGCAGGCTTGAATGTGTGTTCTCTTCTTGATGAGTGTTATTGCTTGGACTGTCATTTTGGTGCAACCAGTCTAGGTATGTCTAAATGTGGCCTGGCATGCTTTACTGTAATGTTATTACGTGTCTACACTGGTCTACATTGGGCAGCCAATTGGACACGCTTTCATTGTAACATGGCATTTTTAATAGCAAAGCATTAATGTTCCTGTGCACTGTTGGTAACTTGCATGTATTGGATTGGTTTTACCCTAAAAAACAATTGCAAACACTCTGGCTTTTTAGACAATTTTTCTCAGAAAGTTGTGCTGTATATTGCATTAAAACACATATTTATATCTTTCTCCTAGTGCAGTGTGCGGCATACCCCTTCAGTAGCATGTTTGTGTAATCTAGGCGGACCCGTGGTTTCATGGCCGAGTTGGGGTGGAGGGCCCTCAGCAGGGGCCCCAACATTTTGTGTTATGCAACTGACTACGGGTGAATGATCATCATCTAGCTTGGCCGTATCAGGTGGTTGAGGACCACAAAAATGTGCTCTTCTGTTTTGCAATTATGAGGATTTATTCTGTTTTTCTGCAGATGCTCCTTGTCGTTTTAGGTTTGAAATGTGCTGCTTGCCTCTGACCTTGACTGTGAGTCCTGGCCTCCCTGCTCTGTGCAGCCTGATTCTACTTCCCCTTGTCTCCTGTCCTGCGGCTTGAGGCCTTATGTGATTTTCATTATACTTCTACTATGATTTTTGCACACTTATATCATGCTATGTTTCCTATAGGTTAGTCCTTTTTGGTCCTGCCAGGCTCCTTATATAGTGCTGTAGTTCCATAGGGTTAGTCGCCATAAGTATCTGCAAGCTTGCTCTGCATCTCTTCGTTGCCTTGCGTTCAGCGTTTCTGCACTTACCTAATGAGAAAAATAATAACAGCTTTTGACAGTTTGTATATGTATCTGTCCTCTATCTACAGAACTGTGTAAGCATGTTCTTCATGTACACAAGTGTGTGTTTGCGAGTTTACTTCATGACTAACATGGCTATGTCGTGGTGTCACTAACAATGTCAGCACAGTGGATTCTTGGCATTTAGTCAACGTCATCCATCATGGCATTTGGGTCTATGACCACTGTGGAAGCCCCAGTATCCATAAAGACATTCGCTGAATAAGGTTTGAATGGCTGTCTGAGAGAGTACTTCTCTGCATACGTGTCAGTCACTGGTGCTCCTGGGGACTGTCCGAATAGCGAGTGACTTTGTTCATTCTTGACTCTTTGGGTCGTCATGTTCATGGAGGTGAGGGGGGCATTCCTGGGACCCTCTCTTCAAAATGTTGACAGTTTATCATTTATGGTAGAGAGGGTGTGGGGGCACCCATGCATATCGTATTCAATTGCCTAGACATGAAGTTCCCTCTCAAGGGTATGCAATTCTGCACTGAGAGATCAGAGGACGCTCCCTTCTTTACCAAATGCTAGCTCCTCTGATATATACTCTGAAGGTCTTCCACATGAAAAGGTAACTAGTGATGGAATCTTCACTTTCAGTAAAGTGGGTTTTCTGCTTAGCCACTGAAGGGTGAAATGGCAAGTCAGTTCAGGTTCAAATCACCAAGAGGGTTCGTCACTTGTTTCACACAGTAGGTTCAATTAAATATCAATTCATACTGGGGGGTGGGCCAGTTGTGTTTTACACAGGCCGGCACTCTGTGAGACTCTGAAATACTGGACCGGATGCCAACCAAAGGTTAATCCTCAACGAGGAAACGAACAGTTGCATACTCCCTAGCTGAAGCATTTCTTTTACACCAAATGACCTTCAGGCTATGCGTTTTCATGCACTGCAATATAATTCTGGTAGGTTGGAAGGGGCAGGGGTGCAGAAAGTACCTATCTAAGGTTGTGCCTAATCTCAAATTGAAATTGATCCCCCCCAGCATCCCTCAAATCTAGAAGTATGTACCTACAAATGCGTAGCATTTAGAAAATATCTGCTGGAAGTAGTCAGGTGAATCATAGTTTGTTTTAATTTTAGGGTCATCAACCAGGTAGGATACTAAATTATAGTCTTTAATCGGTTTTGAGGCATATATGTATAATTACATTTTACTTCATTAATTATGTCTTTCCCACTCATTTGCCTTTTGTTAACAGGAACATTCAACTTTTGAAACACCTTAATCTTGGATTAGGCCACCATCTGGAGTCGGTTTAGCAGTCTCAAAATGACTATTCATGAAGTTACCTGCAGTACCACAAATAGATAGGACAAGTATTTTATCTGTTAGGATTGCCTGCTCTCTCCTGAGCCCCTCAAGCAACCACTGCTGGATCTCAAACCTGTAAATCATCTAAGACTTTGCATTTCCAATGTTTATTTTAACCCAATACATATTTTTCTGTGTTGCATCAAAGATAGTCCATATAAAGGGGACTATAACGTGCCCACTCTAATAAAAAGCATGTCCCCTTTGCTTTACTCCCTCTCTGTGTCTGCAACCGCTTCCGCGCTCATTCTCCATCTTGCTCTTCTTCCCAAGAGACTATGGTCTGGCTACACCAGGCAGCGGTGGAACACGCAACAGACAACTATCAGCACTCTGAAACTACTGCAGTGGTGATTCAGCACAGTACATAAGCATAGTTACATATCATACTAACATCTGCTGTGAAAGAGAGAGTGCGCTTTCTTTTGCTCTGTACCTGTGAGCAATCTTCTTGAATCAGACAGCCCACAAGACTATTTTTCCTCCATACTTAAAACTGACCAAGCCTTCAGGTTGAGTGTGATTTCTCCTTCCCACTAACCCGTGCTTAGATCACTGTGTTTTTCTTCCGGTGAGCCAAACCTCAAAAGCAAAGATTGTTTTGGAAGCAGATTAGTCCATAATACCACCCTATATTAATTAAGGACATTTTGAGTCATGCTGAATTTCCATGACCAAGGTTTAATAAGTGCTGCAGTCAATGAGAGTGTAAGAATGACTGACTTACATTCATTCGATACTGGAATTCATGCAGACGCGGTATTATCATTATATTCATAATTGTTGCTGTTTTTGTATTTTTATTTTGGGGTACCTTTTCGTATGTAGTGATTTGTGTACCCTCCTAGGACACTGGAGGTAATCATTCTGTGTGGCAGATCTTAACCAGGTGAACCGTTCCCATTGGTGTACCTGCCCTTAAAATTCATTGGCCCTCATTACGACCCTGGCGGAAATCGAAAAACGATGGCGGAAATGCAATACCGCCATCGAATAGCGCTCGGTGCGATTATGAGCCGTCACCGTAAAGTACGATGCCATTAGCGACACCGTAGTGAACGCCAACGCTAACTGCACCAAGTACGCGCACGCGCGCCATGCCAAACCGTAATTACCACCATGGCGTAATGGTACGCGAATTCCGATCCAAGCGGACATGTACCTAACGCCATCAAGCATGGCGGAAAGTACCATTCCGCCATGGTGAGAAGTACGGCTTCGCGAATCAACCGTAAACGGCCCTACTGAGTGCCTGTACACCACTCCCTGGCCACATTGCACAACTCCTCGTAGGTGCAATGAAGACACAAATGCAACCAGTGAAATGTACAAGCCACCCATGCATGCCAACGAACAAATGAATCTAGGTGCTCCAAGTGCCTTGTGAGTGGCCATCCATTTATGCCATGGCACCATTGCCGCACTGATGCAGCACAGGCATGTGAAGGTTCAAGTACAGCAACATGAGCAGAAAAATGAGACAAACAAAAACAGGCCCCCCCATCGACTGACACCAGTGTAAGGCAACATACAAAGCAGTATCCTGAGGGAGACTGCACCAGCCCTGTACTCCTGCCAGTAAACCAACCAACCATCAGCATAAGCATGGACCACACAAGTTGGCAGAGTGACTGAGCAGCCAGGCACATCTCAAGAGTGGCCAATGGGAGCTGCAGGGCACAGATGGCACGAATACAGAAGCCATTCCAATGGACATGACCTCAGTCTCCCTCCAAGAAACGCACGCAAACACAGGCACCTGTGACCAGCCATATTCAGATAATCACATCATTCCACCAATCCACCTGGCTGACCGGCATCTGTTACACAAAAGCAAATCCCCCGCCCATGAGCAGGACATCATTAAAACAGTCACAATGGTAGCCCCTATCCCTGACCACACTGGGCTTCGTAGGCAAACGCGCCCAGTACAGTACCACGCAACTATACTCAGAAGCCGGAACCCAATGCAGATCTTCTCACAAAACATCGCACCACAAATAGGAATATGCTACATTACTTGCAAAGAAGAACGCTACACGGTTAAAATCAGAATAGACATTTAATGCACCACAAAATCACCAAGCCCATACAGCCATTAGGTCATGAACCCCAAAATACATTTCATCATTGTGGGCTGCATCCGCAATAAATGACCAGCTTCTTCTTGTGTGACGCCCTGTTCCTTCATGGTACACAGGGGCTACATTCACGTTCAAAAAGGCAACATGGAAGCGCCTAGAACCGCAGGGCCGTCCCATTAGGTAGGCACTAGTCCAGCTGAAAGCTCGAAATGTTGCTCCTAGCCACTAGTACTGCGTAAGGGCATGTGGCCCATTGGCGATCGTCCCATAAGATCGTAATGGTGCTCCACTGATTAACTCGAAGCAGCAGGTGCCGGGAGTAAAAGCCATCTGCAGGAGTGGCATACAGATGGCAGCGGCAAAAGGGGAGGAGATACCTGTCACCCAAATGAAATGAAAAAGAATAGTAGGCCATCAGAACTTGATTCGTATTACTCACTTCAATGATCACACTAAATCTACAGCCATATGCATGCTAGCCCACTCCAAAGGATTATTCCCACCCAAAAATCACTTGCGAATCATAACTATAAAAATCGAGCTGGGAACACTATTACACACGAGTGCTTGTGTGCATGCGTCTGTCAAAACAGAATCCATTCGATGGGATTAGTAACGTGCATAGACACAAGTGTATGAAGGCGCTTCGAGACACGGAGGGTACAACAAGGGCAGATAGACGATGGTCCCACTATGGCAGCTCTGCATCACATAGCGCAGGGGAGGTGGATAGATTCCAAAAAGCCCTGTACATGGCAAACTCTCCATTAAATCATCTGTCCATGCATCCATACATCATTTCCTCATCCCGGCATGAAAACGCCTGATTATTTACTCACATCACATGTGAAATTTCCATTGAGTCTGTGCGTAATGCAGTCTGCAAAATCCACTGTGCTCCAGGCCGGGATTCCAGCGTTGTGAAGTAACATGTATTTGGGAACGTCCTGCCTCATCGTCCACTACGCTATTGCGCATCCCATACTATTCATATCAATCATTGCATTCTCGCCATGGCCCCTGTCCCAAGGACACTAAACAATAGAACGTTATATTTGCAGTCAGACCTGTGGGCGTCTCCTCGCCGCTAGCTGAAGACCGAAAGCGCCGTCCTTCGAATACCTCATTTGCAACATCACGTCGAAAAGGCATCTGTGACCGCTTGAAATCACAAATTCATCCATGTAGTGCGGCATTGTGTGTAAATGCAAACTGGCTTCACTCACAAATGGGACGCCCCGCCCGTCGGTGAACCGCGGTACAGTGCTGCATGAGGGTCCACCGTTAATCGAGTACTACATTCCACTGACCCTTCACAAGTTTGTTCTCGACTGCAAAGATAGTATGTGGAACAATGGGACCATAGCAGAATGAATATATGAACCAATATTTGGTTAACCAATGGCTTCTGGTGAGGAAGAGACTCATGGTTCGAAGAAAGGCATGAAGGACTTGCAGGACCAGAAGCAGAGTTGGAAGGTCCAGGAAGCTCAGTCACTGGGAGTGGACCCTTATAAGTCTTTGAGGAGGGAGGCAGGCTGGTGCAACATGCCTTAGGCAATGGTAGAAGCTCTGTTAGCCTTTCTGCCGAGAGTGGACATGCGGGAGGTGAGGAAATTGCTGGCTTCAGGAAAAGTTTATGTTCAGCCATTAGAGAAGGTGGCGGCTGAGGTAGAGGTTCAGATTTCCTTCTGTCATCCATCTGGGAAAAGGCTTGTGGTTGAAAGTGACTAAGGTTTGACTGCACATGTTCTACGCCTTGGAGACCTGAAAGTCCAATGGGTTGTACAAGGCTAGTACTCCTGGTGACAGTCGTGTAGCCACTTTGTTTCACGTGGGATACAACAGCAGGGATGTTTGGCATACTGATAGGAGTGATAGACGCAGTACTTGGTATTTCAGACAGACTCGCAGAAGGAGCAATAACAGACACATCTTGAACTGCAGCAGTCATTCCCTTCCTTTGGCTACTAGCACCCGACTGGTGCTTCTTGGCGGAATTCTGTTGTACAAGTCCTGTAGGTAATACGCCGGTCTGCACCACCCCTTGTGCACACCCAAGTGAGTGGTTCTGACTCACCACTTGGTCCAGCTTGATGACTCTGAAGCGGGAGCTGGCAAAAGTCTCAAACTCTGATGCTGCATCTTTAGGAGGCTCTGATGCTAAAGTGAAGCAGTTGGGAGAATCGTCTTGTGGAAAAGGCAGGCATTCTGGTGCTCCTCCTGAAGCAAAAGAAAGGCAGGCTAGACGTTCATCGACTGTAAATGGTTGGGATTCAGGAGGAATCGCTGGAGCAGAAGAAAATACAGCAGAATCTGATGGTGTAGACAGGTATACCTCTGATATTGGCAGCGAGGCTATGCAGGATACAGGCGTCTCATGAACTGAAGGCAAATACTCAGTATACTCCGGGACTGAAGACATGCTCTTTTGATGGACTACCGGAGGCTCTAAAGCTGAAGGATGATCTGCAGGATGAGTCACTGTAGCTGAAGACAGGCAGGTCAGGGGAAACCTTGAGGCTGAAGGCATGCAAGCTGGAGCAATCTCGGTTGCTGGATACAAACATGTCCAGGTCTTTGGGACTGGCTCTTGAGTAAATGGCAGACATGGCAGCGGTTCATTGGTTGAAGACAGGTGTGCCAAAGATGACGGCAGGGCTGTGGATTGAATCATAGAAGAGTCAATGGTTGTAGGAGGACAGACAGAAGTCTCAGAAGTTGACAGACCCATCGGTGGCTCGGGAATGAAGGGCACCTTTAGGGCAGTAGACTCCTTGGCACCAGTAACCAAAGACTGAGCTGTACCCTTGCAGTCCCTTTCTTTAGTGGGTGACACAGAGTCTTTTTCTTTGTAGAAGTCAAAATCAATCAGTGGAATCACCATAGTAAAGTCTCTGTTAATCAGGATTTCGTCTATTGTCCATTCCTCTGTTTTAGCTTCTGAAAGAGGCAGATTATCAATCAACAGTTCAGGAACCGCCTGACGGTTCTTTGGTTCAGTATACTGTGGAATGAGTCCATCAGAACATGAAATCTGTACTGTCTCTGACTGTTCGTATTGATCAGAAGTGGCAGAAGGAAGAGTGAACCCAGAGGTAACATTGTTTTCCACATCAGCTTTAACATCTACTTCAGTCTCAGCAGCTGTATCAAGAGCAGGGCCTAAGCCTAGGGTAGTGACTGAATCTGTGGATTGTGTTTGGAAATCAGAAGCTTGTATGTGTGCTAGCTCAGAATTATGACAAACTGCTACACAGGGTATTTTTGGTAAAGGAGTGGCTTGTAACTCTTCGGCTAACTGCAATCCCTGATAAACAGCAGAACAATTGTTAGAACATGTGCCTAGATTAAGCGCTGTGCTAGACGAAAGACCTTCACTCCCAATAGATCTAACATATCGACAAATATCATGGTTTACCAAAGTCTCTACACTCAGGGGCTGAACAGTGTTCACTTCCTCCACATCAACAGATAAAGTCTGAGGTGTATTCAGTAAAGAGTGTAAGGTTTTATTTTCCTCTTGTGCAGAAATGAGTTCTTGTCTTAACTCCTCAAGTTTAGCTCTTAGCATGCCCTGCATTAACTGTACATCACTATCAGTAGACACAGGGGGAAGCATAGTGGCATCAGGACTGGATCCTGCACTAGCAATCTGAATGTGCATCGATTGTACATTGTCCTCTACTGCTTGCAGGTTCTGTGATTTATAGTTTATCTTTCCAACTTGGTCTGTGTTTCCCTTAAACAAACTATTGACTTTAGACCTCTTGGCATTAGGGACTACAGTATGTACCTGTGCAACAGAGTATGCGTTAGACTGAGGGTAGAAAACAGAAGTTATGCAAGAAACCCCTCCATTCTTTATGTTGGTATCATGAAACTGTTCTATCTGAGGTGAAGCACAACTGGAATCATGGGGTTCAACAACAGAGGTACTCTCGTATAATAAGTCTAACAGTGTGTTGTTTTCTGCGGCTAAGGCTTGTGCTGACATAGAATCGGGATCAAAACCAAAGATAGAACTAGGATCAGGCCATGTAGGATGTGCCATCCTATGGGAAAAATACTTTGCACGTAAATGCCCATTCGTGACAAGGAGTTCATTGGAGTCAGGACTAGTGATTTGATTGTCACAGGTAAATGTAGGGGAAGCTTTCTGTACAAACTTGTTAGAGGCCTTGCTGCCTTTCTTTCTTAAACTTGCCATATTCAATGGGAATTTTGGGCTGGTCATACTGTCAGGATTAGTCAGGCGAGTACAAAGGCAGCGAATATGGCAAGGGAAATGTGCACTAAATCACACAGTGAATAGCTTCGAATTAAACTACGTGCACACAGGAACAACGACTCAGGTATGCTAGAACCCAGGAGTGCAAATAGAGTGTGACATCAAAACCAATATATGAAAAGGGATGTGGGGTAAGCACCTGACCGCGAGGAAAGTCGGCAAGCGCCTTACCCCCAATTGCTGTTACAGGTACTGACAGCGCTAAACCCACGTGGAGGGCAAGCAATGACAGGATCTGTGTACTAACATTCTTGATGGTATTACATAAGGGAACTTAAGAACTGTACTCACGAGGACGAGATAAACCTCTTGAATGTCAGCTAGCCCACGAATCCTGTTGAAGAAACTGGGACCCCGAAAGGCTAGAACAGCAATGGAAGGAAAACTAAATACCTAAGTGGGAATAGGGTTTACAAAATAGTGAGGAAAACATAAGCATTCACACAGGAGCTAGCTACAACCGCACACCACACCTAATAATCAAAGGGAAAATAAATGCAGAAGTGCAGTGGAAAACATGGAATGGATCCTCTAGAAAGTAAGGATCAGGAGCAGGGAAAAACGAAATAACCTATGCAACTCCTCCCTACCCCTCCAAGGAAAAGACAGGAAACTAAACTAAGAGGAAGGCTAAGGCAAATGGGTAACAGCAGCAAAGGACAGTGTCAAAGAAATATAGAACACAGACAAACTGGGCTGCATCTAAAAGGGGAAAGCACTGAGAATTGCTGCCTGCAAACAGAGGAAGAAAAAAAGGGAAATCAAGGGAGCAGAAATCAATTAGCGCATGAATCCGAAATTCAGGGCGGAGGAAACAAGAAAACAGGAACAAGGAAGTAGGTACAAAGGCAAGGAACCAGGGACTAGTCAATAACAGGAACACTGCAAACGATGACCAGCGCTGGACTGAAGTAAGACTGAGGCTTTTAAAGCTGCTTAACGAGGGTGTGCTGATTGCTGCACCTGCCGCCACAGCTGTTACCTATCCTCCACCCAACCTTGTGTTGCAAGGGTGGAGGTGGAGCAGTGGGCCAGGCATTCTGGGAAGCATAGTCATTTGGTTAAAGAAGCATGCTGGCTGCCAAAAACCTGGAATGGATCCGGAAGGGAAGTAGCTGGGAAAATAGGGATTTAGCGCTCCCAAATCATCCCAGCACTGTAGCATAAAGTTCGGAGGAAAAGTCCAGTAGGGAATAAACCCCAAATCATGCCCCCAAATGGTGGGAACGGGAGCGAAGGGAGCGAGTCGTGACAGATATTCTATGGATCGCAGAGTATGCATATAACAATTCTGTACATTCTGGAACAGGACAAACCCCTTTTTACACCTTGTATGGTCATCATCCTAGAACCTCAGACCTGGACCCTCCTCAAAACCTGGAAATGCCTGCAGTTGATCATTTGCATTCTACTATAACCCATGCCTTCAAGGAAGCTACAACTCATTTGCAACAAGCCAAGAAAAAATACAAAGAAAATGCTGATCTACATCGGAGTGAAGCACCTTCGTACCAGATTGGAGACCAGGTGTGGCTGGCAACCAAGCATTTGCCTCTCAAAGGACCGCAGACTTTTAATCCCAGATGCATTGGACCCTATCCCATCAAAGCTATAATTAACCCGGTGGCCTTTAAACTCGATCTACCAGCAACATGCGAATTAATCCCGTTTTTCATGCATCACTGTTAAAACCGGTGCAGCCTGGAACCAGACTAAGCAAACCACCTGAACCAATTCAAATCGATGGGGAATTAGAATTTGAAGTTAAGGACATATTGGATTCCAAAATGTTAAAATCAAAACTCTTCTATCTAGTTGATTGGAAGGGGTACGACCTCAGGAAAGATCTTGGGAACCAAGTGACCATGTACACGCCCTGCGATTAGTGCAAAGATTCCACCGAAAATTCCCAAGCAAGCCGAAACCCCCGGAAAGGACGACCTTGGGAGGGGCCTTGGGAGGGGGTACTGTCATGATGCCTACCTCCAAGGTGCCAGACAAGACCCAGCTACCCCAGAGGCAGACATCATGTCTTCAAGGGAAGTCACAACAGCCTCAAGTAGGGGCTCTTTGGACTCGGTCCTGGTGCCTTTGGCGCCAGGCTCATATTGGGCCACAGTCCTGGCGCCAGGCGCCAGGCTCATAAAAGGGGACTTTGTGTTAAAGGTGCTTAGTGTTAACTTACCTGATGCAGACCATGCTGCAACATCCAGGCCTTCTGGGTGTGGTCAGGGGAGGAATACATACCTGAGAGGAAGGATGCATACCTGGAACTACTTTGAAGGCTATTTAAGCCACGCCCAAGCAGCAACTCACGCTTCGCGTTGTTCTGCATCTAGCAGCTGGACGCTCACCGTGTTTGCTCCTGCATTCTGTCTTCTGCCACTCCTGCCAGCATCCTGGAACACCTGCAAGAGAGAAGAGAAGAGAAAAGGGTAAAGAAGAGTCCTTACCTGCTAAATCCGCATTCCGGAGACATCTCGCCGACGGTCCTGAAAAGGAAGACATCCATTTAAAAGCACATCGCATCGATCGCTGCAGCGCCGCATCTCACTCACCTGTACAAGGTACCACCACGTTCTACGGCGACATCTGGACTCGCAGCCACATCACCGCGCCTAGGGAGAAAAAGACAAGAATAAAGGTGAGAGGGGAAAGAAAACAAGGAAACCTTAATTTCCATTACAAAGCTTACCAGTTGGGTTATTCCAACTTCATTTCGGGTCGGTGCCCCATCCTGGCATTTCCGGACCCCGGCCCCTAAGGGGAAAAAGAGACATCAGCGTTAGTGGGCGCATGAAAAGACGTTACCCAACGCCCATTAAAGACTTACCTGATTTCTTCTGGATTGATCTTTGTTTCGGGTCGGTGCCGCATCCAGGCATTTCCGGCCCCCGGCCCCTATGGGGAAAAAAGACATCAGCGTTAGTGGGCGCATGAAAAGACATTACCCAAACGCCCATTAAAGACTTACCTGATTTCTTCTGGATTGATCTTTGTTTCGGGTCGGTGCCGCATCCAGGCATTTCCGGCCCCCGGCCACTATGGGGAAAAAAGACATCAGCGTTAGTGGGCGCATGAAAAGACATTACCCAAACGCCCATTAAAGACTTACCTGATTTCTTCTGGATTGAGCTTCGTTTCGGGTCGGTGCCGCATCCAGGCATTTCCGGACCCCGGCCCCTATGGGGAAAAAAGACATCAGCGTTAGTGAGCGCATTGATACAAGGACACTGAGAGAACTCTCTTCAAGCTCACCAGAGTCTCATTCTTCGGTTCCAAAGCTCTTCTCGGAATAGTTTCCGCACCTGAAGAAGAGACAAACGAACAATTATTATTGCAGAATCATACTCATTAACAGAATCCTTACGCTACTATACCGGGAAAACAAAACTTGAACCCTCTACAATCAAAATCCTAGTGAAGTAACTGGATACAATGCGCCCCTGCATGAGAAGCAGGATGGAGAGCTCAACCTTTCAAACCCTAAGGTGAGACTTCACTTGGGGGTCGCAGGAGGGTTTCGTAGAGGGGTGAGAAAGGAGCGGGAGGCTTATACTTTCTCCCGCAGATTGTTAATACTCCCTTTTCACATACAGAAAGATATTCCTGCGAGCCAGACAAGCCAGATTCGAAGGTCCGGTCCAGTCCATCTCCGGGTCCTGCGCTTCACCATAGAAGAAGCAACAACACTCCAAAACAGACCTGCGCCTCCGTGGGAGTCAGGTGAGCGTAACATACAGGTAAAAGCCCAGCGGCCCCTTATAGGGGCTCTTTGGACTCTGTCCTGGCGCCGTTGGCGCCAGGCTCATGTTGGACATCAGTCCTGGCGCCATATGCGCCAGGCTCATAAAGGAAGGTGTTTTGTGCACTTACCTGATGCAGACCATGCTGCAAGATTCAGGCCTCCCTGAGACCTGAAAGGGACTATTTTTTCATTGGGACTATTTTGCCACTCGGGCGTGGCCAGGGAAGGATACTTACCTGGAACTACTTTGGGGGCTATTTAAGCCACGCCCAGACAGTAGCTCACGCTTCGCGTTGTTCTGCATCCAAGCAGCTGAACGCTCACCGTGTCTGCTCCTGTATCTGGTCTCCAGCCACGCCCGCCTCGATCCTGGAACACCTGTAAGGAAAGAAGAGAAGAGAAAGGTGAAAACCAAGAATTTTATCAAACTTCTTACCTGCATCCGGAACCTTCATGCCAGCGTTCCTGTTCCTGAGAAAAGACTTTCATTTAAAAGCACCGCGCTGTTCGCTGCAGCGCCGGGCTTCACTCACCTGTCCTCGGGAGTTCTTCTGGCTCCACCGCGACTGTCTGCACCGGTCGCCACATCTCTGCGCCTAGGGGAGAGAAGAAGAGGCAAAAGGTGAGCAGAAGAAACATATGAGGAAAGCCTAATTTTCCGCCATAACACTTACCGGTCTTCTGTTGGTGGACCATTCCTCATTTCGGGTCGGCGCCGCTTCGTTGGCAGGTACCGCACCCCAGCCCCTATGGGGAAAGGACAAAAGACATTACTGGAGGAATATAAAGACATTAAGAGGGATCGCCTCCATTGCTAACTCACCTGAGTTTACCATCGGCAATTCAATCCCTCAACGCATCACCTTCATTCTGCACCTGAAATAAAGGACAGATCACAGGTTAGGAAGGCAACAGAAAAGTAGGCTCAACACTTGAACTTTTGTAATCTTCACACTTGCGGCGTTCCGCTCGGAAAAGTCAAGTGGATTTTGCCAGCGCCATTCTGAAAACCAGTGAAGTAACTGGACTAACACGCGCCCCTGCACCAGAAAGCTGGATGGAGAGTTCATCCTTTCAAACCATAAGAAGGATATTCCTACGGGCCAGACAAGCAAGATTTGAGGGTCCTGTTCAGTCGGTGTTCCGAGTTCTGCGCATCACGCTCGAAGAGGCCACAGCAACCCAGACTAGACCAGCGCCTCCGTGGGAGTCAGGTGAGCGTTACAAAGGAAGAGGAGATGGAGGACAGGATGTCCTGAGTTTTAGCTGAGAAGAGCGAGTACTGAGCTATACAGAGGGCCTGGGAGGGAACAGGAGAGGTAAAGGCTGCAACATGATTGACCAGTTCCTTGCAGATTTTAAAGAGTTTGGCCATGTTGTTCGAGGCCACAGAGACGCAGGCTTGAATGTGTGTTCTCTTCTTGATGAGTGTTATTGCTTGGACTGTCATTTTGGTGCAACCAGTCTAGGTATGTCTAAATGTGGCCTGGCATGCTTTACTGTAATGTTATTACGTGTCTACACTGGTCTACATTGGGCAGCCAATTGGACACGCTTTCATTGTAACATGGCATTTTTAATAGCAAAGCATTAATGTTCCTGTGCACTGTTGGTAACTTGCATGTATTGGATTGGTTTTACCCTAAAAAACAATTGCAAACACTCTGGCTTTTTAGACAATTTTTCTCAGAAAGTTGTGCTGTATATTGCATTAAAACACATATTTATATCTTTCTCCTAGTGCAGTGTGCGGCATACCCCTTCAGTAGCATGTTTGTGTAATCTAGGCGGACCCGTGGTTTCATGGCCGAGTTGGGGTGGAGGGCCCTCAGCAGGGGCCCCAACATTTTGTGTTATGCAACTGACTACGGGTGAATGATCATCATCTAGCTTGGCCGTATCAGGTGGTTGAGGACCACAAAAATGTGCTCTTCTGTTTTGCAATTATGAGGATTTATTCTGTTTTTCTGCAGATGCTCCTTGTCGTTTTAGGTTTGAAATGTGCTGCTTGCCTCTGACCTTGACTGTGAGTCCTGGCCTCCCTGCTCTGTGCAGCCTGATTCTACTTCCCCTTGTCTCCTGTCCTGCGGCTTGAGGCCTTATGTGATTTTCATTATACTTCTACTATGATTTTTGCACACTTATATCATGCTATGTTTCCTATAGGTTAGTCCTTTTTGGTCCTGCCAGGCTCCTTATATAGTGCTGTAGTTCCATAGGGTTAGTCGCCATAAGTATCTGCAAGCTTGCTCTGCATCTCTTCGTTGCCTTGCGTTCAGCGTTTCTGCACTTACCTAATGAGAAAAATAATAACAGCTTTTGACAGTTTGTATATGTATCTGTCCTCTATCTACAGAACTGTGTAAGCATGTTCTTCATGTACACAAGTGTGTGTTTGCGAGTTTACTTCATGACTAACATGGCTATGTCGTGGTGTCACTAACAATGTCAGCACAGTGGATTCTTGGCATTTAGTCAACGTCATCCATCATGGCATTTGGGTCTATGACCACTGTGGAAGCCCCAGTATCCATAAAGACATTCGCTGAATAAGGTTTGAATGGCTGTCTGAGAGAGTACTTCTCTGCATACGTGTCAGTCACTGGTGCTCCTGGGGACTGTCCGAATAGCGAGTGACTTTGTTCATTCTTGACTCTTTGGGTCGTCATGTTCATGGAGGTGAGGGGGGCATTCCTGGGACCCTCTCTTCAAAATGTTGACAGTTTATCATTTATGGTAGAGAGGGTGTGGGGGCACCCATGCATATCGTATTCAATTGCCTAGACATGAAGTTCCCTCTCAAGGGTATGCAATTCTGCACTGAGAGATCAGAGGACGCTCCCTTCTTTACCAAATGCTAGCTCCTCTGATATATACTCTGAAGGTCTTCCACATGAAAAGGTAACTAGTGATGGAATCTTCACTTTCAGTAAAGTGGGTTTTCTGCTTAGCCACTGAAGGGTGAAATGGCAAGTCAGTTCAGGTTCAAATCACCAAGAGGGTTCGTCACTTGTTTCACACAGTAGGTTCAATTAAATATCAATTCATACTGGGGGGTGGGCCAGTTGTGTTTTACACAGGCCGGCACTCTGTGAGACTCTGAAATACTGGACCGGATGCCAACCAAAGGTTAATCCTCAACGAGGAAACGAACAGTTGCATACTCCCTAGCTGAAGCATTTCTTTTACACCAAATGACCTTCAGGCTATGCGTTTTCATGCACTGCAATATAATTCTGGTAGGTTGGAAGGGGCAGGGGTGCAGAAAGTACCTATCTAAGGTTGTGCCTAATCTCAAATTGAAATTGATCCCCCCCAGCATCCCTCAAATCTAGAAGTATGTACCTACAAATGCGTAGCATTTAGAAAATATCTGCTGGAAGTAGTCAGGTGAATCATAGTTTGTTTTAATGTTAGGGTCATCAACCAGGTAGGATACTAAATTATAGTCTTTAATCGGTTTTGAGGCATATATGTATAATTACATTTTACTTCATTAATTATGTCTTTCCCACTCATTTGCCTTTTGTTAACAGGAACATTCAACTTTTGAAACACCTTAATCTTGGATTAGGCCACCATCTGGAGTCGGTTTAGCAGTCTCAAAATGACTATTCATGAAGTTACCTGCAGTACCACAAATAGATAGGACAAGTATTTTATCTGTTAGGATTGCCTGCTCTCTCCTGAGCCCCTCAAGCAACCACTGCTGGATCTCAAACCTGTAAATCATCTAAGACTTTGCATTTCCAATGTTTATTTTAACCCAATACATATTTTTCTGTGTTGCATCAAAGATAGTCCATATAAAGGGGACTATAACGTGCCCACTCTAATAAAAAGCATGTCCCCTTTGCTTTACTCCCTCTCTGTGTCTGCAACCGCTTCCGCGCTCATTCTCCATCTTGCTCTTCTTCCCAAGAGACTATGGTCTGGCTACACCAGGCAGCGGTGGAACACGCAACAGACAACTATCAGCACTCTGAAACTACTGCAGTGGTGATTCAGCACAGTACATAAGCATAGTTACATATCATACTAACATCTGCTGTGAAAGAGAGAGTGCGCTTTCTTTTGCTCTGTACCTGTGAGCAATCTTCTTGAATCAGACAGCCCACAAGACTATTTTTCCTCCATACTTAAAACTGACCAAGCCTTCAGGTTGAGTGTGATTTCTCCTTCCCACTAACCCGTGCTTAGATCACTGTGTTTTTCTTCCGGTGAGCCAAACCTCAAAAGCAAAGATTGTTTTGGAAGCAGATTAGTCCATAATACCACCCTATATTAATTAAGGACATTTTGAGTCATGCTGAATTTCCATGACCAAGGTTTAATAAGTGCTGCAGTCAATGAGAGTGTAAGAATGACTGACTTACATTCATTCGATACTGGAATTCATGCAGACGCGGTATTATCATTATATTCATAATTGTTGCTGTTTTTGTATTTTTATTTTGGGGTACCTTTTCGTATGTAGTGATTTGTGTACCCTCCTAGGACACTGGAGGTAATCATTCTGTGTGGCAGATCTTAACCAGGTGAACCGTTCCCATTGGTGTACCTGCCCTTAAAATTCATTGGCCCTCATTACGACCCTGGCGGAAATCGAAAAACGATGGCGGAAATGCAATACCGCCATCGAATAGCGCTCGGTGCGATTATGAGCCGTCACCGTAAAGTACGATGCCATTAGCGACACCGTAGTGAACGCCAACGCTAACTGCACCAAGTACGCGCACGCGCGCCATGCCAAACCGTAATTACCACCATGGCGTAATGGTACGCGAATTCCGATCCAAGCGGACATGTACCTAACGCCATCAAGCATGGCGGAAAGTACCATTCCGCCATGGTGAGAAGTACGGCTTCGCGAATCAACCGTAAACGGCCCTACTGAGTGCCTGTACACCACTCCCTGGCCACATTGCACAACTCCTCGTAGGTGCAATGAAGACACAAATGCAACCAGTGAAATGTACAAGCCACCCATGCATGCCAACGAACAAATGAATCTAGGTGCTCCAAGTGCCTTGTGAGTGGCCATCCATTTATGCCATGGCACCATTGCCGCACTGATGCAGCACAGGCATGTGAAGGTTCAAGTACAGCAACATGAGCAGAAAAATGAGACAAACAAAAACAGGCCCCCCCATCGACTGACACCAGTGTAAGGCAACATACAAAGCAGTATCCTGAGGGAGACTGCACCAGCCCTGTACTCCTGCCAGTAAACCAACCAACCATCAGCATAAGCATGGACCACACAAGTTGGCAGAGTGACTGAGCAGCCAGGCACATCTCAAGAGTGGCCAATGGGAGCTGCAGGGCACAGATGGCACGAATACAGAAGCCATTCCAATGGACATGACCTCAGTCTCCCTCCAAGAAACGCACGCAAACACAGGCACCTGTGACCAGCCATATTCAGATAATCACATCATTCCACCAATCCACCTGGCTGACCGGCATCTGTTACACAAAAGCAAATCCCCCGCCCATGAGCAGGACATCATTAAAACAGTCACAATGGTAGCCCCTATCCCTGACCACACTGGGCTTCGTAGGCAAACGCGCCCAGTACAGTACCACGCAACTATACTCAGAAGCCGGAACCCAATGCAGATCTTCTCACAAAACATCGCACCACAAATAGGAATATGCTACATTACTTGCAAAGAAGAACGCTACACGGTTAAAATCAGAATAGACATTTAATGCACCACAAAATCACCAAGCCCATACAGCCATTAGGTCATGAACCCCAAAATACATTTCATCATTGTGGGCTGCATCCGCAATAAATGACCAGCTTCTTCTTGTGTGACGCCCTGTTCCTTCATGGTACACAGGGGCTACATTCACGTTCAAAAAGGCAACATGGAAGCGCCTAGAACCGCAGGGCCGTCCCATTAGGTAGGCACTAGTCCAGCTGAAAGCTCGAAATGTTGCTCCTAGCCACTAGTACTGCGTAAGGGCATGTGGCCCATTGGCGATCGTCCCATAAGATCGTAATGGTGCTCCACTGATTAACTCGAAGCAGCAGGTGCCGGGAGTAAAAGCCATCTGCAGGAGTGGCATACAGATGGCAGCGGCAAAAGGGGAGGAGATACCTGTCACCCAAATGAAATGAAAAAGAATAGTAGGCCATCAGAACTTGATTCGTATTACTCACTTCAATGATCACACTAAATCTACAGCCATATGCATGCTAGCCCACTCCAAAGGATTATTCCCACCCAAAAATCACTTGCGAATCATAACTATAAAAATCGAGCTGGGAACACTATTACACACGAGTGCTTGTGTGCATGCGTCTGTCAAAACAGAATCCATTCGATGGGATTAGTAACGTGCATAGACACAAGTGTATGAAGGCGCTTCGAGACACGGAGGGTACAACAAGGGCAGATAGACGATGGTCCCACTATGGCAGCTCTGCATCACATAGCGCAGGGGAGGTGGATAGATTCCAAAAAGCCCTGTACATGGCAAACTCTCCATTAAATCATCTGTCCATGCATCCATACATCATTTCCTCATCCCGGCATGAAAACGCCTGATTATTTACTCACATCACATGTGAAATTTCCATTGAGTCTGTGCGTAATGCAGTCTGCAAAATCCACTGTGCTCCAGGCCGGGATTCCAGCGTTGTGAAGTAACATGTATTTGGGAACGTCCTGCCTCATCGTCCACTACGCTATTGCGCATCCCATACTATTCATATCAATCATTGCATTCTCGCCATGGCCCCTGTCCCAAGGACACTAAACAATAGAACGTTATATTTGCAGTCAGACCTGTGGGCGTCTCCTCGCCGCTAGCTGAAGACCGAAAGCGCCGTCCTTCGAATACCTCATTTGCAACATCACGTCGAAAAGGCATCTGTGACCGCTTGAAATCACAAATTCATCCATGTAGTGCGGCATTGTGTGTAAATGCAAACTGGCTTCACTCACAAATGGGACGCCCCGCCCGTCGGTGAACCGCGGTACAGTGCTGCATGAGGGTCCACCGTTAATCGAGTACTACATTCCACTGACCCTTCACAAGTTTGTTCTCGACTGCAAAGATAGTATGTGGAACAATGGGACCATAGCAGAATGAATATATGAACCAATATTTGGTTAACCAATGGCTTCTGGTGAGGAAGAGACTCATGGTTCGAAGAAAGGCATGAAGGACTTGCAGGACCAGAAGCAGAGTTGGAAGGTCCAGGAAGCTCAGTCACTGGGAGTGGACCCTTATAAGTCTTTGAGGAGGGAGGCAGGCTGGTGCAACATGCCTTAGGCAATGGTAGAAGCTCTGTTAGCCTTTCTGCCGAGAGTGGACATGCGGGAGGTGAGGAAATTGCTGGCTTCAGGAAAAGTTTATGTTCAGCCATTAGAGAAGGTGGCGGCTGAGGTAGAGGTTCAGATTTCCTTCTGTCATCCATCTGGGAAAAGGCTTGTGGTTGAAAGTGACTAAGGTTTGACTGCACATGTTCTACGCCTTGGAGACCTGAAAGTCCAATGGGTTGTACAAGGCTAGTACTCCTGGTGACAGTCGTGTAGCCACTTTGTTTCACGTGGGATACAACAGCAGGGATGTTTGGCATACTGATAGGAGTGATAGACGCAGTACTTGGTATTTCAGACAGACTCGCAGAAGGAGCAATAACAGACACATCTTGAACTGCAGCAGTCATTCCCTTCCTTTGGCTACTAGCACCCGACTGGTGCTTCTTGGCGGAATTCTGTTGTACAAGTCCTGTAGGTAATACGCCGGTCTGCACCACCCCTTGTGCACACCCAAGTGAGTGGTTCTGACTCACCACTTGGTCCAGCTTGATGACTCTGAAGCGGGAGCTGGCAAAAGTCTCAAACTCTGATGCTGCATCTTTAGGAGGCTCTGATGCTAAAGTGAAGCAGTTGGGAGAATCGTCTTGTGGAAAAGGCAGGCATTCTGGTGCTCCTCCTGAAGCAAAAGAAAGGCAGGCTAGACGTTCATCGACTGTAAATGGTTGGGATTCAGGAGGAATCGCTGGAGCAGAAGAAAATACAGCAGAATCTGATGGTGTAGACAGGTATACCTCTGATATTGGCAGCGAGGCTATGCAGGATACAGGCGTCTCATGAACTGAAGGCAAATACTCAGTATACTCCGGGACTGAAGACATGCTCTTTTGATGGACTACCGGAGGCTCTAAAGCTGAAGGATGATCTGCAGGATGAGTCACTGTAGCTGAAGACAGGCAGGTCAGGGGAAACCTTGAGGCTGAAGGCATGCAAGCTGGAGCAATCTCGGTTGCTGGATACAAACATGTCCAGGTCTTTGGGACTGGCTCTTGAGTAAATGGCAGACATGGCAGCGGTTCATTGGTTGAAGACAGGTGTGCCAAAGATGACGGCAGGGCTGTGGATTGAATCATAGAAGAGTCAATGGTTGTAGGAGGACAGACAGAAGTCTCAGAAGTTGACAGACCCATCGGTGGCTCGGGAATGAAGGGCACCTTTAGGGCAGTAGACTCCTTGGCACCAGTAACCAAAGACTGAGCTGTACCCTTGCAGTCCCTTTCTTTAGTGGGTGACACAGAGTCTTTTTCTTTGTAGAAGTCAAAATCAATCAGTGGAATCACCATAGTAAAGTCTCTGTTAATCAGGATTTCGTCTATTGTCCATTCCTCTGTTTTAGCTTCTGAAAGAGGCAGATTATCAATCAACAGTTCAGGAACCGCCTGACGGTTCTTTGGTTCAGTATACTGTGGAATGAGTCCATCAGAACATGAAATCTGTACTGTCTCTGACTGTTCGTATTGATCAGAAGTGGCAGAAGGAAGAGTGAACCCAGAGGTAACATTGTTTTCCACATCAGCTTTAACATCTACTTCAGTCTCAGCAGCTGTATCAAGAGCAGGGCCTAAGCCTAGGGTAGTGACTGAATCTGTGGATTGTGTTTGGAAATCAGAAGCTTGTATGTGTGCTAGCTCAGAATTATGACAAACTGCTACACAGGGTATTTTTGGTAAAGGAGTGGCTTGTAACTCTTCGGCTAACTGCAATCCCTGATAAACAGCAGAACAATTGTTAGAACCTGTGCCTAGATTAAGCGCTGTGCTAGACGAAAGACCTTCACTCCCAATAGATCTAACATATCGACAAATATCATGGTTTACCAAAGTCTCTACACTCAGGGGCTGAACAGTGTTCACTTCCTCCACATCAACAGATAAAGTCTGAGGTGTATTCAGTAAAGAGTGTAAGGTTTTATTTTCCTCTTGTGCAGAAATGAGTTCTTGTCTTAACTCCTCAAGTTTAGCTCTTAGCATGCCCTGCATTAACTGTACATCACTATCAGTAGACACAGGGGGAAGCATAGTGGCATCAGGACTGGATCCTGCACTAGCAATCTGAATGTGCATCGATTGTACATTGTCCTCTACTGCTTGCAGGTTCTGTGATTTATAGTTTATCTTTCCAACTTGGTCTGTGTTTCCCTTAAACAAACTATTGACTTTAGACCTCTTGGCATTAGGGACTACAGTATGTACCTGTGCAACAGAGTATGCGTTAGACTGAGGGTAGAAAACAGAAGTTATGCAAGAAACCCCTCCATTCTTTATGTTGGTATCATGAAACTGTTCTATCTGAGGTGAAGCACAACTGGAATCATGGGGTTCAACAACAGAGGTACTCTCGTATAATAAGTCTAACAGTGTGTTGTTTTCTGCGGCTAAGGCTTGTGCTGACATAGAATCGGGATCAAAACCAAAGATAGAACTAGGATCAGGCCATGTAGGATGTGCCATCCTATGGGAAAAATACTTTGCACGTAAATGCCCATTCGTGACAAGGAGTTCATTGGAGTCAGGACTAGTGATTTGATTGTCACAGGTAAATGTAGGGGAAGCTTTCTGTACAAACTTGTTAGAGGCCTTGCTGCCTTTCTTTCTTAAACTTGCCATATTCAATGGGAATTTTGGGCTGGTCATACTGTCAGGATTAGTCAGGCGAGTACAAAGGCAGCGAATATGGCAAGGGAAATGTGCACTAAATCACACAGTGAATAGCTTCGAATTAAACTACGTGCACACAGGAACAACGACTCAGGTATGCTAGAACCCAGGAGTGCAAATAGAGTGTGACATCAAAACCAATATATGAAAAGGGATGTGGGGTAAGCACCTGACCGCGAGGAAAGTCGGCAAGCGCCTTACCCCCAATTGCTGTTACAGGTACTGACAGCGCTAAACCCACGTGGAGGGCAAGCAATGACAGGATCTGTGTACTAACATTCTTGATGGTATTACATAAGGGAACTTAAGAACTGTACTCACGAGGACGAGATAAACCTCTTGAATGTCAGCTAGCCCACGAATCCTGTTGAAGAAACTGGGACCCCGAAAGGCTAGAACAGCAATGGAAGGAAAACTAAATACCTAAGTGGGAATAGGGTTTACAAAATAGTGAGGAAAACATAAGCATTCACACAGGAGCTAGCTACAACCGCACACCACACCTAATAATCAAAGGGAAAATAAATGCAGAAGTGCAGTGGAAAACATGGAATGGATCCTCTAGAAAGTAAGGATCAGGAGCAGGGAAAAACGAAATAACCTATGCAACTCCTCCCTACCCCTCCAAGGAAAAGACAGGAAACTAAACTAAGAGGAAGGCTAAGGCAAATGGGTAACAGCAGCAAAGGACAGTGTCAAAGAAATATAGAACACAGACAAACTGGGCTGCATCTAAAAGGGGAAAGCACTGAGAATTGCTGCCTGCAAACAGAGGAAGAAAAAAAGGGAAATCAAGGGAGCAGAAATCAATTAGCGCATGAATCCGAAATTCAGGGCGGAGGAAACAAGAAAACAGGAACAAGGAAGTAGGTACAAAGGCAAGGAACCAGGGACTAGTCAATAACAGGAACACTGCAAACGATGACCAGCGCTGGACTGAAGTAAGACTGAGGCTTTTAAAGCTGCTTAACGAGGGTGTGCTGATTGCTGCACCTGCCGCCACAGCTGTTACCTATCCTCCACCCAACCTTGTGTTGCAAGGGTGGAGGTGGAGCAGTGGGCCAGGCATTCTGGGAAGCATAGTCATTTGGTTAAAGAAGCATGCTGGCTGCCAAAAACCTGGAATGGATCCGGAAGGGAAGTAGCTGGGAAAATAGGGATTTAGCGCTCCCAAATCATCCCAGCACTGTAGCATAAAGTTCGGAGGAAAAGTCCAGTAGGGAATAAACCCCAAATCATGCCCCCAAATGGTGGGAACGGGAGCGAAGGGAGCGAGTCGTGACAGATATTCTATGGATCGCAGAGTATGCATATAACAATTCTGTACATTCTGGAACAGGACAAACCCCTTTTTACACCTTGTATGGTCATCATCCTAGAACCTCAGACCTGGACCCTCCTCAAAACCTGGAAATGCCTGCAGTTGATCATTTGCATTCTACTATAACCCATGCCTTCAAGGAAGCTACAACTCATTTGCAACAAGCCAAGAAAAAATACAAAGAAAATGCTGATCTACATCGGAGTGAAGCACCTTCGTACCAGATTGGAGACCAGGTGTGGCTGGCAACCAAGCATTTGCCTCTCAAAGGACCGCAGACTTTTAATCCCAGATGCATTGGACCCTATCCCATCAAAGCTATAATTAACCCGGTGGCCTTTAAACTCGATCTACCAGCAACATGCGAATTAATCCCGTTTTTCATGCATCACTGTTAAAACCGGTGCAGCCTGGAACCAGACTAAGCAAACCACCTGAACCAATTCAAATCGATGGGGAATTAGAATTTGAAGTTAAGGACATATTGGATTCCAAAATGTTAAAATCAAAACTCTTCTATCTAGTTGATTGGAAGGGGTACGACCTCAGGAAAGATCTTGGGAACCAAGTGACCATGTACACGCCCTGCGATTAGTGCAAAGATTCCACCGAAAATTCCCAAGCAAGCCGAAACCCCCGGAAAGGACGACCTTGGGAGGGGCCTTGGGAGGGGGTACTGTCATGATGCCTACCTCCAAGGTGCCAGACAAGACCCAGCTACCCCAGAGGCAGACATCATGTCTTCAAGGGAAGTCACAACAGCCTCAAGTAGGGGCTCTTTGGACTCGGTCCTGGTGCCTTTGGCGCCAGGCTCATATTGGGCCACAGTCCTGGCGCCAGGCGCCAGGCTCATAAAAGGGGACTTTGTGTTAAAGGTGCTTAGTGTTAACTTACCTGATGCAGACCATGCTGCAACATCCAGGCCTTCTGGGTGTGGTCAGGGGAGGAATACATACCTGAGAGGAAGGATGCATACCTGGAACTACTTTGAAGGCTATTTAAGCCACGCCCAAGCAGCAACTCACGCTTCGCGTTGTTCTGCATCTAGCAGCTGGACGCTCACCGTGTTTGCTCCTGCATTCTGTCTTCTGCCACTCCTGCCAGCATCCTGGAACACCTGCAAGAGAGAAGAGAAGAGAAAAGGGTAAAGAAGAGTCCTTACCTGCTAAATCCGCATTCCGGAGACATCTCGCCGACGGTCCTGAAAAGGAAGACATCCATTTAAAAGCACATCGCATCGATCGCTGCAGCGCCGCATCTCACTCACCTGTACAAGGTACCACCACGTTCTACGGCGACATCTGGACTCGCAGCCACATCACCGCGCCTAGGGAGAAAAAGACAAGAATAAAGGTGAGAGGGGAAAGAAAACAAGGAAACCTTAATTTCCATTACAAAGCTTACCAGTTGGGTTATTCCAACTTCATTTCGGGTCGGTGCCCCATCCTGGCATTTCCGGACCCCGGCCCCTAAGGGGAAAAAGAGACATCAGCGTTAGTGGGCGCATGAAAAGACGTTACCCAACGCCCATTAAAGACTTACCTGATTTCTTCTGGATTGATCTTTGTTTCGGGTCGGTGCCGCATCCAGGCATTTCCGGCCCCCGGCCCCTATGGGGAAAAAAGACATCAGCGTTAGTGGGCGCATGAAAAGACATTACCCAAACGCCCATTAAAGACTTACCTGATTTCTTCTGGATTGAGCTTCGTTTCGGGTCGGTGCCGCATCCAGGCATTTCCGGACCCCGGCCCCTATGGGGAAAAAAGACATCAGCGTTAGTGAGCGCATTGATACAAGGACACTGAGAGAACTCTCTTCAAGCTCACCAGAGTCTCATTCTTCGGTTCCAAAGCTCTTCTCGGAATAGTTTCCGCACCTGAAAAAGAGACAAACGAACAATTATTATTGCAGAATCATACTCATTAACAGAATCCTTACGCTACTATACCGGGAAAACAAAACTTGAACCCTCTACAATCAAAATCCTAGTGAAGTAACTGGATACAATGCGCCCCTGCATGAGAAGCAGGATGGAGAGCTCAACCTTTCAAACCCTAAGGTGAGACTTCACTTGGGGGTCGCAGGAGGGTTTCGTAGAGGGGTGAGAAAGGAGCGGGAGGCTTATACTTTCTCCCGCAGATTGTTAATACTCCCTTTTCACATACAGAAAGATATTCCTGCGAGCCAGACAAGCCAGATTCGAAGGTCCGGTCCAGTCCATCTCCGGGTCCTGCGCTTCACCATAGAAGAAGCAACAACACTCCAAAACAGACCTGCGCCTCCGTGGGAGTCAGGTGAGCGTAACATACAGGTAAAAGCCCAGCGGCCCCTTATAGGGGCTCTTTGGACTCTGTCCTGGCGCCGTTGGCGCCAGGCTCATGTTGGACATCAGTCCTGGCGCCATATGCGCCAGGCTCATAAAGGAAGGTGTTTTGTGCACTTACCTGATGCAGACCATGCTGCAAGATTCAGGCCTCCCTGAGACCTGAAAGGGACTATTTTTTCATTGGGACTATTTTGCCACTCGGGCGTGGCCAGGGAAGGATACTTACCTGGAACTACTTTGGGGGCTATTTAAGCCACGCCCAGACAGTAGCTCACGCTTCGCGTTGTTCTGCATCCAAGCAGCTGAACGCTCACCGTGTCTGCTCCTGTATCTGGTCTCCAGCCACGCCCGCCTCGATCCTGGAACACCTGTAAGGAAAGAAGAGAAGAGAAAGGTGAAAACCAAGAATTTTATCAAACTTCTTACCTGCATCCGGAACCTTCACGCCAGCGTTCCTGTTCCTGAGAAAAGACTTTCATTTAAAAGCACCGCGCTGCTCGCTGCAGCGCCGGGCTTCACTCACCTGTCCTCGGGAGTTCTTCTGGCTCCACCGCGACTGTCTGCACCGGTCGCCACATCTCTGCGCCTAGGGGAGAGAAGAAGAGGCAAAAGGTGAGCAGAAGAAACATATGAGGAAAGCCTAATTTTCCGCCATAACACTTACCGGTCTTCTGTTGGTGGACCATTCCTCATTTCGGGTCGGCGCCGCTTCGTTGGCAGGTACCGCACCCCAGCCCCTATGGGGAAAGGACAAAAGACATTACTGGAGGAATATAAAGACATTAAGAGGGATCGCCTCCATTGCTAACTCACCTGAGTTTACCATCGGCAATTCAATCCCTCAACGCATCACCTTCATTCTGCACCTGAAATAAAGGACAGATCACAGGTTAGGAAGGCAACAGAAAAGTAGGCTCAACACTTGAACTTTTGTAATCTTCACACTTGCGGCGTTCCGCTCGGAAAAGTCAAGTGGATTTTGCCAGCGCCATTCTGAAAACCAGTGAAGTAACTGGACTAACACGCGCCCCTGCACCAGAACGCTGGATGGAGAGTTCATCCTTTCAAACCATAAGAAGGATATTCCTACGGGCCAGACAAGCAAGATTTGAGGGTCCTGTTCAGTCGGTGTTCCGAGTTCTGCGCATCACGCTCGAAGAGGCCACAGCAACCCAGACTAGACCAGCGCCTCCGTGGGAGTCAGGTGAGCGTTACAAAGGAAGAGGAGATGGAGGACAGGATGTCCTGAGTTTTAGCTGAGAAGAGCGAGTACTGAGCTATACAGAGGGCCTGGGAGGGAACAGGAGAGGTAAAGGCTGCAACATGATTGACCAGTTCCTTGCAGATTTTAAAGAGTTTGGCCATGTTGTTCGAGGCCACAGAGACGCAGGCTTGAATGTGTGTTCTCTTCTTGATGAGTGTTATTGCTTGGACTGTCATTTTGGTGCAACCAGTCTAGGTATGTCTAAATGTGGCCTGGCATGCTTTACTGTAATGTTATTACGTGTCTACACTGGTCTACATTGGGCAGCCAATTGGACACGCTTTCATTGTAACATGGCATTTTTAATAGCAAAGCATTAATGTTCCTGTGCACTGTTGGTAACTTGCATGTATTGGATTGGTTTTACCCTAAAAAACAATTGCAAACACTCTGGCTTTTTAGACAATTTTTCTCAGAAAGTTGTGCTGTATATTGCATTAAAACACATATTTATATCTTTCTCCTAGTGCAGTGTGCGGCATACCCCTTCAGTAGCATGTTTGTGTAATCTAGGCGGACCCGTGGTTTCATGGCCGAGTTGGGGTGGAGGGCCCTCAGCAGGGGCCCCAACATTTTGTGTTATGCAACTGACTACGGGTGAATGATCATCATCTAGCTTGGCCGTATCAGGTGGTTGAGGACCACAAAAATGTGCTCTTCTGTTTTGCAATTATGAGGATTTATTCTGTTTTTCTGCAGATGCTCCTTGTCGTTTTAGGTTTGAAATGTGCTGCTTGCCTCTGACCTTGACTGTGAGTCCTGGCCTCCCTGCTCTGTGCAGCCTGATTCTACTTCCCCTTGTCTCCTGTCCTGCGGCTTGAGGCCTTATGTGATTTTCATTATACTTCTACTATGATTTTTGCACACTTATATCATGCTATGTTTCCTATAGGTTAGTCCTTTTTGGTCCTGCCAGGCTCCTTATATAGTGCTGTAGTTCCATAGGGTTAGTCGCCATAAGTATCTGCAAGCTTGCTCTGCATCTCTTCGTTGCCTTGCGTTCAGCGTTTCTGCACTTACCTAATGAGAAAAATAATAACAGCTTTTGACAGTTTGTATATGTATCTGTCCTCTATCTACAGAACTGTGTAAGCATGTTCTTCATGTACACAAGTGTGTGTTTGCGAGTTTACTTCATGACTAACATGGCTATGTCGTGGTGTCACTAACAATGTCAGCACAGTGGATTCTTGGCATTTAGTCAACGTCATCCATCATGGCATTTGGGTCTATGACCACTGTGGAAGCCCCAGTATCCATAAAGACATTCGCTGAATAAGGTTTGAATGGCTGTCTGAGAGAGTACTTCTCTGCATACGTGTCAGTCACTGGTGCTCCTGGGGACTGTCCGAATAGCGAGTGACTTTGTTCATTCTTGACTCTTTGGGTCGTCATGTTCATGGAGGTGAGGGGGGCATTCCTGGGACCCTCTCTTCAAAATGTTGACAGTTTATCATTTATGGTAGAGAGGGTGTGGGGGCACCCATGCATATCGTATTCAATTGCCTAGACATGAAGTTCCCTCTCAAGGGTATGCAATTCTGCACTGAGAGATCAGAGGACGCTCCCTTCTTTACCAAATGCTAGCTCCTCTGATATATACTCTGAAGGTCTTCCACATGAAAAGGTAACTAGTGATGGAATCTTCACTTTCAGTAAAGTGGGTTTTCTGCTTAGCCACTGAAGGGTGAAATGGCAAGTCAGTTCAGGTTCAAATCACCAAGAGGGTTCGTCACTTGTTTCACACAGTAGGTTCAATTAAATATCAATTCATACTGGGGGGTGGGCCAGTTGTGTTTTACACAGGCCGGCACTCTGTGAGACTCTGAAATACTGGACCGGATGCCAACCAAAGGTTAATCCTCAACGAGGAAACGAACAGTTGCATACTCCCTAGCTGAAGCATTTCTTTTACACCAAATGACCTTCAGGCTATGCGTTTTCATGCACTGCAATATAATTCTGGTAGGTTGGAAGGGGCAGGGGTGCAGAAAGTACCTATCTAAGGTTGTGCCTAATCTCAAATTGAAATTGATCCCCCCCAGCATCCCTCAAATCTAGAAGTATGTACCTACAAATGCGTAGCATTTAGAAAATATCAGCTGGAAGTAGTCAGGTGAATCATAGTTTGTTTTAATTTTAGGGTCATCAACCAGGTAGGATACTAAATTATAGTCTTTAATCGGTTTTGAGGCATATATGTATAATTACATTTTACTTCATTAATTATGTCTTTCCCACTCATTTGCCTTTTGTTAACAGGAACATTCAACTTTTGAAACACCTTAATCTTGGATTAGGCCACCATCTGGAGTCGGTTTAGCAGTCTCAAAATGACTATTCATGAAGTTACCTGCAGTACCACAAATAGATAGGACAAGTATTTTATCTGTTAGGATTGCCTGCTCTCTCCTGAGCCCCTCAAGCAACCACTGCTGGATCTCAAACCTGTAAATCATCTAAGACTTTGCATTTCCAATGTTTATTTTAACCCAATACATATTTTTCTGTGTTGCATCAAAGATAGTCCATATAAAGGGGACTATAACGTGCCCACTCTAATAAAAAGCATGTCCCCTTTGCTTTACTCCCTCTCTGTGTCTGCAACCGCTTCCGCGCTCATTCTCCATCTTGCTCTTCTTCCCAAGAGACTATGGTCTGGCTACACCAGGCAGCGGTGGAACACGCAACAGACAACTATCAGCACTCTGAAACTACTGCAGTGGTGATTCAGCACAGTACATAAGCATAGTTACATATCATACTAACATCTGCTGTGAAAGAGAGAGTGCGCTTTCTTTTGCTCTGTACCTGTGAGCAATCTTCTTGAATCAGACAGCCCACAAGACTATTTTTCCTCCATACTTAAAACTGACCAAGCCTTCAGGTTGAGTGTGATTTCTCCTTCCCACTAACCCGTGCTTAGATCACTGTGTTTTTCTTCCGGTGAGCCAAACCTCAAAAGCAAAGATTGTTTTGGAAGCAGATTAGTCCATAATACCACCCTATATTAATTAAGGACATTTTGAGTCATGCTGAATTTCCATGACCAAGGTTTAATAAGTGCTGCAGTCAATGAGAGTGTAAGAATGACTGACTTACATTCATTCGATACTGGAATTCATGCAGACGCGGTATTATCATTATATTCATAATTGTTGCTGTTTTTGTATTTTTATTTTGGGGTACCTTTTCGTATGTAGTGATTTGTGTACCCTCCTAGGACACTGGAGGTAATCATTCTGTGTGGCAGATCTTAACCAGGTGAACCGTTCCCATTGGTGTACCTGCCCTTAAAATTCATTGGCCCTCATTACGACCCTGGCGGAAATCGAAAAACGATGGCGGAAATGCAATACCGCCATCGAATAGCGCTCGGTGCGATTATGAGCCGTCACCGTAAAGTACGATGCCATTAGCGACACCGTAGTGAACGCCAACGCTAACTGCACCAAGTACGCGCACGCGCGCCATGCCAAACCGTAATTACCACCATGGCGTAATGGTACGCGAATTCCGATCCAAGCGGACATGTACCTAACGCCATCAAGCATGGCGGAAAGTACCATTCTGCCATGGTGAGAAGTACGGCTTCGCGAATCAACCGTAAACGGCCCTACTGAGTGCCTGTACACCACTCCCTGGCCACATTGCACAACTCCTCGTAGGTGCAATGAAGACACAAATGCAACCAGTGAAATGTACAAGCCACCCATGCATGCCAACGAACAAATGAATCTAGGTGCTCCAAGTGCCTTGTGAGTGGCCATCCATTTATGCCATGGCACCATTGCCGCACTGATGCAGCACAGGCATGTGAAGGTTCAAGTACAGCAACATGAGCAGAAAAATGAGACAAACAAAAACAGGCCCCCCCATCGACTGACACCAGTGTAAGGCAACATACAAAGCAGTATCCTGAGGGAGACTGCACCAGCCCTGTACTCCTGCCAGTAAACCAACCAACCATCAGCATAAGCATGGACCACACAAGTTGGCAGAGTGACTGAGCAGCCAGGCACATCTCAAGAGTGGCCAATGGGAGCTGCAGGGCACAGATGGCACGAATACAGAAGCCATTCCAATGGACATGACCTCAGTCTCCCTCCAAGAAACGCACGCAAACACAGGCACCTGTGACCAGCCATATTCAGATAATCACATCATTCCACCAATCCACCTGGCTGACCGGCATCTGTTACACAAAAGCAAATCCCCCGCCCATGAGCAGGACATCATTAAAACAGTCACAATGGTAGCCCCTATCCCTGACCACACTGGGCTTCGTAGGCAAACACGCCCAGTACAGTACCACGCAACTATACTCAGAAGCCGGAACCCAATGCAGATCTTCTCACAAAACATCGCACCACAAATAGGAATATGCTACATTACTTGCAAAGAAGAACGCTACACGGTTAAAATCAGAATAGACATTTAATGCACCACAAAATCACCAAGCCCATACAGCCATTAGGTCATGAACCCCAAAATACATTTCATCATTGTGGGCTGCATCCGCAATAAATGACCAGCTTCTTCTTGTGTGACGCCCTGTTCCTTCATGGTACACAGGGGCTACATTCACGTTCAAAAAGGCAACATGGAAGCGCCTAGAACCGCAGGGCCGTCCCATTAGGTAGGCACTAGTCCAGCTGAAAGCTCGAAATGTTGCTCCTAGCCACTAGTACTGCGTAAGGGCATGTGGCCCATTGGCGATCGTCCCATAAGATCGTAATGGTGCTCCACTGATTAACTCGAAGCAGCAGGTGCCGGGAGTAAAAGCCATCTGCAGGAGTGGCATACAGATGGCAGCGGCAAAAGGGGAGGAGATACCTGTCACCCAAATGAAATGAAAAAGAATAGTAGGCCATCAGAACTTGATTCGTATTACTCACTTCAATGATCACACTAAATCTACAGCCATATGCATGCTAGCCCACTCCAAAGGATTATTCCCACCCAAAAATCACTTGCGAATCATAACTATAAAAATCGAGCTGGGAACACTATTACACACGAGTGCTTGTGTGCATGCGTCTGTCAAAACAGAATCCATTCGATGGGATTAGTAACGTGCATAGACACAAGTGTATGAAGGCGCTTCGAGACACGGAGGGTACAACAAGGGCAGATAGACGATGGTCCCACTATGGCAGCTCTGCATCACATAGCGCAGGGGAGGTGGATAGATTCCAAAAAGCCCTGTACATGGCAAACTCTCCATTAAATCATCTGTCCATGCATCCATACATCATTTCCTCATCCCGGCATGAAAACGCCTGATTATTTACTCACATCACATGTGAAATTTCCATTGAGTCTGTGCGTAATGCAGTCTGCAAAATCCACTGTGCTCCAGGCCGGGATTCCAGCGTTGTGAAGTAACATGTATTTGGGAACGTCCTGCCTCATCGTCCACTACGCTATTGCGCATCCCATACTATTCATATCAATCATTGCATTCTCGCCATGGCCCCTGTCCCAAGGACACTAAACAATAGAACGTTATATTTGCAGTCAGACCTGTGGGCGTCTCCTCGCCGCTAGCTGAAGACCGAAAGCGCCGTCCTTCGAATACCTCATTTGCAACATCACGTCGAAAAGGCATCTGTGACCGCTTGAAATCACAAATTCATCCATGTAGTGCGGCATTGTGTGTAAATGCAAACTGGCTTCACTCACAAATGGGACGCCCCGCCCGTCGGTGAACCGCGGTACAGTGCTGCATCGGGTCCACCGTTAATCGAGTACTACATTCCACTGACCCTTCACAAGTTTGTTCTCGACTGCAAAGATAGTATGTGGAACAATGGGACCATAGCAGAATGAATATATGAACCAATAATAGTAAAAGTAATAGCAAGATGCCATGCGTCGAATTGCAGCGTTGTGTGCGGGATGTGCTCGCCCAAAGGGGATTGCAGCTTGCACAGGTGGAATGAATCACCACAGGTGGAGGCAATACAGCTTGAAAACACATAAATTGCACACCCAACCCCCTCCCACACCCACACCAAAATGCTACCGGCAGGACTAGCGATGTTGGCCCTGGGGGACCTGATTGCACTGCAAGTACTCCAACTTCAAGAAGAAGACGAACAGCAACTACTACAACAACCGGCCGCACAGAGGAGACGCAGGAGGAGGAGGAGGGCAAGGCAGGGCCAGCAAGGCCCGCCAGCACAGCCACTACCACCACGCAGGCAGCCCGCAATCCCACGCCTCCGAGCACATCCGTTCGACCTCACGGATGAGCAGATCTACACCCTCTACCGTTTGGACCGGGACACCATAACCGCCATTGTGGATATGACACAGGCTGACCTTGTCAGCATGATAGATAGCCCAACCGCCATTCCACCCCTACTGAAGGTGGTGTCTGTACTCCACTTCCTGGCCACAGGCACCTACCAGCACACAGTCGGACAGTTGCATGGCATTTCACAGCCAGTGTTCTCACGGACACTATTGCAAGTGCTCGATGCCCTCCTGAAGCACGCAGACGACTACATCTCTCTACCACGCTCGGAGCAGGAAATTACGAACACAAAAGTGGGATTCCATGCACTTGGCGGCATACCGGGTTGCATTGGTGCCATCGACTGCACCCATGTGGAATTGGTCGTCCCGCATGCCATGGAGGCCCAGTACCGCAACCGAAAACAATTTTATTCTCTGAATGTACAAATGGTGTGTGACTCCAACAGGATCATTACACATTGTTGTGCCCGATTTCCTGGATCAACCCATGATTCTATGGTTTTGAGGAACTCTACAATACCACGCTACATGGAGCGACACGCAGGGAACAGATCCTGGCTACTCGGTGAGTCTCATTTCATGCATGATAATGTGGGGTATGTGATGCGGCAATGACCTGGCAGGAAGGGGGGGGGCCGTACGTAGCAATGTCATTCCACAAACATCCTTTATTGTGCACATACAGGTGATGCCGGGTATCCACTGAAGAGATGGCTCCTTACACCACTCCGGAACCCACAGAACCAGCATGAGGAGGACTACAACCATGCCCACTCACGTACCCGTGTAGTCATAGAACAGGCATTCGGCCTACTGAAGACTCGTTTCCGCTGCCTCAGCAGGTCTGGCGGGGCACTCCTGTACCGCCATGTGAAGGTGGCAAAGATGGTCATGGCATGTGTCATGCTACACAACATGTGCGTACGTAGAAATGTGCCCATGCCCCCTGACGCAGAACTGCAAGCACCTGAAGATGGTCATGATGAGGGTGGGGATGTGGCAGCACCTCAAGGAGTCCGCGAGGCACAGGAGGGCCGAGACATTCGTCAGATTCTCATAGATTCATGCTTCTAGCACTCACGCCTGGTGGCTGATACATGGACACGGGACTTGTGGCAATGTGTGTGTCTGGAACATGCACAATATGGACTGTACGCCTATAATGGCCTCGTACACAAAGATCAATGTCCACACATCTCATTGGATGATAGTGAAATGTTTATCGCATATGTGAAATTATGTTACACACCCCATCGACCCGCCACCCAAGTGAGCCCAACACACCCCCTCCACCCTCCTACCTCCCCCCCGAACACCAGTGTCCAAAGATGCTCATTGTCAGTGGGCAGACGCTATTGCAAGCCCCCTCTCCGGGTATCAGGGGCACCCCTGCCTGTGGAGCGCAGGTTCCTCCCAGATCTACGTTGGGGGCTGCCCTGGACGGAACTTGCAACGGATGATGTCTCTGCCTGCTCACGTCCATGCATGTCCCTAAGGGTTTGTGAGAGCTCAGTGAGAACATGGCGCACACCGGCAAGTTCAGCACATACGTCTTTGGACGTCGCATGCAGTTCCCCCCTCAGGCTCTCGGTGCTTCTCTCCATTTGTACTCTCAGGCTCTCGGTGCTTCTCTCCATTTCTGCCCTAAGTGTCTCAGTAGATGTTTCTATGGCTGAATTAGTACCCCCACATTCATCAGCATGGTCCTTGAGGAGCGTGGCCAGTTGCTGCTGTTGCACGATCACCTGGTCGAGGGACTGTTGCCTCTGCTGGGCCATGGCCATTTGCGGTGGTGTCACAGAGGGGCTGGTCACATCATGTTGCCTTGCCACAGGGCTTGTGGGGGATGGCCAGTCGTCGTCTTGTGGGTGCCCCTGCGTGGTATCCTCATGGTGTACGGGATGGAACAAACAGGGGGATTGAGACAGGTCATGGATGGATCTTACTTCGACATCCCCGTTTTCTGTGTCGGAGCATGCTGCCATTAATGCAGTGTCACCTATGGTGCTGCTGCCACCAGAAGCAGTGCCTTCTGTGGCATCCATTGGGGGGACCTGTGGTGGTGCTGTTGTGGGCATGCTGGCTGCTGGGGTGCCTGTTGAAGTCCCCTCCTGTGTGCTGTCACTTGATTTGTGCTGCTGCCGTGTCTTGATGCGTGCAGCTGAGGTGGAGGGTCTTTGGCCGTTGGTCTTGGCCCTCTTTGCAGGTGTGCTGGTAGGGGTGTCCTGGAGCTCGTCGTTTGAATCGGACCCTGTGGTGGAGTGAAGGAGGGCGAGCGTTATTAATGGGTCTGTTGAAATTGGAATGGCAATGTATCACATGCATTGGGGTGGTACCTGAGGGTGATTTGGGTCGGGGCCTTGGAGGTGGTTTCATTTTTGTGTGGATTGAGGATGCAGTTGTTTTGCAGCCTGCAGTTAGGGTGTGCATGCTGCACGTGTAGAGGGTGTTTTTAGGGTTTTTAATTATTTATGTATTTATTGTGAGTTTTAAAGTGCGCTATCAGGCCAATGTATGTGGACGTTCTCCTGGACATGTGTTACTGTTGCACTATGTGGACACATGGTACTTCACATGATTGGACATTGTGGATTTAGCATTGTTTTATTTGGCCCACCTACCTGATTCTTCGGATGTCTGCACTCCTTTCTCCATCCCTCCGACTCCCTCTATACTCTCCATTCCAATGGTGGAGGCACAGATTTCTTCCCAGGGGGTCAACTTGATGGGTGATTCCGATCCTCCCCCGGTAGCTGTGGCAATGTTTCGGTTGGCAGAAAGTATGCTCCGGACGCGTATCCGCAGGTCGTCCCATCGCTTTCTGCATTGCTGTGGGTTGCGGGGTGCGGTCCCCACCGCACTTACCCGCTGTGCCACCAGGGCCCATATGGCCTTCTTGTTCGCAAGTGCCGTCCTGGTCATTTGCGTCGAGAAGACGACGGCAGCTTTCTCCTGGAGGGTCTCTGTGAGCACGGTGAGTTCCTCACGGGAGAAGTGGACCTGCCGCTTGCGGTCGCAAGCTTTTTTCGCTACTTTTCCCATTGTTATTGTTTTCACTAGGGTGGATGACGGGTTGTGATGTGTCTCAGGGTAGTATTTTTAATGGTTGTGTGGGAATTCTGATTTTATAGGTGTACGGCGTGCTGTTTCCCGTTCCGGGACCATGTTTTTACTTCCGTTTCCGTATATTTACGGTCACCGTACTTTCCGATTGCCGCTCATTACGGTGTCCGCTAAGATGGTTGGCGGAATTGCACGTAGGGCGCCGTACGACGGCGGTGGGGGGCGTTTTGGGAACATTTCCGCCATCGCAGACATTGCACTTCCGCCATGGAGTAGTGCTCGTGCCCGATGGGTCGGAATTAGCCGCACTTTGCTCCGTCGTGCAATGGCGGAAACGCTATTTACGCTGTGGCGGTCAGGTCACTCACTTTCCGCCAGGGTCGTAATGAGGGCCATTGTGCCTTATTCTGGAAGCGTGGCGCCCTTGTTCCAGGAATATAGCACAGTCAAGGGGTTTGCCTGTGTGGCTATGAGCCATTTTTTTATGATGTGCCAATACAATGCATACACTTTATGCAATGCACAAAATGTCCTTGAGCATGACGTAGGGCTGGGGCGAAAACTCTGCATGCCAGGAAGTATCCCTGCAACCACACCATTTCCAAAGCCTTCCACATGCACAAAAGTGGGGTAGAAAATCTTACAGCCGGTGTACTCAATCCAGAACCTCTGAGTTCCAGTGGAAATTGGGAAACATTGAAGGGCGTTATGGCCTACAGTCTAGCCTCTTTTTAAAAACAAAAAACGTCTTTGTAATACAAAATGTGACTCCATTTGGAGAATTCTGATTCTTTTTTCACGAACATGTGTGAATGGGATCAACCTTAACCTTTCACTAGCATGTAATTCATACCATTTGCTTCCCTCTCTCTGTCAGGAACGTGTACTTAATTGTTGGCCTAATTAAGCTATCACAGTCTTGGGGCAATACTTTGATAGAGAAACATTTAGAAAAAATAGATTTTTAAAGCAAATAGCTATCCTTGGTTGAAGACATGACAATTGAGGATAAAAGTAGGCAAACTAGACAGTGGGCCTCATTATAAGAAGTGCAGAATGGGTTTAACGGCGCCGGTAATGGTGCCGGCACCGTTAAACCCACTCCGCACTATTACGAGGTCCCCTCGCGGGACCCGCTCTGGACATCTGGTTTTTCCAAACGTCCATAGCGGGTCCCGCGAGGGGACCAGGGAGCTAATAACGGGCCCATTCGTAATGGGCACGTTGTTAGCTCCCTCCCCATTCCCATTCGAGCCCTATGAGGGCTCGAATGGGAATGGGGAAGGACCGGGCCCGGGTTCCCTGAAGGAGGAAATACCGGGCCCTCCATACTCGGAATGGCCCGGTATTTCCCCATTCAGGGAACCCGGACACGATTTTGCAGGCAGCCATGCCCTTATTAAGGACATGGCTGCCTCCAAAGTAATGAGGCCTAGTGACTTCTTCTGACTACTGGGTGGAATCTGAGGACCTACTCAACTCTTTCCCCAATATATCCTCCTTCCAAGGGATCAGGGAAAGGCAATCGCTTTTGGATCCTGACCCTGGGTGTGGATATGCGAGGGAGGATCACCTGAGTGGAGGACACTTGGGGAGTGGGGATGAGGTACTCTTGGAGGAAACAAGGTATTCCCCATTTCACTTTCATAGGGAGTTAAATATCCCTGAGACCTTTATAGGGTGTTATCATTCCTGTCCCTATATTCCCATTGACATTTCCTCATACACACACCATTTTGGTACCTGGACTGGGATATTATTAAGTGGAAGTAATTGAGTCCCTATTTTTTTAATTGGAGAGGTAAAAGATTTATAAGGGGCTAAAAAAGTAATTCCCATTCCCAATTTTGTGGACAGTAAACATTCATCTACATACAAATATGGATTATACCATCATCGTTTTGGATCTTTTTACCTGTTCCTTCCTTGTGTCCATGATGGTTAGCTGGGTTTTGTCCATGCAGTGTGACATTTGTTTATAGTAAAGCTGTTGCTACTATTCAAGGTATCACCTCTGTTTCCAAGTATAACCCGAAAAGTACATTCACATCTGTTGTCGTTTCCTGCTTCGCTGCTTCAGATAACAACAAACTGCTCTGGGCGAGCCTTTGAAGTAAAACCTTCCCCTATTCACAGGCATGAACATCATCAGTTTGGAGCAATCCAGTCATTTTCCCTCTCCCTACCAGACATTTTCTATCTGTTTCAACCAGTTGACCTCTGGGAAACGCACTGATAGTATCCAGATTAAATATTGTAATTTTGTAATATCCAGAGTCAATATTGTAAACATATATATTACATGGCCCGCAGTAGCGGGCGCGCGTAGTTATGGTTAAGTTGCTAAACCCATAGGAGGAGCACTTTTTCGGCAGCTCATAACTCCGCTCCCCCTGGAGGAATCGTCACCAAACTTTGCAAAAAAAAGTATATTGCCGGCTCTGAATTTTTCGCCAACAAGTTGGGTGAGGTTTCGTGCAGGGGGGGCAAAGTTATAGGGGGGGCCCCAATTGTTTTTTTCCCATAGACTGAATGGGGAAAAACTTTGCGCACAGCTACAGGCCGAATGGCTGGACGGATTTTCACCAAATGCGGCAGGAGCGGGGGCATGGGTCAGAAAGCGTGCTTTTGTGTGTTTGGTGGAAATTGGACTAGTACTTTTGTTGAAAATGTATGTCCCAATAAATGTGTGATATCTGGATCCACTCCGCTGACCCATTTCCCTGTTCGCTCCGCGGACCGAAGTCTCATTGGCCTGCTGTACGCCGTGCTGTTGGCGAACATTGGATGAGGCCGGTGGTTGGCGGCTGGAGGGAAGCGTGCTGTGCGTCAAACGTTTTGGGAAACGGCACCATGATGTATCGGAGGACAGTGCAGCGCTGGAAGGGCCTGACAAACATACTTTACGCCATGATGTGGTGGGAAGAAGGGAAGGAGAGGGTGGGGAATGAGAAGTGGTTCATGTGATACATGTCAGTAGGAGGAAGTAGACGGTCGTGTCTCTGCAGTATCTGTGCGTATTGTGCCAATTTGCGGCTGCCTCCACAGGTCGACTACCTTGTGTGGGGACTGAAGGCAGTCTGCGTTGCAGCACCGTAGCTGGTGAGGTGACCTGTTTCCGTGGTTACTGATGACACAGCAATGTATACAATGTTGGTTCCATGGGTGTGGGGATTGGTAGCACATCGTAGAGTGTCTACTGCATGCCTGGACCTCCATGGAGTGACCCATCATGTAGTGTGTCCACTGGGTGTAGTGGTGAAGTACTGGGTGCTTAGAAGTGATAGGGTTGCACGGTATGTACCTGGCTACTTGTTCACCTGCATGACTCTGTTATGTTCTGCTGCATGTGGGCAAGACCTACACAGGCGGGTGCATGGCGAAAGGCCATAGGCCAGGCACCAAAGAGCCTCGGCCAGCACCATAGCCACGGCACCATAATGCAGGCATGCAGTTTAAAGTATGCATGTCTCTGAGGGAGGTGCTGTTTAAAGAATGGTGGGGCAGGACATTTTAAACGTGGTAGAAGAGCACAAGTAAACTGATATGCATACAGTACCATATGGTGTACATTATTGCACATATTGCACAGTTGGTAGCCACATGTCGCCATTTGCCTTTGGTATAGGTTGCCCTTTATAGCACCCATCGTATGGTACATTTGTAGATTGCGGCACGCAGCAAATGTTCCCATTCCTGGCGCCAATAAGTTGTGCGGGTTCTGAGAAAGGCGTACACTTTTGGGTACATGGCCAAAGGTCGCAGGCCGTTGGCCATGCACCCAAGAGAGTAGGCCTTGGGCACACCCAGCACCACATAAAGCCGCCATACAGGGTTAACTCTGCATCTCTCTGAGGATGGTGAGCTTTGAAGAGTGGTTGTCGAGAACATTTTACACTTGGTGGAAAAAGCAAAGGGAGGTAATATGCTTTCACTAGCACATGGTGTAGGTCAGTGAACACGTTGTACATTAAGGACCTATTTCTTAATATTTCCGTTTGCTATGGGTTGCCCTGTACAGGACACTTGCTTGAAGAAGTGTCTTAACACATTGCGCCATGAGAACAACTCATCAGCATCACTAAGTACACGTGTACTGTGAGTTTGTAACGGTATGTCTGGAGTGCTGTACAGAAATGATAGTATTCAATGCAGTGGTCTTGCATGTGATTGCTACATGCTTTTGTGCCTATTTCATTCTACCTAATGAGGGAGTGTTGCAAATGTAATAGTGGAAACAGAAGAGGGACTGTGTCTGCTTTTCTGGGGTTCAGCCCTCGCTGTAGCTGGGAAGAGGCACGTAGTACATTCTGCCCTTCTGATAATGGTGGCCTTGCAAATGGAACTGTGGGGATTATCCAATCAGATTTGGAGGGTGTGGATGGTGACCTTTGAAGATTGGTTGTCGAGAACATTTTACACTTGGTGCAAAAAGCAAAGGGAGGCAATATGCGTTCACTAGCACATGGTGTAGGTCAGTGAACACGTTGTACATTAGGGACCAATTTCTTAATATTTTCGTTTGCTATGGGTTGCCCTGTACAGGACACTTGCTTGAAGAAGTGTCTTAACAAATCGCGCCATGAGAAGAACTTGTCAGCATCACTAAGTGCATGTGTACTGTGAGTGTGTAACGGTACGCCTTGAGTGCTGAACAGAAATGACAGTGTTCAATGCAGTGGTCTTGCATGTGATAGCTACATGCTTGTGTGCCTATTTCATACTATCTAATGAGGGAGTGTTGCAAATGTAATAGTAGAAAAGGAAAAAGGACTGTCTGCTTTTCTGGGGTGTGGCCCTCACTGTAGCTGGGAAGAGGCACGTGGTACAATCTGCCCTTCTGAGCATGGTGGCCTTGCAAATGGAATTGTGGGGATTATCCAATGAGGTGTGGAGGGTGTGGTTCACAGGAAGGGGAGGTAACATTTTCACCCAAAACGATATGCAGTGACGTTGGCAGAGATGGCCAGACGCAGAGTGCTAATCGTGGGTGATACCTTTGTGCAAGATCTGCACATGTATGCCGTGGAAAGAGGCTGTGCTGCTAACTTTTAGTTGGAAGGACAGGAGAGTTTTTGGGGCACAGTCTATGAGTGGGGTTTCGGGTGCATGGATCTCCTTTGCACATGAGTGGTCTCTGTTGGTACTGTTGATGTGGTGATCGTGCATTTTGGAGCACTACATTTGGGGTACATGTCGTTCTCACATTTGCTCGCTCACCTAAAGAAGTTGATGACAGCAGTGATGCAGATGTTTCCCACTGCCAAGGTGATATTCTCATCGATAACACCAAGAGGAGCATGGGACCATGCCTGTGTACTTTGTCCACAGCCAGATGTCGGGAGGTGTTGGATAAATAGAAGCATGTGTGACTTTATGTGCAGTGCTGGGATGTTCTGCACCGCCAATGAAAGCATTAATAACCAGCAAGATTTCCAGTGATTCCAAGGAAATGGCATTTATTTACCTCCATTGGCAATGCTGTTTTGTTTGCCACTCTGCACGAAGCGTTGCAGAGAATGCTGTAGAAATGTTGGAGAAGCGTTGACCTTCAGTCAATAGAAATGTCAGGAGGAGAAGCAAACAGACAGTCTGCGAAAGAGAGCCAACACAAAACAAATGTATGCACGTACATAACAAAAACACGAAATATAAAAAAGTAAATAAGTATTTTCAGAGACATTACTAAAGACACACTCCCCTACCCTGTTTCATATCTCCCCACCCCCTCCCCTTCCTGTTCCTAGCACGGTAACTCCACAGATTCCGCAGAACTTTTAGGATTAGACGTACCACAACTGGCTCTTTTCAGGATGGCAGCTATGGCATTGGCACTGTGGAGGCTAAGGCATTGCGCAATGTGGTTGCTGGTTGTGGTGTGCACAAACATTGTGGCAGAAAGTCTGTTTGTTCTGAGAAATATAGGAGGCTATTGCGAAAGTGTGCAAGGGAAGTGGCAGGCTTCCTGTTTGTATGCATGCACTGCACGTACTTGCTTAACATTGCTAACATACATTCCATGCTGCTTTTGTGAGAGCACTTTTCAACATTTGTAGTACATGGATTACAGTGGAAAGACCATTCTGTGAAGTCTACAAGGTATGTGGGAGGCATCTTGTTGTTATGAATGCATTGTGTGTGTGTCATATGATTTGCTGTGATATGGTATGCTGTGGCATTTGTACCCTGCCTACACACAAGTGTGTGAAGGCGCGACGAGGAAAGGGAGGCGGAACAGAGGCCACACATAGACATTGATCCCACTAGGCCAGGTGACACAGAGTGTGCAAGTGAATGGGAAAGAGGAGGGCACAGTGGAGTACATGGGAAAAACAAAAAATAGCAGTAAGTGCCACTACGGCCTCTGCTGGCAAGTGCAAGGATAAGTGTAGACATCAATTGGTGGTTGGACGGTTAGGGTTACAGAAAACAGTCCCCAAGTGCGGGGGTTGGCAGAAAGCCAGTGCAGGGGTGAAACTATCGGGAGGGAGGTGGGCTGGGGCACAGATTAGAAGGTGGGTAGGAAACCAGTGCACAAAAAGTTTTAGGCAGGAAGTGAGCTGGGGAGAGGAGGGAAAAAAGAAGAAGCACATGGAAAGGTTTTGAGGTGCTTCCAGACCCTAAGATAGTTCTCCGCAAGTTGCAGGGAGGTGGAGAGCCTGTTCTAGAGGGAGGCCCCAGCAGAAGAAAGACATCTGCCTCCAACTGCTTGCGTGCAGAAGCAACTGACCCTGAGGGAGTAGGAGGCAGATGAGGGAAGAGCTCTAGCAAGGAGACATTTAGGAAGTGAGAGTGGAAGGGATTGCATTTGGGTTACATGTCTTGTCTATGTTTGCTCCGTTGACTCAAGAGGCTGATGAATGCAGTGAAGAGGCTTTTTCCCACTGGCCAGGTGGTTTTCTACGCCATACCACCAAGAAGAGTATGGACCACTTATATTTTGCCTGTTCTACCCAGCCAGAGGCTGGAAGGCGTCTGAGTAACAGAACCATGTCTGAATTTCTGTGCGCTCGTGGCATGTTTTTCTGAAACAATGACATCATTAATTCTGCAAATGCAGAGGTCTTGCTATCAAATAGCATTTCATTGTCGTCCATTGGTAATGGTGTTTTGTTTGCTCATCTCCAAGATGCATTCAAAAGGTTCCTGTAAGAATCTGAGGACGAACAGAAAACAAACTACTCTATGAAACCGTAAACAAGCTCTTTGTGGGGAAGCAGATAATAAAAAATTAAAATAAAAAACACACAATGGCTCTTTTCAGAACCACCTCTACAGCCGAAAGCCCTTACCCTGGTTGACATTTCTTCTCCCATGCACGCAAGCAGCACGGAAGCCGCATCCAGGGATTTTCAGAATGGTGGCCATGGAAATGGGACTGTGGAGACTGAGGGATTGCGCAACAACATTTCTGGGTGTGGTATGTACGCAGGGGACTGTTGTAAAGAGCTGCTAGACATGGAGAGAGCACGTGGCACAATCTGCGCTTCTCACCATGTTGGCGAATGGAAATGCGACTGTGGAAATTGTCCAATCAGGTGGTCAGGGTGTGCGTCACAGGAAAGGGCGGCCATATTTTGTTTAATTACTCTGTGTAGTGAGGCTGGCAGAAATGGCGAGATGCACAGTTTTCATAGTGGGTGATCGCTTTGTGCTAGATCTGCTCCAGTAAACCGTGGAAACAGGCTTTATTGGCAATTTGAATTTGGAGGAAGTCGAGACTTTGTGGTGCATTGTCGATGTACATAGTTTTGGACACTTGCTTGCAGATTGTTGACGAGTGGCTGCACTATGGAGGCTTGCTTTTGGGTTCCATGTCTTGTTAACATTTCTGCCGTCAACTCAAAAAGATGATGAAAGCAGTGAAGCGCATTTTTCCCACTGCGAAGGTGCTTTTCTCATCATTCCAATGCATGTTGTCATCAGCCACAGGTCGGACGGTGTCTTATCAACAGAAGCATCTGTAACTTCTTGCGTATTGCTGGGATGTACTCCTGTGAGAATGACAGATTGGTTATCGATATGTGCACCTTCTCAATGGAAATTACATTTCTTTGTTGCCCAGTGACAATGACATTTGGTTTTCCAATCTACAGGCTGCACTGAAGATGCTATTGTAAGAATGTGAGGCAAAGTAAAATAAACAAAAACACTTATAAAAACCGGAAAAAAAAATAGTTTCTATGGAAACAGCTGTAAAAAAGAAATACAAAACGGCTCTTTTGAGAGACACCACTGCAAACAAAATCCCCTACCCTGGTTGACATTTATTACCCCACTCCCGCACGCACAGCACGATAAATCAGTGGACATCACGATAAATACAAGGTTGCATGTGCCAAATCCGGTCCTTTTGCAGATGGCGGCCATAGCAATGGCCCTGTGCACGCTACGGCATTGCTGAATAAGGGTGTGGTTTTTATGCACAAACTGTGATACACAGTGTATTTGTCGATACAAATGCGGAAGTTGCAGTTATGGCTCTGTGCTTCACACGCCACAGTGTACGCTTTTTGGGTGAGTTCAGATTACTTTGATTGAAAGTGAATGGAATACACTGTGCATTGGTTGCTCATTTTGGATTCTACTATGTGGATTTGGACTAGTATGGAGTACATGCAATGCAGTGACTGCTTTTGGTTTGTGTTTGTGAGACTTTGGTGATGCGCGATCATGCCGCCATTATTGTTCTTCGTTGTGGAGGGAAAGTGCACAATAGGTTACCGGACATTCCATACTGTTTGCAATGAAGGAGTCATTTGCCTAGGTCATGCGTATGTTTCCTATCTAATGCATACATTTTTATCACATTACGAGACACGGATGTGGCTGCGTTACTTTTCATTTCGTCCGGGAATAGGGAAAGCGTGGTACATTGTGAAGACGTCTATTTGTGCCTTTCCAACTCTGAAAGCAGCTTTTTTCATTGAACTTTTTTCCTCTTCCAGTTGCTTTCCATTTATTTTGATCTTGTAACACACCACACAGAAGGAAGGCAAGGCCCGGTACGGAAGGGATAACATAGGGGAAGTGCACAAAGAGAGGGAAATGTTGGGTGGCCCTCACTTAAATAGCCGTCAGTCATTGTCATGCTCCTGGACCGACCCTTTTAAGCCCTTCCAAATACTTTCCCTTTGTAGAGTCGTGCGTCGCAATACATGCACAATACAAAGCCCTTTGCCAGGTAAGGGTCTACAGCACACCCTATGGTGTGCAAGGATGTTTTAAGGATCCGCTGCCATACACAACTGTTCCTGTTGGTGATCCTTGTGCACTTTTGGAAGGGCAGTACCCTGCACACTGGTGCCTTGTGCTCCGATTTCAGTTCTCGTCACATGCAGTACAGACACTTCATGGTATGCCATTAGCCGTAGGACCAGAATTCACAGACATGAATACATTCTGAAATAAAAGAATGCTTACAACAAGGTGAAACACAGCTTCATTACGTGGAGCAGGAAGAGAAATATTCAGCGAGAGCCATGCGGCTACACTACTTTTCTAACCACCTCTGATATTCTTTGCGCTCCGACGAATGTGCTGTTTGTTTACTACTCTTTACATGCACTTGTATGTGAGTGACCAAGGCCCACCAGCTTTCCCATTTTGCAGACTCACTGCAGACTGTTACACCTGCAATAACATGTTTACTCCAACTGTTCGACCTGCCGGCAAACCCTTGACCCTTTCCGTCACAGTGCTCACTACAGAAACGGTGTGTCTGTTTCACGGGTCATGGAAAGGCAAGCTGCACATCAATCAAATTAATACAACATTTAACACGCCCACCGTACATTGGAGGTTGCTATTCCTTGTTTTCCAGTGGGCCTCTTAGAGCCAGGCAAGCTGCAGCCATACATTGGTAGGTCTGCACAGCAACCCATGCAGTCGCCATGAATTCTTGAAATGCCATAGCCTACCGTATGAATCCGTAGGCCTGGCGACAGGGGCGGTGTTCCCAGCACACAGAGTATGCCCTATGCATGTGAATACTGTGCAAAAGACAGGCGTGCGCTCCCACAACTACTGAAACGTGCATTGGAATATGCGGCTAGTACTGGAGTCCTACGGAAACTTGCTTTGTGATTGCACATACGCCAGTCCGGTGCGGTCTCCCTAGGAAACCTCCATATTACTCCCCTGCAGCCATCTGATACAGTACTTTGTGCCACAGACTCAACATTCATTGTTAACAGAAAAAGAAAAACCATTCACACACTCCCCAACATTTGACATGTACACCTTCAATTTCTAAGATACACAGACACTGTTAGCAAAGGGAAGGGGTTGCACAAATGGATACATACACAGTGGAATTTGCCCTTTCAACAAGTTCGTCATGAGGGCAGCCAAGGATTCCATGCACAAATGTTGTTAACGGCACGTTATGGTTCAGTTGCTCTACCACAAACCTTTCACCTTCACAGAAAACACTATGCTAAAGCAACGTTCTGGTTACAGTGCCCTACTAAAAACATCAGATTCACTAGCAAAAAACACTGCTAACGGGATGTTATGGTTACGTTGCGCTACTAAAAACATATCCCCTTCACTGAAAAAACTATGCTACAGGAACTTTCTGGAAACACTACCCTACTAAAAACCTATAAAATTAACCAACTAAAAACATTGTTAAAGGGAGATATGGTTAAGTTGCGCTACTAAAACCTTTTCACCTTCACTGAAAAATCTATACTGAAGGAACTTTCTGGATCCACTGCCCTACTAAAAACCTATGAAATAAACCAACAAAAACATTGTTAATGGGACGTCATGGTTAAGTTGCTCTACTAAAAATCCTATGACATTCAATGGAAAAACGTTGCTACAGGGACGTTATGGTTACAGGTAAAACCGAAAACCTCAAGAAATTCACGAGTTATGGTAAGGTACGCAACCATAACTTGCGCTACCACTGTGCACTGCAAGGACTAACACCCATGACCTCAAAGATCACATCACAAATGTCATTGATGACATTGATGAGTACCTTACCATAACTGGCGAATTTCTGGGGTTTCCAGGTTTTCCGGTTTTACCTGTAACAATAATGTCCCTGTAGCAACGTTTTTCCATGGAATTTCGTAGGTTTTTTAGCAGTGCAACTTAACCATAACGTCCCTTTAACAATGTTTTTGTTGGTTTTATATATGTATAGATATAGATATGTGTATATATATATATATATATCTACGAGGTGGCATTGTGGAATGTGTGACATTTGTGATGTTATCTTTGATGTCGTGGGTGTTAGTCTTAGCAGGGCACGGTGGTGGCGCGAGTTATGGTTGCTTAGCTTACCATAACTGGCGAATTTCAGGGGTTTTTTGGTTTTACTTGGAACCATTGTGTCCCTTTAACAAAGTTTTTTCACTGAATTTCATAGGTTTTTAGTAGCGCAACTTATCCATAACGTCTCGTTAACAAAGTTTTTTTACTGAATTTCATAGGTTTTTAGTAGCGCAACTTCACCATAAATTCCCTTTAACAAACTTTTTTTATTAGCACGCAGACAATATAAGATGGAGTGTAAAAAGCAATTGCTCAGAGATGGCTTTACACAGAATGTTGCAAAGTAAGAATTTATGGTCGTTCACAGTGAAGGTCAGCTGCTTCCATTTTTTGCTTGCGTGCCGGAGTGGGTCACGACTCGCACTATAAGGTTCTATTGTTTTTTGACCTTGACAGACAGGGATTATGCTAAAAGACTTCTTTTGAAGGAGGGTTGCAAAAACGTAAGACACGATAAGGATGAAATTTCTGAAACTAAACCACTTTTATATATTATATCACTATGAGAAAGATCGTTGGCACAGACAGAGTCGTATTTTGGGACTGCATTACACGTAGACAATGGAAAATGCCAATATAATGTAAGTAACCCTTTAGATTATTTTATACCGGGACATAATAACAATAGCGTGGCGTTAAAGCCCGGTTAAGTTGTACTTGTTCGTTCAATGTGGCATATTGTTTTGTACCACGCACTATCACCGCCGAAGTGGTCCCCTGTCGCTTAGAGGGCTCTGAAAAAGGCAGAGGAGAGAGGGTGGGTTAATGGGAATAAGTTAACATACTCCGTTGCACTATCCTCGCTAGCAAATAGTTTCACGCCCTAATAAATAAAATGAATATTTTTAATGAAGATAGGCTGGTCACACTAATTTATGTTTTTTAAAACAGGTACATTCTTCCCTACTGTCAATGCCACGATTTTCAGACCCCAGCCGATGGTTTTTTTAACTGCCAGGTGCAGCTCCATGTAAGCAACTTCATGACCCTCACCATTTTATGGGACAATCGCCAAGGACCAATATGCCCTTACGCGGTACTAGCGGCTAGAAGCAACATACCAACCATTATGGTGGTCTAATGCCTCGTTGTTGGAGCAGCCTTCCAATTATCAGTGCAACCATTTGCTTCTTTTCTCATAAACCAACAGCCTGTGTACCGCAAAGGAACAGCGCATGGCTTAAGATGAACTTTTGCTGATCGACAGCAAAGACAAATGCAAATCGCTGAATATTCTCTAAATATTTGATGTGAAATAAATGTACTTTACGAAAATGTACAATCTTGCTGTTTGCTTTTAAACCACAGTTTCATATTCCGAATTGTGGCGCACTGTGTTGTGAGATGATCTAACACCCTCTGTACCGCAAAGGAACAGCGCGTGGCTCAAGATGAACTTTTGTGGATCGACAGCAAAGACAAATGCAAATCGCTGAATATTCTCTAAACATTTGATGTCAAATAAATATACTTTACGAAATGTAGAATCTTGCTGTTTGCTTTTAAATCACAGTTTCATATTCCGAATTGTGGCGCGCTGTGTTGTGAGATGATGTGTGTTGTTTTCCGGGTTCTGTGTAAAGTCACGTAGGACTGGAGACGACAGGGCGCGTTTGACTACGCACCCTGTGACGTCACGGAGAGAGGCGGGGAATATGAATGCTTTGATAATGTCAGGTTTAGGGGCGGGAGATATGATTTAGTGTCGCAAAAGCAGGTCAGCCAGGTCGATGGGGCAAGTGATAGGATTTCACATAATGTCGGCGCACAGCAGCCTGATTTATCGTTTGTTTAGTGGACAAAAAGTCGGGAAAGGCCCATAGGAATTTGGAATATCAGCGGACATACGGAGGGTTCTTAGAACACTTTCAACCTGACAACGAACAATACGAACAGCGTTCTCAGAACACCCCCATTTTGTTTAATTGCAAACATTTCGGGACACCGCGAGTGTTCCTAGAACACATTCAACTTGCCAGAGTACAATGCGGACAGCGTCCTCAGGACACCCCCATTTTCTTTATGTACGAACATTTCAGGACACCGCGAGTGTTCTTAGAACACTTTCAGCTTGACAACAAACAACATAGACAACTTCTTCAGGACACCCCCTGCGAACATTCCAGGACCTCATGAGTCTTCCTAGAACACTTTCAACTTGACACCGAATCCATTCTGTTTATTTACGAACATTTCAGAACAGCCGTGTTGTCCGCAGACAAATCGAACACAACAAAAGCGTCTAGCACATAAAAAAAATACAACATTGCACCTATCTCATATTCTCCCACCCTCCCCAAACACTCTTACACACCAACACACTCCACTAAATACAATTTTTAAACCAAGTTTCACCTCGCTGTCCGCGGTTGGCCGCGAATGCAAGATGTCGGGCGCCACCAAAAATCTGACGCGCTCCACGCCCCATGCTGTCCAATCAGCGAACACGTCGGATGTCTGCGGACATCGCGCAAGCCGCTCGGCCAATCAGGGCACTGTCCACGGAGTGACTGGGTTGCTTAGTTTACCATAACTTGCGAATTTCAGGAGTTTTTCGGTTTTACTTGGAACCATAACATCCCTTTAACAAAGTTTTTAACTGACTTTCATAGGTTTTTAGTAGCACAACTTAACCTTAACGTCCCTTTAACAAAGTTTTTTTTACTGAATTTTCTATGGTTTTTAGTAGCGCACCTTAACCATGCGTCCCTTTAAGAAAGTTTTTTCACTGAATATAGATATACATAGCATGAATTTGATAGGCGTTTCCTAGGATTCCCTTAGTTTATATGCATGTTACATAGAACATACTGAACCCCCTGCTAGTGATTTTGATGTCCGCGGACTGTGCTGTGCGCATGTCTGTGGATGGATGCGGTTAACATAAACACTATCCAAAAACTCAGGGGGTATCTTACATTGTTGTATTATACAATAGAAACACTTAACAAGTTCAAAACGCAGCACATAAACACACTGGGCCTCATTCCGAGGTGGGCGCAAAGGGATACCGGGCACCGTTAAGGACATGGTCTGACCAGGTGTTAAGGACGGGACCCGTTAAGGGACTTTAGAGCTAATAATGGTACCGCAAATTGTGGTACCGTTATTAGCTACTTCCCCATTCCCATTGAGCCCTATGGGGGTTGAAATGGGAATGGGGAATGGTTTTTTCAATGGGGACTTACCGGTACCTCCAAGGTCGGAATGGACCTGTAAGTCCCCATTGAACCAGGTCGGACTCGGTACCGGTATGGGAGGTAGTCATGGCACAAATAGCGCCATGACTACCTCCATACTCGGAATGAGGCCCATTATATTTAATAATAAATAAGAAGTGGAAACGCTATATGTAAAACATCAACCGTCCATTTAAATGGCATATGCATCAGAATGGAATATACCAAAACAAAATAAATAGGCCTCCAACATATTACCTCACAGAAACTGCACAGCAAAAAGCAACAGCAGACCTACACAGCAGTAACAGTAAAACTTACCAAGAAACTAGTAAGTACACTACATTTATTTTATATATTTATAAACTTTCTGTATTAGGTACACTAAAACTAATATTTTTTTTTACACAGACATTTCCACTACTTTGGAATGGCTGGAAGAAAATTTCCCACGGGATGAAATGAGTGAAGACAGTGATACTAGTGGAAGACACAACATTTCTCTAAATAAGCCAATTAATAACCATTACTTTATGGGCCTCATTATTACCCTGTTGCTCCCGTAATGAAGGGGGCTGGTACGGGACCGGCCCCCTTCATTACGGGACCGCCGATTACGTGGTTCCCTTTGCGGGACCCGGATCAGATGTCTGTTAAAACCAGACGTCTTTTCCGGGTCCCGCGAGGGGAAGAGGGAGGTAATAACGGGCCACTTGTAATGTGCCCGTTATTACCTCCCTCCCCATTCCCATTGAGCCCTATGGGGGCTCAATGGGAATGGGGAATGGTTCCTGCAAGGAGGAATTACAGGGTCCTCCTATGTCGGAATGACCCGGTAAGTCCCCATTGCAGGAACTCGGTAATGGAGCCCGGTTTGGAGGCTTCCAAACTCGTAATGAGGCCCTATGTGTACTTAACTATTTTATTTTTTTTAATTGGCCATACAGACACTAAAAATAATATACCAAGAGAGACATTAGAAAATCCTCTGAAGCAAATGGAACTAAAAATGCATATGTTAATGAAAAATGTCATTATCTTAAAACACTTTGTAGAGGGCCACATAAAAGAAAACATTAAATATCACTGTCCCACATGTACCTCTTCCCCCTCTCCATGTCCTAGTCAACTATCCCCAAATCCTCCCCAGAAAGAAAAACGTTACGATGAGACTCCCATCCCTTCCTCCCCTCCCATCCATCATGTCCAAACCCCTAATTCCCATGTATTTGTTTCAGTTTCTGCTTCCCCCCTCTCTCGTAATTTTTATACTGTTATATAAAATAACATTTAAGTGTGTTGTTAGTATATTCCTGTGTTTTTTTTATTTTTTAAAAAAAGCAGTTAGGATGTCCCCAGACAGTGCAGGTGTCCGGGATGTCCGCAATTAACCAAAATGGGCGTGTCCTTAGGACACCATACATGTACGCACTGTCCACAATCAAGATGCAGGTGTCCTTAGGACACATCAGATATCCGGAATGTCTGCAATTAACTAAAATGGGGGTATCCTAAGGACACTATACTTGTTCATACTGTCCATATTCAAAATGGGGGTGTCCGCAGAACACCAAAGCCGTCCGCATGGCCGCAACTATGCAAATCAATGTGTCCTACGAACACCTCCTCTGTTCGTATTGTTCTCAACCAGAATCAATATGTCCGTAGAACACACACCACGTCTGCATGTCCCCAAATTTGTGAAGCACTTTATTGTGTTTGGGGACGTGAACACGGTTCACAGGAAACTGGGTGCATGCGTATCGCACCCTTGGGTCAGACGACCATCGCGCCTGTCCACAACACGTGTGTCGCACTTTTAATTAGTTCAGGGACCCAAAAACTGTCCTTAGAACACTTGCACGCATGCGCAAAACTGACCCGTGCATTTGGTGTCCTGCGAACAGCCGTCCCATTCGTGAACGTGTCCGCGACTTCATCATGTGACCACACCCACGCTGAGCGTGGATCCTTGTTTGCAAACATCGTCCGGACCCCGGAACATTTAAAAAGTGCTTTTTTGAGCAATCCAAGGTATTTCTCAGTAAAAGTTCACCATTGCACATGTCCCAGACAATGTCCCTGGCAATGCACATACTTTTTGGAACTTTTTGAGCCCTTTTTGGGTGTTCAAAGTGTTCACGTACAGCACGGGTGCCCACAAAGTGCACCCCAGCATCCCTATAAAAGGCCACACCCCGTAGCTGATCCTCATTCTGTTTTTGGCTTCCAGGATAGAGACTGCTCCATATTGCATTTTTGCATAGGATTGCTCTTGCTCTTTCCTGTCTTTTCTCGCATTCTGGTGGTTCCTGACACCATTGAAAATGGCAACCATGGCTGCTGCTGCTCCTGCTGGTGCTACTTCTTCCTCAGCACCTCTCCCACCCCCTCCACCACTACCACCTCCCCAAGGGCCTGCAAAGGGGAACAGACGTGAGGATGCAGAGGAGAGTGATGAAGAGGATGAAGAGAGTGAGGTAGTGGAAGTGCCTACTACTAGCACTCATCGTGAATCTTGGGTGTGGAGGTTATTTTCCACTCTTGATGGAATACCAAAAGCAGGTGCAAACAAGGTGCGCTTCACTCAGTGCAATATGGTGCTGAGTCGTGGCAAGCCTGGTTCGTATAGCTATGGTACTACATCAATGAAGCGACACCTAAGCTCGTTCCACGGTCGGGATATTTGTAAGGTTGTACCTTGCGATAAACATAATAGGTTGAGTTTCCATGCAGCATCCTCTGTTTCCACTCCTGCCACCATAAGAGACACTCCTGTGGGGCAGCGCATCCCTCCAACTGCCTCGCAGGCCATACGTGATACTGTTGACCCTTATCTTTCGAGGGTCACAGTATTGTGCATGTACTGCGACGCAGTACTCTGCAGGGGGGGGACCCTTCAAAGTGCTTTCGAGGCTGCGGTCAAGGAGCATGAGAAGAACTGCTACCTAACTGAATAAGGCCCACCCTACATCTTCCTCTCTCCACCTGCCCTTTCTTATCCCCGTGGTTGGTGTCCCTTCCTTACCCTCCTTTGCCCTCCCTTCGTTGTGTATCGTGTTTAAAAAACCAAAAAATATAAAACAACAAAAACAAAAAAAATGGCCCTTTTCAGAGTTGCCTTTTACAGTTTAAAAAGAGAAGTGGCAAATAAATGGTGCAGGGTCGTGTGCATTTTTTTGATGTCCGCGGACATCTAAAATTTTGGGGTGCTGACCTATCAGAACCATTGCATTTTTCTCTAGGAGGAAGTGGTGGCTCTGAAAAGAGCCTTTTTGTGGGTTTTTTTGTGTTTCGAAAACTTTAAATGGTCAACACCTACTGCAAAATGGATTGCTGTAATTCCAAAAAGGGTTGCAATGCTTTTTGTATATTTTGCAGAAAAATCTGAATGCCAGCATAAGTAAGATGTACTCCATCTCTGCGAAAAATGTGTGTGTTACGAAACATAATATTTTCATTGTGAAAAGAGGACATGCCAACATCTCTCAAAAAGGCACAAACATCCTTATTGACATTGCGCCTTGCTTTCTCCATTTGTGGACCAAACGAAGAAGAACCTAGCTACATTTGTCTCTGCGCAATACGAGAAAAAATTACTTGGGAATTTGGAAACATGTCCATGACTTTCCCAAGTCCTTCTTTCATTGCAAATTGCAAAGAAATTCCAGACACATGTCCTAAACTGTTCCCTTCACAATGAATAATAATAATGGCTGGATGATACTGTGTCACCAAAGTAGCACAAAGAGGTACCAAATCCAGCCACCTCATTCCATGCATTCCATGCCAGTGCACTTACACTTGAGGGAATCCAAGATGTGCAGCCACTCCAACTCGATCTGCATGTACCGCCAACCAATTTATCCATGAGTCTCCCCAAATCCAGACAATCTGCTTTCTGAAACACACAGCCATAGCTATCTAATCTCCTCTCAGCAAAAAGACTTTCTGACAAAGTCTCTCCTTCCACATCACACCCAGTAAACCTTATTGACCAATCCCTTGCTCTGCTAAATCTCATTTGCATGCCTCTCAAACCCAAAATCCCCATATGTAATACGCGATGTCTGCGGACAACCGCATTGTCCGTGGACAGATTGAAAAATCTGGGCGTGGGGAATGAAAATTAAAATAGTAAGCCCCATTACCCCTCTGAGGTTGGCTCTGAAAAGAGCCTTTTTTTTTAAAGATGCTTCAAAAACACCTTTTTATTTTGTATTTTTTTTTTCTTATTTTCTTCCAAAAATCTTCACATTAACCTCTCCATAGCAATCCTTACATTCCAAAACAGCATAGCGTTTCCCAAAAAAGATCAACACATACCATCTTCTTTAAAATAATTAAAATTAGCAGAGTCAATGTTGTCATTATTACAAAAGAACATGTCAGCTCTAAGCATAAAAGCAAACATGCCTTGGTTAATTACACACCTAGCAATATTTTGCTGAGGACAAAAAACAGAACTATTGTCCAATATTGCCCTAGGTACCAAACCTGAAAAAATTACCTTAGCATTTGGAAGTAACTTAATTACTGTCTCAAACAAGTTTTCTAAATCTTTCAACAAAGTAGGGGCACTGACATAGCCCAAAATCAAAGCACCACAGTGCAAAACAACCACATGTGGACTGTTCCCCCTGCCCATATCTTCACCAACTTGTACAATTGCCTGTACATTGAAACCAGGCACAGTGCTCCACACCACCTCCACTCCTTTAATATCAAAATTGTTTGCCACATTCCTGCATTTAGCATACTGCTCCAAACCATGCACAAACATATCTCCAACCACCAACACCCTGACCTTCTCCACCTCTGCCATCTTCACTACACACAGCCTCTTTCAATACAAACCACAACCTCAACACCTGATTGGCTGATCCCTACAGTCCTATTTCCATGCCAGCTATATTGAGAAGTCCTGCATGTGGCACGCCCTGTCCGCGGACTGCTGCGGTGTCTGCGGAGTGCATAACAAAGGGGCAGCCCTTCTATCTTTCCACTTCACTCTCTGCACCATTTCCTCATTGGCTACTGTTAAGCAGTCACACAGCCATCCACCAATCACATGCAAGAACTCTACATCTAACTCCATCATGACAGATCAGCACTTTAGGTGTACTATTGATCACTCTCAGTACAAGTGCATATTCATCCACATCCACATGCATGAACACAAACTACAGGTATGAATATTTTGTGCACAGTACATGTACAGCTCTTGTATGAGTGCATATAAACAGAGTAACTGTCACTTACCCTGTATAACCTGTAAAATAAACTTACTGTTATTTCTTCCATCTGCTATCATCAAGTGTCACTTGCAAACCTGTCTGCTCTCCAAATGTTTATTTACACACACAACTATCTAAAAAAGTGTCATTTCATATTAAAGATGAGAGAAATAACAGTACAATTGTGGAAAAAGGCTTTGTAGTGTGTTATAAAATGACACACAGCCAGGATGTGTGCATGCATCTTTATTCAAGCACACAGATAGACAATATGATTAGAAAGGCTCCCGACTGAAACAACACCACTGCTTCTACATCAAATCCTAATGCTTTATTTCCCACACCTTCACAAATGCATACATTGCATGCTTTTTTGTACAATTCCTGCCATTTACCCTATAAAGAATAGCAAAAAAAGCATATGATTATTTCGTCTATCTCCTAACATCCAATAACACAGTCTTAAGAAGCCAAGTGTGCTCTGTACACTTACTATTATACTCATTTGTAAAGCATGTTCAGCTAACAGATTCTAAGTAAAATATACAGGATGCACATAGGGAAAGTAAAGTGCATGTACATCAAAAAATCAATGTCTACATTAACAATAGTGCTATAGACACATATTTACTAACTTCTTTCTTTTACAATTACAGTGAAGAGCACTCACCTGAAAAGCAGCAGCATCTGAAGTACAAACAAGAATTTAGAAGAAACCAACTCTTTCCATACAAAAAAGTAAGTGCAATAATACCATAATGTTTTAACTGTTACTGAAAAACACTAGCTTTCTAGTATTGTAGAAGAAACAAGTGTATTCACCCCATACCATTAGATTTAGTATTAGTGCTTCCCCTCACCAGCTGCATACTTTGTATTGTCATCTGAACCCCAGTATAATAACACACAAATACAAGTATAGTCTACCCAACTTGATGTAGCTGCCCATTGCACAATCACACACCTCCACATACATCCTTACCATCATACTCAGACACTCATGCACAAAGCACACATACACTGCACAACAGCCTAACCCACACTTTCTTTTTCTCCAACAGACCCCAAAGAATACCTACCAAAAAGCAACTCTGTAGAAAGCAACACAGAAGTAGAGCAAATCAAAATAAAAGTGTCCAAAATAAGCATCCATCTTAGCAGAATTTGTACAAAAACGAAACAGCTAATACAGTCATTGAGTGAAACAAAACAAGCTTCCAGTACAGAAACTTTGCCTCTTCTTTCAAAATGTAAAACAAACAGAAAGTGATTAACAAGACTTCAGCTACCACTACTGCTAACACTGCACCTATAAATCTTGATGTAGTGGCAAGTAAACATACCAAAAAAATGTATTTTACTAAAAATGTTCGGCCACATAGTCCTCAGAACCTTATAAAAACAGGAGAGAAATCATGCACAACCCTTAAAACCTACCGTAGAAAATGAATCCTAAATGCGCTCATAGACAGTGCAATCCTTCTCAAAAGGAAGTTATTTATTTTAGTTTTAAACAGAATGAAACCACTAACAAAACTAACTACTAAACTACAAAAAAGACTTCTAAATAAATGGAATATCAACAAAATAGCTTCTTAAACATCTGTGGAGGTGAATGCAGTCACACCACAAGCACAGAACCATATTTTAATGAAGAAGCATACAAACAAAAGCAAACAAACCCAATTGCCATACATAGCAGTGGACGAGGGTATGAAAAATGTAATGATACCATTATGGAACAAGAAACGCTGCTCACAAAAATATCCCCAGAAAACTCAGTACCTCCTCTCCATTCCACTGAACCAAAACGTCCAGTCTACAAATGGCCGTGTACATCAATGTGTAGCATTGCCAAAAAATCTTTCAAATCTTTACGCCTAGTTCCTCAATCAGTATGTAAAAAGCAATTAGCTCTCTACCTTATAGCAGAAAACAAATACGAAATTACTGTCCCCTTAATACTTTGCAATTACTGCACTGCAAAACTTGACAACAACCAAACACCTTCACATGCTATCACAAATAAATTGGAATTATTCCCATTACCAAAACCCCTGCAACAACTAAATTTATATGAGAGCATCATAATTCAAACAGTGCACCCATTTCAAGCAATAATACGCCTTCAACCAAAAACAGCAAAATTACCTCCCTCTGAATTAGTGAAAGGCATTTGAGGCAAAGTAGTTTATTTACCATTAGATCTCAAAGAAAATGTACACACTCTGGGAGTGCCACATCCAATAGATCAATCTTTCATTGTCTTAGTAAATGGCATACCTACAAAAGACTAAATAATTTGGCAACAACTCGTGGACTTACATACACAACTTTTAGATCCTACTACAGAATCCAATATTTAAGAACATTATACAATTCATCCATTATACTCTAAAGACACCATAGATGATGCACTGGAAACGTACCAAATGCGAAAGCCAAAGGATCTCCAATCAGCATATGGGAAAAAAGTATTGAAGCACGTGCCTTTCCTCTACTCTTTCCTACTGGGAAAGGAGGAAGGTATGATGATAGACCCACACAAATAACAGCATCAGAATATCGCTCTTTACGAATGTATTCTGACGACCCCAGATTCAGACAAAATGTGGAATACATATTCCACCTTCTCTTTGAAAGTGAACTAGCAACTCTATGCTATGAAGTTGCACACACATTAAAATCAGGTACCCATTTTCAAAATATGTCAGCTATGCAATTACTACAAAAAGTGCAAGAAAAAAATGAGGTTTTACAGTCAAGTATTCCAAATCTTTTAGCAAACATGCGTGGTACAAAAGAATACTGGTTCCGATGTCACAGAAATGTACGCTGTATGATAAGAAACCTTGGCCCACCCACTTGGTTTGTTACATTACGTTGTGCAGAATATGCATGAGAAGATTTACACGATTTCCTATGCATAGCAAACAAAGACAAAACAAACATAGATATAAAAACACCAGGAGAACTCTGCTCTCTAGATCCTGTAAAAGTATCAAGATATTTCCATCATCGCTTCATTGCTATGCCACACTTTTTTGTAATAAAACTGTCCCTCCCCTCTGAGAAGTACAACACTTCTTTTGGAGAAAGGAATACCAAGCCAGAGGAGCACCACACATCCATGTGCTTTTATGGATTAAAGATACTCCTAAATTTGATCAGGACAGTGATGCCACTGTTTTGCAGTTTATCCAAAAATATATCACTTGTGAAATTCCTTCACAAACAACACATAGTGACCTTCATGCACACATTTTACAATTTCAAAGACACAAATGTGGGAAATATTGTCATCGCAAATATAAAAACAAAGGAAAATACTATACCAAATGCCGCTTTGGTTTCCCTAGACCAGTTACAACAGGTCAAGTAAACAACTTCATGTCTTCAGTTAGACATAGGCCCTCATTAGGACTCCGGCGCTAAACCATGGAGTCCGCCATGGAGAAAGGGGATTACCACCCCATTCCAAGGTTGGCGGGGCAGTAATTCCCCCTTTCTCCATGGCCTTTCCCCATTCCCATTTTTGCCCCATAGGGCTCAATGGGAATGAGGAAGGCGGCAATTACGGTACCGCAAATTGCGGTACCGTAATTGCCATCAAGGTCCCTTTGCGGGTCCCTACTTTAACGGCTGGTCCAGACCAGCCGTTCAGGTCGGGAGCCGCAAAGGGACCTCGTAGTAAGGCGTTAAGGGGTTAACGGCGCCGCAGCCTTTTACGGCGCCGTTAACCCCTTAACACCGGGGTCGTAATGACCCTCCATAGTCTCAAAGGTAAATCACCTAAGAACACATATTACATAAAAAGAACAGAAGAATCAAAATATATCAATGATTACAATGCAATCATTGCCCTCCTATGGAATGCAAACATAGATGTGCAGTACATTGCAGACAAGTCCACTGCAGTTGCACGATATATCACAGCCTACTTAACCATGTGAATTTACCATGTAGCCCAAAACTTCACATACAAAAATAATATAAAACCAGATGAAAAGAAAGGTAGATGCAGAGTGGCAAAATGTGAAGGCAGCTTAGTGAAACTTACCAAACAAAGCTTAATAAATCATATGAAATTGTCATTGAAAACTCCTCAACATAAAGAACTGTATTACATGTCTCTGCTACAACTTTTTAAACCATAACAAAAGAAAGAAGAAGAGTTTCTAGATACCTATGACTCCTTTGAAGACGCTTTCAAAGCAAATTAAAGTACTATACCAGATGTAAACTTTACCAAGTAAAAACAATGTTGCACAATGAACAACAACACGAAGAAGAACTCCAGGCCCAACTAGATGTGGACACTCCCGACAGTAGTCAACTTTCTGTAACATGAAGCCAAGAACCACTTGGACAGCCACTAATATCAAATGAGGCAGAATTAGCCATGACAGAAGTAGAAAACACCATGTGTCAGTATGAACAATCTACAGAAGACTTCGCTGTACTAAAATCATAACTGAACAATGAGCAGTGTAGCATTTTCCAAGAAATAACAAAACAAATTGAACATGGTGTGCAACATGAAAATAAAAACTGTACCTGCTAAGACTATAAACCTATACTGCTATACGTCAGTGGTCAAGTTGGTTCAGGCAAACATTCTTAATCAAAATCATCAGCAAGTTCCTCCAACAATTGACTAACAACAAACTGTTAGCTGTTGCAAGTGCCCCCACAGGTCTAGCTGCCTACAACATAGGCAGTGTCACTTTACACTGATTACTACTCCTTCCAGTAGAACTCCAAAACAAATTAGACTATTACAAACTTTCTACAGAAGCTGCAATGGAACTACACAGAGTTTTCAAACAAATGAAAATGCTACTAATAGATGAGGTGAGCATGGTCTCCAAACTAATGTTGGCTTTGATTCACCTCAGATTACAAGAGGCCTCAAATCAGACTAAGAATAGCTCTTTGGAGGAAAACACATTATTGTTTTCGGAGATCTTCTTCAATTAACACCAGTGGAAGCTGAACCTATTTTTAAAACCTTAGGGCACAAACTGTGCCGTAAAACTTTTAGCAGCATAGGAAATGTCAACCTTTGGCAACATTTCCAATACAGAGAATTAACTGAAAAAATGTGCCAGTCTGCAGACCTCACATACGCCAACATTTTAAAAAGTAGTAGAGTTGGTGTACTATCTAAAGAAGCACAATCAATATTAAAAACCAGGCACATCCATGCACTCTATGGCCATAACTCATATGCCACTGATGTCATGGAACAATTAGCACACAACAATGCCAATTGTATGTCCTTGATGCCAACTCTTGCAAGCTGTTCAAATTTTAATGAAACAATATTGAAAAAAGAAATGCAACCAATGATTGAAATTTGCTCCACAGACAAACTGGACGTGCATGGTATGACACTACCCATGTGCCAACAATCCACAACAAGACTAAATACCTTAGAAAACTCTATCTCCAACACAGCTAGTTTGGAGAAAATATTAAACTTTTCTTTAAACTGTAGTGTAATGCTTAAACGTAACCTAGACGTGGAGCAAGAACTAGTTAATGGAGCACTTGGTACAGTTGTTGGCTTTCAAACATACCCACGTGACAACAACATTCTGTTTGTCAATATTCTCTTTGACACACTATCACAAGTTAAAAAGATAGGACGCTCAACAGCCCACTTCCTTCTTTTCAAAGACATGTATGTACGCAGAGAACTATTTTCACTAACTCTAGCATACACAGTCACCATTCACAAATCACAAGGTCTTACCCTAGATAAAGCATTGATAGATATTGGTAGCACAGTCTTTAAAGAAGGCATGAGCTATGTAGCACTATCACGTTTACGTACACTTGACGCACTATTTCTAATCAACTCTGATGCAAGTAAAGTAAATGCTGATAGTCCTTGCATTCTGTAATACAATAGACTGCGTTCACTCTACACCCCCCATCTAAAAACCTATCCTGTTCTGCAAAAAGCAAAACATTGTAAAGGAAAACTACTTCAGACTGAAACGATGCAGGATCTCACTGCAATTCCTTCAAAGAAAGTAAAAGACGCTAATACTTCATCAAGTACCACAACCATAGAAGAATCTACTGCTCAAAGTAACTCAACTACCTCTTCAAAGAAGCAACACACACTCCGAACAAATGTCTTCAACACAGAACTGTCAGGTCCATTAAAATGTTCAAATACAACTGGTGTAAATTGCTACGCAAATGTAGCAATAAATATGCTATTCCAATTGCCACCAATTATTGACAACATTTACTTACACAGTACAGACCAATTGTGTTTACAAATGTTAGTCCTTCATATAAATGCAACCAACAATCCTGACAACACTTACAGTGTTTCTGGAATAAGGCAGAAATTGTACTACTGTGCTGGAATGGTCAAATTCACTATAAACTCACAAGAAGGTCCACAAGCATTTTAATGTACTTACTACAAGTACTGGAAAACAAAAACATACCTAGAAATGTAATCTTCCGGATTTCATACATGTGGAAACAGACATGCACTCTCTACAGCCATATGGCACAGGAACAAGTCCCTAATGAACGCTTCGTGTATGTATCCATACCTAACTGTGAATCCATTCCATTTCAGAAACTTGTACAAAATGCAAATCATGGCAGATTATGTACTACCTGCAATTCAGATAATCGCTCCACCTTACAAATACATACACATAGTAAATACGTTATAATAATGCTTTTACGTTACAATGCAGATGGTACCAAAAACAACTGCAAGCTGACTGGATTCACACATGGTCTAGTATCACTTGGTAAGAAAACCTTCAAAACAATAGGAATAATCTACCATGCAGGAGCCACAGCCAATGCAGGTCACTACACTGCATATATAAAAAAGAAATGTGGATGGTTTGAATGTAATGATACTACCATTACTCTAAAACAAAGATTACCAGGAAATCTTGTTAACGCTTATTTAATATTCTTAAAACCAATTCAATTTCAAAACTATAAACAGTTAGAATATGTCAACAGGTATCTAACTTCCCCATGATTCTGCAACAAGCAAACAGATAAATGAATACCACTAAAATGTAACATGAAATACACAGTTAGAATGCGCCAACAGGTATCTAACTGCCCCAAAATTCAGCAACAAGCAAACCGATAAATAAATACCACTAAAATCAAACAAGAAATATACAGTTGGAATACGCCAACAGGTATCTATCTGCCCCAAAAATCTGCAACAACCCAACAGATAGATGAATAGCATGAAACTAGAAATAAACAATTAGAATACGCCAAAAGGTATCTAACTGCCCCAAAAATCTGCAACAAGCCAACATGAAAGAAATATATTTTACCATAACATAGAAATGTTTTTTTTAATCCAGCATGGATTTTTTTTCCCACAGACCCAATGATTTAATAAACAACCACAGGAACTGAGCAAATTGCCCAGTACACGGGTTTGAACTATAGTACTTCTAAAGTACTAACTATGAGGGTCGAAAAAATACAGAAATATCTATTATGCAATGCAATAACTCATTATGAACTACCCACATTAACATACGATCTTTTCTTTTATCACAAAGATTGAAAAAGAATATCTGCTCCAATTACCCATGTCATGACAAAACTGCACACAACCACAAAAAGTCAAACAGTAAGTATACAATAAATTGACTCACAAACACTGCTGCATAATACACCCATTCAAGCAAACATCTAACCATAGACCACAATCCAAAATGTTTACTTCCATGGGTATCTTATGCTGCAGTGCTTGTTACCAAACTCTACAATCTTAATTGCATGACCTAGCCAAAACTTTACATACAGACTCCACAAATGAAACAGTCCACAGATATTTGAAAACATATATCCCCTTTAAGCAGCCCACATACCACAGTCAAAATGTTTGCTAGCATGGGTGTGTTATGCTGCAGTGGTTGTGGCCAGGCCCTAGAGTCTTGGGTGCATGGCCGTGCATCATTATAGTGGATATATGTTCTATTCGACTATACAGTATATTAAGACATAATATACTCCGCCGGCTTCCCTGGGTTCCTGAGGAGGTGCTTAGCCTCACTCCTTCAATCTGGATTAATAAAGTCAATGGAGAGGGATATGTCAGTTTGCATTGAAAGAGCTTTCGTTGAATTTCGCATTCCTGGTGCTGCTGAGAGCATCTCCAAACTGACAAGCTTTATAAATCAAATAAGTTTTCAGAGGCCAATTTACTCCACTGAGATGATAATGCAACTCAGCCACACACTTATATGCAAAGAAAGCTAGTTTCGGGAACTTTCGGGTGAATCCACTCTCCTATCTCTGAAAGGCAAAGCATGGGCCCTGCTGCAGTTATCATTTCACAGTCAAGTACGGTTTGCAGTCCAGTGCTGTTAGTGTACTGAAGTTGTACTTCTGATTAGATGGAAGGTCATATTTACAAATGTGTGTCCTGGCCACAACCACCACAGCAAAACACACCCATGCTACCAAACATTTTGACTGTGGTATGTGGGCTGCTTAAAGGGGATATTCATTACAATCAATGCTCTACTAACAACCCAAAACCAACCTCATACTAAAGGAAAATAGCTAGTAGAGCACCCAGTATTTAGTCTGTCTGCGGACAGCCGCGGCAACCGTGGACACAGCGAACACATCAAGGGCTCCTATCACCTACACAAATACAGCATTTCACCCATCTCTCACTCCCTCACCCTCCCCAAGCACTCCTAAACACCAACACACTCTCCAAAATTGCATTTTTCCTCAGTTCAACCATGCGCTGTCCGTGGATCCAATATGGCAGACGCATTGAAACAATGTGACGCACCTCATGCCTCATCTCAGCCAATCAGAGAACAAGTCTCGTGTCCGCGGACATGATGCACGCCGATTAGCCAATCAGTGTCCTGCCCGCGGAGCGAACAGGGAAGTGTGTCCGCAGAGCGGACACAGATATCACTAATTTTTTTGGACCTACTTTTTGCTTGTTTTAAAAAGAACTACTGGATGGATTTCCACCAAATTTACAAAAGCTTTCGGGACCAAGCCGCCGCTCCTGCTGCAAATTTGGTGGAAATCCGTCCAGCGGTTTGAGCTGTAGGCGTGAGCAAAGTTTTTTCTCCATTCAGTCTATAGGAAAAAAAATAAATTTTGGGACCCCCCTATACCTTTGCCCCCTTTGGACCAAACCTCACCAAACTTAGCAAGAGTGGGGCATATACTTTTTTTGCAAAGTTTAGTGAGGATTCGTCCAGGGGGAGGGAAGTTATAAGCTGCCCAAAAAGTGCTCTTCCTATGGGATTAGCAACTTAACCATAACTACATGGCCGCTACCGCAGCCGCAGGCCATGTAATATATATATATATATATATATATTTATCCAAAAACCCCTGAAATTCGCCAGTTATGGTAAGCTAAGCAAACATAACTCGTGCCACCACCGTGCACTGCTAAGACTAACACCAAGGACATCAAAGATGACATCACAAATATCATTGATGACATCACATGTCTAGCCCCTTCTCTTTTGTTCACTGCCAAATCTAGGCCAGGTGGTTTTATTTACTGACAGTCAGAAACTTAACATTCAAAAGGTATTAAATTTATAGATGTTGCTATTCTCACATGTTCTTACACTACTTTCATCAGAATTTACTCGCATCTTATGATGTACATATATAGGGGAAGAAGCAGGCCTGAAACACAGCAATCATTTTTGTGCGTGAATACAATCATGTAGATTATACACAGCTGCTAATGATACTGCTTCTTGTTTGTTTACTTTACTCTCCATATATAAGCCCCATATTTGCATGCATTGTAGTCTATTTATGTTTTGTGTGTATTAGTAGAAATATGTAGTAAGTGATGCATTATTAGCTACTTAGTACATGTTTCACAGTACGGGAAAGTCTGATACAGAAACATTCACTGTTTTATTATATCGCTTTGCTAAATTACAAATATTGCACCTCTATGGTGTATGCTGCAGCCAATACCTAAATTTCTGTATGAGTAGGTTCCCGTACTAGAAAGAACACTGCAATGGAATGTTCTTTAGAACACTACATTGCGTAATGAAATATGTAGTTTATTACACATCTCCTGATAATCCCTGATACTTTTTTGCCAACATTACATTCACAAACCCTTGTATGAAATGTAAATGCACATGTGATGTCATCAGTGATGCCATCAATGATATTTGTGATGTCATCTTTGATGTCCTGGGTGTTCGTCATAGCAGTGCACGGTGGTGGCGCAAGTTGTGGTTGCTTAGCTTACCATAACTGGTAAATTTCAGGGGTTTTTCGATTTTACTTGTAACCATAACGTCCTTTTAACAATGTTTTTTACTGAATTTCATAGGTTTTTAGTAGCGCAACTTAACCATAATGTCCCTTAAACAAAGTTGTTTCATTGAATTTCAAAGGTTTTTATTACTGCAACTTAACCATAACGTCCCTTTTAACAAAGTTTTTTCAGTGAATTTCAAAGGTTTTTATTAGTGCAACTTAATCATAATGTCACCGGGATCGGTGATATCTTCGTCCGAAAGTGTAGCTTCTGAAATCTCCCCCTCCCCCGACTCCTCACCTTCTTCTTCCTTCCAAGAACCCTTCTTTTCTTTTCTTCGAGTAGACACCTTTTTTTTATGAAGATAGGGACGACCCCGGAAGGAAGCCACCGCGCTCCCCAAGAAGGGAGAACAGGGGGCCCACCCCCGGGATCGACCAAGAGGGGAAAAAGCCTTAGGCACAAAAAACCCCTGTAGTATCGTTGGGTGTCTTGGAGATGTGGAACCAGGAGTTCTTATAAGGTAAGATTTGGTAGCAGTGGCTGGAGACAACACGTGGAGTGAAGACTCAGAAAACACAGGCAGTCCATTAAGAGGTCCGAGGAACTGGTACACAGGCTAAGTGAGGAAGTACTAATGCAGCAAGCAAAGGCAGTCCAGGGGAACAGGCCGGAGTCTGGTACACGGGAGGTCACAGAAGCAATGCTGAAGGTAGACGAAGGAAGAGCGGAGAGAGTAACAGACCGGAAAAGGAAAAAAGCGGTAAGTGAAGATGGGAAGGTGGGAGGGGAAGCAAGATGGAAGGAGGGCAAGGGAGAATACTGCGGACCAAAAGAGAAAGGGAAAGGCAGACAGGTATAGCGGAAAGAATAACAGAAAGGATAGACAGGGTACGAGGACCCGACCAGCAGCAAGCGAGAGAGCAGCACGAAAGCCACAGGTAGCAAGCAGCACAGCCTACGGACGAAACCGGAAGCGTTGCAACGCGTCCGTGACCCGGAAGTGGCCGGTTAAAACACCGGGCCGCGGAGCGTCTAGCCAATCGGAATCAGCAAAAGGGAACCAGGAAATAGGGGGCGTGGCCGAAGCGAACGAAGCTAGGTTCCGCGTCGCCAGCGGCTCCATAGACGCCAGGAACTCGGCGGTATGACAGTATGCCCCCTCCTATACGCTCCTCCTCCGGGTTTCCCTGGATGGAAAAAGTGGTATTTGCGAAGTAGGACAGGAGCATTAATGTGTGAGATGGGTTCCCAAGAGTTTTCCGAAGAAGGGTAGCCCTTCCACTTAACCAAATATTCCAGCCTGCCCTTATGATACCTGGAGTCACAGAGTTGGGCGACCTCATATTCAGCTCGAGTGGAACCCTGGGGAATAGGAGTCTGTCTAACCTGTCGTGCCCATGTATCAGCATGAAATGTCTTAAGTTGGGAAGCATGGAAAACAGGGTGTACCCTTTTTAGGTTATTGGGTAGTCTTAGGCGAAAAGCCACAGGATTGATTTTCTGTATGATCTCATATGGCCCTAGATATTTTGGAGATAACTTGGAGGGATGTACCCAACGAGGTAAATATCTAGTGGAGAGCATAACTTGGGTACCCACATCCCATCCTGGTACAGGTCTACGATGTTTATTGGCTTGAATGCAATATCGGGCTTGGGCTGATTTAAGGCCTTCTTCTACCTTCTTGTGTGTCTCTCTAAGGAGGGAGAGTGAAGAATCTACTGAAGGTACGTTAGTAGAAAGGCCCGAGACAGGAAGAATGGAGCGAGGGTGAAAACCATAAGTACCAAAAAAAGGGCTGAACCCCAGAGCTGCATGTGTGGAGTTATTATAAGAGAATTCAGCTAGAGGGAGTAGTGTGCACCAGTTGTCTTGTTGGTTGTTGATAAAGCATCTTAAGTACTGCTCCAGGGTTCCGTTCAAACGTTCAGTTTGCCCATTGGATTGTGGATGGAATCCAGAGGTGAGAGCTCTTTCAATACCTAGTCTGCTACACAGGGCCTTCCAGAACTGGGAGGTGTACTGACTACCCCGGTCTGAAATAATCTTGTTAGGTAGACCGTGTAACCGGAATATGTCTTGGAGAAACACTTCCGCCATCTTGGCTGCCGTAGGGACGCCAGGTAATGGGGAGAAGTGAGCCAATTTGGTAAATGAATCCACTACTACCATGACACAGGTGCATCCTTCAGACGGAGGTAAATCCACTATGAAATCAGTTGAAATTGTGCTCCAGGGACCCTTGGGTACAGCATTAGGTTCCAGTAGACCAATTGGTCTTTTTCGGGATGATTTACTCCTCAGACAGATGATGCATGACTGAACGTACTGCTCTACATCCTTTCTCATTGTAGGCCAATAGAAATGTCTTTGAAGATAGTCATGAGTACCAGCCACACCCCTGTGTCCTCCTAGTTTAGAGTCATGACACCAGACAAGTGCGGTTCTACGAAAAGCCGGAGTGGGTAGATAAAGTTTTCCTCCTACTAGGTAAAGACCGTTCCTGATTTCATAGGCCAGATCTTTAGAGTGTTTTTCAATTTCAAAACGACCTCCAGAATCCTCCTGTACCTGTTGAAGGAATTTAGAAATTATTCCGATAGTCCTGGACTGGGGAAACATCCGTTCAAGATTCGTCTCTGACTCTGACACGTAATCACACCGGCGGGAAAGAGAGTCGGCTACAACATTATTTTTTCCCGGGATGTAAGTTATGTTGAATTCGAATTGGGCGAAGAAGTGAGCCCATCGGGCCTGTCGAGTATTGTAACACTCGAACTGTTTGAGAACCTGTAAGTTCTTATGATCAGTCCTTATGGTGAACGGGAACCTTCCTCCTTGAAGTAGATGACGCCATTCTACACAGGCCGCTTTCATGGCTAGAAGTTCTCGCTCAATAACCGAGTAGTTCCTTTGGCTGGAGTTTAGGGTCTTCGAGAAATAAGCCACCGGATGTTCTGTGCCCTGAATTTCTTGAAGAAGCACAGCCCCTATTGCGGCTGAAGAAGCGTCCGTCTCTAGAATGAAGGGTAGATGTTGGTTTGGTTGTTGTAAAATGGGTGCTGAACAGAAGGCTTCTTTAAGAGTACCAAAGCTGTCTTCTGCCTCCGTTGTCCATTTAAATGGAGTTGCAGATTTCTTTAAGAGCGAGGTGATGGGTAATATCTTTTGAGAGAAATTTGGGATGAATCTCCGGTAGAAGTTTGCTAACCCCAGGAATTTTTGTATCTCTTTGACTGAGGTGGGTGAGGGCCATTCAAGGATGGAAGACACCTTATTTGGATGCATGGAGATTCCGTGATCTGACAGAATGTATCCTAAATAAGGAATGGAGGAGGCTGAGAACACACATTTGGTGAGTTTAACCGACAACTGGTTTCTCTGTAGTCTTCTGAATACTTCCCTAACATGTTCCACATGGTCTTCAGGTGTACGAGAGTATATCAGTATGTCATCTAAATAAACCAATGTGGTTTGGCACAGGAGATCTGAGAATAGTCTGTCCATAAATCGTTGGAATACCGACGGGGCATTTACCAATCCGAACGGCATTACCTGGTATTCAAAAAGTCCGAAAGGAGTCCGGAATGCTGTCTTCCATTCATCTCCTTTCTGCACCCGGAGTAAGTGATACGCATTCCTCAGGTCGAGTTTGGTAAAGATGGTAGCACCCTGTACAGCTTGTAGGATATCGGTTATCAATGGCATAGGATACCGGTCCTTTATGGTAACCTTGTTTAGGCCGCGATAGTCTATACACGGCCTCAACTCCTTAGAATCTTTTTTTGAGATGAAGAACAGTGATGCCCCTGCAGGGGACTTGGAAGGCCTAATTAGCCCGTTCTCCATGTTGCTGTCCAGGTACTTTCGGAGGTATTGTTTTTCTTCTAATGATAGTGGAAACATCCTACCGAAGGGTACCAATGCACCTGGGGTGAGATCGATGCAACAGTCTTCAGGCCGGTGAGGAGGGAGCTCTACGGGTATCTTTTCAGTTGCCACTTCATTGAACTCCTTCAGGTAGTGGGGAAGACAGTGCACCGTTTTGACTTCGCAGCTATTAGTGGTCTTGACGGTCTCGAATCTTGGTTCTGGCAAACATTCCGATTTGCATAGTGAGGACTGAAAGCTAAGTAGGTTTCTAGACCAGTCTATACAGGGGTTGTGTCTGCGTAACCAACAGATACCCAGGATAAGAGGGAAGTGAGCAGCTCTGATAATATCGAATGTGATACTTTCGGTGTGTTGTTGGATGGATAAAGTAAGTGCTTTAGTGGTATGAGTGATCAAACCCGAGCTCAAAGGTTCGCCATCAACTCCTTCCACCTTTTGATCTTCGTTTTTGGCTATCCTCTTGACTCCATGTCGTTCTGCCCAATGGGTATCCATGAAGTTTCCTGCTGCTCCACAGTCGAGTAGTGCTAAAGCGGTTACTTCTTTGGGGCCTACTCTGAGAGAAACTGTGAGCACCATCAACCGGGAGTCCTCAGATGTTTCTGTAGAGGATGCAGAAAGTGGTGCGTAGGGACTAAAAGCAGCCCCTCGGTAATGCGTCCCAATGCTTACCGAGGGCGAGCGTTTCCCGATCTTCTGGGTGGTACTTCCGGACAATCTCTTAATAAATGTAATGAAGATCCACAGTACATGCACAAGGAACCCTCCCTGCGCCGTTTCCTTTCTTCCGGTGTCAGTGGGGCTCTGGTGGTTCCAATCTGCATGGGTTCTTCTTTAGTTGTCCGTTGGAAGGGTATGGACGCTGGTGAAGGAGTCTCCATGGGAGGGGGTACGCTTAGCCTGTTTTTCCTCTTTTCTTGACGTCTTTCCGTCATCCTGAAGTCAATTCGGAGGGTAGCTGTCAGAAGTTCGGCGAAAGACGCCGGTCTTTCTATTCGGGCAAGTTCGTCCTTCAATTCCTCCCTTAAACCTCGCCGAAATATGGCATACTGAGCCTGTTCCTGCCAACCTGCCTCTGCAGCCACCTGTTTGAAAGTGGTGATGTAGGTCAGTAAATCAGAATTCCCTTGACGGATGTCAAGGAGGTCCTCCGAGGCCAAGTATGTACTCTCTGTTCGCAAAAAGGTTTGTTGAATCAGGGCCTTAAAGGCATCGTAGTCCTGTAAAACCGGGTCTGACTGGTTTACTAGAGGGGTAGCCCAAGCCAGGGCATTTCCGATCATGTGGGTGATCATAAACCCCACCTTGGCGTGATCTGAGGCGAAGGTCTGAGGGCGAAAGGTAAAATGAAGATTGCATGCGTCCAGAAATTCTTTAACCTTCTTTGGGGATCCATCAAACTTCCCTGATACTAGGGGAAGTGGAGGTAAATCGGCTAAAGGTCTTTCTCTGTCCGTCATACGCTGTTGAAGGGTGGCGTTAGCAGTCTTAAGGTTCTGCATCTCTAGACTTAGACTTTGTACAGCGGCTACGAGTTCTTGTACCTGCTGTGGGGTGGCCATCTCTTTTTGGCGTTGCAAACTGTCACCGGGATCGGTGATATCTTCGTCCGAAAGTGTAGCTTCTGAAATCTCCCCCTCCCCCGACTCCTCACCTTCTTCTTCCTTCCAAGAACCCTTCTTTTCTTTTCTTCGAGTAGACACCTTTTTTTTATGAAGATAGGGACGACCCCGGAAGGAAGCCACCGCGCTCCCCAAGAAGGGAGAACAGGGGGCCCACCCCCGGGATCGACCAAGAGGGGAAAAAGCCTTAGGCACAAAAAACCCCTGTAGTATCGTTGGGTGTCTTGGAGATGTGGAACCAGGAGTTCTTATAAGGTAAGATTTGGTAGCAGTGGCTGGAGACAACACGTGGAGTGAAGACTCAGAAAACACAGGCAGTCCATTAAGAGGTCCGAGGAACTGGTACACAGGCTAAGTGAGGAAGTACTAATGCAGCAAGCAAAGGCAGTCCAGGGGAACAGGCCGGAGTCTGGTACACGGGAGGTCACAGAAGCAATGCTGAAGGTAGACGAAGGAAGAGCGGAGAGAGTAACAGACCGGAAAAGGAAAAAAGCGGTAAGTGAAGATGGGAAGGTGGGAGGGGAAGCAAGATGGAAGGAGGGCAAGGGAGAATACTGCGGACCAAAAGAGAAAGGGAAAGGCAGACAGGTATAGCGGAAAGAATAACAGAAAGGATAGACAGGGTACGAGGACCCGACCAGCAGCAAGCGAGAGAGCAGCACGAAAGCCACAGGTAGCAAGCAGCGTCCGTGACCCGGAAGTGGCCGGTTAAAACACCGGGCCGCGGAGCGTCTAGCCAATCGGAATCAGCAAAAGGGAACCAGGAAATAGGGGGCGTGGCCGAAGCGAACGAAGCTAGGTTCCGCGTCGCCAGCGGCTCCATAGACGCCAGGAACTCGGCGGTATGACACATAACATCCCCTTAACAAAGTTTTTTCATTGAATAGGTTTTTATGAGTGCAATGTAACCATAACGTCCCTTTAACAAAGTTTTTTCATTGAATTTCATGGGTTTTTACCAGTGCGTGCTATTTAACTACAATTTACTAATATCATACTTACACAATATAGCAATATGTGTGTCCAATTTACAAAGTGTCACCTTAAAACTCTGCCATTTCCCACCTTCTAGAATCATTTTTAACACTTCTATACACTTTTTGCAACTATTTCAACTAGTTTTGCATCCGTGGACGTCTATGAACATCTGACTTCATTGCGGACTTTCCGGACAGTGCTACATGACCATACGCTGGTGCGCAGCATGATGACGTGTCTGAGAACCCTTCCACATTTCATGATAAGATCCGTGCTTAACAGACAGTTTGGAACTGCATTTTCTACTGATCTAGGAACTTTCAACTTCAAAATTTCCCTTGCACAGCTCCAACACCTATTCCTACTCATTGTCCATTAACAATCTAGTACACAGTACATACTTTTAGCAAAACTGCTATTTATCATAAAATGGCAACAGATGTTGCCATCCCTCCTCCCCAAGAGCCACCACCACTGCTTTAATCAAGGAGCATGAGAAACACTGCCCCCTACCTTAGAAATAACACACGCTTAACTTTTTCCCCTGTCCATGTACCCCTTCATATTAGTGTTTGGTGCCTCTTCGCTCATTTCCTCCCCACATTTCGTTCTTAGCTCTCCTGCCAAAAAAAAAACATCCAAAAACAACAAAAGAAATGTTCCTTTTGTTAATACAGAAATCATTTTCCCTGAAAGCTGCCATGTTAAACTTTGCCTCAACAAGACTACCCCATTGCTCGCGCTATAGCATCATGTCGATGTTAGACGAACGGCTTTCGTGTTCGCCCGCAAGGCCCAGGGTTTTCGCCTTGAGCACACATTTCTCATAGATTTTGGAATGTCCCCCCTGCTCTCCTTTCCCCTAACAGCTAAATAAACAGCGTCTGTTAGCACTCTTGCACTTCCCTCCCACGGTATGCAGCCTTGCAAGTCAGCATGTGTTCGCCGACCCTAGGGTCTCTTTTATAAAAAATGATTGTTCGACATCCGCGCTCTTTCCTGCAAACATAAGCATAAACCCATCTGTATCTGACCTTGTTATTCTCTGGAATGTGTGTGAAAGGGGATTTTGTCAGGCGCATGTGCGTCACCCTGTAAAAGATATGTCCTGCTTTTGTTCAACAGCCCATAAATGGACATCATTATCGCTGCCGCAGCAAGATATGTGTAGCTTGCAAAATTCCCCACTGTGTCAAATGTGATGAATTAGCTTGTTTGTACGACCACGCATGCTAAAGGTTACACCTGCATCCTGAAATGTATTATGACTTGCTTAGATAAGTTATAAGAGTAATGACCATTTGCGATGTCCGGCCTTTGTAAATCTCACCACAATGTCTGGGAATACAGCCAAAAGTGTTTTTGCAGGAAACTGTATGTCTGGAAGTGTCTGGGTTTCGAGCCAGACATAACACTCAATGTAATCATTTTCCTGTAGAAAGCATGCTCACTGTAATGTTATCAGCACACACTAGCAGCATCCCTATGATGGTGTTACGTGTCGGCCCTTCCGCGGAAGCTTTGTCTTGATTGCAATAAATGATTGTTATGCTCACTTGCCAGTGTGTTTACTTTTGACGGAGACCCCCGCCTGGTGAATTTTAGCATTTACTAATTGGCGTCCCTGCCTAGTGAGCCTTGCAGATGCAGTCCATCGCTTTGATGCGTGCCTTCCATTGAGCTCCTGTCTCCGGCCGACGACTTACTGGGCCCAAACTCTATCGCATCTTTGAGGCAAAACAGCGCAGTCCTCATCTTGAGACGGATATCAGGAAGAAGGAGAGAACGACTGCTCTTCCAAGGACCAGACGAACCAGACAGAGGGAGGAGGTCTCCTTGGTGCAGTGAGTGAATTGTATCTGCAGAAATTGTTTTGGTGGATGGTAAGCCACAATTAGTATCAGTTTTATGGTACGTATTATTTGATTTTGGTATGGTATTTTATTAATAATGGGAAACTTGTGTGACCGAAATAAGAATGAGGAACCTATGCATGCGCCTGCTGAGGGCACTCCGTGTTATACTATGCTAACTAACTATGGTCTGGGGGCGGTACAGTTTTGTAAAAACTGGGAAGACTACACAAAGAAGTCCATCCAATTTAGCTGGCCTAGAGTACTTTTGATGTGAAGACAATCGAGCACCTGGAATTAGTATTATTAAGGAAGAAGGTCCGCCCCGCCCAACATGATGCTATTCGCCAGTGGCGAACAGAAGCAATAAAACAGAAAATGTCCCAAGATAAAAAAGATAGAAAGAAACAAAAACGAACCTTACTGGAGCAGGCCTGCGAATTAGATAACAAAGAATTTGAGCACCAGCTAGATGTAGAGGATCGGGCTGCCCTAATAAAGTATAGTAAAGGTATGTACCCACTTCTCCCTAAAACAGAAAAGGAAGTAGTCAGCCTTGAGAGTGAGGCTTATCAGGACGCAACCAGATTAACAGAGAACCTTTTACAACTAACCATACCCGTCAGACCCCAGTTTAACAGCACGCCCCTTGCCCCGTCTGCACTCTCTACTGCACCCCCTCTTTCACCTCCTTCTGCATTCCCACCCCCATATGGTACCCAGATCGGCACCATGGCACCATGGATCCAAATAGTACCGAGGAAGAGGAAACAGGACATTTACCTAGAAAATCGCCCTTCTTCACTCCGGTCGAATATGCAAGGTTAGAATACATAGCAAAGGAATTGTTTGACGACCCGGCTGCACGGGTAAAACAGAAATTGAACACCTGCCAAAAGAAGGAATTCCGCCAGGTAATGAGAATACATTGCGACCTTGTTAATCAGTGGTTGAGAGATGATGCCGAGCGTCCGTGGCCCGCAGGTTTGTATGACATTTATAAGGCCCTTGACACTGAAAAAGATCGGGCAGCTCTATGGGAGAAATACAACCAGATAATTGACCAGGTAACAAAGGTTATGAAAGAATACCATGACCAACTAATGGGGGAAGAAGAGGAAAATTTCAGAAGAACACAGTCCTTATGGGATGCCAAAGCAATGGCCAACGCTTTGGTTAGAAAGATATTTAATGAAAAGAGGCAAGGGATGTTAAACTACTGGACGGACATATTTGCCACCCATACTGTGGCGGTTCTACGTTATTTCGCCGCAGTATTTTTCATCGCAGGTTTTTTCATCCCCGTTTTTTTTTAAAAACTTGTTTTTTTTGTTTTTCTTGGGGGGGGTGTTACCCCCAAACCCCCTCTCCCCCTTTTTTTTTATTCCCTTACACCCACAACCATATATTTAATTCCGACTGGTATGTCTGAAAGGACTTTTGAACAAGATAGGATTGGAATGTGAAACAGGTGGGCGAGAGGAAGTTTGTAAGAAAGTGAGAGAGTGTGAGGCCGAGGTAAGATCTTATAAAGCTAATTGGGAAGCAGAAGATCTTAGGACATGCAGATTGTTTAAAGAACTATTAGAAGTGTTCCTCCCAGGGATCCCAGTGATGGCACCCCTGAGGGAATGTGTGCCCATTGTTACAGCAGCCGAAGACCTGCTGACAAGACCCTCGTCGTAACTAAAACATATGTCTATGTGCCCTTCACTAGAGCAGAATTGTTTAGTATAATAAAAAGCATCCCGGATGCTAGGACTAATGCCGTGGGATTCTACAGAGAGCTGAGAGCGCTATTTAAAATGTGTACCCTGACTTTGCAGGACATCGATCATGTGATGTCCGCCGTAACCCCGGCTGACGTATGGGAACCCTTTAGATCTCGGGACCCCACTGGGCATGTCATCAATTGGATAGCATAAGAAAAGGAGGATATAGACCGGAAACCAGCCGACCCCATTCCAGAGGACCTGAAAACACTAGGGACAAGAATATTAAAAGCATTGAGTGACGTGTTGCCAGAGTTAGATGTGAATGTTGAGAAAATGGATGCTATTATACAAAGCCCTGCAGAAACAGTTGGGGACTATTTCCTGAAATTTGAAAGTGCATTTAAGGCACACAGTGGTCAGTCTGTTAACGATCCTACGGGTCAGAGGTATTTTGCCATGGGCTTTGTGAAGGGTTTACGTAAGGGAATTAAGAAACCACTTAAATTGGGCGAAAGTACTTGGCAGGCAAGCACCCCGTCCCAGATTCTAGAGATGGCTAAATATTACGAACGGCAGGAGGAGGAAGAAATGGAAGGTAAGAGACAGGCAGACAGGAACTTAAAAAATAAGGTGTTAATGCAACAGCTGGTACAACCGTTTTACAATAAACCGAAGGGCCAGAAACCCCAGGTAATAAACCCCGCAGGTAATGCCCTGCAATGGACACCCCCAAGAATAGATCAAGAGTAGATCAGTGCTCATTCTGTAGGCAGACGGGACATTGTAAAAACGGGTGCCCCACATTATTGGCCCGGGGCGGTCAACCGGCGGGTGGGAGATGAAGAGGTCGAGGTGGACCTCATGCAAGCCCACCCCAAGGGCAGGGAAGGTTTACAAACCCTGAAAATAATGTATTGTTAACTGGTGCAGCGCAGCGACAAACGGTTGGAGTGAATAGCAATGGGTTTGCGGAAGATGAATTGAGTGGAATGATGTTCTTTGATAATACAGCAGCAATACGTTGAAATGCCCCTAGTGAACCTGAGGAGGCGGTGTCTGTTCTTATAGACCAAAAGGGACCATATGTTAAATTGCAAATAGGACAGCACCCCACCGTTAAATGCTCGGTTGATACCGGGGCAGGTAACAGCTCGGTTGACACCAAGGCCGTCCCCTCAGTTCCACTATCGGGTGAAAATAAGGTTTCTGTAGGGTTTGGTGGGGAACCCATATGTACTCCAGTGTCCCAGAGAGTTGAGACATCTATATGTGGAGTAACAAGTGTCCTGAGAATCTCCTGGGTTGGATCTTTTGAAAGCCTTGAATGCAACCATTTTTGTTCCCCGACAGGTGTTCGCATGACTATATGCAAATCCAAAGTTGGTGGTTGTTATCTGGCTGAACCATTGCTGCCAGAATTACAGGCACTGCCCGCAGAGCTCTGGGCTACTGGCAGTAATGATGTAGGTGTTTTGAACATTCCCCCTGTTGTGATCAAGGTAAAACATGGTGTCTCTTTGCCCCGAACTCAGCAGTACAGAATATCCCCAGAAGGGGAAGCAGCATTGGTTAGGATTGTACAGGACCTGATATGGCTTGGGGTTGTTGAAGAGTGTGATGACAGCCCATGTAACTCTCTGGTTCTTCCGGTTCATAAGAAAGGAGATGAAGTGACCCCGTACAGATTTAATATTGATCTCAGAAGAATTAATAAGGTTGTGGATCCCAGGTATCCAGTTGTCCCCAGTGTAACAAGTATTCTCACTATGGTCCCCCCCACGGCTACTTATTTTAGCGTAGTAGATCTGAAGACTGCCTTTTTTTCCATACCCATAGCTGAAGAATCCAGATACCTTTTCTCCTTTGTGTTAGCACAACGACAATACAGGTTTTGTTGAGCACCCCAAGGTTACACAGAGAGCCCAGCTATTTTTAGCCAAGCGTTAAAACAACAGTTGGATGAAATTTTGTTGCCACCTGGTGTAATGCTCATCCAATACGTGGATGATATTCTTATTTGTGGAGACACTGAATTGAGTTGTAAAGAAGGTATCTTGATTGTGTTACGACATTTGGCATATCATGGTCACAAAGTATTGCTTAAGAAAATGCAGTATGTACAGTCCAAGGTTGACTATTTGGGATATGTCCTCACTGCAGAGGGTCGATCACTGTCACCTGAGAGGGTACGGTTAATTCAAGAAATGGCCTATCCTAGTACCTTTAAAGAATTGAGACGTCTGTTAGGTATTACCTCATATTGCCGTCATTGGGTCCCTGAGTTCTCTCTGATAGCTAAGCCCCTGTTACAATGTTTGAAAACAGAAAAGGATCAGATACTCTTCACTTGCACAGAAGAAATGAAAGAGGCCTGCGACGCTCTGAAAAGCGCCTTGTGTAGTGCCCCAGGTCTCGGGATACCCAATTATAGCAAACCATTTACCCTTTTTGTACATGAACAGCAGGGTTGTGCTCTATCTGTATTGACACAGGAACAAAATGGAAGGCAAAGGCCTTGTACTTATTTTTCCGGCACTTTAGATAATGTGGCTGCAGCGCTTCCCTCTTGCATGCGATCAGTTGCTGCAGCAGCAGTAGCGCTTAAACAAAGTGCTGGGTTAGTGTTGGGAACTACCATCATTGTAAGAGTCCCCCATTCTGTGGACGTGTTGCTCAATAGAACTCAGACTCAGCATCTCACAGCAGCCCGTTTGACACAATATGAACTGACATTGTTTGCATCAAATGTAACCATCATGAGATGTAATACTTAGAACCCGTCTTCTCTTTTGCCAGTACCAAGTGGGGAGGGAGATCAAGGCTTGCATGATTGTTTAGTACGTACTAATGAGCAGACCCGTGGTAGGGACGACCTGAGTGACCTCCCCTGGAAGGAGGTGTTGGGATTCTATTTTGTGATGGGTCATGTTACAAGCTGGAAAGCGGGGAAACAGTGGCTGGGTATGCGATAACAACTGAAAGTGAAATTGTCCATAAGGAACGCATACCCGAGTTATCAGCGCAAGCTGCAGAATTAAGGGCATTGACAAAAGCTCTAGAACTAAGCAAAGATTTTGCTGTAACCATCTATACGGATTCAGCCTATGCACATGATGTGGCCTTTAATTTTGGCCTGCTATGGAAAGAAAGAGGGTTTCTCACCTCACACGGTACCAAAATAAAACATGGTAATTTGATAAACAAATTATTGGCGGCATTGGCTGAACCCACTCAGGTGGCTATAGTGAAGTGCTCCGCCCATAGAAAGGTGGTAGATTTTGTGGGACAGGGAAATGATTTAGCAGACCAGGTGGCTAAATATGCCACGGAACACTGTAAACTGCCCCTTCCAGAGTGTAACATGCTGCAAAGGGATGTGGAAGGGAAGAGGGATGGAGGTGAACTGGAAAGGGACCCTGAAGAAGTAGTCAGAGACATTCAAAAGGAAGCAGCAGATTGCGAAATCAAAGCATGGATTAAGGACAGTAATAATGAACAAACTTCTAAAGGGGTGTGGTTGGACAGAGTGAAATTGAGGTGGTTACTCCCTGACAGTTATTTGCCCATGGTAGTGGACATGGCACACAGGAATGCCCATGTTAATGCAAGTGCGATGGAGGACATTCTGAGCAAAGTATGGAAAAACCGGAAAATTGGATCCTGTTGCAGGAGGTGGGCAGCACAATGTGCCGTCTGCCTCCAGCACAATGTGGGCAAATCTGTGAAGGTACCAGCAGGTCATAGCAGGCTCCCTATGCAGCCATTTGAAGTGGTGTATATGGAGTTTATACAAATGGAACCAGTTGCTAAACTGAAATATTGCCTTGTAATGAGGTGTGGGTTCTCTGGTTGGACGGATGCTTACCCCCTGAGAGACAACACTGCTATTTCCACAGCTAAATGTATCCTGAAATATTGGGTGCCACAGCCCAGCCTTTTGTATTCTGATAATGGCGTGTACTTTACTGGTCAGGTTGTGAAGTATGTTTGTACTGCTTTAGGTATCGATCAGCGCTTCCATTCAATTTACCATCCGAAAAGTGCCGGAATTATAGAACGGTCCAATGCCGTGATCAAAAACAAGCTGGCAAAGATCTGTGCCTCCACGAACCTGAAGTGGCCAGAAGCCCTTCCCTTGGCATTATTGAGCATGCGGACCACTCCAAAGGGGACACACAAATTGTTCCCTTTTGAGATTGTGATGGGCCGCCCTCCAAGTGCGTGGTCCATCCCAAGGCCAAAAGTTATTGGTAATATGGAACAGCCACTGTTGAGGGATTATTGTGCTGAGCTCAAGCAATAAACTGTCTATTATCCATCAAGAGGTGAAAGAAGCAGCTCTGCCGGCCCTAGAAGGAGAGGGCCACGCCATCAAACCAGGGGACTATGTCCTGGTAAAGAGTTTTGATCGCACCAATTGCTTGCAGGCCAGCTGGAAGGGGCCATTCTTGGTCCTCTTAGCAACACAGACTGCTGTCAAGGTAGCTGGACACAAGACGTGGATACATGTCAATCATCTCAAAAAGGCACCACCTTAGATAGTCCACCCCCTGACTAAAGACACAGATCATTTTTATAATTTGCGCCCCAGGAAGCAATATTGATTGCCTATGTTTGAACTCTGACATCTGGCTGAGAAAGGACTTGGTAAAGGGTCGGAACAAGCAAGAACAATTGAAGACACAGATGAAGTGGCCTCAGCAACCTCTCCTGGGTATGAAGTAGCCCCACCGCGACACAGATGAAATGGCCTCAGCATCCCCTCAAGGGTAGGAAGTAGCCTCAACGAGACGAGTCAAGGTAGGAACCAGAAGTGGTGACAGCAGAACAGGTTAGACTGTGCAACCCTTGCGATCTAGCGCATAAACGGACGGCACCGTTAGGGTAATTGTAAGGGACTTTGAACTTTTTGTGTAAATTATATACTGTATATATACATATATAGTGTGACATTTGACAGCCAAGTTCTGGAACTCAGCCATCTGGGATCAGCCCTGTGCGAGGGAACAAAGTAGGTTGTTACAATGGATAACGAGGATGCAGGACAGAGGCGTCCTCGAGTAAATAGATATGCATGAACCCCAAAGGAAAAGCTCATCTTATCCCTTGTCTGTATTTTTATAACAGTAGGGTTCGCCATATTCCTCTGGTACCTTGAGCACCATGATATTTATGCTGCCCGTAACCTGTTACCCACCACATCGCAGCCCCCTACACCAGAACCAGTGACTATTCCCCATATAGATCAGGAGTATCGGAAGAAGCACCCTAGGAATAGCATCCTTACATGGATGAATGATACGAACCAGATACTAAATAAGACCAATTGTTACATATGCACGTTTGTTCCCCATAGCCATGAAAGCGGACCCGAATGGTACGTGGCTCCCGCCACAAATGATACTTGCGTGCCCCTGCGAAATTTGATCTTGAGTGCCTCCAGGAATGATACCTCCACTTATACTGTGACCGATGACCGTTTCGGTGAAAATACAAAAAGAAGGTTAGCGGAAATGGACGGTAAATATAAAGAACATAAAGAACTACTCTGCTCGGTAACTGATGAGAATAGAGAACAAATCCTTGACATGCTCAACTCGACAAACTATGATAGTGGGAAAAGGGAGGACCGGAGTTCATACACAGCTAAAGTTTCATCGGCCTACATTCCCCTGACGTCAAATGCAACCCGGTATCTAAATAGATCCGCTCCCTGTCCGCCAGACACAAGGTTCTTAGATCCGGTCCTACTTTATACAGGAGATGGGAGGGAAGAAAAACTACCCTCCCCGATACCTGTGCAAAATATAATTCGACAAGCCCCCTTTTGTTATCAACAAACCCAACTGCACCATAAATGTGTCTTTATGGCCGACACAACTGCCAGATTACAGTGGATTTAAATAGTATGTCAGCACCCCTCCTTCCTCCAGAAGGGGCTATGTTTATTTGTGGGAAAACGCTTATCTCTGGTAGCCTAGCTTTTGGAAAGGCAGATGTGCTGTTGGCTATATAATATTGAGCCTACATTATAAATCATTAGAGGCGGTTAATTTAAAGAAAGAAACTAGGAGAACAAAATCGAACATGGGGAATTACGGGCGAAGGAAAAGAGGTGTAATCATTAAAAAGAAGACACCACTTGGGATGAATTCTTTGATTTCCTAAAGGGCATAGTGATGCCAATGGGAATAGTTATGAACTCTCGGAGCATTAGGCACTTGGCTAGGTTAGTGGAAAAGGAACTAAATGTAACAGGTGACATACTAACCAACCTTACTAAAGAAGTACAGGCTGTCCGGATGGTCGCCTTGCAGAATCGCCTAGTATTGGGCACAATGTTAGCAGAGGTAGGAGGAGCTTGTAAAATAATTGGCATGTCCTGTTGCACCTTCACACCTGGTTATAGCCCTGACATCTTTAAAGGGATCGATGAAATGCATAAAATGGCAGCTCAAATCCATTCTGAATTTGGGCCTGAGGATTGGACATCCTGGTTCTGGGATTTATTACAGAGCTGGGGATGGAAGCTCCTCACCCCTCTTCTTGTCATAGGAGGATTGATAGCTGCTTGCTGCTGTTGCATTCAGTGTTTTCCCTTATGCGTATCTGTCATAGGAGACTGCTGCAGGAAAATGATGGGAGCGCTCACTCCCAAACACACTAATGCCATGGTCACCAATGAGATGATAAAATTGGAAGAGGAAATCGAGGGGTTACAAAAGATTGATGTGTCAGACAATAAAAGTGAAAGAATAAATGAATATAAATCACACCAGATGTATTACTGATGTAGTCTTGCTGACGCAAAAGGGTTGTTTGTTAATACAGAAATCATTTTCCCTGAAAGCTGCCATGTTAAACTTTGCCTCAGCAAGACTACCCCATTGCTCGCACTATAGCATCATGTCCATGTTAGACAAACGGCTTTCGTGTTCGCCCGCAAGGCCCAGGGTTTTCGCCTTGAGCACACATTTCTCATAGATTTTGGAATGTCCCCCCTGCACTCCTTTCCCGTAACAGCTAAATAAACAGCATCTGCTAGCACTCTTGCACTTCCCTCCCACGGTATGCAGCCTTGCAAGTCAGCATGTGTTCGCCGACGCTAGGGTCTCTTTTATAAATAATGATTGTTCGACATCCGCGCTCTTTCCTGCAAACATAGGCATAAACCCATCTGTATCTGACCTTGTTATTCTCTGGAATGTGTGTGAAAGGGGATTTTGTCAGGCGCTTGTGCGTCACTCAGTAAAATATATGTCCTGCTTTTGTTCAACAGCCCATAAATGGACATCATCGCTGCCGCAGCAAGATATGTGTAGCTTGCAAAATTCCCCAGTGTGTCAAGTGTGATGAATTAGCTCGTTTGTACGACCACGCATGCTAAAGGTTACACCTGCATCCTGAAATGTATTATGACTTGCTTAGATAAGTTATAAGAGTAATGACCATTTTCAATGTCCGGCCTTTGTAAATCTCACCGCAATGTCTGGGAATACAGCCAAAAGTGTTTTTGCAGGAAACTGTATGTCTGGAAGTGTCTGGGTTTCGAGCCAGACATAAGACTCAATGTAATCATTTTCCTATAAAAAGCATGCTCACTGTAATGTTATCAGCACACACTAGCAGCATCCCTATGATGTGTTACGTGTCGGCCCTTCCGTGGAAGCTTTGTCTTGATTGCAATAAATGATTGTTAAGCTCACTTGCGAGTGTGTTTACTTTTGTCGGAGACCTCCGCCTGGTGAATTTTAGCATTTACTCTTTCGGAACCACCTTTCACAGTTAAAGAAATAGAACTAAAAAAAAAACGTATAGACTCCATCTACTTTATATTCCTCAGTAAAGTACATAGGGCCTCATTACGACCCAGGCGGACTTCGCGGTGCTAAATGCACCGCGAAGCATGGCGGAAAGCCGCCGATAGCGCCATGGGGGTTGGCGGATTTACCGCCCCATTCCGACCTCGGCGGAGCGGTAAATCCCCAATCCCCATTCTGCCCTTCCCCATTCCCATTTTTGCCCCATAGGGTATAATGGGAGTGGGGAAGGGGTTAATTACGCCACCGTAAAATACGGTGGCGTAATTAACAACGAGGTCCCGTAGCGCCATGGTTTTCTCCGGCTGGTAAAACCAGGCGGAGAAAACCTCCATGGCGCTACGGGAACTCGTAGTATGGCGGAGAGGTACGCCATGCACTACGCTGGCGTAATACCCTCTCCGCCAGGGTCCTAATGAGGCCCATAGACTCAATAATATTTTCCAACATTTCCATTTGCATTTTGTGTTATGCTAATGGGAATATTGTGGCGTTCCAGGGCTGGAATGGTGGATACCTGCCCGGCATCCCAAGTTATCAGCCCAAGCAAAGCAAGGGTAGATAATGAGGTCTCTGGACCATTATCCCCCCATTCCAGCCCCTGTAATTTGTATTTAGTTTATTTATAAAGCGCAGCCAGGCCCGTAGGCATCCGGGCGCATATTCTTGCATACACAGTTACAGTACTTTACAGTAAAGATCAATGGCAAGAAACTCAAGCTCCCCCAGTTAACAAGAAGATACGGGGCGAACAGAAGTCTCAAGTTGGAATCATGAATACAATAAAATACAGAAACATACAATAAAAGAAATAAGCAGGTAAATAAGCAGGTAAATGTTCAAAATATACAAGAAAGCAGAACGACCCTGAAGGTTTAAGGCCAGACTCTGTATAGGCTGCATCATATATTCTGCATGTAGAGCCAAGATTTGCTTTTATTCTTGAAAGCTTGAAAAGAAGGCTCAGTTCTGATGGGAGCAAAACAAAAGAGGCCAAAACATGTCTGGGGTTGCTTGTGTTTCCGTGCAGAGGGGACCTGGCCTAGCAGTTCGGGCTGGGCTGCTACCATTGGTGGTAGTACCTGACTGATTTGCATATGGCTGGACCCCTTTTGCAATGGCGCAGACGGCTAACAAACGGTGGTGTAGAAGGTTGCCCAGAGCATTGCCAGTGGTACAGATTTGTTCAAAACCTTCCACCCATCACTTTTGTGGTCACAGTTTGTCTCACTATCTGAGAGAGGGTATGCTCAGACATGGGTCCCTTCCACGCTGCGCCATAGGGAACCAAGCTGCACCTCACTGAGGAGGCCCAAGAAGGCCGAAACATGTCCGGGGTTGCTTGTGTTTCCGTGCAGAGGGGACCTGGCCTAGCAGTTCGGGCTGGGCTGCTACCATTGGTGGCAGTACCTGACTGATTTGCATATGGCTGGACCCCTTTTGCAATGGCGCAGACGGCCTAAAAACGGTGGTGTGGAAGGTTGCCCAGAGCATTACCAGTGGTACAGATTTGTTCAAAACCTTCCACCCATCACTTTTGTGGTCACAGTTTGTCTCACTATCTGAGAGAGGGTATGCTCAGACATGGGTCCCTTGCTCGCTGCACCATAGGGAACCAAGCTGCACCTCACTGAGGAGGCCCAACAAGGCCGAAACATGTCTGGGGTTGCTTGTGTTTCCATGCAGAGGGGACCTGGCCTAGCAGTTCGGGCTGGGCTGCTACCATTGGTGGCAGTACCTGACTGATTTGCATATGGCTCGACCCCTTTTGCAATGGCACAGACGGCCTAAAAACGGTGGTGTGGAAGGTTGCCCAGAGCATTACCAGTGGTACAGATTTGTTCAAAACCTTCCACCCATCACTTTTGTGGTCACAGTTTGTCTCACTATCTGACAGAGGGTATGCTCAGACGTGGGTCCCTTGCTCGCTGCGCCATAGGGAACCAAGCTGCACCTCACTGAGGAGGCCCAACAAGGCCGAAACATGTCTGGGGTTGCTTGTGTTTCTGTGCAGAGGGGACCTGGCCTAGCAGTTCGGGCTGGGCTGCTACCATTGGTGGCAGTACCTGACTGATTTGCATATGGCTGGACCCCTTTTGCAATGGCGCAGACGGGCTAAAAAAACGGTGGTGTGGAAGGTTGCCCAGAGCATTGCCAGTGGTACAGATTTGTTCAAAGCCTTCCACCCATCACTTTTGTGGTCTCACTTCTGATGGAGACAGGAAGGGAGTTCCATGGGTTTCGAGGCCAGGACAGGGAAGCTTACACCTCTGGCTTTTTGGAGTTTGAATCTGGGCAAAGTGAGACTGTGAATTTGTGGAGTCCTAGCAGTTCGGGCTGGGCTGCTACCATTGGTGGCAGTGCCTGACTGATTTGCATATGGCTGGACCCCTTTTGCAATGGCGCAGACGGGCTAAAAAACGGTGGTGTGGAAGGTTGCCCAGCGCATTGCCAGTGGTACATATTTGTTCAAAACCTTCCACCCATCACTTTTGTGGTCTCAGTTCTGATGGGGACAGGAAGGGAGTTCCAGAGCTTCGAGGACAGGACAGGGAAGCTTACACCTCTGGCTTTTTGGAGTTTGAATCTGGGCAAAGTGAGACTGTGAATTTGTGGAGTTCTAGTGGTTCGTGTGGAGGTATGGAGCGTGAAACGGGTGGAGAGGTAGGATGGGGCCTTGTTGGCGAAGCATTTTTGCGTCAAGGCTAAGGTTTTCAAGGCGATTCTTTGTTTTACTGGGAGCCAACGTAGATCTGATCTGACGTTGGAAATATGGGAGTGCCTGGGAATATCGAGAGCTGCCCTGATGGCATTATTCTGGGTAGTTTGCAGTTTGTTGAGGTTAGACTGGCTGGTCCCCAGGTAGAGGGCACTGCAGTAGTCGATCTTAGACATAATGAGTATTCTTGCAAAGGTAATGCAGTTGTGGGAGTTCAGGAAAGGTCTGCAGGCAGTGATGGGGGATGAAGGTCATTAGCACCCTAGGTTCCCAAAGCGGGAACCCGGGGTGCTGAAAAAAAGGATTTTTCTTCCTACACCGGGATGCCGTCCCGTGTAGGAAGGAAAATCCTTTTCCATGATGGCCACCATCGAAAGGGAAGGTGGGGTCTCATACAGGACCCCTCTTCGCTTTCCATGGAAGCCTGTTTCCAAGATGGCCACCATGGAAAGGGAAGGCGGGGTTCCATACAGGGCCCCTCTTCGCTTTCCATGGAAGCCTGTAGAAGGCGAAAAGAGAACCCTATGACCTTATTACCACAAGCACATTTTTCTTCCCTTTCAAATCTATCCCAATTTCGAATAACTTCCCCACAAAGCCAGTCCCAGGTGGACATGACCACTTTAAACCCATATGTTGTCCCTCGTGGTCATGGACAGTAGCCAGATTGTCCAGATCATGACCTCATTCCATGACCTGGACAATCTGGCCACTGCCCATGGCCACAGGCTACACCTCAGTCACCAAAGATATATCACTATTTTTCGTACCTACATTATGACACTTGTCAAAAAATAAAACACGGGCACATTTGCAAAACAATGCTTTCAGCTCCTTGCCAATGCTCCTTACACAAGCTTGCTGGAAATCCACCCATGTGTTATTTTTTCAAAAGTGTCAAATGTATGCACTGACAATCGTATCATAACCCAGCCCCCACTTGACAAAATCCATTCAGACCTTACGAAAACATTTATATCTAGATCCATAATCTTTTTGCAAACCTTTGTATAGATTTGTCAAATGGCACCACATTTATAAGCCTTTACAATATTTTGGGACCCCCCCTCTAGACAAAGTCCCACCAAACTTCACAAAAACATTTATATCTATATATATTATCAGTTTGCCAAATTAAGTGTAGATTCGTCAAATGGCACCTCATTTATTAGCCTTTACATAATTTTGGGACCCCCCCTCTAGTTTTGCCCCCTCATTACAGAATCCCACCAAACTTTGCAAACTCATTTGGGATCAGGTCAGGAATATAATTGCAAAATTTCATGCATTTTCATTAAGTAGCGCCAAGGTTATAAGCCATCCAAAACTGGCCCCAAACATCTGATTTGTCCCCAAACTTCTCAGGACTGTTCACGAATATCCAAACTGTTTGTGGACTTTCGCGGTAAAAACCACCCATTTTTTTGCTTCTTGCAGCCATATCCCATCCCATCCTCATCACCCCTCACCTCCCCAGAGATTATTTGATAAGTTTGACAAGTGCAATGTTGTGTTTTTTAATCTGTTTTTACTGTGATGTCCGCAGACACCAGCCGATGTCCGCAAATCCAAGATGGCGGGCTTTTCCAAAAATGTGATGCACCTCACGCTTCACGCCAACCAATCAGTGAACACGTTGTGTGTCCGCGGACACGACGCAAGTCTATTAGCCAATCGGTGTCCGCGGAGCGAACAGGGAAGTGTATCAGCGGAGCGGACATAGATATCACTAATTCTTTTGCCTTACGTTTTGGTAATTTAAAAAAAAACTACTGGACGGATTTACACCAAATTAACAAAAGCACGCTTTCGGAACCAAGCTGCCACTCCTGCTGCAAATTTGGTGAAACACTGTCCAGCGGTTTGGGCTGTAGGCGTGAGCAAAGTTTTTTCCCCATTATGTCAATGGGAAAAAAATAAATGTTGGGACCGCCCCCTATAACTTTGCCCCCCCAGACCAAACCTCACCAAACTTTGCAAATAAATTCAGAGTGGGCCATATACTTTTTTTTGCAAAATTTGGTGATGATTCGTCTAGGGGGAGCTAAGTTATAAGCCGCCCAAAAAGTGCTCTTCCTGCGGGATTAGCAATTTAACCATGTAATATATATATATATATTTGGTGGCATTGTGCAATGTGTTACTTGGCTTAAATGGACTTTCCTACATATATATATATATATAAATATATATATATCTAATACACGGCCCGCAGTAGCAGCCGTGTAGTTATGGTTAAGTTGCTAAAACCATAGGAAGAGCACTTTTTGGGCGGGTTATAACTTTGCTCCCCGTGAACAAATTTTGATAAAACTTTCCCAAAAAAGTACATGGATCCCGCTGAAAGTTGGGTGAGGTTTCGTGGAAGGGGGGCAAAGTTATGGGGGGGGTCCCAATGATATATTTTTTTCCATAGACTGAATGGGCAAAAACTTGCACACGCCTACAGGCCAAACGGCTGGAAGGATTTTAACCATATTTGGGCAGGAGCGGGGTCTTGTTTCCGAAAGCGTTCTTTTGTGTGTTTGGTGGAAATCTGACCAGTACTTCTGTTGCAAAGAACTGAAATGTACATCTAAAATAAATGTTGTGATATCTGGCTCTGCTCCGCTGACCCATTTCCCTGTTCGCTCCGCGGACAAAAGTCTCATTGGCTTGCAGTACGCCGTGGGGCGGAAGGGGTTGCAAAACATGGTTTGCAGGATCGGGTGGGTGAAAGAGGGGAAGAGAAGTTTGGGGGATTTTAAAAGCGGAACATATGATATATTTGTTTAGGTCAAAGAGGACAGTGGTGTGCGAGTGGTGTCCGCAAACACTGCAGCATTTTGTGGGTACCTCCTCAGGCGACTACCTTCTGTGGTGACTGCATGGACGCTCCATTGGGAATGGGGACTGCATTGCAGACGATATGAAGATATTGACAATGTGTTGTGCTGTAGGCTAGGGGTGCCAGTGGTTATGTTGCCTTTGTGGGTTCTCATTATGTTGTGGCGTTGGGTAGGGTGCCGGTGGCTGTGGTACAATTGTCAGGTATGGTATGTGGTCACATGTTCTCATGCATGCCTCCATTGCCTTGCAGTGGTTGTGGGCAAGGTCTAGGCTTTTGGGAGAATGGGCGTGCAAGGGAACAGTGTGATTCTGGTATGTGGATTGTACACATATGTATGCAGAGTGTATTCCCTTTTCCATTGCTCATTTGGGCAAGTTATTATAACCATACGTTCCTCCATCCCACACACATTTAAATATGGTACTCAGCTTTGCAGATTGTTTGTGGAGGCAATGTTACACTTGTTACAACAGCAGCAGTGAGACATGGAAACATTTGTGGTTTGGAATGGTGTGGCCATGAACACAGGCCTGCTTTAGGGTATCTGCACAGGTGACTACCTTCTGTGGTGAGTGCAGGCAGACTCCATTGGGGAGGGTGAGTGCATTGCAGATGGTTTGAGGATATTTGCATTCGGCGTACCATGTTGTGTTGTGACTGACAAGACTCTACTGCCTTGTGTGCATGGCTAGGGCCCTTGGACCGAACAGTCTGCCCACTGGTTGGAAGTAGGTTTCAAATTGTTGCCTTGTTTGGGTCTGTTTCTATACCTATACTTCACTCCAGTCAGTTGGGGTACGTGGCCATATGTTGCCATGAATGGCTCCATTGCCTTGTAGTGTTTGTGGGTAAGGCCTCGGCTCTTGGGTGCATGGGCGGAGGCCTTTGGCCTCCGCATGTACCCAAGAGCCCAGGCCTTGGGCACAACACCCACAACGCAATGCGGCCAGCATGGGATCAGTGTGATACTGGTATGTGGATTGCACATATATGTATACAGAGTGCATTCCCTTTTCCTTTGCTCATTTGGGTACATTATTATAACCATACGTTGCTCCATCCCACACACTTTTAAATATGTAACTGTCCTAAGGTACTCACCTTTGCAGATTTATTGTGGAGGACATGTTAGACTTGTTGCAGCAGCTGCAGTGAGATATGCCACCATTTGCGTTTGGAATGGTGTGGCCGTGAACACAGCCTTGCTACTGGGAGTGCAGTAAGCCTTTGCGACATGAACAGATTTTTTTACCATCACTTTTTAGCGATATGGACCATCATGTACTCACATATACTGCATTGGCGGGTAGTTGCACAGGCGACTACCTTCTGTGGTGAGTGCAGGCAGAGACCCTTGGGGATGGGGAGTGCATTGCAGATGATAATAGGATGTTTACATTTGGTGTACCATGTTGTGTTGTGAGCATGGCAAGGGCCCTTGGACCTAACAGTCTGGCCACTGGTTGGAAGTAGGTTTCAGATTGTTGCCTTCTTTGGGTCCATTCCTATACTCATACGTAACTCCAGCTTATACTTTTGGAAATATGCATCTCTCCTTTGGATGGCCACGATTACAGAATGTTTACACAATGACAGAGCCACACTTGTTAGTTGTTGAGTTACAAGATTCATTTTAGTGTTATTACACTATCAAGCCGACGCAAGTGATTGGGACGCTGCACTTTTGAGTTGGGATTGAAACCCAGTGATTCAGGAAAGTGACCACCATCATTTACATCCACATATTTGGAACACTAAAATGGATGTGATTATGGATATGCCCTGTTTTGAGAAAGGCTTGTTGTGAGCCGAAAGACGTGTCAATTAAAAAGGTCTCTCCCACGGGAGAAATATGATTTGAACTTCTACTCTAAGTTGTTTCATTATTCAAAATTAGAATCTTGTAACTCAACAACTAACAAGTGTGGCGCTGTCGTGTGAAAACCCCTTAAAAATTCTATTAAAACCTCGGAGACGGGGTAGTGGTTCCTCCGTTCTTACTTTCACATCAACGCGACACCTGCAAATTGCACATCTAAAAGGGCGCAAGACCTAAGAGGTTGACCCTCAAAAACTACCCCACCCTTAATTACGATTACAGAATGGTTATGGAGGACATTTTAGACTTGGTACACCACTAGAGGTGGCGTGAAGTGCCTGGACTTGCATATGGTGTACGTCATTGGTGTTGTTGCTCTTCACGGACTGACATGCCACCATTTGTGTTTGGTATGGTGTGCCCCTGATCATACCGTTTGCTTTGAGAGTGAAGGAAGACATTGCAACATGACACAAGTTACTTAGCATCACACATTTGAAATATGGATAATGTGCAGACTGACCCACATACATATGCACCAGACAAAACCGTCTATGTGGTTAAGTCTCGCCATATACAGGACGGCATGCCATATCAATGTTAGCTTTCTTTTGAGTACTTTTTGAGAGGGCCAAAGAACGCGGTTGGCATTCCTGTTGTTTGCATTTGTTATTTGTGCATCGCTTGCATTACCTTTACATGTGGGCATGACACACCGTCGCAACACTCACTTGCAATGCGGACATTAGTTGTGGACATTCGCTGCTCACGGCGTGCACTCCGGGTACTTTCATAACTTGCGTGCCCAGCATAGCTCACTCTGTCATGTGAGCACCTAGGTCCGGAAACCAACAACATAAACAAAAGCAAAAGCAGACATGCGCACACAGAGCGTACGGTTCCAGAACATTTCCATAGTTTATGAACAACACTGTGAATTGTTGCAAGTGCTTTATTTACCTGCAGAATGTTCACGAGAATGTGTAATGTGGCTGCGACCACCGCTCTTTTATTTTGCAAATAAATTCCAGTGTCCAATGCCGTTTGTGCACTTCTGTACTTCTTTTGTCGTCTGGCAAAGTGGGAAAAGGATTTTTTTATGGTCCTTGGTGGGCCGTGTGGAAAATCACATTTTCTTTGCACGGTAGGAAAGGTACCAGCTGTTGCCTCTGTGATGCCTTATAGCATAATGATTTGCAGGTTGGTTCTTATTTCTGTAACTGCGAACGGACATACAGGCCCATATCGGTTGGCCCAGAAAACAATGACGGAAAAGACATTGCTTATGGTAATCTTGGAATGTGGAAGGAGTGACACGCACAGTGAGGTGTAAGGTATCTGAGAAGAAAGTGGGCATTATTAGTGGCAGCGTACAAAACAACAGTTTACGGGAAGGATTTCGTAAACGGGCTGCCTCACAAAACTTTGGGTGATCTACTATGTGTTAATGAGTAGCGTCATATGTTCACCCACTGCCTTGCTCTTTGCTTTGTAGGTGATACTGTCTTTCTACGGCTTCACACATGCGAAATGTCTTTCAAACGTTGGCAACAGACCCTCCTTTCATGTGTTTACTTTTTTACAAAAATGACAGTACTAGCGAGTGTCGTTAGACCCACGGCACAATCTCTCTGTGTGTGTCCAAAGAAACATTTTTAAAAAACTCATGGCGGTCCCCTCCGATTGCAGGAGAATGCAGGAGCTGTTTTTCTAAAAAATGCAACACTAAAATATCACTGGTCGATGTTTGTGTGCTGGTTAAGTGCTGTGTGCACCCCTGGCCGTTATTACTTTCAATACAATGAGGGTGAGTAGAACTGGTAACTGTTTGAAAGGGCTAAGTAAGGATAAAACAGGCAATCTAGCAGTACACGAATGAGCATAAGGTGTGCTGTTTCACTGAACAAGTTGTGTTCCCTTTCCGTCTTGTCCTTCATGTCTGAATTTGCAGGGGCTGAACAATCATAGCTGCCATTTACGCTGAATGGTGGAGACATGGCACTGTAACGGCGCTTGACTACTGCCGTTACAAACCCCCATACAATGCACACAGAGAAAGTGTGTGGTAAAGTAACTTCATAATTATGCATACAGAACTGCAGCCTAATACATTTGAATCCTAATACACATGTAATGTAAAGTTGTACTTAAATAACTTTGGCAAATTCCATGCTTGTATTTGGGGGACGACAAATCACTGTGTACGTCGTATTGAATCGTTGCAGACTACGTTTGGGGCACATGGGCACAGCAATTGCACTGTAAGTTATCTTTCCTTTTTTTCTACAATTCCATACAATGTCTGCCCTTGGAGCTAATCATGCTTCCCACTCAAGGCTGTTTTACATTGAGTATTTGTCCTGTTGAAGGAGAGGTATGTTAGGTTTCGCTTTCCGGACACCATGCCCAGGCAGCAACATGTTTAAATTTTACCGTGTGTTTTCTGAATGTTGGTAGGGTCGTTACGGTGAAGTTAGTATAACGTATAAGGAGAGATGATGGTGATGTATACATGCTGCACCGAATGCACAGATGGCAACATACATTAAATATGCATTTGCAGGCCCTACGGAACATTTATATATGCAGTGTGTTACGAAGCAACGGTGTACGATGGCAGACTGTGTGTGCGATGGGCCATCGTACGCAGTTTGGTGTCTTGCAGCATGAAGATGGTTGGGGGCTCTCGTTGATCAAAGAAAAGGAATTACTTCATACCTCCTTGAAACACTCTAAGGGGGGTATACTTTTCAAATGGTGTTTCCATTACACATTAAGAAAGGGAATCAGAAGTTGGAAGGTTTAAGGAGTAACGCAGAGTGTCCAATATGGCTGCCAAGCTATGTACCATGTGCGCCAGTTTAATCTGTGTTGTATACCTTCTTTTGAAATGGTGTACATAACAATTAAGATGACCTAATGCCCTAATCTGTGCCAGTGGCATGCGAGGAGGCAAATGTTGCAGCACATTGGACAGTTACGTAAGCCATATGGATGCATTGTTCAGTTTGCATTTTTGTGATTGTGCAGATTATCCGGTAGCTTACTGTACTATAGGGCATTCAATGTGAACAGTGTATGTTGGAAAAAGGATATCCATTGTGGGGATGAAATGTCATGCAATGTGAACTGCACTGGCTAAGGGGTAGGTGGCTGTGTTATGTGTGGGGTTTGTGGTACATGGATAGATGTTTGTATGCATGGTTGTACTGTGCTGCGGTAGTTGTGGGCAGGGTCTACAATATTGAGTGCATAGCTGGAGCCCCTACACTATACAGGGTGTTGTGAAGCATGTAGGGCATAGGCACAAGCCGCGTAGTGTAATATAGGTGTACATTGAATATTGTGGCATTGCTATGTGGATTGCAGAAATATGTACACACATTGCACTGTGGACATTACAGAGAAGTATGAACCCAATACTTTCATACTTACTGTTTGAATTGTGGAGGGCTTGTGCTGTTTTTTGTGCATGCGATTTGAAAGGTTGTAGTAATCATTGCTGCATTATCTGTGGGGAAAGAGAACATAATGTGTTAGAGCAGGTATTTCGTTACTTTGCAGTCCACTACATTGCATATATTTATTTACAAGTGTACTGTGCAATGTGCGCAGTTCCTGTATTTCTTTGCATAATCATTGGGTCTGTGGGGAAATAAAATCCATGCTGGATTAAAAAAAAAACTTCTGAATTTCTTTGCTGCTATGGTGCACAATGCATTACAGTAAAGTTTGTAGTGGTTATAGCCATTTTTAAGGAGTGCTCCTGAAGTAGGAGGCAGTGCAATGGTTTGCGATTTCTGATCTATACATGTTGGTAGTATAGGTGGCATTGTATAGCAGTTGGTGTTTTATAAATGTTTACCTGCTTCCTTTTTGTAGCACTGTTTATGTATGTGTTTGGTTGCTGCTGGTGTTTTACAAGTATTGTGCCATTGTACTGTGCTACTGCAGAATTGTGAGGGTAGTTACATAGCTGTTGGTGTACTGTAACTGTTTTTAATTTGGAAGTGTTTGAGGATATGTTTGTCGCACAGTGGTCGTTGAAGGTTGAGTTGGATTGTTTTAATGCTGCAAGTAACATTGTAGTATTCTGGTTGCAGTTAGATACCAGGTGGCGTATTCTAACTGTTTACAGTGTCCCATTCCTATAGGGTACGTTTACAAGCTTGTGCATTCTTGTTGCTACTTTCACATTTGTATACATTCTGATGTGGTGGTTTACCATTATGAGTTTACGTAGCGATAGTTGCATATGTATTGCATTTGACTATTCATAGACAGGTGGTGACTCATTTGCTGGTTTCAGAGGTTACTGATGATAGTTTTGAACCCTCATACTTAGTACTTTCCCTTTTACGTATCATGTGCAAAGTACTGCTAGTGTCATTTCTTACACGTATTGTTTGTCTGAGTGTACTCATTGGGGATAAAACAGTCCAAACAGACACTTTAATGCATTTCTTGAATACTTGCTGAATGCTAAGTTGCTTTAGGTCCACAGTGTGGAAGGTAATTCATTTTTTGTGCAATTACAAAGGTACTGGTGGGTGCTGGGGAGCAGGGAATAGCAGGTTTGTACATCAATGACTACATTTTGGCTTCAAGAATATTAAGTAGGCATTTGCAAGATTTTCAGGTAATCTCTGCTTTGGAAAGATGGAAGTACCATTGCATTCCCACCATGACCATTGCTTTCTAATGTATGCGGTATAGTGGCCTGCACTAGTTGTGTCGTCTGTGTGGTAGATTATGACAACTGTTGTAAAGGTTGTCTTGCCAAGTGGTACCTGCCCATGTGTGAAGCAGTCAGTTTGCAGTTGTTTTTGGTTCCATCTGCCTTGTATCTTAAGAACATTACAATTACATATTGACTATGTGAGTGTATATGTAGCGTCGAACGATTATCAGAATTGCACGATGTACAAAATATGCTATGGTGGGCATTTTTCACCAGTTGCTGAAATGGAATGGAGTCACAGTTAGGTATTGATACATACACAAAGGGACCTGTTCCTGAATGACATGGTTGCAGAGACTGCATGTATGTTTCCACATGTAGGAAATCTGAAAGATTTCATTTATGAGTATGTTTTTCCTTTCCAGTATTTGTAGTAAGTACATTAGAAATTCCTGCGGATCTTCTTGTCTGTTTAACGTGAATTTCACCATTCCAGTACAATAGTCCAATTCTTGCCTTACTCCTGAGACACTGTAAATGTTGTCAGGATTTCTTACAGCATTTCTGTGAAGGACGAGCATTTGTAAACACAACTGGTCTGCACCATTTAAATAAATGTTTTCAACAATTGCTGGCATTTGGAATAGTACATTCATTGTTACATATGCAGAGCAATTAACACCTATTATATTAGAAAATTTGAATGGACCAGGTACTTCTGTGTCTGAGTACTTTGATGGAAGGGCACATGGTTTGTTTCAAGAAGCACTTTTTTTGTGTGTGGAGTTGGGTATGTCTTGTCTTTTTTACTCCTTTTGTCTGTGCTTTTGGTAGTTGATGGAATATGAGCTGAATTCAATTTCTTTGGTGGTACTGTTGTAAAATCATTTCAAACTTCTGATTAAATGAGCCTTCTTTTGAAACCTTTGGGTTTCTGAGGAACAGGGTACGTGTTCAGATGGGGTGTGTTGAGTGACCATAGTCTTTTGTACTCTATGATGCAAGGAATGTCTGTGCTGACTGCAGTTGCATCAAAATGTACTAGATCTAGTCCTTCCAGTGTAAGTAGCCGTGACAGAGCTACGTAACTCATTACTTCTTTAAAGACTGTGCTGCCAATATCAATCAATGCTTGATCTAAGGTTAGAACTTGCGATTTATGAATAGTTACTGCATAAGCTAGCTACAGAGAAAACTGTTCTCTGCATACATACATGTCTTTGAAAAAAAGGAATCGAGCCATTGAGCGTCCTATCTTTTTAACTTCTGAAAGTTTGTCAAACTGGATGTTGACAAACTGAATGCTGTTGTCCCGTGCGTATGTCTGGAAGCCAACAACTGTACCAAGTGCTCCATTAACTTAACCTTGCTCTACATCATGCTTACGCTTTAACATTACTCTACAGTTCATACATAATATTAAACTGTTCTCCAAACCAGCTGTGTTGGAGATAGAGTTTTCTATGGTATTTAGTCATGCTATGGCTTGTTGACACATAGGTATTGTCATACCGTGTACGTCCAGTTTGTCTGTGGCGTGAATTTCCACTAGTGGTTGTTTTCTTTTTTCAGCATTGTTGCATTGAATTGTGCACAGTTTGCTAGAGTTGTCATTAAGGAAATACAGGTGACATTTTTCTGAGCTAATTGTTCCATGACATCAGCAGCACATGTGTTACGCCTGTACAGCTCATGGATGCATCTAGTATTGAGGTTAGACTGCGCCTCCTTTGATAGTACACCAATCCGTATGTTTTTTAAAATGTTGGCGTTGGTGAGGTATATAGACTGACGCATGTTTTGGGTTAGTTCTCTGTATTGGAAATGTTGCCAGAGATTTACATTCCTGATGCTTCCAAGACTTTTATGGCACACTTTGTGTCCTAAGGTTTTGAAGATAGGTTCACCTTTCACTGGTGTTAATTGAAGGAGATCTCCGAAAACAATGACATGTTTTCCTCCAAACAGTTCTACTTAGTCTGTTTTGAGGACCTCTTGCAATCTGAGGTGAATCAAAGCTAACATTAGGTTAGAAACCATCCTCACCTCATCTATTAGGAGCACTTTCATTTGTTTCAAAACTCTGCGAAGCTGCATAGCAGCTTCTGCTGAAAGTTTGTAGTACTCTAATTTGTTTTGGTGTTCAACTGGAAGGAGTAGCAATCGGTGCAGAGTGACTCCACCTATTTTGTAGGCAGCTAACCCTGTGGGGGCGGTTACAACAGCTGAAAGGTTGTTGTTTGTTAATTGTTGAAGGTATTTACTGATAATTTGTATTAAGAATGTTTTCCCTGACCCAGCTTCACCACTTACATACAGCAATACAGGTTTGTAGTTGTCACAGGTACAAGTTTTACTCTTGTGCTGTATACCATGTTCAATTTGTTCACTTACTTTTAGAAAAACGGAATGCTGCTCATTGTTTAGTTGGGATTTCAGTACAGCCAACTCTTCTGCAGATTGCTCATACTGAAACATGGTGGTGGTTACTTCTGTCATGGCTAATTCTGCCTCATTTGCTATGGGTGGCTGTCCAAGTGGTTCTTTGCTGCCTGTTAGAGAAAGTTCACTGCTCTCAGAAGTGTCTACATTTAGTTATGCTTGAAGTTCTTCTTCTTGTTGGCGTTCATTGTTCAATATGGTTTTATACTGTGTAAAGTTTTCATCTGTAATTGTACTTTCACTTGCAATGAAAGCATCTTCATAGGAGGCGTGGGTGGCTAATAAATCTTCTTTTCTCCATGGTTTGAAAAGTTACAGTAGAGCCATGTAGTACAGTTCTTTGTGTTGAGGAGTTTTTAATGACAATTTCATATGATTAATTAGGCTGCTGTTTGGTAAGTTTCACCAGGCTACCTTCACAACTATCCACTCTGTATCTACCTTTTTTCTCATCTGGTTTAATGTTATTTTTGTATGAGAAGTTTTGGGCTATCTGGTACAGGCCCATGGCTTCTAAAGTAATATTCCTGTTCGGGAAGTATGTGTTCAATAAGTTGTTCTTCAAAATGTCCTGGCTGTTGGGATCGTTTTTGGCTATTGTTTGTATGTCTTTGAACGATCTCAGTACTCTTTTTCTGGATACAGCAGGACCAAGGCTTAGCCACACTATGTTTTCAGATTTCCCATATAAGGCATATTCTCTATGGGACAGCATTTTTATGCCAAAGCTGTACACATTTTGTGCCAGTGTTATGTCTTATGATATGTCATCCCAGAGGTCCTTGAGCTCTGTTTTCTCTGCTTTGGTTAAGTAGGCTGTGACATTTCGTGCAACTGCAGTGGAATTGTCTGCAATGTACTGTACATAAACATTAGTATTCCATAGGAGGGCAATTATTGCATTGTAATCATTGATGCACTTTGATGCGTCACTCCTTTTTATGCAGTATTTGTTCTTAGGAGGTTTCCCTTTCACACTGTGTCGATTCGAAGACATGAAGCTGTTTACTTGCCCTGTTGCTGAAACTAGTCTAGGGAAACCTAAGCAGCATTTGGTGTACTATTTGACTCTGTTCTTATATTTGCACTCACAATACTTGCCACACGTGTCTCTTTGGAATTGCAAAATGTGTGCTTGTAGGTCACTATGTGCACTTTCTGAAGGGATTTCGCAACTGACATATTTGTGAATGAACTGCAAAACAGTTTCATCACTCTCCTCACCAAATTTAGGAGCATTTTTAATACACAAAAACATGTGGCTGTGTGGGGCTCCTCTGGCTTTATATTCTTTTCTCCAAAAGAAGTGTTCCACTTCTCCGAGTGGAGGATGTGCTTTATTGCAAGTTAAGTGCAGCATGGCAAGGAAGCAATGATGGAAGTACCGTAAACATTTACAGGATCAAGAGAGCAAAGTTCTCCTGGTGTTTTCATGTCTACACCTGTTTTGTTTTTATTTGCTATGCGTAGGAAAGTGTGCAAGTCTTCCCATGCATACTCTGCCCAACTTAAAGTGACAAACCATGTTGGTGGGCTAAGGTTGTGTAGCATACAATATACATCTGCGTGCCATCGGAACCAGTACTCTTTCGTACCACGCATGTTTGCCAATAGATTTGTAATACTTGACTGTAAAACATCATCCTTGTCTTGCACCTTTTTAAGTAACTATGTAGCAGACATGTTTTGAAAATGTGAACCTGTTATCAATGTGTGTGAAACTCCATAACATAGCGTTGCCAGTTCACTTTCAAAGAGGAGGTGGAATATGTACTCCACATTCTGTCTAAATCTAGGGTCATCAGAATACATTTGTAAACAGTGGTATTCTGATGCTGTTATTTGTGTGCATCTTTTATCATATCTTCCACTTTTTACTGTCGGGAAGAGGAGGGGAAAGGCTTGTGCTTCTACACTTTTTTCCCATATACTGATTGGCGCTCCTTTGGCTTGCTGCATTTGATATATTTCTAGTGCATCGTCTATGGTGTCTTTGGAGTGTAGCGGGTGAATTGTATAGTGATCTAAAATATTGGAGGCTGCAGTAGGATCTAGACGTTGAAATTGGCCAGTTTTTGAGGAGTCCTGAATTATTTCAGTGGTTTCTCTGAGGTTTTCTTCAACATTTATTACCTTGTAGAGGTTCATTGTTTTTTTAAAGTATTGCAAGGCTTCTCTAACTTTGTTTAAGTCCACCAGTTACTGCCAAATGTTTTTGTCTTTTGTTGGTACACCATTTACCAGGATAATCAAAGATTCTTGAATTGGCTTTTGCACTCATAGTCTTTCAGATCTAATGGTAAATAAACTACTTTCCCACGATTGCCTCTCAGTAATTCGGTGGGAGGCAATTTTGCAGTTTTCGGTTGAAGTCGGTTGAAGTCGTATTATTGCTTGAAATGGGCGCCCTGTTTGGATTATAATGCTCTCATACAAATTAAGCTGCTGCACTGCGTTTGGCAGTGCAAATTATTACTGATCACCTGTGAAGGCACTTGGTTATTGTCCAGTTTTGCAGTGCAGTGCAGTATGTGCACAGTATGGAGGTGTTAGTAATTTCATATTTGTTTTCAGCTATAAGGTACAGAGCTAATTAAAACCATTGGGATTCCTCATTGTCTTCTATTTTCTGCATTATATCTATAGTTTTGGTGCTCTTTCTATAGAAAGTTCTACGACAACACACACATACTTGGTTTGGCATTTCAGCAGATGTGCTTTTGAACTTTTGTATTTCTTTTTTGTATGTGTGACATAAAAAGTTGAAATCTGCAATGTTTTCAGTACCGTTGTCTGAAAATGCTGGAGTTTGTAAGTGCTCTTCAGTTCCACAATATTTCCTTTGGATGTGCTCTATTTCTTCGAGCACTTGTTTGGGTGTACCGTGTAGGAGAATATCATTTAAATGTTGCAGTGCTAAAGCTGGACCTTTTGCATAGTACAGTTTGTAAACTAGATTTCTGACAGTTGAATGGTGGGTTGCTAACATTTTGATACGGTAGAAGGTGCTTTTGCAAGCAGGTCCATAAATACAGGCTAAGGAATGCCCTCTTATTCCTGTGTAGTTGCGCACCGGACAAGAGTCCATAGTTTGTAGTATTTTCATTTTTCTTTTCTCATTGCCTTTCACATAGTGATTGAGGAACTGCTGCAAAGATTTGATTATGCATTGGCGAACTTTACATATTTATAAAGTGACATACTTTACAAGGCCATTTGTAGGTGAGGCGTGTTCGTTTGGTGGAATGGAGAGTGCCATCTAAGTTTGGTGGGGATATTTCTGAAAGCAGTGTTTCTTCTTCCATTATGGTATTGTGTATCTTTCCATACCCTCGTCCACTCCCATGTAAGGCAATTTAGTTTGTTTGCTCTTGTTTGTATGATTCTTCATTGAAGTATAGCTCTGTGTTGGTGGTGTGACTCCACTCACCTGTACAGATGTGGCCAAAGGTATCTATGCTGATATTGAATTTGTTTAGAAGTACTGCTTGTATTTTACCAATTAATGTTGTTAGTGGTTTCATTCTGTTTAAAATTACTATAAACAATTTCCTTTTCACGATCATTGCACTGTCTACAAGAGCTTCCAGGATTACTTTTCGGTCGTAAGTTTTGAAGGTTGAGCTTGATTTCTCCCCACTATTTAAAAGGTTCTGAAAGACACTGTGGTGGAACATATTTTGTAAAATTAATTTTTTGGAACGCTTGCTTGTGGTTACATTACCATTTGTACATGCTCTCTTAGCAGTAGTGCGAGTTGCACTCTTTTTAGTGCTTTTCTTTTTTTTATCACATGTTGACACATGAATTACACTTTCTTTACTGGTAGGTGCATCCGTTTTGCTTAATGACTGTATTAGCTCTTCTCTTTCAAATTTCTGTAGAAGTTCTGCTTGCAGTGGATGGCTACTTTCTATGCTTTTAGGTTGCGTGGCTCTATTTATCTCTTGCTTTCTACAGAGTTGACAGAGTTGCAGTGTGGTAGGCATTGTGTAGTAAGTGTTGGAGAAGAAAGGGAAGTGTGGGTGTGAAGATTTTCAAATGTATATGTGTTCAATGTGCATGAGTGGTTGAATAAGAGGGTAGGTATATAAATGGAAGTGTATCACTGTGTAATGGCCTCTAACTTTCGGTTGGGGACACTATCATACTATGTGGGGATTAGTGTAATGTGGCGACATAATAAACACTGAGCACCTGTAGAGGTGTCCTGAGTAACAATGAAGTACATACTGGTGGGTTGCTGCAAATCTATATTCTACGATACAAGAATAGTGCACTCTCCCAGTGTTATGCTTGAACTAAAATGGCGCTGGTGCGCACTGTATTCTGGGAGCGCTCGGAGCCATGATGGATATTTACTTCATGCCACAGTGAAAAGCTGCACACATTTTGCTGAGTGTTAGAATCACGGTTTTGAGGAAAACATACTTTCCAAACCTGGTATGCGGTCAAGGACATTTCTGCTGGGAAAGCTAACTTTGTTGTGGTTTGTTACTGTTCTCCACGGAGCGTGTTTTTAGAGGAGAGAGGCACTCTGCTCCTTGAGGGTGGCTCTCGATTGACCCAGCTGGCAACCGACGGCTGCTCATCAACTGCGCAAGTGCCATTTCCAGAAGGTTTGAGAACTGCCACCCTTTGCGGAGTGTGTATATATGTGGAAACCCGGAGGTGGTCAGGTGAGACTTCAGCTGGAGGAGGACGCTTACGTCCGGCATTCCTGTGAGCTGTGGTGCTCTCGGCCTGGCTGTTCCCAGGGTCTTCCAGCCGCTTCTGGGCGAGATGAGGAATCCAGTTACGCTCACGGTGATGTATTTCCTTTTGAATTCTTTGCATCTTCTGTGATTTATGTCTAGGTCATTTCTGTGAGTTATTCCTATTCACATTGGTTGCTTTTAAACTTGAAAAAATAGCCGTATAAGTGCTGATTATCTTCTAAGAGTGAGTGGTTGCGAGTTATTGCGTCTTTCTGCGTTCAAAGTATTGGCTCTATAATTGCATTGGTGATTTATGTTTGTCCGTGCACTTTGGGGAGAGCAATACATTTTTGGCGTCACAAACAGGATACTTGTGATGAGTTGTTCCGAGTATTCAAGAATCTGTTTGAACGTAGAAAGGATTCGGTTATCTTGCAAGTGAAAGTAAGTGGGTAGTGAAGTTGTTTTTTTTCTTCCTTTGCCGATGTGTGCGTGCCTGTGGGAGTGATTGCAGTGTGGAGAGAAAAATGTATAGATATCAAGAGGTTTTGTTTTGTTTGCGATAATGAGTAGTTTGTTCAGGAAGAAGAGCGTTACCGCTGGCGGTGACTGTTCTGATGTTGTTATTCCAGGCTGGACTAAGAGTCCATATGATAAATTGGCCCAGGCGTGGGCATGTGGGGCAGGTCTAAGTGAAACATGGGATCAAGGATTGGGAGATGCCGATCCGACTGATGTAATGGCATGCTTGCAACAAGTTCCAGTAGAACGTGGCAGAGAATGTGCGGCATTAGGTAGGCGAGGTTGGGTTCTTTTGCATGCGTATAGGAAATACATCAAATGAAGGTGGAAATGAAAAATTAGGTTTTGCGATTAGAGAGAGAGCTGGCTGCAGAACGGCAGACTGCGTTAATGCAGCAGATTCAAATGAAATATTTTAAAGATAAGGCTGACACATATCAGGCTTTGGCCGAGAGGGCAGCAGTCAGAGTAGCCCGGTATAAGTATAGGAAAAGACGGGGAGGGGTCAACAAAAGAAAGGTGGCAACTGTAATCGCTACCGCTGGTATGGACTGGGATCCGGATAAATGGGATGGTGATATTTTTGACTCAACCAGTCTAGAAAGTAGTTCCGCAAATGAGTCTGACCCCAAAATGGAAGTGAAACAGAAAAAAGTGGCGGCTAAGCCCCATTAGAAGATGGTGAGCCGGACCCCACCCGCAGAATCCTGCTGGCGGAATGGTGGATATAACCACGCTGGAGGATTACACACAGCAGGAGGTTGGGGAAATGATTACCCGTTTGAGGCAAAAATCAGGGGAAGCTTTATTGACATGGATGGTGAGATTGCTAGATGGGGGTGCTGCAGGGTTGTTGGTAGATTCTACGGATTCATCACGTTTTTTACCCCTGTCAATTGACACCAATGTACAGGAGATCTTAAGGGCAGGACCGCCCCCTGACGCAAATGGTCAAGATACTTAGGTGTCTTTGTTGCACCTGGTAGCCCAAGCATGTAACCGTAAATATCCCATTACCACAGATTGGCCTAGCGAAGAAAAAAAGTGGTATACGTTGAGAGAAGCAATTCAAAAAGTCAGAGAGCATGCTATGAAAGAGGCTATTCACATAGATGCTCCTGATCACATGGGAGCCATGCCGCTCTCAGTTTCAACTCGAAACATGGTGATTAGAACCGCACCACCTGCATACAAGAGTGTCATTATGACCTTGCTCGTAAGTATGACGGCAAAGCTACTGATGAGGTAGTGGATGCCATTCGGCAACTTGCAGATTTAGGGGAGTGGGATAAGAGCAAAAACAAGCCACGGGAGAGGGGCATAGTGAGAGAAGAACCGAAGGCAGGCGGCAAGATAGCAGAGACTCCCGAGTGTCCCGAAAAGACATGTTTTTGGCTTTGTTAAAAGATGGGGTGCTACACGAAGAAATTGATGGCATTGAAACCAGAGTAATGTATGAATTATACAAAAAAAGAGGGCTTGCAGCCAAAGAGCACTATAAACAGGATAAGAAACAGATAGTCACTATGCCACAGGGGGACACCTCACCTTCTGCTCCCCCTGCGGGAGAACAAGACGAAGGGTCTATGGGGACACCTTCCCCGTACCAGCCAACATACGCTGATTTGAGAAAGGTGGTGAGTGCAATGTTAGAGGCGGAGTCGAGTCACACTCATTCGAAATTTGACTAGGGCTTCGGCCAAGCTCCGGCAGCGTCTGCCTGCATAAAAGTTGATAGGCGGCCCCGTGTTGATGTTAAGATTTTTTGGGGGCCAGGAAATACACAAGGGGTGCGAGCATTGATAGACACCGGGGTGGAGGCCTCTTTGATCCATGGCAATCCAACACGATTTAAAGGCAAACAATTTACTATTACAGGTTTAGGGGGAAAGGAGACCCCCGCAGTACAAACGAAAGTGGAGATGAAAATAGGCAATTTGAATCGGCAAAAATACCAAGTGTTGATTGTCCCGATACCTGAATATATAATTGGCTTTGACATTTTGGAAGGGTTAACCTTGGGACTGGGCGGTAATACGTACCAGTTTGGGGTGAGTGCATTGATCTGTACACCCATTACCATAGGCAAATCGAAGATGCCCCCAGTGCAAGTGCCGGTGGCAACCAAGCAGGTAGCAATGAAACAATACTGCATTCCTGGGGGGCACAAGGAAATTACGTACACCATCAAAGAGTACGTGGAGGCGGGTGTATAACACCCTATTACCAACGCATGGAACAATCCTCTCTGGCCTATTAAAAAGGGAGATGGATCGTGGAGGATGCCGGTGGATTACAGGGAGTTGAATAAACACACTCCTCCCTTAGTGCCCCAGTCCCAGATGCTATTACCTTGATTGAGAATGTCCAAATGTTTGAGGGGACTTGGTATGCAGTGATCGATTTAGCCAAAGCATTTTTCTCTGTGCCAATTGCTGAAGAGTGTCAAGAACAGTTCGCATTTTCGTGGAGTGGACGGCAGTACACTTTCAAGATGCTACCTATGGGGTACATACATAGTCCGACTATCTGTCACCGGCTGGTGGCAGAACATTTAGACAAGATACTGTGTAAACCTGACATACAAATCTCTCATCACATTGATGATATTTTGATTCAGGGCAAGGATGAGCACAATGTGCAAAGTCAGTTAGATGTCATTATGGAAGGATTGAAGAAGGAAGGGTGGGAGATTAACCTGAATAAAATTCAAGGTCCAGCTGAAACAGTGATATTCCTAGGGATTCAGTGGCATCATGGGCATCGAGAAATGGTGCCAAAAGCCCGACAGAAAATACTTGAATTCACCACTCCAATGAACAAAAAGCAAGCTCAGCAGTTTATAGGGCTGTTTGGGTTTTGGAGACAGCACATTTCCCATTTAGGGCAGATATTGGCCCCCCTCTACAAGGTGACACAAAAGAAATATGAATTTCAGTGGGGGGAGGAGCAACAGAAAGCCTTTGAGCTGGCGAAAGACACCGTGCAGCAAGTGCTTGATTTATGGCCATTGAAGGAAGGCAAAGTGGAATTAAATGTGTCTGTACAAGACAATTATGCTAACTGGAGCGTGTGGCAGAAACAAGACAGGAAACGTGTGCCATTGGGGTTTTGGAGTCGTAAGTTGCCCGATGCTGGTAACTCATACACTCCGTTTGAGAAGCAATTGCTGGCGTGTTATTGGGCACTTGTTGATACCGAGCAAATGACGGTGGGCCATGATGTATTGATGAGACCAGAAATACCAATCATGCAATGGGTACTGAGCTCTCCTAAAACGCATAGAATAGGACATGCTCAAGAAGCCAGCATAATTAAATGGAAATGGTATATTCAAGACAGAGCCAAATCAGGAAAGGGTAGAGTGGCAAAATTACATGAGCAAGTAGCCAACATACCGCCCTCAGATTACATACCACCGGAAGTGCCTGAAAAACGTGAGTCTCCCGTGAAATGGGGAGTACCTTACAGCGATTTGACCATGGAGCAAACAGAGCATGCTTGGTTCACGGATGGCTCAGCTCGATATGTGAGAACTGAGCGGTATTGGAAAGCAGTGTCGTACAATCCCAAGACAAAAAAAATGTTTACAACGTCAGGGAAAGGGAAGAGCAGTCAGTTTGCAGAGCTTTATGCAGTTTACCAAGCATTGAAACAAGAGGCCCCTGGTCAATGTTATGTGTACACAGATTCATGGTCAGTGGCGAATGGATTGGCAGTATGGTTGCCAACTTGGCAAAAGAATGGGTGGAAGATTCATTCAAAAGAGTTGTGGGGAAAAGAACTGTGGCAAGATATTGCAGAAATGTTATTACAAAGTGAAGTCACTGTATATCATGTGGACGCGCATTGTGCCACAGACTCATTAGAACGTTGGTTTAATTCTGTTGCAGACGAACACACCAAGATTTCATCTGTGGATGCAGAGGCTCAGGAAGACGATTTGGAGGGTTTGGCCAAATGGGCCCATCAGAAATGTGGGCACCTTGGAGAAAAGGCTACTATCAGGTGGGCACAAGCTCGAGGAATCAGTCTTCCTTTAGAAGTAGTGAAAACGATAATTTTGCAATGTCCAGTGTGCCAACACCAACTGCATAGACCTATCCCTCAGATTGTTCGAGGTACATTGAGAAGAGGAAAATTACCAGGTCAAATTTGACAGATTCAATATATCGGTCCCATGCCAATCAGTAGAGGTTGTCAGTATGCATGCACTATTGTGGATACACACTCAGGATATTTGATAGTTTTGCCGTGTAAAGGTGCAACACAACTGAACACCATCAGGTTGTTAGATCAGATCAGATCATACTACTTTATGGAGTGCCTTTGCAGATTCAAAGTGACAATGGGTCACATTTCAAAGGCAAATTAATTCAGGAGTATTGTCAGGAAAAGAGCATTGAGTGGTTGTATCACGTACTCTATTATCCAGCTGCTTCGGGGTTAATTGAACGAATGAATGGTTTATTGAAAGAACAGTTGCGCAAATCTGGAGACGGCAATCTGGCAGGTTGGCGTGATCGTGTGTTTGATGCGGTGCAAGTATTAAACAATAGACCTGAGAATGAGCATGAAACTCCTTTGATGCGATTGATGACTCCTACTTTACAGGTTCAACCCAATTCAGTCAGAGAAACACTATTGTACTGGGAAATTACTCCGGGTTCTTTATCTCCCTATCGAGCAACTCCAGAGTCAGCAGGGGTAGACTTGCATTCCCATGAAGAAATCAGATTAGAACCGAGAGGGATGGTTTTAATTGAAACAGGGATTGGAGTACAAATTCCCCCAGAGCATATGGGATGGATTGCCCCTAGATCTGGCCTAGCATTGAAGGGAGTTCAAGTGTTGGGAGGGGTAATTGATGCTGATTACCAAAGCGAGATTAAATTCATCCGGATGAATAGTGGGGACCAATTGTTATCAATCCACAAGGGTGATCGAGTGGCCCAAGTGATCATTATTCCCGTTAAGTTGTCCATGATTAAGAAGGGGGAGCCTCCTACAGTGTTAACTACCCGTGGGGATCGTGGTTTTGGCTCTTCAGACAGTATGGTACCGGGTGCAAAGGTGTGGGTGGAAAAGCCAAGTGGCCCACCAGTGCCCGCAGATGTCATTGCATCAGGCAAAGATCAAGTAGTTTTAGTCATGGAGCCTGGTAGAAAGAAATGGCAGTGTGAGCCCGCAGACAAATGTTACCTGAGAGAGTGATGTACAACACTGATATCTCTTTTCTGGGTTTGTCTTGTAGATCCTGTGTCTGGCTGGTGTAATTGTGGTACTAAATGGACTCCATTTGGGAGAGTTAAACAGCCTGCTGCTACCGACAAAAAATGTCACATCTGTGCCAGTGATCAAGGGGATACGGATAGTGATGGATAATGTTGTCCCAAAGCAGCCTTATGCCGATGCCGAAAAGCCAGCCAGACCGAAGACCTGGATTCGTGAAATGCAGCAAACACGTCAGGAGCAAGTGAAAACAACCTTGATGACAGTCATGCGAGAAGCATTTTCAGGACGGCGAAAACATTCTCCTATGTTCACCCAGACGGAGAATATGTGGATATATCTGGCACAGCAGGTGCTCAACATATCGCACTTCTGTCTTACTGATGTGCCCAATGCTGAAGCTTTACTGACTACGTGTTTAGTAGCAGTGCCAACGCCTGTTCCGGTTTTAAAGCATATCTTCGGCGTCACACACAATGATTCTTTGGTTCAAGATTCGGATATTAGGCAATCTTTTTCCGTTTATGAGTAGTGTAGGTTCTGCCAAGAAACCGATCGCAAATGGAGAAATTTGACACGTGTTGTTACTTATAATGTAACCCAAGGTGATGTATGTTATTTCATGACATGCAATGCACAAGACATTGGCAAATGCCAACAGATCGATTTAACAAAACAGCACAATCACACAATGTTTGAGAGACGACTGTTCGCGAGTGCCACGCACATGCACCAGTGTAAATAATACTATGTCTTGTAATCATACAGTGATAGCTGCCAGTCATTTGAATCATGTGAAACTTCCAACAGGATGGCTCTTTTCATATGGCAACATCACATACACTTATATTCCAGCTAACATTTCCGGAGGTCCATGTGCTTTAACTCGATTAGGACTAATGATGTTTCCTTTACACCCAGCGATAACTCGAGGTAAAAGGTCAACTTTCGAATCTGTGGGTCTATCTCCTGATTGTGATTCACATGTACACTTGTTATCAGAAGCTGAGGTTCTAGCATTAACCCTTTCTTTAGTGGGAGTTTGGGGTTTAGCTGCCGGAGGTTACAAATCTTTGATGAAATGAGCATGTCTAGTAGTCAAAAGCCTTAATCATACTTCTCAGGCATTAGAAGAATTACTCCTTGATAGTCAAGTTATTAGAAAAGCAACTTTGCAGAACAGAGCTGCTGTTGATTATCTATTTCTAAAGCATAATTTAGGATGTAATGGATTTGAAGGTATGTGTTGTTTCAATTTAAGTGCATAATCTCCAAGAAACAAAGTGACTCCACTTTGTTAGGAAAGGCGCTTCACAGTTAGCCCTAATTAGGTTGCTAATACTTAGTCTACTACAGAATATATCAGAATGTTAATCAGAAGAAATTCAGAAAGTCGTAAGTTTCATAGCAGGAAATGTTTAATGCACATTCCTGAAGTGTCTACTAGTAAAGTTTGTCTTCGTAAATCACACAATGAGTGTTCATCTAAGATTGCCCATAATACTCTGGTGCCAATGCATTTTGGATAAAACCTCATCAGGGCGGTATTATAGCAAAAAATGATATCACATGACTGTTATTGTAACAACGTTCACAGAATGCATCACAATACACACATAGCAGTCATTATCAAAAATATTTACAAAAGCACATACCGATCCGTGAACCACATCCGTTTTGATAGATTGTGGAAAGAATGAAACAAAAAAGCATTCCAATTAGTTAACTGTGGTGATTGTGCATGTTCTGTCTATGTATCAGCCATAAAGGCAAGTCATACCTTAGTCATGCCAAAAAACGCTTGGATCGCAAAGTTGTGCGGTTGCACAAAGGGTAGATCTACAAGAAAATAATTAAATGTAACTATGAGTCACCCTCGCGAACTATCGAGGGTTGAGCATATATGCCGCTGGATGTATCAGTGCTTACCGAGCAGCTTGCAGGACGTGGCGACCATCAGTTCTCGTTTGAACTAGATAATGTCATGCGCAGAAGGAAGGTCAGGCACACCGCTTTACATAACACTCATACCCCCGGGGACTCCCTGACACATAACACAGCTAGACTCCCCAAGTCACAGTCAGCCCTTCACATGGTCACGCTACCTGTGGTGCGAGGGAAGCGTCACCAGCTTCAAGACTCTATCAGAGGGCGATATTATTTGTTCCCTCGTTTCCAGTGGCAACTGCCATGGAGATTGCGAGCGGGCTGGAGCAGGAGCAATCGGCAGCAACCACTTCCTGGTTCCGGGCCGAATTCCTGGTCACATGCCTTGAGCTCCGCTCACGTGATCGGGAGTCGGCAGGGATAAAAGCGGCGCACTTTGAACCACTAGCCGCTTCACAGCTGTTTCACGACACTGTTTGGCGTCTTCGATTCACGTTCTGGATTCATTCGGATACAGACCTCAAGCCTACGGATTACGGACTGGTTATTCTTGCTTCTTGGATTTGTGGTTTTGGTTTCTGCTCGGATTTACAGACTTTTTGATTTTTGGCTAACGTTTAACGGATTGTTTGGATTACCCTTCTCTGCTTTGTCAAGTGTTCTACGGTCTTCAAGGTTCCTTGAACTGCTACGGTGCCTTAAGCATGAGTACCACAGTGTTACGAATACATCCAAGAATCATCAGGTGTGTAGCCAGCGCTGAGTTTCTGGCGCCTGGCTTTAAGGATTGCTGACGCTTCCCTGCACCACAGCCTCAGAGTTCCTGGCAGCTGTCAATCACCCTTGGGTAAGCCCTTTTTCAATAACAGTTACATTGTTGGCAGTACTGTGCTTGTTTGTGCCAATACCTGAATTCATTCCACAGCTCTGGGGTCCTCGACGGCGTCTGGTCCTGCGAAACAACAACCACCTGTGGCCTCAAGGCTCGCATAGGGAGTAGTTTTCTTTCTCTCTGTGTGGAACTTGGGGACAGAGGCCCATATATTCTTCACGACGTGTCAAATCAAGACAGATAAAGTGTGTCATTGAAACCACAATTTTTAGAAACAGTGGTATTTTTTACATGTAGTAGGCACTTAGCACTTTTTTGTCGGCACTTCCAGAACTGACTAACATAGACTGTTTATGAATTACAGATGGATTTTTAATCACATGTGTCAAATGTTAGTTCAGTTCTATCTTTATTTTTGTTTTTTTGACATTTTTCTAAAACTTGTTTATATGGTTATAAATTAAATTTAGATGTATTTTATGATGTTATGGTGTGAATATAATAAATATTTTTATGTTATTATAATGACTGTGATAAATATTAAAATATGATGTTTATAATCTATTTATCTGACTGAGCCTTCTTCCTCTCCACACTCGGAATCAATTGTGATTCATAAAAATGTTGTACTTACCTGTGTGACCTACTTCCTGTTCTTTCTAATATATTGCTCCCCTGGTCCACAGGGCTGGGGATACCCATGCTTTTGTTTTTATGAGATATGTCAGTGAACAAAAAAAGAGGGAGCCAGACATGTGATGTCATCAGTGATGTCATCAATTACATTTGTGATGTCATTTTTCATGTCATGGGTGTTAGTCTTAGTAGTGCACAGTGGTGGCGCGAGTTATGGTTGCTTAGCTTACCATAACTGGCGAATTTCTGGGGTTTTTCGGTCTTACTTGTAACCATAATATGGATAGGTTGTTATAAGTGCAAAGTAACTATGATGTCCCTTACAAATAGTTGTTGCACTGAAGTTGATGGGTTTTTCTTAGGGCAACTGAACCATAACGTCCCTTTAAAAACGTTTTTTTGTCAGTGAATTTCATAGGTTTTTAGCAGGGCACTGTAACCAGAACGTTCCTTTAGCATCATTTTTCCAGTAAAGGTGATAGGTTTTTAGTAGCGCAACTTAACCATAATGTCCCTTTAACAATGTTTTTGTCAGTGAATATATATATATATATATATATATATATATATATATATATATATATATATATATGTATATATATATATATATATATATTACATGGCCACGGTAGTGGCCATGTAGTTATGGTTAAGTTGGTGCTTATAACTTCGCTCTCCCTGGACGGATCCTCACCAAACTTTGCAAAAAAAGTATTTGGGTCACTCTGGATTATTTTGCAAAGTTTGGTGAGGATTCGTCCAGGGGGGGCAAAGTTATAGGGGGGTCCCAAAACTTTTTTTTTCCCATAGACTGAATGGGAAAAAAAATGTTGCTCGCGTCTACAGCCCAAACCGCTGGATGGATTTTCACCAAATTTGGACCAGGAGCAGCGGCTTGGTTCCGAAAGCGTGCTTTTGCAAATTTGGTGAAAATCCGTCCAGTAGTTTTTTTTTAAAATGACCAAAAAGTAGGTAAAAAAAATTAGTGATATCTGTGTTCGGTCCGCGGACGGACTTCCCTGTTCGCTCCGCGGACAGTGTCCTGATTGGCCAATCGGCTTGCGTGATGTTCGCGGACATGCAACGTGTTCGCTGATTGGACGGAGTGGAGCATGAAGCGCGTCAGATTTTCGGTAGCGCCCGCCATCTTGGATTCGCAGTCGTCCGCGGACAGCGCAGTGAAACTTTGTTCAAAATGTGTATTTAGTAGAGTGTGTTGGTGTGTAGGAGTGTTTGGGGAGGGTGGGAGTGTATGAGATAGGATGAAAGTTGTGTTTTTTATGTGTTAGACGTTCTTTTTGTGTTCGATTTGTCTGCGGGCATCACAGGTGTTCTGAAATGTTCTAAATAAACTGAATGGGGGGTGTTTTGAGGACTCAATATGTGTCCGTTTTGTTCGCAAGCAAACTGAAACTGTTCTAAGAACACTCGCAGTGTCCTGAAATGTTCGCAAATAAACAAAATGGGGGTGTCCTGAGGACGCTGTCCGTATTGTTCGTTGTCAAGTTGAATATGTTCTAAGAACACTCGCGGTGTCCTGAATTGTTCGCAAATACACAAAATGGGGGTGTTCTGAAGACGTTGTCGAACACTCGCTGTGTCCTGAAATGTTCGCAAATATGAATGGGGTTGTGGCTGACAAGTTGAATGTGTTCTAAGAACACTGTCCTGAAATGTTCGCAAATAAACAAAATGCGGGTGTCCTGAGGACGCTGTCCGTATTGTTCGTTGTCAAGTTGAATATGTTCTAAGAACACTCGCGGTGTCCTGAATTGTTCGCAAATACACAAAATGGGGGTGTTCTGAAGACGTTGTCGAACACTCGCTGGGTCCTGAAATGTTCGCAAATATGAATGGGGTTGTGGCTGACAAGTTGAATGTGTTCTAAGAACACTCGCGGTGTCCTGAAATGTTCGCAAATAAACAAAATGGGGGTGTCCTGAGGACACTGTCCGTATTGTTCTCTGTCAAGTTGAATGTGTTCTAAGAACACTCGCGGTGTCCTGAAATGTTCGCAAATAAACAAAATGGGGGTGTCCTGAGGACGCTGTCCGTATTGTTCTCTGTCAAGTTGAATGTGTTCTAAGAACACTCGCGGTGTCCTGAAATGTTCGCAAATAAACAAAATGGAGGTGTTCTGAAGATGTTTCTAAGAACACTCCCGGTATCCTGGAATGTTCGTAGGGGGTGTCCTGAAGGCATAGTCCGTATTGTTCGCTGGCAAGTTGAATGTGTTCTAAGAACACTAGCGGTGTCCTGAAATGTTCGCAAATAAACAAAATGGAGGTGTTCTGAAGACGTTTCTAAGAACACTCCCAGTGTCCTGGAATGTTCGTAGGGGGTGTCCTGAAGGCGTAGTCCGTATTGTTCGCTGGAAAGTTGAATGTGTTCTAAGAACACTCGCGGTGTCCTGAAATGTTCGCAAATAAACTAAATGGAGGTGTTCTGAAGACGTTTCTAAGAACACTCCTGGTGTCCTGGAATGTTCGTAGGGGGTGTCCTGAAGGCGTAGTCCGTATTGTTTGCTGGCAAGTTGAATGTGTTCTTAGAACACTCATGGTGTCCTGAAATGTTCGCAAATAAACGAAATGGGGATGTTCTGAGGGCACTGTCCATATTGTTCGTTGTCAAGTTGAATGTGTTCTAAGAACACTCACGGTGTCCTGAAATGTTTGCAAATAAACAAGATGGTGGTGTTCTGAAGACGCTTCTAAGAACACTTGCGGTGTCCGGGGAATGTTCGTAGGGGGTGTCCTGAGGACGCTGTCCGTATTGTTCTCTGTCAAGTTGAATGTGTTCTAAGAACACTCGCAGTGTCCTGAAATGTTCGCAAATAAACAAAATGGGGGTGTCCTGAGGACGCTGTCCGTATTGTTCTCTGTCAAGTTGAATGTGTTCTAAGAACACTCGTGGTGTCCTGAAATGTTCGCAAATAAACGAAATGGGGGTGTTCTGAGGACACTGTCCGTATTGTTCGTTGTCAAGTTGAATGTGTTCTAAGAACACTCGCGGTGTCCTGAAATGTTCGCAAATAAACAAAATGGGGGTGTTCTGAAGACGTTTCTAAGAACACTTGTGGTGTCCTGAATGTTCGTAGGGGGTGTCCTGAAGGCGTAGTCCGTATTGTTCACTGGCAAGTTGAATGTATTCTAAGAATACTCGCAGTGTCCTGAAATGTTCGCAAATAAACAAAATGGGGGTGTCCTGAGGACACTGTCCGTATTGTTCGTTGTGAAGTGGAAAGTGTTCTAAGAACTATCGAATTGTTCTGAAATGTTCGTAGGGGGTGTCCTGAAAACGCTGTCCGTATTGTTCGCTGGCAAGTTGAAAGTGTTCTAAGAACACTCATAATGTCCGTGGACATTAAACGTTTCGATAGACCATAGTTGAAATGTTTGACTCTATGGATGTGATATGCTGTGATGGTTGTTGCCAGGGCATAGAGTCTTGGGTGCATGGCAATTTGGCCATGCACCCAAGACTGTATGCCCTGGCAACAACCACCGCAGCATATCACATTCATATTTGCTTATAACTTTGGGTGAAAAACAAATGTATAAGGAACAAAGGTATTAGATACTATGGATGTGATATGCTGCTATGGTTCTCCTTATTATTGTATACTTACTGTTTGGTCTAGTAACGGGAGTCCATGTTTTTCTTGTTAATTTCTGTGATAAAAGAAAATAGCATGTTAGTATTAGTATTTTGTAATGACTTATTACATTGTATAATCAATATACTTTTTTTTTTTTTGGACCCTCATATTTAGTAGATTACAAATCAGAGTACTGTGCAATTTGCTCAGTTTCTGTATTTGTTGCTAAAATCATTGGGTCTGTGGGAGAAAAAAAAATCCATGTTGGATTAAAAAAAACCTTTTTCTGTTATGCTACAGTTTATTTGTTTGTTTTCAGTGTTCACTTGTTGTTTCTGGCTAATGCTTAATACTTTGGCTTGTTGTATTTTTTTGGAGCAGTAACATATTATTTATTTGTTTTGATATTATAAAATTTTGGAGCAGTTAGATACCAATTTGCGTATTCTAACTGTCTATTTTTTGATATATTTTAGTGGTATTGATTTATCTATTTGGATATTATTAAATTTTGGGACAGTTAGATACCAATTGGCGTATTCTAACTGTATATTTTTTGGTCTAATTTAGTGGTATTCATTTATCTGATTAGTTGTTGTAGAATCTTTGAGCAGTTAGATAGCTTTTGGAGTATTCTAACAGTTTATATTTTTTTAACACAAGTTTACTTAGGGTTTAAATACAGTTTAGTTATCAAATTTTGGTTTTAAGAACATCAAATAAGCGTTTGTAAGATTTCCTGGTAATCTTTGCTTTAGAGTAATGGTACTATCATTACATTCAAACCATCCACATTTCTTTTTTATATATGCAGTGTAGTGCCCTGAATTGGTTGTGGCTCCTGCGTGGTAGATTATACCTATTGTTGTGAAGGTTTTCTTACCAAGTGATATTTGACCATGTGTGAATCCAGTCAGCTTGCAGTTGTTTTTGGTACCATCTGCATTGTAACGTAGAAACATTAGTGTTATGTATTTACTATGTGTTTGTATTACTAACGTGGAGCGATTATCTGAATTGCAGGTAGAGCATAATCTACCATGGTTTGCATTTTGTACAAATCGTTGAAATGGAATGGATTCACAATTTGGTATTGATACATATATGAAGCGTTCTGTCAACTTCCCTCTCTTGATGGGGTTGTGTCTCCCAGTTCCCCTCCTCCACCTCCTCACCTGAGTCCTCTTCCTCCGTGCTCAAGGATCTGTGGGATCTGTAGTCCTTTTCTTGTTTGTGGTGTAGCGAGGGTCTCGTATGGGAGGAAGCCATAGTGAGGGCTGCTAGGATGCACCTCTCTGGGGCCCCCTTCCCGGAAGGGACCAATACGCGGAAAAAGCCAATTGTGGCAAAAAACCCCTTTGAAGTGGTGTACTGCAGGCTTGTCAGAAGATGTAGACACAAGCGACAGTGATGGGATACTTCCGGCAAGGAACCGGTAGCACTCGAAATCGTGGAGCAGAGTGCAGAAAGAGAAACTTCCGCAGGTAGTATCAAAAACAAGAGATAGAGCAAATAAGAAAAAGAAAATAGAAAGCAGGGAGAGAGAGAGAGACGGAGGAACTGAAGGGTGCCGTTGACCGAGCGCGGACTACGCCCGGGGGAGGCAGCTCAAAGGCAAGTAGAGCAACAGAGCGGTGAAAGCACCGAAAGGTAAGAAAAAAGACTGGAAGGGTCCGGGAAGAAAACACTGCGAAGCGCAACAACGGCAGCGAAAGCAGAAACACAGCTGACCGAAAGGTTGCTACGCGAATGTGTCAAAAAGGGGTGTGCCTAAATAGTTTACGTGCATGATGTGAAAAAGAAACTAGACCGCTGCATGCACGTAGATGAATGCGTGATGGAATCAGAAAGAACCGTGGAGAATCAAACGGGGCCACAGACGCCAGTATCCAAAGCGTCGCATGACAGTATGCCCTCTCAAACCCCCGGGTTTGCCCGGGTGAGCCCTGTGGAATTTCCTAAGGAGGATAGGGGCATGAATATGCGAAAGGGGTTCCCAGGAGTCTTCTGTAGAAGAGAAACCTTTCCAATGTACCAGGTATTCTAGTCGACCATTATGGTATCTGGAATCCCTCAATTGTGACACCTCGTATTCTGGCACTTCAGGAGAAGATGGAATCCGAAGAGGTCTAGAGATGCGAGTTTGGTCTGCACTTCTTAGGAGGGAAGCATGAAAAACCGGATGTATACGTTTTAGAGCATGAGGAAGCTTAAGGCGGAAAGCCACCGGGTTAATCTTAGCAGTGATGGGATAGGGTCCAATGAAGCGTGGTGAAAGCTTAGATGGATGAGACCAGCGTGGTAGGTATTTAGTAGAAAGCCATACTTTCGAACCCACTCTCCATTCGGGGACTTCCTGTCGATGTCTATCTGCTTGTTTCTTGTATGTTCTGAGACTTTCTGCCAAGTTCAGTTTAGCCTTTTCATGGGTGTCCTTGAGATGAGCCAACACTTCATCGACTGCTGGGAGAGAGGTTGGAACGGAAAAGAGGGGAATGATGGAACGGGGGTGAAATCCATACGAACAGTAAAATGGGGACATACCACTGGCAGAATGACTGGCGTTATTGTATGCAAATTCTGCTGTGGGCAGCAGGTCCACCCAATTGTCCTGTTCCAGATTTGAATAGCTTTGTAGGTACTGTTCCAGGGTTGCATTTAAGCGTTCAGTCTGCCCATTGGTCTGGGGGTGATACCCAGACGATAATGCGCATTCGATGCCAAGGGCTTTGCATAGGGATTTCCAGAATTTGGAGATGTATTGGCTTCCGCGGTCTGAGATGATTTTGTCGGGAAGACCATGAACTTTAAAGATGTCTCTGATGAAAACCGCGGCCATGGTATCGGCCGTGGGCAAGCCTGAAAGTGGCGAGAAGTGAGCCATCTTTGTGAGAGAATCCATGGTGACCATAATGCATGAACAACCTTTGGAACGTGGTAACTCCACGATAAAGTCAGTAGTGATATGACTCCATGGACGGCCTGGAACGGCATCCTGTTGCAACAACCCTATGGGTCTTTTGGTGCTGTATTTACTTTGGTTGCATACGCTACAGGTCTTAACATACTTTTTTACATCTCTGGAAAAACCCGGCCAGTAAAAAGCTCTCCTGACCAGATCCAAGGTACTGGCTTGTCCTCTGTGACCAGCTGTCCTATGGTCGTGACACCAGGATAGCACCTTTTCTTGCAGGCTCTTTGATGGTATCCATAACCTTTTCTTCCTGAAGAGGAGACCTTCTGCTTTAGCTAACCCTCTTGGTTCTGTTTGTGTAGCCGAGGCCTCTCTGACTTGTTGTAGGAATACTGAGGAGGTGGCGTTGCAAACTGTCAACTTCCCTCTCTTGATGGGGTTGTGTCTCCCAATTCCCCTCCTCCACCTCCTCACCTGAGTCCTCTTCCTCTGTGCTCAAGGATCTGTGGGATCTGTAGTCCTTTTCTTTTTTGTGGTGTAGCGAGGGTCTCGTACGGGAGGAAGCCACAGTGAGGGCTGCTAGGACGCACCTCTCTGGGGCCCCCTTCCCGGAAGGGACCAATACGGGGAAAAAGCCAATTGTGGCAAAAAACCCCTTTGAAGTGGTGTACTGCAGGCTTGTCAGAAGATGTAGACACAAGCGACAGTGATGGGATACTTCCGGCAAGGAACCGGTAGCACTCGAAATCGTGGAGCAGAGTGCGGAAAGAGAAACTTCCGCAGGCAGTATCAAAAACAAGAGATAGAGCAAATAAGAAAAAGAAAATAGAAAGCAGGGAGAGAGAGAGAGAGACGGAGGAACTGAAGGGCGCTGTGGACCGAGCGCGGACCACGCCCCGGGGAGGCAGCTCAAAGGCAAGTAGAGCAACGGAGCGGTGAAATCACTGAAAGGTAAGAAAAAAGACCGGAAGCGTCTGGGAAGAAAACACTGCGAAGCGCAACAACGGCAGCGAAAGCAGAAACACAGCTGACCGAAAGGTTGCAACGCACATGTGTCAAAAAGGGGTGTGCCTAAATAGTTTACGTGCATGATGTGAAAAAGAAACTAGACCGCTGCATGCACGTAGATGAATGCGTGATGGAATCAGGAAGAACGGTGGAGAATCAAACGGGGCCACAGACGCCAGTATCCAAAGCGTCGCATGACACGTTCATTGGGGATTTCTTCTTGTGTCACATTGTTGCAGAGAGTGCATGTATGTTTCCACATGTATGAAATCTGGAAGATTTCATTTATAGGTATGTTTTTGTTTTCCAGTACTTGTAGTAAGTACATTAGAACTTCTTGTGGATCTTCCTGTGAATTTATAGTGAATTTCACCATTCCAGCACAGTAGTCCAATTGTTGTCTTATTCCAAAAACACTATACGTGTTGTCAGGATTGTTTGCAGCATTTCTGTGAAGTAATAACATTTGCAAACACAATGGGTCTGTACTGTGTAAGTAAATGTTGTCAACAATTGGTGGTAATTGAAATAGAATATTCATTGCTACATTTGCATAGCAACTTACACCAACTATATTTGAGAATTTAAATGGTCCAGGTAGTTCTGTATCTAACTGCTTTTTTTGGACTTTGTCTTCCTTCTTTAAAGAAGTACTTGGTTTACTTTCCCTAATTTATTCTTTTTTGCTTGGGGTACTTGATGAAGTATTAGTTTCTTTTACTCTCTTTGGAGGATTTGCAGTGACATCCTGTTGCATTTCTGTTTGATTTATTTTTCTTTTATAACGTTTTACTTTTTGTGGAACAGAATGTGTGTTTAGGTGGGGGGTGCATAGTGAGCGAAGTCTATTGTATTCTAAAATGCAAGGAATATCAGCGTTTATTTTACTTGCATCAAAGTTGATTAGAAATAGACCGTCAAGTGTACGTAAGCGTGATGGTGCTACATAGCTCATGCCTTCTTTAAAGACTGTGTTACCAATATCTATCATTGCTTTGTCTAGGGTAAGACCTTGTGATTTATGAATCATGACTGCGTATGCAAGAGTTAGAGAAAATTGTTCTCTGCGTACATACATATCTTTGAAGAGAAGGAATCTAGCTGTTGAGCGTCCTATCCTTTTTACTTCTGAAAGTTTGTCAAAGAGTATATTGACAAACTGAATTTTGTTGTCGCATGGGTATGTTTGAAAGCCAACAACTTTACCCAGTGCTCCATTAACTAGTCCTTGGTCCACGTCAAGGTTACGTTTAAGCATTACTCTGCAATTTAAGGATAATTTTAATATCTTTTCTAAGCCTGCTATGTTTGAGATTGATTTTTCTAAACTATTTAGTCTTGTTGTGGCTTGGTCACACATGGGTAGTGTCATACCATGTACATCTAGTTTGTCTGTGGCGCTAATTTCCATGATTGGTTGCATTTCTTTACTTAGCATCATTTCATTGAATTTGAAACAGCTTGCAAGAGTTGGCATTAAGGCCATACAATTGACATTTTTGTGGGCTAATTGTTCCATAACATCTGTAGCACATGCATTATCGCCATAAAGTGCATTAATGTGCTGGGTTTTCAATATTCGTTCTGCTTCTTTAGAAAGTATATCAACTCTGATACTTTTTAAAATGTTGGCATAAGTGAGATCTGCAGATTGCCCCATGTTTTCTGTTAATTCTCTGTATTGGAAATGTTGCCAAAGGTTGACATTTCCAATGCTGCCAACAGTTTTACGGCAGAGTTTGTGTCCTAATGTTTTAAAAATAGGCTCACCTTTTACTGGTGTTAATTGAAGCAGATCTCCAAAAACAATAATGTGTTTTCCTGCAAAGAGCTCTTCATAGTCTGTTTTGAGTACTTCTTGTAATCTGAGGTGAATCAAAGCTAACATCAGGTTGGAGACCATGCTCACTTCATCTATTAGTAGCATTTTCATTTGTTTCAATACTCTGCGTAATTCCATTGCAGCTTCTGCAGAAAGTTTGTAATAGTCTAATTTGTTCTGGTGTTCTACTGGTAATAGTAGTAATCGGTGTAATGTAACACCACCTATGTTGTAGGCAGCTAAACCTGTGGGGGCAGTGACAACAGCTGACAGTTTGTTGTTTGTCAATTGTTGAAGGAACTTACTAATGATTTTGATTAGGAATGTTTTGCCAGAACCAGCTTCACCACTGACGTACAGTAGTATAGGTTTATAATTATGGCAGGAACATTCTTTATTTTCATGTTTTACACCATGTGCAATTTGTTTTGTTACTCCTTGAAAAATGCTACTTTGCTCATTGTTTAGTTTTGATTGTAGTATAGTTAAGTCTTCCTTATCTTCATACTGACACATGGTGTTTTCTACTTCTATCATAGCTAATTCTGCCTCATTTATTATTAGTGGTTCTCCCAGTGGTTCTTGGCTTCCTGTTACAGAAGGTTGACTACTGTCAGGAGTGTCCTTATCTAGTTGGGCTTGGAGTTCTTCTTCGTGTTGCTGTTCATTGTGCAACATTGTTTTGTACTGTGTAAAGTTTACATCAGTTATAGTGCTTTCATTTGCTTTGAAAGCATCCTCATATGAGTCATAGTTTTCTAGTAATTGTTCTTCTTTTCTCCATGGTTTGAAGTGTTGTAGCAGGGACATGTAATATACTTCTTCATGTTGAGGAGTCTTTAATGACAATTTGATATGATTAATTAAATTTGGTTTAGTGAGTTTAACTAAGCTGCCTTCACAGTTTTTCACTCTATATTTAGCTTTTTTTTCATCAGGTTTCATATTATTTTTGTATGTGTAGTTTTGGGCTATGTGGTATAGACACATGTTTTCCAAAGTATTACTTCTGTTTGGGTAGTATGTGTCCAATAAATTGTTTTTTAAAATGTCTTGGCTGTTGGGATCATGTTTGGCTATTCTTTCTATATCTTCATATGATTTTAGAACTCTTTTTCTAGATTTAGCTGGACCAAGACTTAGCCATACTATATTTTCAGATTTACCATACAATGCAGTACCAGTTAAACGATCAGCTGCTTCATATGATCCACATTCTCTATGGATGAGCATTTTTATGCCCAAGCTGTATAATTTCTGAGATACTGTTTTATCTGATGACAGGTCATTCCAGAGGTCTTGGAGCTCTGTCTTTTCTGCTTTAGTTAAGTATGCTGTGACATATCGTGCGACTGCAGTAGAATTGTCTGCAATGTACTGCACATCTATGTTTGCATTCCATAAGTGGGCAATGATTGCATTATAATCATTGATATATTTTTCTTCTCCTTTTCTTTTTATGTAATATGTATTTTTAGGTGACTTACCTTTAACACTATGTCTAACTGAAGACATGAGGTTGTTCACTTGACCTGCATTTGTAAATGGTCTAGGGAAACCAAATCAGCATTTGGTGTAGTATTTCCCTTTGTTTTTGTATTTGCGACGACAATATTTTCCACATTTGTGTCTTTGAAATTGTAAAATGTGTGCATGAAGATCACTATTTGTGGCTTCTGATGGAATTTCACAAGTGACATATTTTTCAATAAACTGTAAAACAGTGGCATCACTGTCTTGACCACATTTAGGAGCATCTTTAATCCATAAAAGCATGTGGATATGTGGTGCTCCTCTGGCTTGGTATTCTTTTCTCCAAAAGAAGTGTTGCACTTCTCCAAGGGGAGGAACAGTTTTATTACAAATAAAATGTAGCATAGCAATGAAGCGATGGTGAAAATATCTTGAAACATTAACAGGATCCAGAGAACAAAGTTCTCCAGGTGTTAGTATATCTATGTTTGTTTTGTTTTTATTTGATATGCGTAGGAAATCATGTAAATCTTCCCATGCATATTCTGCACAACTTAATGTAACAAACCAAGTGGGTGGGCCAAGGTTTCTGATCATACAACGTACATCTCCATGATGTTGAAAACAGTACTCTTTAGTACCACGCATATTTGCTAATAGATTTGTAATATTTGATTGTAAAACCTCCTCCTTTTGTTGCACTTTTTCTAATAATTGTGTAGCTGTCATATTTTGAAAGTGTGATCCTGATTTTAATATGTGTGCAACTCCGTAACATAAAGTTTCTAGTTCACTTTCAAAGAGTAGGTGGAATATGTATTCCACATTTTGTCGAAATCTGGGATCTTCAGAATACATCCGTAATGAGCGGTATTCTGAAGCTGATATTTGAATAGGTCTATCATCATACCTTCCTCCTTTGCCAGTAGGAAAGAGTAGAGGAAAAGCATGTGCTTCTATACTTTTTTCCCATATGCTGATTGGCGATCCTTTTGTTTGATGCATTTGGTAAGTTTCCAATGCATCTTCTACGGTGTCATTGCAGTGCAAAGGATGAATTGTATAATGGTCTAAATTATTTGATATTGTAGCAGGATCTAGTAGCTCAAATTGACCAGCTTCTTGTGTTTCTTGAATTATTTCAGTTGTATCTTTCAAGTTTTCTTCAATATTAATTTCTTTGTAATATTTATTATTCTCTTTAAGATATTGGAAGGCTTGTCTAACTTTATATAAATCTACCAGCTGTTGCCATATTTTTTTGTCTTTTGTAGGTACTCCATTTACTAAGATAATTAAAGATTGCTGCATTGGACGTTGCACTCCTAGAGTATGCACATTTTCTTTTAGATCTAATGGTAAATAAACTACTTTTCCACGAATGCCTTTTACCAATTCAGAATGAGGTAATTTTGCTGTTTTTGGTTGAAGGCATATTTTTGCTTGAAATTGGTGTACTGTTTGAATTATGATGCTCTCATATAAATTAAGTTGTTGTAGGGGTTTTGGTACTGGGTATAATTCCAAATTATTTGTGATCGCATGTGAAGGAGTTTGGTTGTTGTCAAGTTTTGTAGTGCAGTAACTGCAAAGTATTAAGGGCTCAGTTATTTTGTATTTGTTTTCTGCTACAAGGTAGAGAGCTAATTCAAACCATTTAGAATCTTCATTGTCTTCTATTTTGTATGATAGGTCTACAGTTTTTGTGTTACTTTTATAAAAAGTTCTACAGCAACATACACATACATGGTTTGGTACTTCAGTGATGTACTTTTAAATTTTAGTATTTCTTTTTTGTATGTGTTTAGCAAAAAGTTGCCCTGTGTAGAATTGTTGCTTAATTGGTTTAAAGCTATTTCATTCTGTAAATGGCTTTCACTTCCAAAATATTTTTTCTGGATATAGTGAATTTCTTCAAGTAGGTCTTTTGCTGTACCATGTAGAAGGATGTTATTTAACTTTGCTAGTGCTAAAGTAGGAGTTTTAGCATAGTACAGTTTATAGACTAGATTTCTTATAGTTGAATGATGTGTTGATATCCTTTTGATATCATGGAAAGTGGTTTTACAAGTAGGTCCTGTATTGCAGGCCAATGAATGTCCTTGTAGTCCTGTGTACTTGCGCACTGGACAGGTATCCAAATTTTGCAGTAATTTAATTTAGATTTTGTCTTTGCTTTTTACATATTTATTGAGGAATTGGTGTAAAGATTTGAAACATTGTTTGGGAATGTTACAAATTGACGTGCATGGCCATTTGTACACTAGACGTTCTGATTCATTTGAATGGAGGGGTAACTCTAAGTTTTCAGGGCATATTTTTGTAAGGAGTACTTATTGTTCCATTATGGTATTATTCACTTTTCATAACCTCGACCACTGCTATGTATGGCAATTGTATTTGTTTGCTTTTGTTTGTACACTTCTTCATTAAAATATGGCTCTGTGCTCGTAGTGTGATTCCATTCACCTGCGCAGATACTTAAGAAGTTCTTTCTGTTGACATTTCGCTTATTGAGAAGTCTTTTTTGTAATTTAGTTATTAGTTTTGTTAGTGGTTTCATTTTGTTTAACAGTAAAATAAATAACTTTCTTTTCAGAAGAATTGCACTGTCCATCAACGCTTCTAAGATTAATTTCCTACGATAGGTTTTAAGCATTGAACCCGATTTCTCTCCTGTTTTTATAAGTTTTTGAAGGACTTTGTGACGGTACATTTTGGCTAAAATACATTTCTTGGTATGCTTACTTTGCACTATATTAAAATTTGAAGAAGTAGTTTTATCTGTAGTGATAGCTGATTTTCTGTTAATTGTTTTTTGGTTTGTTTTACATTTTGATAGAGGAGGCAAAGTTTTTGTACTTGAAACTTCTTGTGTTTCACTAAATGACTGTATTAGCTGATTTGTTTCAACTTTTTTTTACAAATTCTGCTAGAGATGGATGCTTATGTTGGACACTTTTATTTTCATTTGCTCTACTTTTGCGTTGCTTTCTACGGACTTGACTTTTGGTAGGCATTCTTTAGGGTCTGTTGAAAAAAATAAAGAAGATATGGGTTGGGGTGTTCTGGAATACATGTGTGCTGTGTGCATGAGTGTTTGATCAAGATGATAAAGATGTATTTAATGGTGTGTGATTGTGCATTGGGAACTACAACTAGTAGGGATAGGTATTCTTGAATTTATGTGTTACTAAACTGGGGTTCAGATGACAAAAAAAAGTAAGCTACTGGTGTGGAAAAGTACAAATAGTAAATCTAATGTATACAATTAAAACAGTTGTTTGTTCTATAATATGAAAATTGTAGCGGTTCAGTTGGGTGATTTGTGTGTCCAAAAATAGGAATTTGTGGGCCATTCTGGCTGTAAATCGCTGTTTAAGACATGGAGATTTTTGGACAAAATGGTACACAATCTCTATTTTTAGGCACCAAAATAGCTTGTATTAATGTTATAGTATGTTTGATTAATAATAATTAATAACAAATATTATGGTGATATTCTACTTACTTTTTTTCTTAAATTAACAGGTAACTTCTTAGTTCTTCTTTGTTCTTCCAATTCGGCTGCTTCTTTTCAGTAGACTGGTCTTCACTGCAATTGTAAAAGCTTCAAATTAGTAACTTTGTTTGTATATAGCACTGTTTTTAATTTAGATATTGATTTTTTTAATTGAAATCCTCAGTGCCTTCTTTAAAACCATTAAACTAATTTATTTACATAAGATACATTGCATCAGTTCAGTACATATGATATGTTCTTAATGAACAAATTGTATTGAATGACTAACTGTAGCAAAAAAAATATCTTTACTATGTCTTGTGAAATTTATAAAATACCAGTGAATACTACTATTTCTGTAAGTAAGCTGTTCTAGGTAATAGCGCCTCAATGTCATGTCTAAATAAAAGTAATTAAGTAAATAAATAAATAAAAACAAAAAAAATGAAATTGTATAAGTATTTTTTTAAAGATTTAAACATAGATTGTGCGTGCATGAAATTTTGTTTGAATATATGTAGTCTATATATTTCATTTAAAAAATGTTAGTTTAACATGATTTGAGTGTGTGTGTATAAAGAAAGTAAATAGTATAAAGGTTTACAAGTGATAGTTGATTTTAGGATATTGAAAAAAATACAGTAAATTCATTTTACAGATTACACAAGCTAAAAGTCTGTTTGAAAATGTGTTCATCTATTGTACAGAAAATATGCATACCTGAAGTTTGTGTTCATGCATATGGATATGCATGGAGCTGCAAGTAGAAATCTTGGAGACTTGTACAGTATTTCTGGTAGATGGTGCTTGCCAATGATATGACACTTGTACTCAGAGAGATTCAGAGTACATTTGCAGTGCTGATCTATGATGATGCCGTTAGATCTAGAGGTCTTTAATGTGATTGGTGCATGGTCATGTGATTTTTTAGCTACATCCAATGAGGGAATGGCAGAGAGAGTGAAGTGGAAATGTTAGAAGGGCTGTTCATGTCACCAAATGTCCGCGGACATGGCGGTAGTTCGCGGACATCGGGAGTTAAATCCGGGGATTTTTGGGTTCAGAAGTCATGCAAATGAGAATAAGCACTGAAAGGGATTGGTCAGGAAAGTTTAGTGGGTGTGTTGTGCCAGGAGAGAGTTTCTCACATACTCTTTTTGCTGAGAGAACAAAAGATAGCTATGGCTGTGTGTTTCAGAAAACAGATTGTTTGGATTTTGGGAGATTCGTGGATACATTGGTTGAAGGTGCATGCAGAAAGCTGTGGAGTAGCTGTAGATCTTGGATTCCCACATGTGGAAGTACACTGGCATGGAGTACGTGGAATGAAGTGGTTGGACTTGCTACCTCTCTGTGCTACTTTGGAGACAGAGCAACATCCAGACATAATTGTAATTCATTGTGGAGGGAACAGTTTAGGACATGTGACTGGAATTCTTTTGCAATTTGCTATGAAAGAAGGACTTGGGAAGGTTATGGACATGTTTCCTAATTCTCAAGTGATATTTTCACAGATTGCGCAGAGACAAATGTGGCTTCGTTCTTCTTCATTTGGTCCACAAATGGAAAAAGCAAGGCGCAATGTTAATAAGGCTGTTTGTGCATTTCTAAGAGATTTTGGCATGTCCTCTTTTCACAATGAAAATATTATGTTTCGTAGTACATACATTTTTCGCAGAGATGGAGTCCATCTTACTTATGCTGGCAATCAGATTTTTCTGAGAAATGTACAAAATGCATTGCGACCTTTTTTGGAATTACAACAACCATTTTGAAGTAGGTGTTGAGCATTTATAATTTTTGACTTACAAACACCACCCAAAGGCTCTTTTCAGAGCCACCACTTCTTCCCAGAGAAAATTGCAATGTTTGTGATGGGGTAGCAACCCAATTTTTTAAATGTTCTCGAACTTCTAAAAAACACAAAGGGCCCTGCTTCATTTATTTTCACTTCTATTTTGTAACTGTGAAAGGCGGCTCTGAAAAGAGCCTTATTTTTTTTTATTTTTGATATTTTGTATTTTTTTGGGTTTTTTATACACGACACACTAGGAGAGGAGGGGAAAGGAAGGTAAAGGAGGGGACACCAACCACAGGGATAAGAAAGGGCGAGCTGAGAGAGGAAGATGTAGAGTGGGTTTTATTTGGGTAGTGAGCAGATCTTCTCGTGCTCTGAGACGTTAGTCTCAAAAGCACTACGAAGTCGCTCCCCCCTGCAGAGTACTGTGTCACAGTACATACATACAACTGTGACCCTCGAAAGGTAAGGGTCCTCAGCATTCTGTATGGCCTGTGAGGCAGCTTGAGGAAGACGCTGTCCCACAGAGGTGGTCCTTGTGGTGACAGGATCAGAAACAGAGGATGAAGTAGAGGAAATCAACCTGCTACGTTCTTCGCAAGGTACAACCCTGCGAATAGCCCCAGAGTGAAATGACCTCAGGTGTCGCTTCATAGTAGTGGTCCCAAAGCTGTACTTACGGTGCTTCCCACGACTGAGTATCATTTTGCACTCATTGCAGGTAACACGGTTTGCACGTGCCTTAGGAACATTACCATGAATGGTAAATAACCGCCACACCCAAGACTCACGCCTAGTGCGGGTAGTAGGGTTTTCCTCTACCTCATTCTCATCATCCTCTTCTTCCTTCCTCCTCTGCATCCTCACTCCTATTCCCCTCTTCAGGCCCTTGGGGAGGTGGTGGTGGTGGACGGGGGGGGGGGGTGGTGCTGAAGCAGGTGCAGCACCAGGTGGCAGTTCAGCTGCCAGGGATGCCATCAAAGATGTGATGGAAATCTGCAGTTGGCAGCAAAAATCGCTGTGTTTCGAAGAATAGCCAGAAACACAATGAGAATAAGCTCTAGGGCATGGTCTTTTATATGGGTGCTTGTGCGCGGTCCGTGGACATGCGCGCTGTCCGCTTACAGAACAAACACAAAATTCACTCAGGATTACTATGTGGGACTTGTGCCATGGTGAGATTTCATTGAAAAATATTATGGATTAATTGAAAATGTACTTTTAATTTGTTTGGGGACCCAAACAGTGTCCGCATTCAGAACACGCGATCAGCGTGGGCGCGGTCATATGATCCGTTCGCGAACAAGTCCGCGAAGGAAGCGCATGTCCGCAGGACACCAAATGCACGGAGATTGGTTAGCGCATGCGCGCTGATGTTCTACGGACACTGTTCGGGTCCTGAACTAATTAAAATTGCGTCACACGTGAAACGAACATTTCAGGACACTGCGTGTGTTCTTAGAACAGTTTAAATTTGCTAGCGAACAGTAAGGACAGATATACTGTTCTTCAGGACACGTTCAATTTCGTTTATGTACGAACATTTCAGGACACCAATCGTGTTCTTAGAACATTTTCAAGTTGCTAGCGAACAGTACGGACAGGTATAGTATTCGTTAAGACACCTCCATTTTCGTTTAATTACGAACAATTCAGGACACCGCATGTGTTCTTAGAACAGTTTGAACTTCCTAGCGAACACTACGGACAGATATAGTGTTCTTTAGGACACTTTAATTTGTTTTTTTTTTACGAACATTTCAGGACACCGCGTGTGTTCTTAGAATTGTTTCATCTTGCTAGCGAACAGTGCGAACAGGTATAGTGTTCTTCAGGACACCTCCATTTTTGTTTATTTGCGAACATTTTAGAACACCTGCACTGTCCGCGGACACCTACATTGTTTTTTTTAAAAAAAAACGAAACTATTTACAACACAATTTAAAAATTAAACTTTATTTAACATATATTAATAATTTATGACAGAGAAGGTGAGGCAGAAACAGAAACAAAAACAGGAGAATTAGGGGTTTCATCATGATTGTTATTAGGTGAAGAAGGGATGGAAGTCTCATTAAAAAGTTTTGGGTTATGGAGAGGGTTTGGGGATAATTGACTGGGATGTGGTGAGGGGGACAAGTACATGTGGGGCAATGGTATGACGTTTTTGTTTTAAAATGATCTTCAACAAAAGTTTTCAATTAAAATTGGTCAACAATAAATCCATTTTTTCTTTTATGTTGTCAAGCGTGTTTTCCATAACAGCTTCTTCAGAGGTAGTTTCTATTGTGTTATGCTCTGTACAAAATATATATATATATATGTTAAATGTATACAAAATAATAATATTTAAATGGTTTATATTATAAAGTGTTTACCATTAGTTTCACTATCTTGTGACATTTCTTCATGTGGGAAATGTTCCTCTAGCCATTCCAGAGTACTAGACATTTCTGTGAGAGAAAAAAAAAAGATAATATTTTTTTTATCTAATACAGAAAGTTTATAAATGTATGAATAAAATTAAGTACACTTACTATTTCAGGTAAGATATGTCCTATGTACAGTTTCTGACTGTTACTGAAGAAAACCATGTGGCCTACACATGTCAGCAAAAGAAAAAAGAGCGAGCCAGACATGTGATGTCATCAGTGATGTCATCAATGACATTTGTGATGTCATCTTTGATGTCCTGGGTGTTAGTCTTAGCAGTGCACGGTGGTGGCGCGAGTTATGGTTGCTTAGCTTACCATAACTGGCGAATTTCAAGGGTTTTTCGGTTTTACTTGGAACCATAACGTCCCTTTAACAAAGTTTTTTCACTGAATTTCATAGGTTTTTAGTAGCGCAACTTAACCATAACGTCCCTTTAACAAAGTTTTTTCACTGAATATATATATATATATACATGAAGAAAAGCGTATTAGTCAATGCTCAGGATTATACATCTGAGGAGCTGCGCTCAATCCTCTGCCCAATTGAAAAAATTAGATCTCCCGAAACAGTATTATTGCAAAAAATCCAATTTTAATGAAGTCACAAGCGAATAAGGAAGAACGCGGTACAACACGTTGTACAGCTCTCTGGCTGCTTGCTCACATACCTATATATATTCAAGGAAAAAACTTTAGTTGCAGGGACGTTAAGGTGAGAACGTAATGCAACAAAACCCCTGAAATTCAGCTAAAGCCACCTTAACTTCGCCCCTGTTGCACAGCCTATGACCACAATGGTGACATCACAGATCACATCACTAATTACATTACAACAGTAACCAGCATTAAGCATGACCTTCAGCCATGGTCACTGTGCATGGGCAAATATATTTTAACACAAAAAATGTGGACTAATCATGGCCTTCAATTATGTGCAACTGTATATTTTAAAACACTAACAGGCTACCAAACATAGATTTTGCCCTTCACCAGTGGTAACAGCTTTCAACAGTATCCACTGTATATGATATACACTATTTGGCTACATGCCATGGGAATTAGCACAATCCTGCCAGTGGCCACAACCTTTGGCTGTGCCCACTATATATTCTGACACATACATGGGTCACTAGCCATGGCCTTTGACCAAGAGCAGTGTGTACATCCTTTGGCCATGTCCACTGTATATTTGAAAATACTAACATGGTACTAGCTATGGTCTTTGGTCATGGCCACTGTATATTATACACACTAACCAGCCACTAGTCATGGTCTTCAACACAATTCCTCAGTAGTCACATCCTACAGCTTTCAACGTTGCCCCCTGTACATTTTAAACCAGTGATGGACTACTAGGCATGGCTTTTAACCATGCACATTGGTATTTTGGAGCACTAACTGACCATTAGCTATGACTTTTGGTGATGGCCAGTGACCACAGCCTTTGTCATGGCCAAGTCCACGGCCTAAATTGTTATTAAGCGAACCAGGTTTTCATGAGCTAACTTTTAAATTATGCTATGTCTAATGCCATTATTGATGTAATCTGTTATATACAATGTTATTAGTGTTAGCACCACTGATAGCATCAGTGATGTGATCTGTGATGTCCTCAGTGATTTGATAGAACATGTAATTAGTGGCTGGGAAACTGTAAATTACAGAATGCAATTTAGCAAAAGGCAAAAGAATGGTCTCTAAGAGCAATACTTTCAAGGGCTGAGATTACCACGTTAAAGAAAATAATAACGAGGATGCTGTGTGTTTTCTTAATGTGTTATGAGATATTTACAACTAAGAAAACACACGCCATCCGGAACTGTGGACTGTCTCCCATCCATGCAGTACCTGGGACTGACCCTGCTTAGCTTCAAAGCGAAGAAGGTGCCTGTCTCCTCAGGCCACGTTGCTTTAAGTCATCTTTTAACTTTTGGTAATTTATTAGGCAACATGGCCTGAGGGTGCCAGCCGCTACCTTGCTTTGAAGGTAAGCAGGGTCAGTCCCGGTTACTACCTGGATGGGATTCCCGGATGCCTATTGGGTCACTGGCCATGGCCTGTGATTTTTCACCCCTGACGTCACTGTACCTGTCAAAATATCATTTTTTAACTTTTTTCTATTGCATCGGGTGCAGAACCACATATAACCTCAGCTATCACTAGTTATTTCATGTATGAACTACAGATAGCCGTGGCTATCTCTAGTTTTCTATAGCCGCGAATATCGGACAAACGGCCAGGCAATAAAAAATGTGTCCTTGCCCTCCCAGGTCCTCACAAAGTGCCCCATCATCTGTACCAGCTCCCCAACTACCCAGATGGCCTCCTCACCTTCCTTGCCCTCTCCCTTTGCCCGCACAACACACACTGTTTCTGTGATGCAATTTGTGTTGAGATGTCTATTCGTGGATATAACCAATGTTACAGAAAAGCATTGTGTTACAAACTCAGTGCCTAGACCCCTTCAAAACTCCCACATTTCTCTTCTGGCCCTTTGGCCGCCCACCTCCACCTCTAGACTGATGACATTTGTATGATTTTTGACCTGCAAATGGCTATTTTCCTGTTTTTCATTTTCCGATAACCTCGGCTATAACCCTGGCTATCCCCCTCACATTGAGCAAAAACAAAGATGGCGGCTGTTTCCCTTCTTAAAAACCCTGGTTTTGGCAATTTTCCCGAGATATAGCTATCTATTTTTGAAAAGGAGGCACCCCCTTCACCATCAAATATTTAAAAAACTACTGGACGGAATAGCCCCAAGCCACAAAAAGACCTCTTTTAAACGCTTTGTGCCCAAGTTGTTTTGGACCTGGTCTCAATACATCCAGCGGTTTGGGTTGGGCGGTCTGGCAAAAATGTACCTTGTTTGTCTATGGAAAAATGAATGGGAAGTAGGCCGTAACGTTGTAATTTATTTTTTGTTGTCTTCTTAATAACATTTTAAATCTTTTTACAAATCCTTACGAAACTTTGCAGTTTGGGGGGGGGGGGTGGGGCGCATTCCTAACCAACTTCAAGATTTCGACCGAATCCGTTACTCAAATCAAAAGTTATTAACAATAGAATTTTTCGAGCTTCCTATCGGAGTCCGACTCACCTTAACTATAGGGCAGCGACCACTGTCCTATAATATATATACATACCAGACGAAGCCTGAGTAGGATGAAACGCGTCGTTCCTTTTTGTACAAAGGCTGTTGCTGCCCTTTTTGTCCATGCACCTTTTTTAATAAATAAAGGACATTTTGGCTATACGGCTATCACTAACTGCGTGAAGGATTTGTTTGTTTGTGGCATCCAGCCTTTCATCAAAAGTACTGCCGGAGTGCCATTTCACCTTTGATTGGTTTCCAGTTTTTCTTTTTTTGTATATATATATATATATATATATATATATATATATATATATATATATATATATATATATATATATATATATATATATATATATATATGAACTCCTATGTCCCGTCCCCTTTCTTCCATACTTGTTGGACATTCCATCCTTTGGGACGGGACCGGAGCACTTTTTGATGGTATCTAATAAATGTGTCCTTTTTTCATTTTTATGGGGGCCAGCGCGTGTGGCTTTAGCCCCGCCATCCTGAGCCCCTGCTAGTGCATCACCCTTCAGTCCTTTTCTCTGCGTTGTCAGGATCTGACGCATTTGGCATCACAGGTTTTCTTGTCTTCCCTGCTTTTGTCCTTCAAATTTGTCTTCCTGCTCTGGCACCACAGTGATATTCTTTTCCTCTGCCAATGCTGGAGCTTAAAGGTTTATTTCACCTTGTTTACTTCCTGCGAGCATCACTACATGGTGGCGGACCCTCACATTTTTTGTCTTGAGTGACTGGGCCCAGACCCGTTGGGAGACATGCTTCTACTGTGACTCCTTCTCAGTCCACGCACTCAATAGAAGGCTTATCAGGTGGGAAGAGGTCTTCCACAGATTTCCTCTGGCATCTGCGAAATTTCATTGAAGAAAAGAGAAGTCTCCCTGTAAGTACATTTCTTTTCAGGGCACCCCATCCAGCTGACTGGTTCCCGGGCTCATCCCATTCTGAGAGGAGTCGTACAGGCTCTAGCATCACCAGGGTTTGCCCTGAGGTTCCCCAAGCAGGGTCTACACTGGATCCCAGAGTTTCCTCTGAAGAATCTGCTCTCCCAAAGACCCCCCTCTGAAGGCTAAAAGTACCAGTGTATCTCCCGCGGTTCCCAAAATACCAGGGTCTCTCCCGAGGTTCCCCTGAAAGGGTCTAAAAGAAGCACCAGCAAGGCGGTTGGTGCCCGTCCCAGGGCTAATAAGACTGGATCAAGTTCAGAGATTCCCGATAAAGGGTCTACTGGCTTGTCTGAAGCAGCGTAAAGGATGGACAAGCGTCCAAAGTCCTAACTTGCCATCTCTAGTGAGGACCCCTCAAGGAGGACTAAAAGATCAATTCAAAGCTCCTAAAATAACGGGCAAATCCACAATGGCCACTGACATACCTGTGACGCATGTAACCACAGAGAGTCTCAATATGGTGCCTCAACCAGTGTCGACGGTGTCAGTCATTTTGTCGGCCCCTTCGGGTCGGACATTTTGTCAATGACCTCAGAGGCGTCAGTTCTAGATTCCAGGCCCAAATATTTGCCATCTGCATCTGTGGGGGAAATTCCTTTAAATCCACCCTTGGAATGGAATTCAGGAATGCCCCTTCCACCGATGTTATCGTTTCCTCTGACATTGGATCCTCTGAACTATGTGGACTCTAAGGGTGCAGAAGTGCGAGTCTGACACAGTGATGACAGGTTTGTTGACAAAGACTTTTATTTATAAATGTTAAAGAACATTAAATGCCTATCTTGCCCTATTACTATGGGGGCTTGCCCTACCTCAAGAAAAACACATAGAACTCTGTCAGGATGTCCGTAAAGTAAAATGTACACCATCCTGCGTCCAAACCTGTTTCTGTCCCTTACACTCCAAATTAACTAAAGAAAACTGGGTATCTTCTTAATCCAGAAGGAGGCCACTCTCATTCAGGATGTATACTCGAAGCTCAATTTTGCAAAATTATTTTTTACTTTAAAGTTCACTTCTTGAATGTTAATTTCAACATATACATGAAACTCTTCCCAGACCTCTAGTGGGACCCACTTCATCTGTCCACGCTTCAATTCATAAATGTTCTGTCAGGTCTGGTTCACTAGTCTGCCAGACCTGACTGTAGACTTTACATCTTACAAAACCCAATGCTGAAAATATCTCAAGGTCGCCAATATGATATCAAATCTGGTTCAACATCTTTTGCGGTTTGACTGTGGCCTTTCTATTCACAAAAGACAATATTCAAGTGTCTCTAAATCCCAAATAGGGTATCAAGTGTGGTTTGCTATCCTGCCACGCTTACCTGTGACCTTCCTTTTCCCAAAACACAATTTCCACGTCTCTCTAGATCAACAACAGGTTATCAAGTCTCGTTCACTGTCCTGCCAGACTTGATTACATAGTTTAGATTTCCAAATGTCTTTTTTTCTCTTTGGCAAAGAGTGTTTGAGCCCTTGCATTGGTCTCTACCGCCTCTTCGCCTTCTCAACCTTGACACCAGATCTCTCTGGACTGGTTCTAGGTCTTGCTGATTGGTTCTGACACTTGTTTTGTTTCTCTGAGTTTGAGATTCTTTTATACTTTCTCTGGGTCTCCCTGATTTACTCTGAGCTCCAGCCCACTGATCATATGGGTCTTTGTAGTGCTGTGGGTCCTCAACACTTATATACGTCTCTGGGGCCCCAGAGCCTGCTGTGCACTGCTGGGACTCTCCTGCTTTCATATGGGTCCCAGACCATGATCTTCTGTGGGACCCCTGATGCCTTCTTGAACAGACCTGGTGTACTCTCCTGCCAGGTACTGTTAAACATAGACTTTCTCACAAAGTTTGTATCAAATTGTATACTTCCTCTATTATCTTCTTTTGCTTCTCAGGATGTACTTATGCAATTCAAAAAGTTTGTAATTCCTCTCTTATCCCCTTTTGCTTCTTGGGATGTATTTATGTAATTCACAAAGTTCAGAATTCCTCTGTTATCCCCTCGTGTTTCCCGGGATGTATTTATGCACCTCTTTGATCCATTTCACTCCATTTGTGTCCGAAAGGCCGGCTGACCCTTTCCCTACCTTCGGGAAGTCTTGGTGCAGTCTCCGGTCTCTCCTGGTTGCTAAGCAGGGCTTCCATGTCGCTGCTGCACTCAGCGTGCGGTCTCTGCTGGCTCTGCAGAGTTAGACTCTCCCTCACGTCCTTGGCTGCCCACATTTTTGTTCTCGGATTCCTTTCATCGGTCAGGCGTTGCTTCTCTCTGCAACTGGCCAGGTCCTTTTTGCTTGGACCTCTTGGAGAGTCGCTTCTCTACTAACATTGTCTCTGCTACCAGCCTTACGGTCCCCCACCACGGAACCACAGTCTCATTCCGCGCTCCTCCAGGACTGGCTTGATGCTCTATCAAGTCCTTCTTCCCTTTTTATGATTGAGGCTGCCTCTTGAAAACTGCACTGCATATGTTGATTCCGTGGTGGACTTTTGCCTCCTTGTTCCATCTTCCTCGTGTCCGTGGTGATTTGTATTGGACCTGGGTAAACCTCACTCTTCCTCGTCCCAGTATGTGTAATGAAACCTTCTACTCTACTGAAAAACATAAAGGTATGGGGGATCGGGGGAACTAAGTGGGGTGTAAGGACAATGGGGACAACATTGGAGGGGGTGAATTCCGCTTTCTACCAAGGCTATCGTCACTGGTGCCATTGAGGGTTTCCCTCCCCATGAGATCCACCCTCTGAGAACCACCCCCAGGGGGACTATCGGCTAACAGCCTCACCTCCCTGGCTTTATGGAAAGGGGCTTCCCCAATCAAAGCAGTGACAGGACCCATGAATGGAGGGACTCTTTTGTCAACTGGTCTCAACAGACGCGTCGAAGCACAATCCGCTTGATCTTCCGGTCCCTACTCCACAGCTGAGACGATCTTCAGAGGAGGCATTCTTCAGTCATTTCCAAAACCTGATACACTCAGACCCTATAAAGGCAGACTTTAAGGACCTCTTGAGGGACATTTTCCCCAGACCACCCGAGCCTCCTGCACCAAGGAAGGTGCCTCCTCCCAGACAAGTGGAAATGCCTATTGTCCCCCACACCCTTTCGGCTGAGTGGCCTCCAGAACCAAAGGAACCTGAGTCACTGCTCACTGGCCCACGTTCCACACCGCCTGTTGATGATATGATATTTCCATCACGCTCGTACAAAAGTGTTTCAGAGCGTGACAAGGCAAGGGAGGGGGACAGGGGAAAACAAAACAGCGATCTTACTAGGCCCACTGACATTGAGAACGCGCAAGTGCATTGGAGAGGGTGAGGGGAAACGTGCATGGAAGGGGGAGAAGTAGAAAGTGCAAAGCAGAGGAGAAGCAGACAAATAACAATAAATAAATAATAAAGGCAACAAACAGTTTTAGTGCAGCCAGCAATTTGCAAGTGCTAGGTTTAAGGCAGCAGACAGGGTAGGTCTGCTAAGTGCAGGAAGAAAAAGGGGGGGCTGTATGGGTACAGATACATACCCCAGTGCAAGGGGTGGCCTGGAGGCAGTGCGGGAGGGTGGCAGGGTGAGCAGGTACCTGGGCCCTGAGGACAGAGGGTGGCCAGGTGCACAGTGCCAAGAGAGAACAGATCAGCAGGGGAAAAGGGGAGCGAAGGCAGAAGAAAAGAGGAAGGTCTTGAGGTGCTTCCGGAACCGGAAATGGTTCTCCTCAAGTTTTAGAGTGGCAGGGAGGCTGTTACAGAGGGAGGCCCCAGCCGAAGACAGTTTGAAAAACAACTGACCCTGAGGGAGTTGGAGGTAGAGGAGCGAGGAGCTCTAGAGGGGAGGTATTTGCGGAGGGATAGCTGAAGGTATTTTGGACCCAGGCCCCAGAAAGCCTTGTGGACAATGCAGAGGGTTTTGAATTGAATCCTTGCATCCACTGGGAGCCAATGGAGAGATTTCAGGGCTGGAGAGATACGATCCCAGGGCTTGAGGCCAAGGGCAAGTCTCGCAGTCCTGTTCTGGATTAGTTGCAGAGGACGGAGAGTAGAGGCAGGTAGATTCAGAAAGAGCCTGTTACAATAGTCCAAGCTTGAGAGAACCAGAGCTTGGGATACCATGAGCTTCTGGGGGAAGGAGAGGAAAGGCAGAGTACCTCTGAGGAGGTGCAGTCGGAAATGTGACTTTTTAGAGACCTCAGAGATGTGGGAGGAGAAGGAAAGGGTGGAGTCAAAGATGACCCCGATGTTCTTAGCCTCGCAGGTGGGGGTAGGAGAAGGGCCAAGGGAGGCCGGCCAGAGAGTGAGGGGAAAGGATGGTGAAGGTGTGCCGATGAAGAAGATCTCTGTCTTGCTGGTCCTGCAAAAAGAGTGGCGCCAGATGTTCACAAAGAAGAATAGGATCTGTGTTCTTCCATCAGGGCATTTCATGACAGGGTGCTGGATCTTATGGCTTTTCTGGACATTTCAACTCCTGATCCTCCAGCGCTGCAGACAGAGGTTCTATCAGGGGCCCTTACATTGAAGACTCGAGGGGGGGTGCTGGCATTTTCCTTCAAAACATTTTGGCAGAGGCCTGTAGGGTATGGGAAAAACTACATACGGTCCAGCGCATGAACGAAAGGATAGACGCTTGTTACAAGCTGCTGGCATTTGAAGAAATTCCCCTGGCTAAATGCCCCCTTCTGTCTTTCACTGTCGTTGCTGAGGCAACCCTCCAATGCAAATCTTCATCATTGTCCTCCTCTGCCTCCCAGGTGTTGTCTAAGGATGATAAGGTTTTGGAAGAGGTAGAGAAGAAAGTCTTTGCTGCGGCAGCACTTCGGCTTTGTCTGGCAAGCAGTTCTTGCTAGAGCTAATCTAAAATTATTAAGAGAGCTTTCGGAATTCAAGCAGTAAATTCCTCATGACAGACTTGAAGATTTCAAGACCGGCTTGTCCGATGCCAGAGTCCTGGCTCAGGATCTGCTAGATGCCACTGCGCATCATGTCGATACTTCCGCGCACGGCCATATGATCAATGTTGATATCATCCACCAGGTGTGGCTACGCATAACCAAGTTCTCAAAAGAGGTCCAGGAGACGGTTCTAGATCTTGTAATAACACTGCACACTCCAGCCAGGAACTTCTTCCACTGACAATGAATGTGGCGCACAATAAAAATGCTTTTTATCTTGAATTAATGATGGGTTCTTTGTTTGAGTAGGCCCCCAACCCGTCTCACACCCACCTTAACAAAACCCTGTGTCACAATGACCTATGAATCAGGCCGGTGTGTAACAATATGATATTCATGAAGTTTATGGTTCAATGAAAAATCAGAGCAAAATCAAATAATTGGGCAGCAACCACCATTGTTGTGGCAATACAAATGCAAAGATTCCCACAATACAGTTAATTCAAACTCCTAAAATAATATACAGAAACCTTTAATAGCAAACATAAGCAAAATTGAAATAACAGATAGCACTCAAGTTAAAACCTCCCCTTGCAACACTCACCCCCAAACTTCAGCTAACTAAATTCTTTGTGGATGGAAGGCAGTGGCAAGGAATCAGAATGAAGAGGGAAAAATCAGATTTAGAATTCAGCCCACTACCCCAAGATGGGAGACCAGAAATGAAATTGAAAACCTTAATTATGAGCAAAATGGCAAAATCGGATTACTCTTGTTACTCGTACAGCAGTTTACAACTGCGGTGGGATAACTAGGACAGAAATTCATGTTGCTACACTCGAGCGATAAGGAAGCTTACAGATTACTAAGCAGGGCACCAAGGCAACGTGAACACGGGTAAGAAAATCGATTTTGGGAAACACATACGGCAGTATGGCAATTTGTTTCTACACAGGGCTTTTGATGACAGGCAGCCACAGAAAGGGCTTGGCTGTCAAAATCGAAAATCGTTTTTCAGGACAAGGAACAGAGGCATATAACAGAAAGGATTTTGATACAAAGGTGTTACTTTTAATGGGATTACAGTTTGGGTTTTTCCATGGGATGAATGAATATCGGAATTGGTAGGAAAGCACAATACCCAGTCAAATTCGGTTTTTGTTAAACAAAGACTATTTCTGTTGCGGCTATATTTTAATGGCTATGATTATTAAAGAAAGGCACTTGACATGAGTGGGTTGATTTCGAACGTCAACTAGCTCACTGTGAATCTCTTTATAGGGGAATTAATTGATTTACTGCAAAATAATACAAAGGATTTAACAGGCTATGGAAGGACTTCTAAAAGGAATACACTAACATACACAGGCTAATACAGATTTGTCTATGTAAAGGTGAACAGATTATACTGGCAATTTAGGATTTTGAATGGGATCTCAATGGGGTGCAAGGGTCAAAAGAGCGGGATATGCAATTTGGGGACTGGGTGATGAAATACTCACAATGTAAGCTTGAGTTTGTGGTTCTGGAAATCCAGCGAGGTCTCTGGATAGCTAGGCCAAGGGATCTGGTCACTCTGGATGGCTGGGCCAAGGGATCTGTTCACTGGGACAGCTGGGCTAAGGGATCTGATCACTGGTCTCTCCTGGATGGGATGCTGGACAGCTAGGCAAGGTCTGGTCACTGTGGACAGCTGGACGGGATGCTGGACAGCTAGGCAAGGTATCTGGTCTCTGGGCTCTCTTGAATAGGATCAGCTGCCTCCCCCCTTTCTCCCTGGATTCTTGTGTGTGTGCCTAGATCTGGATAGATGGATGTATCTCTGCTTTCCTGGATCTTGAAGTCTGTGTTTCAGTGGATTGTCACTTGTGTTTCTCGGTCTCCCCCTTATGTAGCCAAAATGACATCATTAAATGTGACAAGCTGGAATTACCCCTTTTTGGCACATTTTTGCCATTTTTATGAAAGGCATAATATTTGAAATTCTGTCAATGGCTACACATATTCCCAATATCATCTCGCATCTTCCCACTTAGTTTCAGATTTGTGCCATTTATAATTCACCCCGAAATGCGTCTTTCATGGCCATTTCAGTTCACCAAGTGCTAGAAACATGCACTTGGTCTCTTTTCATTTGTCTAAAAATCACATGAAAAACATATACAATAATATTTCTGTGCGAGCAACAGCTGTCATTTGACATTCAACTTTAAAATGACATTTTTTTCTTATTTTAAAGAACAGATTCGCACGTGTGCAGGCGTTTCCTTTCAAGTAGCAAACGCGGTTCTGCAAACCACAGGATTATGTTTCAATTCATCTTTTGAAGGTTTTGCCTGTACTGTGGGTTCATGGACACAGAGGGATACTGCAAAGAATGTCTTTGATATTGACATGGGACAAGAGAGAGCCATGCTATTGACATGGGTCAAGAGAGAGCCACGCTATTTCTTTCCTTTGCTGTAATTTGAGTGTGATGGTTCACTTCATAAGGAAACAAAAGCTGTGTTGAGTGAGAACAGAATTCTTTGCTCTTCAAGTACTTTATCAGTAAAACAATGCCATTCTTGAGATGTATTGCCTCACTTTTTGGCAATCAGATGAAATAAAGCACGCAGGAGTGTGTTTCAATGGAGCGCACAACTTTCTGGTGTTTAAAATGAAAAAAAGAACAGATTGCAACACCGTCTTGAATGCTGTGCGCAGCTTTTAGTCTTTAGATTACAGACCAGCAAATGTATAGCCCTTCTGATTGCAGGTAATTTTCTCATGATTCAAATGAAATAAAGTAAATGTAGAGCCATTCTTTGGGTGGCAGAGTTCAAAGCTCGCCAGACATGTGCCAAGTAGACAAAAGCACAGCCGTTGTTTTGGCATTGTTTAAATGCGGTTTTTGGTTGTTGGGCTGTTCTGCTTGGGGCCTTAAATGTACCCCACAATCTTCCCTTTAAGGGTAAAGAACTCTTCCACAGTTCCATGGATGTTGAGTTGGCAAAAACCAAAGCTAGAACTTTAACGGGCAAAAAATCGCTGTTGGCCCTATCTAAACCTCCAGCTGCAATGTCCTCTTATCCCAAAAGTCTGATTTCTGCTCCAGATCCTTTTGGGAGTTTCGGGGGTTCCAGGACTGCAAGATTCGTTAGCCAGACCGTTCACAGTGCGTACCTTGGCACCGAGCAGACCTCAGTGAAAGCAGCAGAGACAGAGTGGCCGTTTTTTCTCCCACTCCTCCGCTTCCACTGCCGGATCCAGTTCCCTCTCCTCTGATAAAATACCAAAGGATGGTTTGGAATGGTCCCATGTAACTCCGGTGGGGGGATGCATCTGCTTTCAACGGGAGGCTTGGCAGTTCATCACAAAACACCAGTGGGTTCTATCAGTGGCTCGTTTGGGTTTCCGCCTCCCCTTCCAGCAATTTCTCCATCCCGTCCTTCCCTACATGAGACGGGGTCGCCTTCTCTCTCTCTGCCGAGTTTCAGAAGCTCCTGGACGGAAGGGCAGTAGAATGAGTCCTCCCAGCAGAAGGTGGCATGGGTTTCTATTCCCGCATTTTTACAGTGCCGAAGTCAAACCAGGCTGGCCTGCACCCATGCAGACCAGCTCCTCCCTTGTAGGGACGATTGGCTCTGAGTGGTAGATCTTCAGGATGCATACCTGCATGTACCAATATGGCCCCAACATTGCAAATGCCTCTGATTTTAGGTAGGGGGGCATTTTAAATACTGAGTCCTTCCCCTGCTATCTGTTATAGCAGCGTTCCTCAGGCTTCAAGGAGTCCATGTCTATCAGTATTTGGACAACTGGCTCCTCAGGAGTCACTGTTTCCGTACAGTAGCGGCACACATATGGTTACTATCCAGCTGCTGTTCAAGTTGGGACTGTCAGTGAACTGGAGAAAATCATCAATGACGTTCTTGGGTTTTCGAGGGAACACAGCCAGTGCCAACGTTTTCTGACCGAGACAGGATGAGGAATTTAACGCATACATGCTCTCTTTTCCTCAGTTCCACCCACAGGTTGGCGCAGTGGTTTTAGAGGCTCCTAGGAGTAATGTCCTCCAGCATCTTAGTCCTCCTTCTGGTCAGGGTTAAAATGAGATGCACATAATGAACACTAAGACAAAGCTGGACCCAGGCAAGCGAGCCACACTCTCAATTAATTCCAGTGTCCTCGGAAATCACAGCCGACCTCTGCTGGTGGTCGGACTTCCCCAATCTTTCAGTGGGGATCCTCAGTTCGGTCAGGCTGTTCTTAGAAACCTCTTTAAGTAAGGGAGTTTTTCCATCCACCCAGTTTTAGACATCAGTGCTTGTGAACCTCCCACAAGTATGTAGGAAAGGAGACCAGATGTAGGAGTAAAGCAAAGTTACTCACCGTAGTTACTAATGCACTCCTAGTCCATAGTCCCCTTTAGTCCATACTTGTGGGACATTCCATATGGAGATAAAGGGACTATGGACTAGGAGTATGTTAGTCACTACAGTGATTAACTTGGTTTGCATAGTACAGCGGTCGCCAGACTATAGTGAATTTGAGTGTTAAGTTCCATGGGAAACCCGAAAACTGAATTGCCAATAACTTTTGACTTGCAAGACCGGTTTGGCTGATATTGTGCAAACAAAATGTTTGTCATCAGCCCCCAAAGACTGGCCATTTTGGGAAAGATTCATTAAGAAATGAAAATGTTAATAAGGAAGTAAACAAACGTTGTTTTCGGCCTACTATCATTTATTTCCCCTTAGAGATAAAGTCCAAGGCCCTCATTAGGACCCTGGCGCTAAGTGTTTAACGGTGCCGTAAAAGGCTGCGGCGCTGTTAAACACTTAGCGCCTTACTACGAGGTCCCTTTGCGGGACCCGACCTGAACGGCTGGTCTAGACCAGCCGCTGAAGTAGGGACCCGCAAAGGGACTCTCGAGGTAAGTACGGTACCGCAATTTGCGGTACCGTACTTACCGCCTTCCCCAGTCCCATTGAGCCCTATGGGGCAAAAATGGGAATGGGGAAGGGCCAATGTTCAATGTGGAATCACCGCCCCGCCAACCTTGGAATGGGGTGGTACTTCCCCATTGAACATTGGCGGACTTGTTACGATACTGGCACCAACCATGGTGCTAATAGCGCCATGGTTTAGCGCCAGTATCGTAATGAGGGCCCAAATATCTGCGCAGTGCACAGCGTTAACCACTGGACAGAATTGGACCAGGTACGAAACAACTTGAGCACGAAGCGTTGACTCAATTTCTGGGAGGGGTCTGGGGTTATTCCATGCAGGAGATGTTAAAATATTTGAGAGAGATGGGGTGCCTCCTTCCCCCAGAATTATAACTTTATCTCCCATGGTGGTGTTCTACAGGATAGAGGCTTTTCAGATATGGAAAAAGCTGCCATTTCTTTTTTTAGGGTCAATGCGAGAGATTACTGTGGTTATAATGGGTATAACCGGGGTTAGCCAAAAACAAAAAGTGGAAAAAATGCCATTTGGAAGAGGACAAATAATGAAATGGGATCAAGCTAGAGGTGGGGAGAGGGATGAGGACACCATGTGAAATTGGGTGATATGGTGTGGCTGGGGACCAAGTTCAGAGCCCAAACGTTTTTTCATAACCAGGATTATTCGGCGGGATAACCGCGGTTATAATAGAAAACAGAATCAGGAATAAAAGTGTGTTGCACGAAACGAGTGTTGGGGGAATAGAAGAGGGCTAGGGAGGCAAAAGGGACGTGAGGGGAGTGTGGAGAGCATGGCAAGAGGAGGGGGCACTTGGTGAGTGCCTGGGACCTGGGAGGGCAGGGAGGAATTTTGGTTTTTGCATGCTTTTTACGTATAACCGCAGTTATTTGTAGTACATTCCTAATATAACCGCGGTTACGGGAAAAGGTTGATTAATACAAATTTTGAAGGCCGTGGCCACCTAGCTGGTCCAAAAGAAACATATTGGGGGAACATGTACAGTGCCGAAGGCTGTGACTACTGGCCATTGCTGAAAGCTACGGCTAGTGGCCTGTAAAGGAACTATGGTATAACAAAACCCTTGCAATTTACTGAAAAAAACCTTTGTTACGGTGCAGATAATTTGCACAGATTTAACGGAAGAAAACCCTTAAAATTCAGCAGATGTGGGAAGTCATGATCAGCTTAACTCGGCACATTCCTGTTGAAATGCCCATGAGTACATACATATTATAAGAGAAGGGATTCACTATGACATACACCATGGCATTATGGGTGACTGTAAGAAACCTGAAGGTGCTCTCACATCTAGTCCCCAGGGATCTTCTGTTCAGGTGACCAGGGAAAGGCCATTGCTTTTGGATCCCGACCCTGGGGGTGGCCAAGCGAGGTAGGATCACCTGAGTGGAGGATTCCTTGGGGATTGGAGAGAGGGTACCTGAAGGCGAGACACGGTATACCCCCTTTTCTAATACTTACCTACCCTCCCCGTGCATAGCCTTTATGGGCTATTGTGAATCTTATTCTATCATCCCCAGTAATTTTCCTTTAAGCACTGAGAAGATGAAGAGGCAACTAGGAGCAGTGCAGATTTCCTATTGCCAACACAATTCTGCTACTATGACGAAAAAGAGAGGTCAGGCATGTCACAATAATGGGCTTAAACAAGGTCAGGCAATTGGGAATACCCTGTTTCATCTGTAGCCCATTATTAATGAGAGAGAGTATAAAATGTGGAAGGTGTGAGAGGGGCGAGAGATGCAAGTAGTGCAGGACCAGAATGAGAACAGAACCAAGTTTGTGACGGGATGCTAAGTTGCCCGCTGAATATCCGAGCAGGACCGGAAACTCTTGTGGAGGAAGGCAGAGAGCAGAAGCCATCGAGGAGCAGAGGCGGAGCCCAAAGGCCGGCATACTTGGAAGGAAGCAGTCGGCGAGGTCAGCGTTTCCAGCAAGTTGCTTCTCCCGTGTGGGGGGAAAGCTGCCTAGCAGAACAGCAGTAACCATGTAAGGTTCTCGGAGAGACTGGGAATTCTGAGGGGCTGTTGAGCCCATATAATTGAACCTTGCAATATTGAATGCTGAACTTGATGAAAGGGGCTGTTGAGCCCGTATGAGTAAAAGCAACACCTATTGAATACCGAACTTGATGAAAGGGGCTATTGAGCCTGCATAGGTAAACCGTGCAAATGTTGAATGCCAAACTTGAAGAAGGGGGCTGTTGAGCCTGTACAAGTAAAAGCAACTTATATTGAATGCTGAACTTGATGAAAGGGGCTGTTGAGCCCACATAAGTAAAACCTATGAATATTGAGTGCCAAACTTGATGAAAGGAACTCCTGAGCACATGGGAGTAAAACTTGCATCCATTGAATACTGAATTGTTTGAAAGACATTGTTCCAGCTCACACAAAGTAAAGCTATACCCCTTGAATAGTGAATACCAAGAAAGCATGGTTACAGTGAAAAAGTGAGTGCTACAATGCTGCATATATTCAAAGATAAGAAAGTTGCTACTTGAACAAAACTACAAAGTGTTAACAACTATAAGAACGGTCTGAGGAAATCAAGTGTCCCATGGTTAGTAAACACTTTGGAAGGCATATGAAAATCCTACAAGGAAATTCATGTATTGTCTTGTGAACTATAAAGCATCAGCTTTTGGAAACGTATGGTTGCTTGACCTGTGATGGGTGGACTGTGCGGTCTGATAACTGCGCCTACACCAAAAACCACAAAAGGTTGAAAAGCAGCAAAGAGGTGAATCATTGGTGAAGTTAACCAAAGGAAGGGTCAAGTAGGCCCCATGATCCTTTGTGAACTGTTAAGCCGAAAGAACAAGTAAACCGTAAATCTTGGGGAAGGGAACCCTGAAAACAAAACTTGGAGAATATTCATCTTGGGGAAGGGAATCCCAAGACCACAGTGTTGTGTGAACTTTGTTACCTTTGGAACTTGGGGAAGGGAATCCCCAGACCACAGTGTTGTGTGAACTTTGTTACTTTTGGAACTTGGGGAAGGGCTTCTCAAGAACACAGTGTTGCATGAACTTTATTACCTTTGGAACTTGGGGAAGGGAATCCCAAGACCACAGTGTTGTATGAGCTTTGTTACTTTGGAACTTGGGGTAGGGAATCCCAAGACCACATTGTTGCATGAACTTTGTTACCTTTGGAACATGGAGAAGAGAAACCCGAGACCGGCAAGTGATGTGAACTGTGACATTTGTGGATCTGCAGTAGGTAACCTTAGAACTTGATCCGTCCTTATTGCCACAAGACTACATTGCAACTATATTGATTTTGAGACAAAGAACTTTAGAAGAACTTAAATTGCCAATTATTGAACTTTTACTTTGGAACACTTATATTTGGTTGAGAGCAATTCCCCCACTAGTGTTGTATTTGTGAGAACAAGCACAGGTTTTTGACAAATACACTTTTGGTTTTGATTTATAGACACAGACTTTCCTTAGATTTCTTTAGGCAGGGAAATCCCATCATAGTATAGGGTTAGTTAGGTGTTACACCATCCTTATTACTAATAAAGCTTTGTTTGAATACTATCTCTGTTGTCTGTGTCATCTCTCTTGATACCATGCCTGTCTCACAGGGACATAGCATTATGGGGGACATCAGAGAGAGCGCACAGAGTTAAGCTTGTCATGACTTCCCACACCTGCTGAATTTCAAGGGTATTGTAGCATTAACACTGTGCATCTTAGCTGCAGCTTAACTAAGGTTTTTCAGTGAAAATATATATATTTATATTCACTGAAAAGTCCTTATGTCCCCCATAATTTCATGTCCCCCATAAAACCATTTTGTATGTCATTGCGAATCCCTTCTCTTATAATTTGTATGTGCTCATGGGATTTGCAATGGGAATGCGCTGAGTTAAGCATGGGAATGATCTGTTAAAAAATAAAAAGGTTATTATTAAAAGAACCAAAAAAACAATAAAAACAAAGTTTCAGCCTATTTCCTCTTCATTTTCCCATAGACATTTTTGCTGGACCACACAGCCCAAACCGCTCGATGTATTTTGAGCAGGTGCGAAGCGTTGACTTAAGGCCTTTTTGTGGTTTCGGGTTATTTCATCTAGTAGTTTTTTTAATATTTGATAGAGAAGAGGGTTCTCCCTTCTCCAAAAAAGATAGTTATATCTCGGGTAAATCAACAAGAAATCAGGTGTTTATAAATGAAACAGCTGCCATCTTTTTGCAAGAGATAGCCGTGGCTATAACTGAGGGGATCAGAAAATGAAACACAGAAAAAAAGCCATTTGCGAGTTCAGAAACATGCACATGGTATCAGGCTAGAGGTGGGGGGAAGGCAAAAGGACACCAAGTGAAATTTGGGAGTTGGAGGGGGTCTAGTTGCAACACAAAGCTTTTCTGTAACCTCGGCTATCAGAAAGAGTAGCCGCAGCAACCCGAAATCTCAACTGAAGGTGCATCAAAGAAACAAGAGTGTTATAAGGGGAATGGGAGCAGGCAGGGGAAGTGGATAGGCCATCAGGGGAGTGGCATTTTGTCCGGATAGCCGCATCTATGACAAACAAACAAGCAATGGCATTGGTGTTCTCATATGCGTGTGTATAGAGCAGCGCACCAGCTATAGCATTGGATATATCCATGGCTAGCCGAAAATTTGATCAAAACTGCGTCACAGAAATGTCTAGTTTTATAGGGGGAATGGGAGAGGGCATTCGAGGTGAGTAGGCCATGAGGGTGTGTAAAGACTGGTAGGGGGTGTCTGTACTTCTGCTCTCTATATGGTAGAAGAGAGGCACAGCAGACCCCAGCCAAGATTCTCTATTACGGTAGCAATGGACGAGCAATCAAGGCCTAGCTTCTCAGGAGGTGATGCAGGCTGGTTCTTAAGTACAGTGTAGTCCCCAAGCCCCCACAAAGGAATGTCCACACACTGTATTGGTTAGAACACAGTCTTTATATAATCAATATTCAAGGTTATGTACACCTATCATAATAACTCACTTTGTACTTAGGGAAATCAACAATGACAAATATATACAATTCTAAAGTGGTACCACCCTTTGTATTGGATCTCATTAAAGTGCATCAACAATACTGTAACAATGTCACACAGATCAATAGAGTGAAACCAGCAATAGAGAGAGGAGAGAAAATAAGATGGTTGAGCAATAGGCAGAATACTGGCCCCTACCACTAGACACAGTTCTGTGTGGAGATCCCCCCCACCTGGGCAACCTGTAAAATAAAGATATAGCACAAGCCCAGTCCATATATTGTTCTGCAAGTCTTATTCCCTCCTATAATGTTTTTATCCCCCCAATGTACCTGGTGGAGTCGAGTTCTTCGAAGAGGCGTCGACAGATCCTTCTTGAGCGACCCCCTTTCAAGCGGGAGTCACGGATCGTCGAGAGGCGTCGAGAAGCGTCGAGGAACTCGGCGTTCGGCGGCGGGGAATCGACGGCCCTTCTTGAATGCCTTCCCTTTCAAGCGGGAGACACGGGGCGTCGAACGTCCTTCGACAAACAGGGTAGAACGGCGTCGATGAGGCGTCAGCTTCGTCCGAGCGGTGCTCGTCGGCGTCGGGGCGTCGGCGTCCTGCAAGGCAGAGGCGTGCGGGGCACCTCGGTGACAATAGTTCTGGACCGCAAAGATTGTGGAGACGGAGGCCCAGCAAGGGCGCCGCGTCGTTCGAGTCTTTGTGGTCTTCGGGTGGCGGGAAACCCACCGGCAGGTTTCTCCTCGGCGCGTTGGTCGTCCTCGACTTCCTCCGGCAGGATAAAGCGGTCGACGGTGCGGACGAGGGAGTCCTTCGATTCGAATGTTCTTAGGCAAAGGAGCGGGCGGCTCCGGTCGTCGGCGGCACGGCGTCAAGTGGTTCCCACGGCTGGGCAACACAACTTCGACGGGCCTCCAGCGGTTACACAAACCTGCGAACCCTGGTCGACGGCAATGGACTTCGACGGCGGCGATGTCCGGGTGCTTCACTTCGATCTCCTCGGCGGACCCGTCTCGGGTCGGCAGCCTTTCGAGGGTCTGTCTTCCAGGGCGCTTCGGCGAAGATGGAGCGGTGCTCGATGGTCCCTCAGAGCACGGGAAGAGGGCGCCTTACCAGGTCCTCTCTCGGGTCAGTCTTCGACGATTTCGGCAGCCTTCGGATCGGTCGAAGCAAAATGCAGCAGCAAGTCTTCTTCTTCCAGCTGGACGTCGAGGATCAGCAGTTCCAGTTACTCTTAGAGTGGAGACTCAGCTCCAGAACGCTTCTGAACAATTACCAGTGGTGAGAGGTCCCCAGATATACTATTCTGTCTCTCATCCACACTGCTGGCACACACTCAGCAGCCAATCATACAGAAGGGCATTCATGCAGTCAGCCAGCCAATCAGGCACACAGTGCATTCAGGCCACACTCCTCCCTTTCGACACTCACAACAAGGAATGTGGATTGGGACAAGTACCCAGCCATTCAACACTACACACTGCATTCAGGCCAGTTTCGGGCAGGGCTGTCTCAGTCTTTGTCTCTCATGCCAGAAACCAGACAACCACAACAAGGAGTGTATATTGGTCACACACTCCATTCACCCAGGTCCCACCCACAGGAGGTACTCACAACATACAGTCACTGGGAAGGCTCCAGTCAGTCTAGCTGGGCCTTCACAACAACACCATATATGGAACTTCCACCCAACAGCCAGCCAGGGGGAAGGGACAGAGTCAGGGCTTCCCAGGACTTTGGGAAAACAACGTAACAGGCAATAGAAAGCAAGAGGCCACAGGGGCCATCTTGTTTCCTATCAGGAATCAACTGACCCCAATGGCAGGGCCTGGGTATCCCAAAATGGAGGACACCCAGAGCACCTGTCAAATTCAGCATGGAGCTGCCACCAGCCCATACCCTGCTCTGTGGGCCACCTACAGGTGCCCAAAAACATACACTAGGGGCACAGGGTTGTACCCCTACCCATGGGTGCCATAAGGGTATCCCATGGGTCTGTTCACCAAACCAAAAGAGAGCGCTGCACTGCCAGGAGTCCCACATGGACTCCTGGGCAGAAAACATGACAGAACACACGATAAAAAGCAGTAAAGGACAAGGATTCAGAGGCCCTGTCCCTCTGATGCATTTCCAGCATCACAGTCGCCCCCCCCAGACTGAGGTGGAGGGTGTCTAATCTCCCACGGGATAGACACCCTCATCCAGACGGTCAACATACCTTCTGGAAAGGCCATCTGCATTATCGTGACTCTTCCCTGGTCTGTGCTCTATGGTGAAGTCTAGCCCTTGCAGGCTAATGGACCACCTGAGCAATTTCGGATTCTCCCCCTTCATCTGCATAAGCCACTTCAGGGGCTTATGATCTGTTTGGACCTTGAAGGTAGACCCCGTAAGGTAGGGCCTAAAATGCCTAAGGCTCCAAACTATGCTAAAACACTCCTTTTCAACAGTAGCCCACCTGAGTTCTCTACCCTTGAGTTGTCTACTGATGAATATGATAGGATGTTCTCTCCCTTTGTCATCTAACTGGGACAAGACAGCTCCAATTCCGGTGTCGCAGGCATCCGTCTGGACGATAAAGGGTCGGCTGTAGTCAGGCGCACACAACACAGGTGCCCTACACAGACTTTCTTTCAAGCCATCAAAGGCCCTCTGACAGTCTTCGGTCCAATTAACCTTCCTAGGCAGTTTGGGTGAAGTTAGAGCTGTCAGGGGGGCAGCTATGGTTCCATAGTCTGCCATGAAATTGCGATAGTACCCAGTGAGGCCCAAAAAGGCTCTCACCTGGGTTTGAGTAGTGGGAGTCTCCCAGTTCTGTACATCCTGTACTTTACTGGAGAGAGGTTGGATTTGACCCCCTCCTACCTCATGACCAAGATAGGTAACTTTCGCCTGAGCTATCTGGCACTTGGTGGCCTTGATAGTGAGGTTAGCCCTTTTCAAGGCCTGCAACACCTTATCCAGATGTGTCAAATGCTCTTCCCAGGTGGAACTGTAGACGGCAATGTCGTCTAGGTAAGCCACACAAAAGGCTTCCAGCCCACTGAGCGCATGGTTGACCAATCTCTGGAAGGTGGCAGGGGCATTCTTCAACCCAAAAGGCATGACCCTAAACTGGTAGAGTCCCTCAGGTGTTGAGAAGGCCGTCTTTTCCTTGGCATGGTCCGTCAGAGCTATTTGCCAATAGCCTGAGGTAAGGTCAAAGGTGCTCACAAATTTGGCAGCACCTATGGTGTCCACGAGCTCATCAGCCCTGGGCAATGGGTGCGCGTCAGTTTTGGTGACGGCATTGACTCCTCGGTAGTCCACACAGAACCTCCAATCCTTGGTACCCGTCTGGGAACTTGCCTTGGGGACAAGGACCACTGGACTGGACCAGGGACTGGTTGAGGGTTCAATAACACCCAGATCCAACATCTTGGCGACCTCAGCCTGGATGTGGTTCTTGACGGTATCTGACATACGGTAGCACCTGCCTTTGACAGGCACACTGTCACCAGTGTCAATTTCATGCCTACACCACGGTGTAAGGCCTGGCGTCAGTGAGAACAGAGAGGCATACTGTTGGAGCAAAGCCCTGCAGGCCCTCTGTTGCTCTGTTGTCAAATCCGGAGAGAGATGTACTCCCTCCACTGAGCCATCCTGAGGGTCGCTGTGCAGCAAATCAGGAAGGGGCTCACTCTCATCCTCTTCTTGCCCTGAAGCTAGCAAGAGACATGAGACTTCTGCTCGCCGGTGGAAAGGCTTGAGCCTGTTGACATGGAATACCTGAGAGGCTACCCCAGAGGCTCCCATGTCAACCAGATAATTGACTTCGCCCATCTTGGAGATGATCCTGAAGGGTCCAGTCCACTTGTCTGCCAAAGCTCTAGGCTGGGTAGGCTCCATCACAAGGATTTCCTGTCCCGGAGTCCAATCCACTTGCGAGGCTTTAAGGTCATGCCAGTACTTATTCAATTCCTGGCTGGCCTTGAGATTTGCTGTCGCCTGACCCATCATCTGTGTCATCCTCCGTCTGAGGCCTAACACATAGTCCCCCACTTGCTTGGCGGGACCGGGAGGGGTGGCTTCCAAGCCTTCTCGGATCAAGGTGAGGGGCCCCCTCACGGGATGTCCAAAGAGTAACTCAAAGGGGCTGAAACCAACACCCTCTTGAGGTACCTCTCTGTAAGCAAACAGCAGGCATGGCAGGAGGAGATCCCATTTCCTCCTTAGGGGTTCTTCCAAAGCCCCTAGCATGCCCTTGAGAGTTTTATTAAATCTCTCAACCAGACCATTGGTCTGGGGGTGGTAAGAGGTGGAGAACTTGTAGGTTACCCCGCACTCTTTCCACATGGTTTTCATGTAACTAGACATGAAGTTGGATCCTCTGTCAGAGACAACCTCCTTGGGGAATCCAACACGGGTGAAAATGCCCAGGAGAGCCCTGGCAACCACCTTGGCAGTAACAGTCCGAAGGGGTATTGCCTCAGGGTACCTGGTGGCATGATCTACCAAGACCAGGATGAACCGATGTCCACCTGAAGTGGGAGGGTCAAGGGGACCGACGATGTCGATGCCCACCCTCTCAAATGGTGTGCCAACCACTGGCAATGGCTGCAGTGGGGCAATGACCTTGCCTCCAGTCTTGCCAGACAACTGACAAGTTGGGCAGGTCCTGCAGTGGGACTCCACCTCTACTCCCATCCGTGGCCAGTAGAAATGGGCAGCGAGCCTCTGCTTAGTCTTCTTGGTCCCAAGATGACCAGCCAAGGGCACCTCATGCGCCAACTGCAGTAGGAAGGGCCTGTAAACCTGGGGTACCACCAACCTCTTGAGGGCACCAGGTTCAGGCTTAGTGGGCTCACTAACAAGGAGCTCACCCTCCCAATAAATCCGGAATGTCCTAGGCACTTCTCCTTGTGCCTGGGACAGGGCCTGTTTCCTCAGTCCCTCGAGAGAGTGGCACTCTCTCTGTCCCTTACAGAAGTCTGCCCGGGAGGGTCCCCCTTCAGCTAACAAGCATTGAAGGTCGGGATGATCCTCCGGGTTGAGAACCTCTCCCACAGGAGAGTCTTCTGTCTCTTCTCCCACAGGAGTTGAGTTTGGGTTTTCCACTGGACCCAGCCCGTCCGGAGCATGGATCCAGATGGGTGCTGTCGGAACAGCAGGAAGAGAAGGTGTTCCCTCCACAGAGGTGGCCTTCTTGGTCTTCCTTCTTCTTGCCTTAGGCCTCGCATTTGGCTCGGGTACCTGACCCACAGCCAGACCCGGTGTCACCTGTGACCTAGTGACTGCAGCAGCAGTCATGGGAAGACCATCCGAGATCAACCCCAACTCTACTAGATCATTTCCTAACAGAATGTTAGCAGGGACATTGTCCTGAACCAGGACAGGAAGCTTTGCTGTCTTGTCTCCAATCATGAGTGTGACTAAGGCTACAGGCGATAATTTGGGAGGCCCACCAGCTAACCTGGTGGTTCTCAGAGGAGCACCTACATAGTCCTCTGGCTTGAGCAGGGTCCTGTCCACCACTGTCATGCTTGCCCCAGTGTCTCTCAAACCAGTAGAAGGCTGGCCATTCAAGAGGACACTTCTCGAAAACCTACGGGTGTTCTGTGGGATAGTCGCCAGTACTTCTGCATACTGGTCCCAGGCCCCAAGGGACACTAAGGAAATCTCTACCGGAGCACCAAATGAGATCCCGGTAGAGGAGGGGAGGACAGTGGCCTCCACCTCAGACACGGGGTAAGGGTAGGTCAGGCTGACAGCCTGTACTCCAAGTGCCTTACCTTTACACTTGGAGTCACCCCTTTTGTGATCCAGAGCCCCACAGTCCCAACAAGCGCCAGGAGTGCGGGGTACGGTACTGGAACCACTGGGAGCCTGCTTTGCAGCAGGTGGACCACTACTCTTATTCCCACCCACAGATGACTTATCCCCACTAGAATTTTGGGTCTTGGGAGAGGAAGGTTTAGGTTTACTTGACTGTGACTGCTTGTGGGACTCCTCAGCCTTCTGAGAGGCCCCCTTTTCTTTGTCCTGGTCCTTCCCACTGGAGTCCTTAGGGGACACCCGGTGGGAGACCCACTTGTCAGCCAACCTAGCCAGCTTAAAGGGGTCCAAAATGTTCTGGTCAGCCACATACTGACGCAGCTCTGGTGAACAGGCTTCAGAAAAATGCTCAAAAAACAAGAGGTGGGACAATTCAACAAAAGTCTTAACCTTGTACCCATCGATCCACCCCGTCATGTTCATGTGCGCAGCACTCACCCAGTCAACCCAAGACACATTCTCTCTTTTCTTAAAATCCCTGAACCTTCTAAGGTATTGGGTAGGTGTCTTGCCAAACTTGGCAATCAAAGCAGACTTCATACACTCATACTGACCCCTTTCTTCCACACTCAGCTTCAGAATACAGTCATATCCAGTTTGAGGTACTCTGCTTAACAAACACTTAGCCCAATCTCTTTTATCAACATCATGAATCGCACAAGCCATTTCAAACGCTTCAATCCATTGGAGGATATCTGAACCCTCCACAAATACACCAACCAAATCTTTCATAAACTTGGTGGCTGGGGACCTGACACTCTCACTGGTTTTAGCTGAAGTCTCCACTCTAGCTTTCTCTAGCTGGATTCTCTGACATTCAGTGTCCTGGCTCTTGAGTTCAAGATCCCTATTCTTGAGCTCCACTTGTTGAGCCAACTCCTCTTTCTTAAGTTCAGCATCTATTTCCAACTTGCGGTATTCAAAGGCCAATTTCATCTTTAATAACTCAAGCTCCAAGGAATTGCTGGGGTTTGGAACAGAGGCAGCAGGAATGGCGGCATTCCCAGAAACAGATTCAGCGGAAACCCCAGGGGCAGAGTCCTCATTGGTTGCATTCCCCCCCTCATCAAGAGTTTCACTATCAGTCTGGTAGTCCACCAGGGCAGCTATCAGCTCAGCACCTGCTCTGTGGGCCACCCACAGGTGCCCAAAAACATACACTAGGGGCACAGGGTTGTACCCCTACCCATGGGTGCCATAAGGGTATCCCATGGGTCTGTTCACCAAACCAAAAGAGAGCGCTGCACTGCCAGGAGTCCCACATGGACTCCTGGGCAGAAAACATGACAGAACACACGATAAAAAGCAGTAAAGGACAAGGATTCAGAGGCCCTGTCCCTCTGATGCATTTCCAGCATCACAGGGTGTAAGGAGGAGCTTGCATAGATGTTGGGGGCACTTTGTGAGAATCTGAGAGAGCAAGAAAGAAAGTTATTTGTTGCTGCATTTCTCTGTTGCTGCGGCTATAACAAACAGAAGCAAGCAGTATCATTGGTTGTTTTAATACATGCGGGTATAGAACATTGCACCGGCTTTAACCTGGGGTATACCCGTGGTGAGCCAACATTTTGATCACAACTGCGTCACAGAAACTACACGTTATATAGGGAGAATGGGAGAAGGCAAGGGAGGTGAGGAGGCCATCAGGGGAGTGGGCGGAACTGGCATAGATATTGGGGGCACTTAGTTAGGGCTGGGAGAGCAAAAAAGCAATCTTTTTAGTTTTGCTTTTTTTCCCGATAGCCTCGGCTATAACAAACAGAAACAAACTATGTCATTGGGTGTTTGCATACCTGTGGGTACGCAGCATGATGCTAGGTGTGCATAGTTGCGTTAACGTATGACGTTGGTTGATTGGTTGCAAATTAACACATGGCTATGTATATAGCCGCTGATATTAAGCCATACATTTTTCTGCAATATTCTGTTGACGTTAGACCACACAATTTTACATGTATTTCTGATTATATGCCCCCACGTCTACCCTTGTCTCATTTGAACTTTTAAAGGCTGACTATGTGTGTTGTTGAATTAGTATAAAATGACGTGCATCCGCAGCTACAAAACGGTGTTAATAGCCGTGGGAGGAATGGCTTTGGCTATGAAAAGATGGTTGGGGAAAAAATATTTGTATGTGTTTTCGGTATTGCAATTGTTTGGTGTTACTGTTGCAATTGTGTACTTGCCTGTGATAGGTTGCAGTGAAAATGTGTCAGCCATTTTATTAGTTGGCCTACTATAGTCCTCTTTTTGAGCCATTTATTTTGTAAAGTATAATAGGCACCGTTTTGTAGAGTTTTGTTATTCTGACTGCAAAACTCACTCTGTGTACATGTTGAGTGTGTGGCTGATGAGAAAGTGTCAGTAAACATTTACACATTTAATGGTTCATTTGCAGTGTGTTACTTATATTAAGTAATCGTTTTTTTGTTGCTGAAGATTACAAATTAATTTTTAATTATGATGATATGCTGTGCCTACAGATTTCTATTTGCAGATTCAAGAAGGTGTGGACACATTCCTTTCTTGTGGTGCACTGCAAATATATTGGTTTGGTGCACTGATCCATGTACAATGTTTTTCTTGTGGAGCGTTGAATGTTGATCTGAGGTTAAAGGTTTATTTCATGGCACTTGTCCTAAACTTTCTCTGGAATAAAATGGTATTTCCCACGGTGATCCAATTGCAACATTTGCAGCACAAACCTTTGCACTGCTTCAGATCTGGTTTGGGCAACAGTAGGGGAGGTTGCATCCGGGTGGACGTCGTGGCAGGTATTGTGGTGAAGGTGGATGGTACAGAGGTTGCCATGGTGTTAATCGTGTAGCGTGGCACCTCCCTGGACAAACTAATTGTGGCACAGAGTGCAAAGAATTTTTAGCACAGAAAAATCACTTGCCGGTAAAATGGCAGCAGGTGGGTTTGGTGCTCCATTGGAAGAAGGTGTGGCTTCAACTGTGACTGGAGGTGTTGAGGCAGGAGCTGCAGATGCACACTGATAAGGGAATGAGACCAATGTATCCTCTCCTTACGTGTTGATGTGCTTTCCTGTAGTCATCATCGATGTCATTCCATTGGACCCAAACTAGGTGATTTATCAGCACAAATGTGCCCAAGCTCTGGGATTTTGCAAATTGTGCACTGCACCTGCTCAGCCTCATTTTGGGAACGGTGCTGCTTCACAAGGAGCTCTCAGAAACTGCAAATGTCTGCCATGGATTTTCTGAATGCACTTTAGCATGTCAATATTAGATAGTGTGAGGGTTTTTTCAATCCATCTTTGATTTTTTTTCCCAGTGACCCAATGATTATTATATGTGAAGACATCAACAGTGCACTACTCACAAATGTTGTATGAAAGATAGTGCATATGATGTACTACTTATGAGGGTCAAAAATATGAAAGTTATGTGTATAAGTGAAAGTAATTGTATTTTATAAAGTATGTTCTTTAACTAATTATATTTTCTTTTTTTACAGACAAAAAAGCGTAAATTATACCATATATATTTGACACATTTTCTACCACCATCATGCCCCTATAGTCTCTTCCCCCTTCACACACCCTACCCACACCCTCTCAACCCCTACCCAGCCTACTCCTAACATCTTGACCTCTACCCACCCACCCCATTGCTACTAATTCTATTCTTGCTTCTGCACTCCCGCAATCTCTTACACTGTATATATTTCAAAATACAACTTACAAGTACTACTGAATGACACATTTAAACATATGTACATTAAAAAAAAAAATCATAACCGCGGCTACCGGCACAACCGATGTGATTGGGCAAACCATACACTAGTTAAACTGGAAGTCATACCAAGGCTATGATATAACCAATTACAGTGCAGCACACTTGTTGCTTCGATAGCCGTGGCTATCTGGAGATGCCCATATCTGCAGCTTTCTCTAGACCAGTGGGACGTTGTGTATTTTGATATGTAGCAGCAGTTATAATGTTGCTTTGGGTAGCCGTGACTATCAGGTTGACTTTAGAAGGCTATAAGGGTGATGTAAACCAATGTGTGAGCTGTGTCATTTTCAGTGTGAGGTTGACGAGTGCATATAGGATATTGGTATATTTGAGTGGATATTTGTGGAACATTTTATTAATTGAAGTATGGATAGAAATACTGAAGAAGATGTTCGCAACTCTTCCACTGATTGTTCAGGTTCTAAATCTTTGACAGAAGATTGAGGATGAATAGGTGATTTTGATTTAACAACAAACAGTGATGTAGAAGAAATTGGGGAATATTTTGAGAAGCATTGGCTAAGTTCATTTTTTTGGTTTGAGGATGGTGATGTGGGAAGATTAACTGCATGTATGATTTGTGGAGAGGGATTTTTTGGTAGGGAGTAGACAATATTTTATTTTTGGAAAAAGGCATACAGCATGTAAGGAAAGTGCACATAGGCAAATTTAATTTGTTCTTGAAACCTTCAAATGGCCCTCATAAGGGAATTGAAGAGTGTAACACATTGTCACAATATAAAAAGTAGAACATCAAAGCAGTACTCGAAATGTGCTGAAATACTACACTCAGTGTACCCCAAAGCAGTCCTTTTAAGGACTAGCTATAACCTATGTGTATATAAATATATATATATATATATATATATATATATATATATATATATATATATATATATATATATATATATATATATTGCATGGACGCTGCAGCGTCCATGTAGTTATGGTTAAGTTGGTGTTTCCATAGGAAGAGCATTTTTTGGGTGCCTTATAACTTCGCTCCCTCTGGTCGAATCCTCACCAAACTTTGCAAAAAAAAGTATATGGCCCACTCTGAATTTTTTTGCAAAGTTTTCAGAGGTTTGGTCCAGGGGGGGCAAAGTTACAGGGGGGGGTCCCAAAGCTTTTGTTTATTCCCATAGACATAATGGAAAAAAACTTTGTGCACGCCTACAGCCCAAACCGCTGGACGGATTTACACCAAATTTGCGGCAGGAGCGGGGGCTTGGTCCCGGAAGCGTGCTTTTGCAAATTTGGTGTAAATCCGTCAAGTATTTTTTTTTTAAAATGACCAAAATATAAGGCAAAAAAAATAGTGATATCTCTGTTCGCTCCGCGGATGGACTTCCCTGTTCGCTCCGCGGACATCGCCTCGTTTGGCCAAGCGGCTTGTGTGATGTCCGCGGACATGCAACGTGTTTGCTGATTGGACGGCGTGGTGCGTGAAGCGCGTCAGATTTTTTGTGGCGCCCGCCATCTTGCATTCACCGACGACCGCGGACAGCGTGGTGAAACTTGGATTCAAAATTGTATTTAGTGGAGGGTGTTGGTGTGTAAGAGTGTTTGGGGAGGGTGGGGGAGTATGAGATAGATTCAATGTTCTGTTTTTTTATGTGCTAGACGCTTTTGTTGTGTTCGATTTTTCTGCAGACAACACGGCTGTTCTGAAATGTTCGTAAATAAACAGAATGGATTCGGTGTCAAGTTGAAAGTGTTCCAAGAAGACTCGTGGGGTCCTGGAATGTTCGCAGGGGGTGTCCTGAAGACGTTGTCTGTATTGTTCGTTGTCAAGCTGAAAGTGTTCTAAGAACACTCGCGGCGTCCTGAAATGTTCGTACATAAAGAAAATGGGGGTGTTCTGAGGACATTCTCCGTATTGTGTGTCTGCTTAGCTGTATCCAATGAGGGAATGGCATAGAGAGTGAAGTGGAAATGGTAGAAGGGCTGTCTAAGAGTTACGCGGTCCGCGGACGGGGCGTGCTACATCCAGGGTTTTCCAGCAAATCCAGCATAGAAAGAAGACTGTAGGGATCAGCCAATCAGATGTTGAGGTTGTGGATTTGTGTTCAAAGAGACTGTGTGTAGTGAAGATGGCAGAAGTGGAGAAAGTCAGGGTGTTGGTGCTTGGAGATATATTTGTGCATGGTTTACAACAGTATGCTCAATGCAGGCATGTTGCAAAGAATTTTGATGTTAAAGGAGTGGAGGTGGTGTGGAGCACTGTGCCTGATTGCAATGTACAGGGAATTGTACAAGTTTGTGAAGATATGGACAGGATGAACAGTCCCCATGTGGTAGTTTTGCACTATGGTGCTTTCCATTTGGGCTATGTCAGTGCCCTTACTTTGTTGGCAGATTTGGAACACTTGGTTCAAGCAGTAATGAACATCCTTCTAAATGCCAAAGTAATTTTTTCTGGATTAGTACCTAGGGCAATATGGGACAATAGTTCAGTTTTTTGTCTTCAGCAAAACAATGCTAGGTGTGTAATCAACCGAGGCATGTGTGCCTTCATGCTTAGAGCTGGTATGTTCTTCTGTAATAATGAGAATATTGATTCCAGTAATGCTGTTTATTTTAAAGAAGATGGCATTTCCTTATCTTTTATGAGAAATGCCATTCTGTTTTGGAATCTAAGGGTTGCTTTGGAGAAGGTTATGTGAAGATTTTAGGAGTAAAGTAAGAAAAATAAAAAAAAAATACAAAATAACAGGTGTCTGTCAAGCATCTGCAAAAAAACCCAAAAAAACTGCTCTTTTCAGAGCCAACCTCAAAGGGGAAATGGGGCACACTATTTAAATTTACATTCACCATGCTCAGATTTTTTATATGTCCGCGGACATGGCGGTAGTCCGCGGACATTGAAATAACTAGCTAGGGGTTCAGTGTGTTCTATGTTACATGTATATAAAATCAGGGATATTATGGTTAAGTTGTGCTACTAAAAACATATGAAATTCAGTAAAAAAACTTTGTTAATGGGACGTTATGGTTCAAAGTAAAACAGAAAAACCCCTGAAATTCGGCAGTTATGGTAAGATAAGCAACCATAACTCGCGCCACCGTGCACTGCTAACACTAACACCCAGGACATCAAAGATGACATCACAAATGTTGTTTTTTTGGGACTTGCAGTGCCTCACATTTGGAGTTTGGAGTGCCGTCTTTCTTTTCTCCTCTGCTGTTCTAATATATATATATATATATATATAAATTCAATGAAAAAACGTTGTTAAAAGGGACCTTATGGTTAAGTTGCGCTACTAAAAACCTATCAACAAAAAACAAAAAACAAACCAACTGGGATCTAAGTAAAGAAAACGGGTTTAATGATGGTAAAAAATGGCAAAACCCACACAGCAAACAAAGCAGGACGCCAAGGCAGTGTCCTGAACGACGCGTTTCGCGCTTCCCTGAGCGCTTGGTCACGTTAGGGGATCGGGAAAACAATCACCATACATATTGCAGTGTAGTTCCTCTCCCATTTTGCCTATCTCTTCAAGTCAGCAGCTATGCCGCGAAGCCAGGGCGGCCATATTGGACTGGAGTAAAGTCCCACATATACCCATAGTAAAGTAAATTGGGTATAGCAGTATAGTACATTGCACATTAAAATAATTCAGGAAACATGTTTAAAATGTCACAAAAATGAGAGGTAAGCATAATTGAAATTATATGACTGCCTCACTGTCAAAGGAAATTGGCAGTCCATAGCTGCAGCATAAAGTGCAAGTGCATTTCTATGTAAACATATCGACATAGCAGCATAGAAATGCAGCCCATAGCTACAACATAAAGTGCAAGTGCATTTCTGTGTAAACATATCGACATAGCAGCAATATACAGTCAGATAAATCCAGGGATAGAGTGGCACTATCACTATATAACCTCTATTGACAGTTAAAAATGAATGCAAACAGTCAGTAAATGCAACCCTCAAATTAAAGCATGTTTCAAGGGAGAACCATAAATTGCAAATGCAGTAATGGAAGATCTCATAAAAAAGCAACCCATGGCTACAGCGTAAAGTACAAGTGCATTTCAATGTAAACATATCGGCATAGCAGCAATAGGTAATCAAAAAAGATCGGTAAGCATAAAGTGCGAGTGCAGAAATTCTGATATCTTCCTATCATAAAATTAAATTACATATTACAATACAGGTGGCTGCAAGTTCGGGTGCAAATAAAAGCATTATTCACCCTGAGGTCTAGCAAAACGATATTATTTGTTTGTTCGCGTGCCCGCACATTAGAGAGCAAATATACAGGAACAGAACAACTAGACAGTACTGAGCCTTGTAGAAAAACAAATACGGAGAAAGGGCAAAAATGGGGTGAAGAAAGCAATATCTATAGCAAAGAACAAAGTGGTGGATTTAAGATAAACATCTCATGTTATAATCATAAAGTCACGTTCCCCTAATACATCAGGAAGAGGCAAGGCAGCCATAAAACCAAAAAGAAAATATACCAGGTTGAATAACAAAGATAATACAATTAAAATAGATAGGGCATTCCCAGGCCAGGGCAGTGTATTTTATTGATATCTGAGAGAAGCAATATTGGGTAACCAGAAACCAAAATCAAATGAACAGAAAGAAGAAAAGGTGAAGCAAAAGGAACAAGGTTATCAGATTCCTATAAAAGTATGCAGCTCCTCATCAACATTGTGACCATTGGGGTATTTAGTGTCAAAGTCTAAAATGAACCTGGTTTCCAATTGTCTCAGTCTCAGGGTTCGATCACCTCCTCTCGGGTGGGTCGGGACATGGGCCACAGCGAAAAACATAAGATGAACATCACTGTCATGTTCCTGCCTGAAATGTTTAGCCACCGGGTATGTAGGGTCAAAGTTCTTAATAGCTCTAAAATGCTGCAAAATTCTGAGCTTCAATATACATGTGGTGGACCCTACGTACCATTTCCGGCAGGGACATGCAAGGACGTACACTACAAATGGGGTGTCGCAGTTGATGAAATGTTTTATCCTAAGTTCAATGCCAGTAACAGGATGTATAAATGATTTACAGGCAGTAGCATGAGGGCAGGCCTTGCATTTTTGACACTTAGTAAAGCCTTTTGGTAAGCCTGGTAGCCAATTGGTCCTGGTAGGATTTTTTTGAACAGGAGATAAGTAACTCAAAACCAATCTGTCCTTTAACGAAGGTGCTTGTTTGTAAGTCAATATAGAACATTTAGGTAGTACTGGGCCAAGATCTTTGTCAAGCATAAGGATGCACCAGTGTCTCATAATAATCTTCCGGACATCATATGACCCATTGTTGAATGTGACAATAAGGCGAGGATCATCATGGTCCTTGTTTTTCTTACTGGTTGGACAATGCAATAGCCTTTCCCTTGAAAGTGCACATGCTTTAACAAAGGCCATTTCTATAATCTTTTTTCGATAACCCTGTTGTAAAAAACCAACGGCGGCCAAACTGCAACACCGGTCAAATTCAAGAATGTCTGTGCAGTTGCGCTGAAAGCGAATAAATTCGCCATAAGGGATACTGTTCTTACAAGAGGGCGGATGGCAACTCGTGGCATGCAAAGGGAGGCCTGTGTTAGTGGGTTTTTTATACAGGGAAGTATGAATGCCTAGGTTGTTGAGTCTTACATTGACATCCAAATATACGATCTTAGTGGAGCTGTGGCATTAAGTAAATCTCAGATTCGCAGCATTGTTGCTGATACTGTCCACAAAGGATCCCCACTCATTTTCATTTCCTTTCCAAATTATAAAAACATCATCAATGTAACGCCACCAACCAATAATTTGTGTAGGAAAACTAGATGAAAGTAAATCAGACAAAAAAGTAGCCTCCCACCACCCCATGGTCAAATTAGCGTATGACGGAGCAAAGGTACTGCTCAGAGCAGTACCTCTAACCTGATGATAAAAGGAGCCCTCAAAAAGAAAAACATTGTTGCTTAAACAAAACAAAAGCATGTCCAAAATCATACCACTGTGCCCCAGAAAATTCAGAGATCAAGTGTCCAAAAAATACTTGCAAGTTGTCAACCCAGTCGTGTGATCAATAAAAGTATAAAGAGAAACAACATTAAGAGTTGCTAACATTAGTACCTCCTCCCAAGGTATATCAGTAATGTGACTTAAAAAGTCCTTAGTATCACATAGATATGAAGGTAAGACTGACACCAACGGGAACAGGGTATCATCAATGATCTAGGCCATATGTTGTAAGAGGGAACCACATAAGGTGACAATAGGCCTGCCTGGCGGGTGAGTCAGGGACTTATGTGTCTTAGGCAGGAAGTATATTGTAGGGATGGTATGACTGACAGGAATGAGAAATTTAGCCACCTCATCCTCAATGAGGCCTTTCTCAGCCCACTTGGTACATAGAGAGGTGAGATCCAACTGTATTTCAGCAAATTGATTTTTTTGCAGCCTGGAATAACAACACCGATCCCGTAGTTTACGATTTGCTTCAGCCACATAACATTCCCTGTCCTGGATGACAATATTGGACCCTTTGTCGGACGGTTTTATCACAATACTGGACAAATTCTGTAGTTCGCTCAGGGCCGAATGTTGTGAGATAGTCAAATTTTGTTTGGTGTTAAAAGGTTTCTTCCGTAATTTACGAAGATCATTTACGCAAAGGTCATGAAATGCCTCAATGCAACCCCCCACCGAAAATTGAGGATTGAACCTGGACCTGTTTTTCAGTTTAGTGCGTATATTCCAATTTGGATCAATCTCAAAGTCAGCAGGGTCGAAAGTGGAGGGATCAAAGAGTTCATTGTTGAGACAAGCCAGATCGGTCAAAATAGGAATGTCAGAAATACAAAGATCAGTTCGGCCAGTACGAGGCACAGATGTTTTGGCCTGCGGTGGATTAATGGAAAATAATTTTTTTAGTGTGACCTTACGTAAAAATGTGTCGAAGTCCAAACGTGACTCAATGTAGTCAAACTTCGTGGTGGGGCAGAAATTCAAGCCCAGTGAGAGCAGTGATAATTGCGGACCCGTGAGTGTGTGGGAAGACATTTTAACAATTTGATGGGTGTTCATGTTTTCCGTTGTGACTATTTCGCTCCAGAGCGCATTGACCTGCCCTGTTGATGTACATCGGAGCTGTTTCCCACGACAGCCTCGACAGGTTTTTTTTTCCTTTTGGCAATTTCTGTTTGTTTCCTCTCCCTCTTCCTCTTCCTCTGCTCTTGACATGGCCTCTGCCTCTCTTTTGTTTTTTTCTGTCTTGGCACAAGCGTCTCATTTCGTCTAAAAAATGTAATTTGATTGGCATTTCATCATTTTCTGAGACAGAGACATCCGACTCTGAAGAAATAGCCTCAGCTTCACCCAGTTGTTTTGGCAATGGTTGTGTTGTTGAACTTTTGCGCAATGAATCAAACTGTTTTGCAAAAGTGAAAATCCGTCCTGATTCATAGTCTGTTCTGTCTCCAATAAACTTTCTATGTTTGCGCTGCTTAATCTCCTCTTCATAGGCGATCAGATCTTCTTCAATTATGGTTTGCAGTTTCTTACCCTCTTCAGTACCGGGAACATTAAATAATTCAGATTCTAATTTTTCAAGATGTAAAAGCACAGCAGTGCAGTCTGAATTGGCATACTTCACCAGAATCTTCAAAAACTGCACAGAGCAATGGCTGCTGGCACCCCCCCACTCTTCTAACATGTGTGGATCCTTGTCCACAAATGAGGGTGTTGTCATAATACGTAGGCCACGGGGCATGCGACCCACATCAAGGTAATTTTGCAGGGAGTACTCCGCCCACCACTTAGAGATCTCCTTTTTGCGAGACTTTTCGATTTCTCGAAGTAATGTTAGTTCAGTAGAAGTAGTGGTGGTAGTCTTCTTAGTCCCATTATTGGGTACCACTGTGGGTAAATCCTGCTTCTCATTAAATAAATCCCTGGCCTGGAGCAGCCGGGCTGCTACCATGGCATCCTGCATTCTTGTGTGTGTGATTGCCAGAAAGCAAAAGAAAATATCTTTGGCATTAACCACAAAATATAAACTGTAAAAATATGTGGGAAGTAACCTCAGCAAGGCAAAGTCGTCCACAGTAAAAGTAACGTGGATCGATATGCAGGAACACTGGAGGCTGGTGCAGAGTGAGTGAAACAGGCACTATACCACAGCGTAAACATATACAACTTTCTTTTTCTGACCATAATTCCATATCCGTGGCTATAAAAAAGTCAATGAATACGATAACCGCGGCTAAAAAGTAATATTCTGAAAAATACATTTCAGTAACACAAGCTGCATAAACTAGATTACATAAGACGTTCTGATCTATTTCTGCAGTCTGTGTTTCATTTAATTTTTTTTCTAACTTAGAGGGTGTCCCTTAAAAGGACCGTTTTGGGGGATGGAAAGATGGGGTGGAACTTGGAAGGACTACACATTAGGATCAAACATGTAACAGAGGTATTATTTTTAAAATGTTTTTTTCTACAAAAAGGGGGAAACAAAATTGCCAATTTAAAAATAGAGCTAGAATTGGCAATGAACCTGATGTTTAGAGACAGTCTTTTGCTAGTTCTCTAGCGTGGGACCTCTCGGGACAACCCAATTGAGTCATTTAGTGCATATGATTTTCTTCACTGAAAAATTGGGTGCCGGTAGAATGGCAGCAGGTGGATTTGAGACAGCACTAGGAGAAGTTGCGGCTTTGATGGTGGATGGAGGTGCTGATGCAGGAGCTGTAGATACTCCCCATGTCGTAGCAGCTTCTGGTACAAGGTGCATTGCACATCCTCAGCCTCCTTTCTGGAGCAGTGGGCCTCTTCCATGGCAGGAACGGATTTGGAACCAAAACCAGGTGCTCGATGCTGCCACTTTGGTCAGATATAATTTTAAAAGCCTGACACGCGATGAAAATATAAAACAGCAAACATGTAACCATAAAAATGATGAAAAATTTCAAATTTTAATTCAAAAACTAAAACAAAGAATAGTCAAACAGAACAAATAACAAGACAAGGGAAAATAGGATTAGGTGCAAAGTGGGTAAACTCGATGGAAAAATAAGGTATAAGGAGACAAATACTCTTGCAGTAACTCAGAACACCTGTTCACTAGCAAGGACTGAAAGCAATGATATATATTAAGTGGTTTGCTATGGGTGTGGTACATATCTGTGGATATGGATATTTCAGTCCAATCAGGTGGACGGGACCTTCTTCACGGCTAACGTGCATGTGCATCCAGTAGCCACGTCTACGCAGCTTGCGCTGTCATTGGTTGAGGATGTTGATGTAGATATATTTCATGTGTACCAACACAGCAGCAGCTTGCATTCCGGTCAATGCTGCACACGCAGATTATCTTCTTAACCTCGGCTACGATAAGCGATCGTGATTGGCCTGTGGGCGTAGCCGTGGATATCCTCTATATTTTCACAAAGCCCCTTTACTTTTGGATCTTGGTTCCTGACACATTAATGCTCCAAGAACTTTCCACACTTGCAAACTTCATTTTTCCAATCCCTTTTTGCCCTCCCTTACTCCTAAACCTCTTTCCTTTGTCTTGTGTTTTGTGATTTGTCTACATTTATTATTTTACTGTATTATTTTCTTTTTTGTTAAAGTGTTTTCATTTTAATTGGCAAAGTCTTTTATTGTGGTGTTTTTTATTATTTAATTTTCCTCCCCGTTCGACGTCTTGTCCGAACACAGCAAGGACGAGGAGCTGGTTTGGGTCTCCACTGCTATACCTCCCCGCAAGAAGCAGTGCGGGATGAAATCAACATCGGATAGCTGGAAATATTTTATGGTGCAACAACACAATAGCTGGAAAGTGGTAGAGGACGTCATGTGCACTTTGTGCAATAAACACTGCAGAGGGGTCCAGTTCTAATTCAGAACTTAGTGAGAGTCCATTGGCACGAAATTGATGAGCTATACCAGCTGGGTCATTATAAACATAAACTAAAGGCGAAATGACCCCAGTCGGTACAGCAGTATCTTAGAAACACCACCACATCTGTCCCTACAACATCTTCTGTCCTTCCGACTACATCACCACTAGGAACAGGTGCATCCTTAGCTGGTACCCCATCATCAAGAACTACTACTGAACCTCCTCCACTGCTGCGAGCCGGCAATCAGACGCAGGACAGAGTTATGTGCTGCATATGTCATAATTGGGTTGTGGCGGGAGATGTCACCTTACCTGGATGGGTAAGAACCATTTCTAAACACCAGGTTCATTGCTATCAGTAGGCATCTTTTTTCTTTAGCAACTTTTTCCACCTTTTGTGAAAGAATAAAAAAAAATAAGAAAATAAATAAGAGAAATCACCCCAAAAATATGTGCTCTTTTTTACCCATTGATATATGTATCAACCCCTAATGTTCTTCCCTTCCCAGTTCCACCCTCCTGATTCCCTCTACCCCAAAACAGCCCTTTTCAGCGGTACCCTCTAAATTATAAAAATAGTTGAAATGAAACACGGAATGCATAATAGATTACTACGGCTTATGTGATCTATTTTATGCAGTCTGTGTTGAATATAAGTTTTTTGTAAATGTTTCTTGTAGCCACAGGTATACATGTATACATATATCCGCAAATAGTGGCACAGTTCCAAGAAATAAATCATGCATTTCCTGTATCTTTAATTCCAAAATTTCATATATTGTCTTTATACCACCTTCTCAACTCTAGCCTAACCTCTTTTCTGCTTTTTATACCTCTACATGTATTTGTTTTACAACATGTTAAAGTGATACGGGTATCCACGGCTACACCACAGGTGTGTTGTTCTGTAGCCACGAATATACTTCCCCAGTCGTTGCTGAAAATAGCTGGGCGTGTGGTTTGCCCACTCATATCGGTTTCAGCCATAGCCGTGGTTATAAAAAACATTTTTAAAACAAAAAAGTATTTATTTATTGGTTATTTGTAATGCGCTTATACAGCAAAAAGGTGTTTCAAGGCGCATCAAGTCAAGGGAGGTGTACTGGAGGGGTACAAGGGAGAAAAGATAAAAACAGTAACATTCCTATTAATGTCATGATACATTTGGATAGTGCAATTGCTATAATAGCATGAGAGGGGAAGGGTACGAACAGGGTAGACAGACAGTAGAATCCTTACTAGGTCAGGAGACAATTAAGCGCATGCAAGTGCTGAACAGAAAAGAGGGGACGGGGTATGAGGGTATGGAAGGAGGAGATGAGCTGGAAAGAGACAGACAGTAACATCCTTATTAGGTCGTGAGACAATTCTCAGAAGGGGGAGGGTTGCAAGGGTAGTGTAGAAAGGAGAAGACAGGGGGAAGAGATAGATAAAACGTCCTTACTAAGTCGTGAGACAATTCAGAATGTGCAATTACAAAACATAAAGAGAGGAGAGGGGGAGGACAGTAGGTGCAGGAAGGGGAGGAACGAGAGAGGCAGGGTCGTTATGTGCAGGTGAACAGGTTCAACAGTAAAGGCTGGCATGAAGAAACAACATTGGAGTGGGTGCCCAATGGAAGGGCTCACCCTATGGAAGGGGGCTACATCACATATGCAGTTGTAAGGTAAGAAACAAGCAACAATGGAAAACATCACCCTATGGAAGGGGGCTACATCACATATGCCTGTGTAAGGTAAGTAACAAGCAACAATTGAAAGTCTCACCCTATGGAAGGGGGCTACATCACATATGCCGTTGTAAGGTAAGTAATAAGCAACAATGGAAATCATCACCCTAGGAAGGGGGCTACATCACATATGCAGGTGTAAGGTAGGTGTCTGTGCATGATATGATATGATATGGCATTGGTAACGCGCCTATACACAAGTGTTTCACATATGTATATATATAAATGTGTGTGGTAGATAGTCCTCAAAAGTTGCATTTTGAGATGTATTGGGTCATTTTTACAAAGTTACAGTGACACTTTATTGACTTTCTCTTGATCAATAATAATGCATATAACTAAACAATTTTTAAAATTTAAATAAGTATGCAAACAAAGTTTTTTGTGACATATTTATTCAGTGGGGAAAGTGGTTGTGGGATTTCTTTTTCTTTTGGTATTTACACAAAATAGATTTTCTTCATCAGCCCAATTGTCTTCATTGTTACTGTCCATTTTTCGTTTGAGGACTTTCATGTCCTTTTTCATTGATTCTATGTCATTTATAAGGTTATTTAAAATGTTTTTAATTTCTGTAAATGTTTCCATGATTCTTGTGGGCAGGAATTCCTCAGCTGGGTGCTGTTTAATTGTTCTTGATACTTGAATCTCTTCTTCATCTGTTAATACATATTTAGAATCGTTTTAAATAATTGAAGATTTCATTATCGTTGAAGTGCTTTTGCTGATAGCACAGAATTCAGTAAGTGTATATAGGAACTGTCTTGATTCACATTATTTTGGTGATTTTCTTTTCTTTTTCATGGAAGACATATTACCACATCCACGTGGATTTAACCTAAAGTACTGTTAAGCATGTAATTAGTTGTAATTACTTCAGTGACATATTAACCCTTCATGATATGTTTCACTTTGAATATTATTTGTTTTACACTGCTAAGGTATATTTATATGCTGAATGATATCTGTTACTTATAAATATTCTTCTTATAACAAACTCTTGAAATTCATTTGTATAAATTAGTTAATGAAACTTTGATTAACTAAATAACAATTTAGGCTGTGGCCTTGGACTTGGCCTTTGCCATGGCCAAGGCTGTGGCAACTGCCCATGGCTGAAAGCCATGTTTAGTGGCTGGTAAGTATTGTACAAAATACACTGTGCACGGCCAAATGCCATAGATAGTTGTCCCTTAATGTATTAAAATTTACAGTGGGCACAGCTAAAGTCCGTGGCTAGGGGGTTATTAGTCTTTGAAAATATCCACTGAGTGCGGCCGAAGGATGTGACCACTGGCCATGGCAGAAAGCCATGGCTACTTCCCCTTAATGCGTTAAAATATACAGGGTGGACGATCGAAGGGCGTGGCCACTGGCCATGTTCACAGGTCATGGGTAATGGCTGGTTAATGTTGAGAAATATGCAGTGGGCACAGCTGAAGGATGTGGCTACTGCCCATGGATGAAGGCCATGACTAGTGGTCCCTTAATGTGTTTAAATGTACAGTGGGCATGAGCAAAGGCTATGGATAGTGTCTAGTTAATGTTGTAAAATATACAGTAGGCATTGCCAAAGGCCATGGCCTCTGGCCACGGCTTGTGGCTCCTTATTGTGTTAAAATATACAGTGGAAATAGCCAAACGTCATTGCCACTGCCCATGGCTAGTTTGTGTTGTAATCACTGATTCCATCAGTGATGTCATAGATGATGTAATTAGTGATGTCACCAATTATGTCATCAGTGATGTCATCAGGAATATCAACTGTGATGTGATCATTGTAGTCATTGTGTGGTTACATCACTAATATCATCATGTATTACTTCACCGATGACATCACTGGTGCCATCACTAATAACATCATATATGACAAAAGTGATTATTTTACTGATGCATCAGACATAAGATCATTCTAGGTACCTGCACATATTTAGACCACGGTTACGCTTCCTCATATGTGATTTTTGGATTTTAGAATGGCTCATTACAATGAGTACATTGTGAAAAATAGTAAACAGCTACACATACATCATATCACTACTTGTGAAGCTTTCATTTGTAGTAGTTTGGTAAAAGGTGATATCTGAATTATAAGTATGAAGGATTGAGAGATAGAGGAGACCCACTGCCCCCAGAAATCGTATCCCACCACCCATGGCAAGATTAAAGAAAGCAGGAGAGTTAAATGGCAACAGAGGACAAAGAGAGTCCCTCAGCAGAAGCAGAAGCGGAGTGCAGCGGCGTCATTGAGAAAAGCAGAGTCCAGCATAGAGACAGCCCCGGCTGTCCAAGATCAGGGCCTTGCGATTGAAGGATTTTCCATAAACCAGAAGAAAACTGTGTCCATATTCAGGGGTTCTACTCTGGCCGCTGGTGAGCGGAGAGCTGATGTCACCAGTGATGACATCAGGGATGTCATCATTGTGGTCATCGGGCTGCCCAACAGGGTGCACGAAGTTAAGGTGGCTTACTTGAATTTCAGGGGTTTTGTTGCGTTAAGTCATCACCTTAACGTCCCTGCAACTGTTTTTTCCTTGAAAATATATATATTACAGTGCCTTAGGAAGAACGCTTTTTAGGTAGCTTATAACCTCGCCCCCCCCCCTCCGGACCAATCCTCATCAAACCTTGCAAAAAAGGTATATGGCCCCGTCAGATTGATCCTTTGAAGTTTGGTGGGGTTTTGGCAAGGGGGGGGACAAAAAGTGTGGAAAACACATTTTGGGTCATTTGGTGGTGGGAAGTGAGGCTGGGAAGGGTGGGTGAGTAGAAATAAGATGATATGAGGCTGTTTTTGTAGGTTGAAAAAGGCTGGGCAGGTGCCATAGCTGTTCACGGACTGCGATGTGGACGAGTGGCTTGGAAAAGACATTTGGGGTCATTTGACGGCTGGAAGAGGGCATACAAATGGTAGGGAAGTGGAACGAAGGCAATGTGGTGCTGTTTTTATAGGTGAAAAAAGGGTTCGGAAATGCCGCCAAGTGCATAGTCTCTTTCAGTGTCCGCGGACGTCGGTGGCCAGTTTCTGGAGGCCATGGCCCCCAGAATATGTTCACTGGGTACAACCACCAAAGTAGTAATATGTGTATAGTAATTGTATAGTAGTGGGAGTACAAAGCGTTTGTACTATGAAGGAATTATGTAATTGAACTGGATGTAATTTGACACGCGGGAAATTAGGTACAATAATAAGTTGCTGAGGATTGTAATACACCAAAGGTTTATGTGCCAGAGTGTTAGTCAACATTGAAATAACGGGCAAAGGAATTTGTATTGCCAATGTGCATTATGAACATGTGCCTGTGATCTTTGCACTTTTACATCTTACTGTAGAGGGCAACGAGGGGTGTGTGTATGAATCCATAAATGGATATGATTGCGGGAATAGATGTACACAGAAGCTTGTAAGCCTGTACTCCGCTGTTTGTGTGCGTACACTTTTAAGTGATCAGGGTACTTGTTTTACATTACTATTATTCGTTCAGGTTCCTGTAATTATGGCGGACAAAGTGTGAGGCTTTTGTGGTTGGTTTAAGGATGAAAGTCAAGACCCTTGCATTATGCACAAGGCTGTCTAGGGCGTGGCAACACACTGTCTGCAGATCTTTTTGAGAAACTAGTTTTATTCACAATACCTTCGATGTTGTTGCTGCAAGTCTCTGTTGGGGAAACGCTTCTTATAGCAGAAAGTAGGAGACAGATTATTATTGACGTGTAGGGAAATCCGTGCCTGTGTGGACCGTGCCTGAGCTTGTTTTTCAAAGAAAACATAAATGTATTAGGAACAGCTGTGTCAATAGCGGTAAAATGTAAGTAAATATTGTGCTATGTGGTTTACTTGAAATATTTTGTTGTTTTTCAGTGCACCGACTGCCAGTAATATTGTTCATTTTTGTGGCATGTGTTTGTAAAGATGAAACTGACTCGGGCCCGCTGTGAACGCTAAACAAAGGGTCTCATTGTTATGTACCCTTGTATACAGCGCACTAAGAATTTGAAGGAGTAAGTGTGTCAAAAATCCACCAAGAAAATTATAAGATTGACTAGATTAAAAGACGATGTTGGAGAGTAAAATTTCTATTTCGGAAAACTGTGTTTTCAAGTGGCTGATACTCCGGTACATCTGAACAATGGATTTGCAAAACGCTATGTAAGCAAGATTTTAAATAATATTTATTGAAGTGTGGATTAAAAGTGTATTATGTGCCATATGATAAACGTCCTGACGGATGAATGTTCAATTTGAAGCAAAGACTGGACATTGCACATGTGAATTGTCACTGAAATTGTGAAAACAGAGAAATAATATGAGGCCGGGAAGCCCAAAAAGAAACACACCAACACAGGTTACAAAAAACATACAAGTGCTTTATTTCAAGCTACAACAGTTACCAAGTCAATTGACAAACGGATAGCTATTCGGCTCTCAGTATAACATAACGAACTTCAACGAGGGTTGGATGTGTTAGTGAGAGAGCGCACATTGGAATACCCGGGCTTTTTATACAATTTGTCCAGCCCTTGGCCAACCCTCTTGCGGGTTAACCATTCTGCGAAATAGGTCTTAGGGTTCCTTGCCAGGTCAATCCTTTAATATATGCATTTCGATTAGTTTCGCTGATATAAGTAGTGCATTTACATATAGGTCAACGGTAGGACAAGGTCTCTGTTCGCGACCTCGACAAGTGGCCTGCAGGCATATTAATTATTCAGTTGTACGGAGGTCACAACGGCCAGAATCTTACTCAGAATGTCATTTGGCCTCCATTTTGATGTTCAGGGTGACTTCTACATAACAAGAGAACCTAAAATGGCGGCTCAATCCAAGATGGCGGCTTACATTGGTTTCTCTAAGGTCAAGACCTTGCCCTGGAGTTTGTTCGCACATGATGTTTAGAAAACTTGGCGTAGGCCAATACACATACAATTATTACAATAGGAGGCATAATATTGTTTCTATTCCGACAAACCCTCCTTTTGGCCTATGCCAAGTGCTAATACCATTTCTAATATCTTTGTGAATAACTCCATGCATTGTCGTCCATACATCCTGAATCGTTACTGCAATATCTATAGCCATTAGGTCGTTCACCAGAACCTCTTGCAACACAAACTCTTTGAATGCTGTATCTGGGGCATACATTTTGTGCCCTATCGTGCTCACTGCCTGAGCGCAACATCCCCCTAGCATTGCACATATACTAGGTAGACATTGGATACAGCAACAAAGGAATAGCAGGATTCCTAAAATAACCAATATGACAGAAAGCACCTTCCAACCCCAGGATCGTAGAGAATCCCATAACCAAGCACTAATACCCCAATCTCCCACAGAAACATGCACTTCTGAACTAAGGACGTGCAAGTTCTGTATTGCTTTGAAAATTGTCGGTGAGGAATCTGGACCGAAAACACAACAAGCAGTCCCCACTAATTTACATACTCCACCACGTTCTGCCAAAATGACATCTAATGCCATTCGATTTTGGAGCATTACCAATCTTATTGCTTTCTGTTCCAGTGTCATATTGTAGAGTATATCCGTGGTCCGCTTGATGGTTCTCTCCAGTACTCTTGCTAGCCCCCTAATATTTTCAGAATTTGCTATCTGTCCCCAAAATGGCACAACTGATTTTGTTATATCTCCCAATATTTGCCCAGGGGTATCTCCATTCTCGTCCCGCCGTGGGCGAGCCTTAGAAACTTCCAATGTACTAGCTATGAATACCCCAGGTAACAGGATTCCTAAATAACAGGTTCCCTGCCAATCCTTGGGCAACCAGGGAAATGCTGTACTACCGCAAACAAAATAGACAGGCCCCCCTACATACAGAGGCCTGTTCTCTCTGGTCAAATTTACAATGTTCACACAATCTTCAAAATCTCCCATTGACCGAGTGCCATTTCTTTGTACACAGAAGGGGACTGAATCGGGGCTATGATTAATGGAGTAGGAAGGAGGCACTGCGTCCTTATTGCCTATCAGAGCCATTTTAAAGGAAATTAGAGTTTGGAAAGGAAGAGACAGTTTTATCAGATGGCCTAATAGAAGCAACATTAGGCTTACTTCTATTTGCAAAAAGCGAGCATCCCAGGGGTGTGAATTCACGTTTCTCAAAATCATTTAAATTAGTTCCATCAAAGTTCCCTGAGATGCTGTCATTCCAACTGCCAAATAATAGTGCTCTAAGAGAGGCATAGCAAGCAGTCGTTAAAGGTAAAGGGTGAATATACCATCCTAGCCCCTTGTTCCCATGTTGCGGTAAATGGGTGCAGATCCAGCAATTACTCTTACTAAAAATGCCATGCGTTGAATTCATTATTATCATTAAAGTGTTATTATGGTACTTTCGTCTATGCTGGGAGTCCCTGGGTGACAGAGTATGAAGGTGTACAGAGGGAGTCAAATAAGTAGGTACAATTTCAATTGGCAGAAGAGGCTCTAGAGGATACATTTCTTCAAAATACCAAAGTCCCACGGCAGTAACTATACAAATTCCAATTACTATTATCACAACACAGCAATACGTTTTCGGGGCCCAGGGACATTGTTCATTGTCCGAGTTGGTCACCCCCTTATTTACAAGTCCAATGCGAGCAGCAGCGGTGGAGGTGGCAGGCATCGTAGTTTCTCAATCGACGACCCCAATGTTCGTTGCTGGCGACACTACGGTCACGCGACTTCTTAGTCCTTCCCCAACCCTAGCCAGCAGAATCCCCTTTCTTTCAAAAACTTTCTTTTGCAAGAACAAAACTCTCAATGACTCTTTTTCTTCTCCAGCTGCACAGGCAAAACCCGTGCCGTAGTTCTATTTTCTTCGTCGAAGGTCGTACCTGGTGATTCCCGGTACTGTTTGATCTGGAAATAAGGTAACATCACTTCCTGAGGGAAGCAAGGTATCAGAGGCGACGGAAGTCGCAGAACTTGAAACAACGTTTTCCGGAAGTGACCTTTCCAAAGAGTGTGGAGACAAAATGGACTGTTCCCCAAGCTCCACGGGCTCAGAGAGATTCTCCGACACACTCACAGCGCTATTTGCTACTCCAGGATCTGAGATTGTAGCATCAGTGAGGGGTTCTGCTTCTTCTGTAACGTGTGGCGTCTGGTGAGGAAGTTTCTTGACATGCTTCGTGTGGATCCAATGCTTCTTTCCAGCCACCCGCACTGCTGTCTGGGTGACCAACAGCACCTGGTAGGGTCCCCGCCAGCGAGGCACGAGACAGGAAGACCTTTCGTAGGCCTTCGCCAGGACCCAACTTCCAGGCTGAATATTGTGTCCTGGGCCGGTAAACCGTACAGGTAAAGCTGATTGAACCTGATGATAAATGAGATACAGATTTTTAGTCAACTGGTTACAGTAGTCTACAAGCAATACATTTTCAACCTCCCTCAGTGCTTTAGGCTTTGGAAGACCCCAAATATTAGCAGGTCTCCCCATCACTACCTCAAATAGAGAGAGCCCAGTCTTGGTTTGAGGTGTGGCACGCATGGTTAACAATACAATAGGTAAGGCGTCCGGCCATTTCAGTTTGGTGCCGGCGCATGTTTTAGCAAGCTTATTCTTTAGGATACCGTTATGTCTCTCTACCAACCCAGCACTTTGAGGATGTCTAGCCGAGTGAAATCGCTTTTCAATGTGTAACGCTGTGCACATCTGCAAAATTACTGCTGCAACAAAATGGGGACCGTTGTCCGACCAAATTACTCTTGGCAGCCCAAATCGTGGAAAGAATTCCTTTACCATAGTCTTTGCAGTGGTCATGGCAGTAGCATCCTTAACGGGGAAAGCCTCAGCCCATTTACTAAAGGCACAAATGATCACAAGGACATATTTTAGATTGTTACACTGTTCCATCTCAATAAAATCAAAGTGGATGACCTCGAAGGGAACAGAAGGAGGCCCAAAACTACCCCTTGGAGTTACTGTCCCCTTCCCCACATTGTGCTGTAAGCATATCATGCAATTTTGGACATTTCGCTGCGCGATCTTCAAAATTTTATCATTTACCCAGACTTGTTCTAACATTTTCGTGATCTGCTGAGCACACATATGCGTAGGACCGTGTGCCATCGTAACCATCGCCAGCACATATGAATCAGGGAGCAACCATTTCCCTTCAGATGTATCCACCCAACACCCATCTTCATCTAGTTTCCCCATCCCTTCGGCCTACTTTTTAGACTCTTCTATCATGGCATCAGCTTGGATATCTCGTACAGACCCAATACCCTCATCCATTACATAGGCATCTTTTGTTTCTCTTAGACCATACATGTCTGCGCTAAGGTCTGTGGCCATTTGCCTGGCTATCTGGTCAGCGAAAGCGTTCCCTTTTCCCACATCATCTATGACTTTACGATGCGCTGCACATTTCATGATCGCTAACTGACTAGGGAGCGCGAGTGCCGAGAGCAATTGCACTATCAGGGGGCCATGCTGAATCTTGGTCCCATGTGAGGTTAGGAACCCTCTTTCCGACCAGAGCCTCCCAAAGTTGTGAGCCACCCCAAAGGCATACTGGCTATCAGTATATATGTTTACTGTATGCCCTTCGGAGAGTTCACAAGCTCGGGTCAACCCTATAATTTCTGCGGCCTGCACAGAGTTATGCGGAATTCTCTTAGTTTCAACAACCGTACTCAATGTAGTAACTGCATAGGCAGCTGTAGATGTACCATCCGGGAGTTTGAAGCAGGAGCCATCACAAAACAGCTCCCCTTCCGCATTGCCCAAAGGAGTATCTATAAGGTCTATCCTGCCCTTCGTTTACTGTTCAGTAGTATACAGGCAGTCATGTGATTCTTCGTCACCGCAAACAGTATTTTGCGGGAAAGGTAGGAGTTCAGCCGGATTAAGAACACAACACCTCTTAATTTGAATGTGAGGGGCAAACAAAGTTAATTCATACCTCGTCAGCCATGCAGAGGTGAGGTGCTGTGTTTGGGTTTTATTCAATAGGACATCTACAGAGTGAGGTACCATCAGGATTAAATCATGGCCTAGGACCATTCCCTCACTCTGTTTTACAGACGCGGCAGCAGCAGCGACAGCTCGCAAACATCTTGGCAAAGCGCATGCGACAGGATCAAGGGCGGAAGAGTAGTAGCCGAACGGTCTATTCTTCCTTCCGTGTTCCAGTGTTAACACAACCAAAGCACATCCATCACATTCATGTACAAACAGCACAAAGGCCTTATTGTAATTTGGAATAGCCAGAACCGGTGCAGAGCATAACGCGGCTTTGAGAAGCTCAAATGATCATTGATGTCCCGACTTCCATGGCAGCGGCGAAGAAATGCCCTTCTTCGTCAAGTCCAACATCGGTTTTATCACTAGTGAGAAGTTCGGGGTCCACAGCCTACAGTAAGAAGCCATACCTATTAAGGCTCTGACTTCCTTCTGTGTATTTGGAACAGACATGCCAGAAATGTGTTTTATTCTTTCACGTGTCAATCTTCTCCCCTCCTTTGACAGGAGATAGCCTAAATAGGCGACCTCCTGACAACAATATTGAAATTTCTTAAGCAAAGCTTTATGACCATGTTCAGCCAAATGAATAAGCAACAATACAGTGCCTTCTTTACAAGCACTTTCAGAATCTGCAGCTAAAAGCAAGTCATCGACATACTGAAGCAGTGTACAAGTAGATGGCAATTCAAGGGTGTCAAGCTGCTCTTTCAAAGCCCTACTATAAATGCTTGGACTTTCAGTATAACCTTGAGGTTCACGAGTAAATGTGAACGAACGTCCCCCCAAGGTGAACGTGAACAAATATCTACTATCCTTGTGTATAGGAATACTGAAGAAAGCATTCTTCAGATCCACAACACTAAAGTGAGTAGCTGTAGCAGGGATCATCGTTAGTATCGTTGTCACATCAGGCACAATTGGAAATTGTGGGGCGACAACTTTATTAAAAGCGCGTAGATCAATTATGAAACGGGATGGGATTGCATTGTCGCCTTTCTTGTACACGGGTAAAATCGGGCTGTTACATAAACTACCTGCAATCTCTTCGATCACTCCTCGATGCACAAAATCGGAGACAATGCACTTCAAAGCACGCTCGCCCTCAACTGATATTTTATATTGCGGAATGCGTGGTAGTTTAACTCCATGTTTCAAAACTATTTTAACGGGTTCAACCTGTAGTACCCCAACATCATTGTCGTCAACTGCCCACAAACATTCCGGGACAACGCTAAACTCAGGAGGCAATGGTCGAGTCAAAAACTGAGAACTGGGAAGTTGCTGTGGTGAAACCGTCAGTCGCACTCCGTCAGAGGAACAATGAATTACTGCATTTAGTTTCTTCAACAGATTTAACCCCAGCAAATTCTCTCCACAGTTTGAAGTCAAGAGGAATGGACAGTGGTCCGTAAAGGGACCCAAAGAAACAGGCACCGGTGAAGAAACCGGACAAGCAACTGGTATGCCAGAAAACCCTACAGAAACATTAGTTTGCCCTGACAGTGGAATGTTTGGAACCCGAGAATGATCAATGGAGCACTTCTGTGCTCCAGTGTCTATCAAGAACTGATGTTTCCTATTCCCCACTAACAATTCAACGTAGGGACCTTTTTGACTAACGGGAATAGGTGAAGGTTCCAAACCCTGCTTCGGGCAATCCTAACGAAATAAAAGGTCTTCGGAAGGAAGCTCTTCAGAAAGGTAGGCAGCAGAAGGGTGATCAAATATGTTTCTCGTGTCCGCACTCGAAGTCTGATTATCCCGTGAAAAAGGTTGCTGAGGATCTTGCGAGAACTGACCTCTATCAGGGCCCCCCACTCCCGGGTGACCTCTAGGTCGTCTACCCATACTCCCAAATGTGTTGTTTGACCTCTGTCGAAGGACGGGGTACTGTGCACGCCAATGACCTTCCTGGCGGCAATAGGCACATTGATTAATATTCACAGGGCCCAAGGGGACGTTCCCTTTCGGAACATACTGACCTCTGGTCTGTGAATTACCTCCTCTGGGATTTCTAACAATTTGCTGTAACAATACTTTAGTCTTCAAATCTCCTTTCCTCTTCTCTATTCTCTCTTTTTCATTATTAACATGGTTCTCATAATACTGAGCCATGTGCAAAACTTCAGATTGAGATTTCACCTGCCAAGCGCTCTCAGAGGACATAATCTGTGACTGGATATCAGGCAGCAATCCACGCACAAATTTGTCCACAAACAACCTTTTGCCAGACTCTGTGCCCAAGTCCTGTCCACTGAAGTCAGAGAATACCTGTTCGAATCGATTAAAGAATTCGGTGGCACCTTCAGATTTTCCTTGAACACAGGCTGTAAGCTTGTCCCAAATAATTCTTTTCTCAGGAATTATGGTTTTCAATTTTGCAACAATTCTATCAGGCAAAGTGAGTATTACCTGCGGTGGTTTCTCACCAGCTGGTCTTTCCCCATCAAACCTAGTTATGTTAGCCCACGTAACTCCCAACCCTGGCACATCGTCTATTGTTCGAACCTGCTTCCATAAATCTACGGGCAGGAGTACAGGAAATAGCAAGTCAATATCACTTAGGGTGAACACAGAGGACTGTAAAATGGACTCTATTTCTTTGTAGAATCCTGTCGGATTCTTCCTAATATCAGGAATTGATTGTCTAATAGTGTTCACTTCCTGTCGCGAAAACGGAACGTTAACAAATTGCGATACATAATGTGCACGGATGTCCACAGCGGGTGCACCTGTCCCAACGTTATCAGGAATCTCAACCTTTGGGACAAATGTCGGAGGAACCTCTCTCATTGGCAACTGAGATATAGGTAATTCTGATCGCTTACTAAGCAACAGAGCCAGGTCGAGCGCTAAGGCAGCCGAAGAAGTGTCGGGCGAAAAAGCCCTCTTACAAATACCCAATAACTCCATAGGACAACTAACCTTCTTCCTTACACATTCATCCTGCAGGTACTGTACCATTGCCTGAATCACCTTCCTCTGCATTTCTACTGTATACTGACTATACATGTCATATACTTCATCCGGCGATATCGATGAATCCGAGATCCATATAATCGCATCTTTGGTACAAATCCGTACTTCCTCAGATGCCGATTTACGACACGGAAGGAACCGTTTCTGTACATACATAATGTCGTCTTCACCATCCTCATCCCGTAATCTTTCTAAGTCCCTTCTATACTCAAATAACCGCTCAACATGACCATGTACTCTCTCCTCAGAGTCCCTTGAAAGCGCTAAAGTATCTTGTGGGAGATCCGTATTATGTAATCTACCCCACATTACACATAAATGAGTCCCCAAACCTTCAATAAAAACATTTTTCTCAGGAAAATTGCCCATATTTGATAATGTGGAGAAAACGTCAGCTTGATCACCTCTCTCCATACAATGCTTAGCCCATGCATATAATTCCCGTTTCTTTTCTGCAGAGACAGTATTTCGAATAACAATCTTTGACCCCGCATCTTTGACCCCGCACCACTCGGGAGCGGAGGTGCGGGCAAATTCAATGGAGGTGCGACTATCGGCGCAAGGGGAAGGGGTGGTAGAGTAGGTGGAGGAACAACAACTAGAGGAATAGGAACAATAGGTTGTACAGGGGGAACAGGACTAATAGCAGGAATAACAGCAGGAATGACAGCAGGAATGGGCAGAGCACCAGGGAGAGGATCATACGGAGGTGGCGCAGAGGCACCAGGCCTGCGTTCGTTTAACAATTTATCAATAAATTCTTCGGAAACATGAAAATCTTTAGAGGGATAGATTTTCTGGATACCGAGTGAGAAAGCCCTATCCATATTCTTGACTGACTCTGAATGTTTTTCCTTATCATATAACAACGCCTTTTCGGCATTCGTTTTATGACGGCGTGCATGTTTATCCCTACTTTTAAGCTGCTGCAACGCTTCTTTTTTCCAATTCTGCAAAACATCAAATGCTGCAGGTCTGGCCTTCTTCTTTAGCAAGACCGATTCTAGGTATTCAATACGGGGGATCCCGAAACTACCATTGATCGGCCACTGAAATTCAGAGGCATGTCTGGTTTGTCTGTGCCAAATATCATTAAATACTATACTTCCAATGCCATGCTTACAGTACATAGTACATGCCGGCGACCCCTCCTGTGGTGGCGGGCGGCTAAATTCCAAAGATTGTCGATCGCTGCGGAACAGAGCCCTGAAGCAGCTAGACAATTTCCCAGGCATTTCACAAAAAATTGGTGTTACCTGGTCAATAATTGTGTCTGCAGATACAATACGCCAAATTCAAATTGTCAGGGTTAAATTAAGAGTCGGGTCACGACTACACCTGACCAAACCTAAGGAGGACCGTACGGTTTACCAAAGAACTTACCTAACGAATTTTACCTTGTGTTTGGTGGTTTCGGCAAATCTGCCTGCCTCAAAAAAGGACCCTCGTCAAGATGCCGTGTCAGACCACACGACTATCGTCCAAGGATCGGATCGTGCAGCGCTGCCGAGGTATCGTGTCTCGTTCGGTCGGGCCCGCAGTATCACACCGTCCGATCCCGGTTCGATAGCCTGCGTCAATCCTTCAATGATCCGGCATCAATCTTGAGGGTCCCTATTCGGGCGCCAACTGTGAAAACAGAGAAATAATATGAGGCCGGGAAGCCCAAAAAGAAACACACCAACACAGGTTACAAAAAACAAGTGCTTTATTTCAAGCTACAACAGTTACCAAGTCAATTGACAAACGGATAGCTATTTGGCTCTCAGTATAACATAACGAACTTCAACGAGGGTTGGATGTGTTAGTGAGAGAGCGCACATTGGAATACCCGGGCTTTTTATACAATTTGTCCAGCCCTTGGCCAACCCTCTTGCGGGTTAACCATTCTGCGAAATAGGTCTTAGGGTTCCTTGCCAGGTCAATCCTTTAATATATGCATTTCGATTAGTTTCGCTGATATAAGTAGTGCATTTACATATAGATCAACGGTAGGACAAGCTCTCTGTTCGCGACCCCAAGTGGCCTGCAGGCATATTAATTATTCAGTTGTACGGAGGTAACAACGGCCAGAATCTTACTCAGAATGTCATTTGGCCTCCATTTTGATGTTCAGGGTGACTTCTACATAACAAGAGAACCTAAAATGGCGGCTCAATCCAAGATGGCGGCTTACATTGGTTTCTCTAAGGTCAAGACCTTGCCGTGGAGTTTGTTCGCACATGATGTTTAGAAAACCTGGCGTAGGCCAATACACATACAATTATTACAATAGGAGGCATAATATTGTTTCTATTCCGACAAAATGTGTAGGTAAAATAAGAATGTACTGTGTATATTTAACTGTAAAGTGGTTAATGAAATATGTGTTTCACGTCTTCATTTTATATAGTTATAAAATCCTGATGTGTGTATGTCATGGGTACAGCCTACCGGCCAAATGCTTTTTCAACACAACAATATTTGGAAAATAATTATTAACAAAGGATATTTAATAACAGTCATCTGGGACGGCCACCAGACAACAATCTGTCCTTCCACGGTTGCAGTAACAAGGAGCAACATCGGAGCGTATATCTTTGATGTCCTGGGTGTTAGTCTTAGCAGTGCACAGTGGCGCCGCAAGTTATGGTTGCTTAGCTTACCATAACTGGCGAATTTCTGAGGTTTTTCGGTTTTACTTGTAACCATGACATCCCTTTAACAAAGTTTTTTTTATTGAATGTCATAGGTTTTTATTAGTGCAACTTAACCATAACGTTCCCTTTAACAACGTTTTTTCAGTGAATATATATGTATACATATATTATATACTCTATCAGGGGAGTGGGGGGACGCAGGAAAGGAGTCTCATTCCATTTCATCTGTCAACTACCAACATCAGCTCTAATGCATCATTTTTATAATGGGAAGATTTCAGATTTCTGCCAATTGAATTTATACCCTCACTATGTCTTCAACTATTTCTAGTATTCCTTTATGAACACAGGGCATCATCCGGAAACAGTAAATGTGTATACTGGGGCCGCTTCAATGTATACCCCTATTGACTCCTCCTTATGTAATCATCTGATCAATAATTCTATTACCAGATTAAAAACTAAAGGAGACGGGGAGCCACCCTGGCGCATGCCATCCGAGCCGTGGCATACATTCATGCAGCACCACTTGTGCCCCCGGCCTCCCATTTAGAAGTTGCACATTTTTCACGCGGTATTCTCTCAGGTCAAAAGCTTCCAGAGTCCTGAACATGAATGGCCACTCCACATTATAAAACGCATTTGTGTGTCAACTGAAAATACTGTGTTGATTTGCAAGCAACTCTATACAGATGTTGTAGGTTCAGCAACAATATGCTGTTGCTCGTCCCTTTCTGCACTTTCGTACAAACCTGAAGGCGCTCATTTAAAAAAAAAATGTAATTGCATGCCATACACCACCAACATTAGTACGTATGTGATGTAGGATCCACTTCATGCCGTTTTACACATTGGACTTTAAACGTGGAGCATACAACCTGGCGAAATTGCCTATGTGCTCCAATTTTACTATCCGTTTTGTAAAAAATTTAAACGCAGCCTGAAAATGACGCTTTGCAGATGACATTTATAACAGATGCCTGTGCAATCCACCTGCTTTTGACAGGTGCAGAAAACAGACAGATTTCCTAGTCACCCACTGGCCTAACGCCTCCATGAAAATCTCATGCAGTTATTAAATCATATGCTCTTTGAAGCCGTAGAAGCAAAGCAAGGAAGAAAGGCATAAAAGTTCCTTCCTTCTCGTGCTCCTTCCTTCTCTGCTTCCAAATGGCACTAAAGTTGGGTGGAGTGCAAATGTAAGGCCTACATGGCTTTGACGCTTCCACAGCCTATGAAATGACCCCCGAGTTCCCTTTCCACTGGCTTGCTCATTACGGTCTTTAATCTAGTAGCCAGAATGTTCGCCAGAAACTTCTCTTCTATGTTGACAAGCGAGATTGGTCTATAATTAAAGCAATGTTCCCGATTCCTATTTGCTATGGCACATGCCCTCTTCATCGTACCTGTCAATTCTCCTTTAGTCAGGCTCGCCAATAACACCTCTTGTAACAGATTAGCATATATTGCCTTATATTTTGGATGATATTCAGTGGAAAATCCGTTGAGCTCTGGTGATGTCCCCATTATAAACTGCCTATATCGAAGGTTGCTTCTTCCAGTTCCTCCATGATTTTTGTGAGTGCAACTTAACTTCCTACTTCCTACTCAAGGTCAGCAGCTGAAGCTTCATCAGGGATGAATTCATGAGTGTCGAGTCCCTCTCTGCAGATCACTTACATATATGTCTTTGTCTACAACCCTCTCTATTGCCCTGGACTCCACATAACCTGTGCTAGTTCTAATCTCTGATACTCCTGATTTTGTTTTCTGGTTGATGAGTTTATAGGCAGGGAATGTACCTAGTCTCGCCCCTCCCGCTCCAGGCTCCCAAAATGTCTGTCTCAGAGGGAATAGGGCCTGCTCAGCTCCCTTCGTGCATGACTCATTGACTGAATTTAATGGCACGACATTTTCTTAAATTGGAATCAGATGGAACTGCTGTTACGCGCCTTGCATTTTTGCGTGGTCACGTTCATTGTCCATAAGCTTCTTTTCCTTCTCTGTACAATGTCATGCAAAGTGGATTATCGTACCTCTCATATAGGCTTTCAGAAAGTCCCACAGCACCCTGGGCCCCTCAACACCCCCCACTTGTAGTCCTGAAATCCCCAACAGCAACAGTCAACATTCTGCAACACTCTTAACTATCCAGCAGATAAACATTCAGACCCCAGATGGTGTTATTTTGCACTCAGATAATACAGGCCAAAGTGCATTGCAACCATTGCAAGTCTGTTAACACTATCTGGTTAATTTCTGCAGGGGCTCCAACAGAAATCTGGTAATTATTTCATCTGGCGGCATCCAAAATTACTTATTGTGGGCAAATAATCCATCTGAAAGAAATCTTATGACAAGAGCAAGATGTAATTGACTTCCTATTAGTACTACCCTGTCTCAATGGTCTGGGGGTAGGGAGGCGAAAGGCTGTCCCTTTGGCTGTGATGCCGAGGAAGAAAATTTGCATTTGGTGCTTCTTTGGCCAGTTTTCAAAGACATTAGAGCCGGAACGCTGGTTCTTGTTCTGAAAGCCAGGCAGTTTGTGCGGTGTCGACCGGCACTACTGTATTTACTCTGGGCAGAAAAGTCCACGTGCGAACTGGTCGGTGCTCTCGGTTTTAAGGCAAGCTTTGTCCAGAAGGACCCTCCTGTTGTCTTTATGATCTTGCTCAATGGCTGTCATTTAGACTGAGCTAATTTGGGTCTATAGCATTCAGAATTTCACTAATTATCTTCAATTTGTTCTAAAGAATTGCTGATTTGTATCCATATTTAGTGGCATATGAGTTTAAGGACTTTGTCTCCCCCGATTGTTATTTAATTTTCTGTAATCACGGTGTTGGTTTATTGTTGCGGTTTTAGATCATTTTATTGTTTGCATTTTCCTAAGCTTTTATGGCAGAGATGCCGAAATAAAGTTTTGCTGTGTGCAATTCCTGCACATCTTACTCCATTTAGCCTACACTGTGACATAAGGATGTAGAATATTCCATTTAGCCCACTTTCATCAGAGAAACATTCCTGATAGCCCGACTTTCCCGAATTCTGGTCTGTCGGTAACAGCGCATGCTCGATTTGGCGCCAAGGTAAGGAGCGGGCGGGGATGGGTGAGTTTGGAGAGTGCTGCATAAGCAAGGTGGGTGGTTGTGGGGGTCAAGGTAGGGGGAGGGAAGGAGGCAGGGAGGAGTGCTGCTATCTAACTGGGTGTGGCCTGTTGGGAGACCTGGTGTCGCAGGGGCGTCACTCGCATGGGAAGAGGGAGTTGGGTGGGAGAAATGGGGTGGGGCGCCTCTGGGGGTGGAAATCACATGGAACAGATTATTCTAGAAAATGCCATCAGTGCTGAGTGAAATGACTAGTTAATGTACACATATTAGTGTTTCTATTTTCTTGTGCTTTTAGACCTTTTGTACAGTGCACTATTAAGCCTTTATTGGGCTATTCTATGAATATGTACCAATTTAATTAACCAAATGTGCTCAATACGCGAGGGTGAAAATCACATAAAGTGAGTTAGGGACCGAAGTGAGAACTGATAAAGTACTAAGGCAGCCCTCAGTTCAGATCTGCACGTCGATCAAACGGTTGCGCTCGTTTAATCCCGCTAGAGCACAAATAAGCACCTTGTTTTAAATTAGTGGTAATTGAGGTTTTGGCACTAAACCGCAAAAACGAAAACCGTGTTAGTATCAAAAGGTATCTAGTGAGGTGGCCTCCAGGGGGCGACATTTCCCCAAAAATTCAACCTCATTAAAATTAAACACTTTCCCCACATATTCTAGGATTGCAGTTTATAATATAAAATGATACCCCTCCTAGAATATTTGGGGAAAGCATTTTAAATCCAGACGACATTATCACATGGAACCTATCAAAACAGGTTATATGTAGGTAAAAGCGCAATTTGTGCGAGGGAAAAAAGTGACCAAGAGACCATCTGTAACATGATTGCAAGACATGGAGCTATGTATTTCTATTCCGTGTTTTGCACATTTCTGCATGATATGGAAACCGCTTTGGGCCACTCGGGCAGCATCAGGGGCATTGGGCAGGAGAAGAGGATAGATACATAAAGAATCAAAGCGTGCATAAAGAGCACATCATTCACAGCAAGCCATATGGCCGCTGTACTGAAGGTCTAGTGCCAACCTCTCTAGTGCCAACCTGTTCCTGATGCTGCCTGAGGACAGGAAACTTAATATTACAAGCTCCCAGAAAGAAAGGTGGGGGAATCGCTGATTCCTGGTACAAGCATCTAAAATTTGAATTAATTCCCATTGTAACTCTGTAGGGAACCTAATCAGCTTCTCCCTTTGGAAACGTCTTAAAACGTACCTTTTTGTTTACACTTAACTCTTCTTGCTGGCCTTTGTCGAGGTTTATAGTGACTTTTTCGAATGTCACATTTTCAAATGCCTTTTTCTCAACACAAATATGCCGGGGGGAAAAACATTCGAATTTTAAATTATTTATTTGGGGGGTTCCCCCCCAACCCCCTGTTTTTTTTTATTTACACTTTTTTTTAAACTAACTAAACATTTGGGGGGTTCCCCCCAACCCCCTGTTTTTTTTATTTACACTTTTTTTAAACTAACTAAACCGAAAAAAAAACATAACATAAAAAAACAAATTCAGAATTATTTTTCCCTGCAAATTTGTTTTCGACAAAATGGCATTCAAAAATATGCATTCGACAAATTAACGGCAGCAACTCAATATTGTCCCTCGAGCGCTATCCCACCTCAGGAATAACGCCTTTTCTTCCTGTCGGCTCTGGAAATGCTGCCAATGGCGGCCCTCCATCGAACATTCGTCCTGCGTCAGAGTGCAACACAGCTCGGAAAGTCGACCGCACAGCAATATGCATGGAGAGAGTTCGTCTCGGCGAAACGAAAAACACATTCTTTTAAAAAAATAAAAATCGCAAACAGCCACTAAGTAATGTTAAAAGGAAGGCCTATCTTTTTGGCAAGCTCTCAGGACAATGCAGGCCCTGCTTTCAGACAGTTGCCGGAATATGAAAGGGGCATATTCTCCCCAAAAACATTTGGCAAATTTTTGCCGAGAATTTTCCAGATGTATTGGGCAAGCATACAGAGGCTTAGCTGCTCCTGAGAGGGAGCACGCGCAAGCGCCCGTGTGCTTCAAAGTCTGCCTATAATATGATTTCCTCTGCAGCAGGAAACGCGTCTGTGAGCCCATAAAATAACTGTGCGCCCTGCAGGAAGGCTGGCTGCGTATCAAGAAAGCGTCATGCCAGTGGTTATCCAGCAGCGCTGTTTCTCCTGTGTACAGAGCTACCGCCCCCATTAAAAGCGTGGCCATCGAGCCTATCCTGCGGCAGGAGAAATAACAGAAGTTTGAAATCGTGTGGTGTGCGATACAGTGGCACTAATTTTCCTGTGCCAGTGAATAGCCTAAAGGAAGTGAAGAGCCCATCTGAATTCCTGTGCCAGAAAAGAAAGTGCCATCACACATGCTGCCATATGCATATATCTTGGCATGTCATTCATTGGTCGTGTGATTGACGCAGCTCAACCAGTTGTGGGGTGCTTTTCAAGGCCCAAACAGAAGTCCCTTTCACATGAATGTCAGGCATTTAAACACTGCAACAAAAACGGTCTGGCTTTTGCTTAAAGTTAAAGAACCATGTGGAAAGGCGCCTACCTGTCATTATCAATGGACTAGCAGCAGTATCATTTAAAAAAGAAGGAGGAATCAAAGATCCCTGTGACCTGGAAAACAGAATTTTTAAACATTGAAAGCAAAAACGGCCTGCACATGTGTGTGCAAATAAAACAGCATTAAAAATCCAAAAATGGGAAAAATATCAGTGCTCACAGAAAAATGTCAGGAAAACAAAACATGATGTGTGGGTTGACAAAAGCAATGTATATTATGTTTCACCCACAAAACTCCAGTGACATTTGAAGACACTTAGTCTTCAGGAAAAACCTGTTTTTGGCCAAAGGAAAAACATAACAAAGGAAAACCCCACTTCCAGCCTGGACCTCTCACCTCCCATCTAATGGCCTCACAATAAAATTTGGTGCTGCTGGCTAGGAAAGCAGGGACTTCAAGGAAAGCCATCCTCAGCTGGAGCATGACTAAAAGGTGTGAAAGCTCAGGGCACCAACTTCAAAGAGTCTCAGACATAAACCTCTGTTCCCAGGCTAGCCCTGGGAGACATATGGCTGTACTGGATGAGGCAGACCTCCCATTTGCTGAACAGGAACACTCACAATTAATTGAAAAGACTATTATCATTTAGGTATTTTGCGCATTAACTATAATGTGGATTTATTTAATTTTTATGCCATTATTTATGTAATTTCCAGGTGAATTTGGGGAAATAAAATGCATCTACCTGTGACTCTGGGGACTGTGATGGCCAGTTAGGCTGCTGTGGCTCTGGCTGTTTAAACTTTGTTTTCGTTGTGTGCCTGGACTCGAGTACACTTTGCTCATTGAACGCATTGAAATGCAGTGAACTGCACCTGGAACTCATTTAAATTTAAATATCCGGTGCCTCTCAAGAGCATCTCAGGAGCTGCCTACCCCTTTAACGTCCTTGGAGAGTGAAGCCATGCCCCCCAGAGCAACCAGGAAGTTAAAATCACCACACCCAGTCCTCGTGGCATGAAGCCCAGCTGCGGTGTCAAGGGCAGTGCTTTTCGTGGGTTGGAGCTGTTAGGCTGCTGTTTGGCTTTGGAGGCTCGGCACCCGAAATTAGTGTGAAGTTTGTGGTGTGCTTAACGGGTGCCCTGGAAGGTCGCATCAGCCCCCCCTGCAACGCAACGCGGTGTGTGAAGCCGTTGGAGTTTTTCACGAGTGATTCTAGACGTGAGTTCAGAAGAGGTTGAACACGAGTTTGCTGTAGCCCGCATCAAGATAAAAGGTGAGCGAGTTCTACATTCAAAAAACCTTTGATACTCCCACACTCTCATATTACTGACTGTGCGCCACGTCATCAAAATCATAAGGATTCCTGTGGTGAACTATCGACGGATTTCTATTCTAAACAGTGTGTGGATCCCACGACTGTCTGTGAGGCATGGCCCTTTGAGCAGTTAAGCTCATTCACACATCCACACATTGCCCTAAACCAACTGACTATGCGTGTGAGGGGCTAACTTTTGATCCTTGCCTAATCTATTCTGCTCAACTGTGACTGCGGGGCTAGACCCTTTGAGCAGTCGAGCTCATCCACGCATTGATCCAAACTAACTATTTATGCACGTGTGGGACTAACTTTTGATCTATTTCAATTTTGTCTTGCTCGACTGTGACTGCGGGGCTAGACCCTTTGAGCAGTCGAGCGTACCCACCTGTCATAGCATTTCAATCGATGCACTGGTGAGAGCAACGGAAAAATTCTGTTTGGCCGTGAGACGTGGCAGGATTTGGTGTTTTTTTTTCTGCCGCCTGCTCCCTGCTGTGTACTTCGGGGAGAAGGTTTTGTGGAAGACGGTTGGAGGTGACTAAGGACTGAAGGGCATTTGTGGGTTGCTTCTGGAGCCTGCTCCAGTCTTGTATCAGTAAAGTGAATTCATGATGGCATACAAATTAACAACAAGTATGCCGCCGCATATCCCTTCCTTAACATTAGTAAGGAAACCATCTTATCAGGGTGACCCTGAAGCTCTCCAGCCAAAATTCTATTCTGCTACTTCAATTACGGCAACGAGAGGGTCATCTCTGAAACCTAAATTCACTTTTGATAATCATATGAATGACTCCATTGTTTCCATTTCATCTATGTCAACGTCCCATCTGGTTGATCACAACAAATCCGGTGGGTCACACGCCAATCGTTTGCCATTACCTGTGAATACACCTTGTGCCACAGTTAATCTACAACCTTTATCTGACCACACGATGTTAGCTTCTACCAAACACATCCTGAAGCTGTTGTCCTCCCGCATTGTTACCTCACCTATAAAGTTTCCTCCCTTGTGTATTGACCACACGTGCTTGTCCATCCATGCAAGCCAATGTGAATCCCCAATATTATGGAGGGATAATAATTGTCCAGGTGCTGATTCCCATGTTGGCGAGGAGGACTCAAATCAAATACACTTTCAAGTAGATTTTCGTAATCCCATGCTACAGCCCTTTGCTCTACCCACGCACAGAGCAATCAAAACAGTCCCTGCTGATTTATTTTTACAGCACCCAATAATGATTCAACCAGCTCTAATTGCCATAAACACCACCATCATGAGTCTGTGCAAACTCTTGGAGTCACTCGACACACTTCACACATCAATCGAAACAATTTGATGATTTAACAAAGGGGCTATCGGCATATTTTTCATCCACACAGTCTAAGAGTTTGCTTGTGCCCAATGATGTGTATGTAGTGAATAGTTCAGCGGAATGTGTGGATTCTGATGTTGATGATATTGTTCAGAACCCGACAACGAATAGGCAACATACACATACTGCATATCCGGAGGTGATTTCAGATTCGTGTGCTTTACCCCTGACCTCTTGCAGAATAACAAGTGCGTGCTCCACCCTGAATGATGAGGAAAAGATTGCTTCTATGGCACATCCTTCTCAAGAAAGTGCCTCTGGAGTATAACAGGTGAATGTGGTGCTGGCACCTGAACGTCCAGTAGGCCAACGTCCAAGCCATCTAGAGGCACTCAAAGCTAGGAATCCTAAAATTGTTCAAAAGAAACCTCTTGCTTTGTTAAAAAAAATATATATGGTAAACATCAAACATACCAAAAGAACACTTAATTCCTTCTTCAAAGCTTTGAGCAAAACAACCATGTCCCAAAATATTGTGCCTGGAACAACTGGAATAGCACCTATTCCAACACCAGCCTTAATAGCTCTGACAATTCCGCCCTTGGCGCCTCCAGTCAGTAGCGGATCAAGTAACAATGATTGTTCGGGTGGTTCTCTGTCTCCTCTTTCACAACTAGTATTATCGATTGCTCGAAACACGGAGGCTGAGAACCAACTCTCAGCGTTAAAGCAACAAAAACTGGGACGACAGAAAAAGGAGAAAGACAGGAGGACAGAGAGAAGGCTGCTGAAACATTTCCATCTGATAGCTGTAAGGAGACCCCAGAGGATATTGCTTAGAGTGCCTCTGGGTGTAGCTATCTATTTCTAGGAAGGTCTAAAAGCTGACTGGGTCCTGTGGTGGCGATCAGGAGGCCATCTTTGAGGGTAAAGTGTCCAGACCCCTGCCCTATCTTTCCAGAGTATCCTGAAATGCAGCGGGCTATCCTGAACCTTAAAAAGAGGCTTGCTACGTAAGTAGAACTAAGCCCTGGAAAACCAAAAGGTGAGCGGGGTCTGCTTGCCTTGAATCCTTTCCGTTTATAGTGGGTTCGGGTGTGGGGGAAAATTGTATAGATCCTTAGCCTATTTAACCAAAAATATTAATTTCATTAATTTCCCATTTGGCAGTGGTGAATTTTATTAACGTTCAAAATTAACAAAGCTCACTTCCCAGTGTGCACTGAAAACTATAGCCTATGAATACATTAGGTAATCCTTGTTGTCCAGCTGACCATGACTTCTTTAAGGAAGAGGCGTGTCTTTGTTCTTAAATCAGTGCAACCCTTTTTATTCACCTTCCCCAACACAGGCCTTTCAGTAAGGGGGTCTGAAATCCAAAAAATCCCCAAAGCATTCCAATTTGACTTCCCAACCTAGTCCAAACCAGGGGGTGGTCTGAAAAACAAAGCGAGAAATCACCCTGTGTTTATTTTAAACCAAAAGTGTGTGCATAATTATAATTGCTAATTGCCAAATGTATTTTAAGCAATCTTGAAATCCTACTGCTAGCCTTTTAAGCCTGCAGGAAAATCAAAATTGCACAACATTACATAAGAGTCTTCTTTATAGATCAGTGTAATTATTTTGTGAAGTGAAATTTACATAAAGATTTGTGTCTGTGTTCTTTTTAACTCACTTTTGTGATATATTTGCGCTGGGAGAAGTTGATTGCGTGTGCCATGGATAAAGTGGTGTTTTTGAAATTTTCATGCTAATTTCTATTATTTTTAATTTAAATAAATACCAATATATTTCCCAAGGGGCATGATATGTGTCTGAGATAGGGCTAAAAAGAATCTGTCAAACTGATTGTTGAACAACCACTTCAGTGGGAAGGAAAGGGTTGAGGGTGGCTTCTCAATAAACCGTTACAAAGTGCAACCAGATTAACTTTCTTTTCTTGAGACCAATAGTGGGCATATTGTCAATATTTATCCATGTACACCTGACCTTTCCATTCATAGCACTAGATTTTACTGGCCAAGTTAGTGTCCTAACATTTTTTTGTTTGAGCTATTAGGTGGCGCTTTAGCGCCCATATAAGGTTAAAATATTTCTTTAGAGTACAGATTGGGAGAAATAGCATATGAGGAGGAACATAACGCTTCTACCCCCCCATGCTAATCCCTATGACCATTCTCATGCAGTTCCTGCCCCTCCCCGCTGTAAAGACTGGAGAGGGGTTATCTGTACTCCTGCTCTCTATATGGCAGAGTCGAAGCACAGAGCACCCCAGCCAAGATTCTCTATTGTTGGTAGCAATGGATGAGCAATCAAGGCTTAAGCGCTCAGGAGATGATGCAGGCTGGTTCTTAAGTACAGTGTAGTCCCCAAGCACCCACAAAGGAATGTCCACCCACTGGGCCTCATCACAAGTTTGGCGTTAACCCTTAAATGCGGCAGTAACCCAATTAGCGCCGCATTTAAGGGTCTGCCAAATCACAGGCTTGGTGAATTTACCCCCAGCTCTGAGCTGGGGGCAAATGTGCCACGATTTTGCTGATTTTCGATGCTATTACCGCCAGCGGTAATAGTGCCGAACATTCCCCATTGGGCCCAATGGGGAATGGGAAATTCCCGAATGGGCCCAATGGGGAATGGGGACTTACCGTTCCGCCAAACCTTTGATCCGGCGCTAATAGCACCCGGGGGTTTGGTGGTCAGGCTAATAGCCAGCACCCAACTCATGATGAGGCTGTTACGCTCACCTGGTTCCTAGAGGGGCGTCGAACGGAACTGGACAGCTGTGGTCTCCACCAGCGTGAATCGTAGTGCAGACATGACTGACTGGACCAGCCCACCTAGTTTCGTCTGCTTGACCTGTAGGAGTATTCTCCTAAAAGTGGGAAATGGGAATTAGCCACTCGTGGATTTGAGAAAACACGCATTCACTGGTTCCCACTGAACACCTCTGTAATTCCCTTTCACTAGTCTCACCTTATAGCTTTAAATGATGAGCTCTCCATCCTGCGAGGAGTGCAGGGGCGCATTGATACCAGTTACTTCACTGGTCTGAAGGAGTGGGTGAGTTCCAGGTGAATATTGACTCCGAGGTAAGTGGCGAGGAGCCGTAAGTATATAGTTCTTAAGAGTTCAAATGTCTGTTATTCACTCTTGCCCGATTCCTTCTTTTGTCTTGCAGCTTGGTCCGAGGGAAGATTGCCTCGTTAGCAGCTGATAGCGTTTAGGTAAGAGTCTGTATTACCCAACACTGTCCGGTAAAACATGACTTACATGCTTAACCTGTTGCTTTCTATCTCCTTGCAGGTGTGGCGTAAGAAGATGAGGAGTGCCGAAGAATAATATCCCCGGCGGTAACTCGGGTAAGTATCTCTTGGTAAAAAGAAGATTGTCTTTGTTGGCTCTCTCGGCTCACCTTGTTGTTTCTTGTCCCCTTAGGTCCCTGGATTTGGGCGATGAAGTGATGGAGACTGCGTCGGTCTGTGGAGGTGCTGAGAAGACTGGTGAGTATAGTGTGGCGCTGCAGCTGGCGATGCGACGCGTTTAAAATAAGTCTTTTTTCCTAGTTCGGAGGCGCGGTGGTTCCGAGAGTAGATGAAGAATAAAGGTAATGTCCTTGCTCTAACCTTTCCTTCTTCTTTCCCTTCTTTCTAGGATGAGCTCCGGACTCGAGGCGGGCATGGCAGAAGACTGGATGCTGGACTTGCAGGCACGGTGAGCGTTACGCTGCAGGATCCAGAATAACGCGAAGCGTGTGCTGCTCTTCGGGCGTGGTTTAAAAAGCCTTCAAAGTAGTTCCAGGTAAGAAGTTCCCAAGACCACACCCGAGTGAAAAAATAGTCCCTATAGCAAAGTAGTTCCTTCCAGGCCTCACGATGGCTTGAGTTCTTTGCAGTATGGTCTGCATGAGGTGAGTTTTATAATATGAGCCTGGCGCCTATGGCGCCAGGACTGATCCCATATATGAGCCTGGCGTTTATGGCGCCAGGACTGAACCCATATAGCCCCTAGCCGGGGTTGTGGGGTTTTCAATAAGTGTCTGGATGTCTGCTCCCTGGACAGACGAACTTGGTCTGGATGTGCGGGGGTAGGCATCATGACAGCACTCCCCCCCAAGGCCCCTTCTAAGGTTGTTCTTCTCACTGGTCCTGGTTTGTCTGGGAAATTCCGATGGAATCTTTTCACCAATCGAGGTGCATGAACGGGGTCACTAGGCTCCCATGGCCTTTCTTGTGGCCCGTAACCCTTCCAGTCAACTAAATAAAAGTGCCTGGATTTGACCATTTTAGAGTCCAAGATATTTTTAACTTCAAATTCAGGTTCCCCGTTCATTAGGATGGGGTCTGGTGGTTTGGTTAATCTTGTTCCAGGTTGTACTGGCTTCAGAAGTGAAACGTGAAAGACGGGGTGAATTCGCATATTTGAAGGTAATTCCAATTTGACGGCCACCGGGTTGATAATGGCCTTAATGGTGTAAGGTCCCAAATATCTAGGATTAAAGGTTTGAGTTCCTTTCAGAGGTATGTGTTTTGTAGCCAGCCAAACTTGATCCCCAATCTGATATTGTGGTGCTTCACTTCTATGTTGATCTGCAGTTTTCTTGTACCTTTCTTTAGCTTGTTTCAAATGTTCAGTCGCCCCCTTAAAGGCTTGTGTAATAGTAGCGTGTGATTCACTGCGAGCATTTCTAAGTGTTGGGGTGAGTCAAGTTCTGAGGTCCGAGGATGACGTCCATAGATGGTATAAAAGGGACTTTGTCCGGTTCCTGAATGTAAAGAGTTGTTGTATGCGTATTCGGAAATCCATAAAATATCCTTCCAATTGCCTTCGGTTTGGTGTAACATGCAACGTAGGTATTGCTCGAGAGTCTAGTTGGTTCTCTCCGTCTGACCATCGGTCTGGGGATAATGGCTGGTTGATAACCTCACATCGATTTGGGCCAATTGACAGCATTTTCTCCAAAACTGCGAAATAAACTGACTACCTCGGTCAGAGACCAATACGGAAGGAAATCTGTGTATTCGGACAATGTTTTCAAGAAATTCCTTGGCCAAGGTCGAGGCTGAAGGTAATCCCTTTAAAGGAATAAAGTGAGCCATTTTGGAAAAAAGATCCACTATCACTAGAATGGTGTTAAATCCATCACATGGGGGAAGATCAGTGATAAAGTCTAGGGATAAGGTGTGCCATGGCGTAGGCGGGAAAAGACCAGCTGGTTTCTTCTTCAGGGTCTTGTTTTGGGCGCAGATGCCACAAGACAGCACAAATGATTTTACATCTTTTCACCAGGTGGGCCACCAGAATTGTCTTTTGATTTTGGCCTCTGTCTTTGCGATTCCAGGGTGTCCTTCAATCAGAGCGTTGTGGTAGTTGGAGATAATTAGTTCTTGTAATTCCTTGTGTGGTAGAAATAGACGACCTTGATAGTAGGGTAGACAATCAATGACTGAATAATCTTGGCCTTTATTTAACCAGTCCTGCAAGGCTGCTGGATCGAAAAGTTGTTGGATTTTTAATTGAATGTCTTCTAGAGTTTGTAGAGTAGTTATACCAAGGATTCTTCTTTCCGAAATGATAGGCACAGGTTCAGGTTGTGAATATACTTCTCCCATTCCTATACGAGATAAGGCATCTGCTTTGCCATTTTTACAACCTGGTCGATAAATGATCACGAAATCGAATTCCGCAAAGAATAAGGCCCACCTAAATTGACGTGATGATTGGGCCTTGGCTGTCCTTAAATATTGCAAATTCTTATCATCGGTGATTACAGTGATGGTATGCCTAGCACGGAGAAGATAATGCGCCAACCCTTGAACGCAGACTTGATGGCCAATAGCTCCTTATCGGTAACTGCATAATTTAATTTGGGTGACGACAATTTTCTTGACCAAAATGCTACTGGATAAAGTTGGCCGTTTTCAGGATCCTTCTGGGAGAGAACAGCCCCCATGGCTAAACTGGATGCATCAGTTTCAACTACGTATGGAAGTTCAGGATGTGGATGCCTTAAAACAGGTGCAGACGTGAATTTTAATTTCAGATCCTGGAAGGCCCTTTCTGCCTCTTCGGTCCATAGGAAGCGCTTATTCTTTCGCAAAAGCGCTGTGATGGGGTGTACAATATGTGAGAATTCAGGGATAAATCTGCGGTAGAAAGTAGCAAATCCGAGCATGCTTTGTACTCCTTTAACTGAGCTGGGTGAAGGCCACTTGAGGATTGCGTCCACCTTTCGAGAATCCATTCGAACTTCATTTGGGGTAAGGATAAATCCAAGGAATTCAACTTCAGTAGAGCGAAAAACGCATTTTTCCAATTTTGCATATAATTTATGCTGGCGTAGTTTTTCAAGGACTGCACAAACGTGCTTAACATGGTCCGATTCTGAGGAGGAGTACACTAGAATATAGTCTATGTATACCACAACACAGACGTCAATGAGTTCACGAAGGACATTGTTCATACAATACTGGAAGGCTGCCGGTGCATTGCACAACCCGAAGGGCATCACCTGATATTCGAACAATCCATACTTGGTGCGCAAGGCAGTCTTCCATGCATCGCCTTTCTTTACACGTACCAGATGATATGCCCCTCGGAGATCTAACTTAGTGTAGATACGAGAATCCTTTACTTGGTCCAGCAATTCGGGGATCAGAGGCAACGGGTATCGGTTTTTTACCGTAATTTGGTTTAATGCGCGATAATCTATGCACGTTCTAAGGTCACCTTCCTTTTTTGGCACAAAGAATAAAGCTGATGCTGCTGGAGACTTGGATGGACGAATGAAGCCATTAGCAAGGTATTGATCCAAATATTGTCGTAGGTGAAGGTTTTCGGGTTCCGTAAGGGCTTAGATCCTACTGCATGGAACTTGGGCACCGGGTAAGAGATCGATCTGACAATCATACGATCTGTGAGGTGGTAACGTGTTTGCTTGATCTTTCTGAAAAACATCCTGAAATTCTTAATATTGCTGAGGTAACTGAGTAATTGGATTTGTGACTGTGGCCAGGCCTTTATTCAAGGTGTTTTCCGGATAACAAGTGTGTGCACAATCCGGGAAGGTTATTCTCTTCTCTCGCCATTCAATACAAGTATTATGCGTTTCCAACCATGGCATTAGCAGAATTATTTGGAACTGTGGGGCCTTGATTAAGTCAAACACAATACTTTCTCGATGCCCATCTTGACCCAACAGCGTCACCTCTGTAGTGGAGTGAGTTACTGGTCCAGAGGCAATTTCAGTCCCATGGACAGTAGTGATGACATCAGTTGTGGTCTTTTTGCAAAGAGGTAGGTTCACCCTTGTAGCCAATTCGTGGTCCATGTAGTTTCCTATGGCCCCGCTATCAATGTATGCTCTCACTGCATTCATATGCGATGGCCGCCTTGGGTCAATAAGGACCATTGGTATGATTAGGTGGGAGGCCTGAATGTCTTTCTTCACGCTCAGCAAGCGGACCTCTACGCTTGTCGGGCATGGTCGTTTCTCGAATCAGACTCTATATGGCTTTTATCAGCAGCTCCTACCACCCTCTTGGGTGGTTTTACTAGGCAATCCCATAGGAAATGTCCCGAATTCCACAGTACAGACACAATTGTAATTGCCATCTTTTCTCTCTTTCCTTTTGAGTCAAAGGTCCTTTAACCCCCCCCGATCTGCATGGGTTCTGATGCATCTGTTCCCTTGGGGGTGACATTGGGTTTAACAAATACCCGATTCTCGAATTTAGCTCGATCAGCCTTTCTATTCTGCAGTCTGTGATCCAGCTGGACCACCAGGTCTATATATTCAGCGCAATCCTGAGGTGGGTTCACTACTTGTGCTAAAACATCTTTGAGTTCACCTCGAAGTCCACGATAAAATAACATAATTCGCTTTACATCTGGCCATCCGGTTTCCACCACCAACCTATTGAAGTTGCAATGTAGGTGAGCAGATCTTGGTTACCCTGTCGTGGGGACGAAAGTTCGTTATCCAGGGCCTGTCCTTGTGAATGTCGGGCAAATAGTCTTTCCATGCTCATTTGAAAACCCTGATAATCCCGAAGAAGAGGGTCATCCTGGTTGACTAGTGGAATTGACCAATCAGCTGCACTGCCACTGAGATACAATAGTACAAAGGCTACTTTGGCTTGATCATTCGGAAAGGCTCCTGGTCTACATAAAAAGTGCAAGAGGCACTGGTTCATAAACACGGCAAACCTTTTTGGGTCCCCTGCAAAGCGTCCGGGAGGTGCTAAAGGAACAGTTAAAATTACTTGCACAGGGTTGCTTGATGGAGCAGGAGCTGGGGTTCCCCCGAATCCAGATAAGGGTGTTTGCCCAGCTTGGTTTTGCAGTAGTTGACTAGCAAGATCGTCAGTATGTTCCTTAGACACAATCAGTTCTCTCCGGAGAGCATTGGTTTCTTGTCGGGTGGAATGTACTTCAGCCCTAAATTCCCCTAATAATTGGGCCAGTTGGTAAGTTTCTGAGGTCTCCATAACACCCGGGTGGGGATTTGTAGGAGGGCTTTGCATTCTGTTACGCTCACCTGGTTCCCACAGGGGCGTCAAACGGAACTGGACAGCTGTGGTCTCCACCAGCGTGAATCGTAGTGCAGAGATGACTGACTGGACCAGCCCACCTAGTTTCGTCTGCTTGACCCGTAGGAGTATTCTCCTAAAAGTGGGAAATGGGAATTAGCCACTCGTGGATTTGAGAAAACACGCATTCACTGGTTCCCACTGAACACCTCCGTAATTCCCTTTCACTAGTCTCACCTTATAGCTTTAAATGATGAGCTCTCCATCCTGCGAGGAGTGCAGGGGCGCGTTGATACCAGTTACTTCACTGGTCTGATGGAGTGGGTGAGTTCCAGATGAATATTGACTCCGAGGTAAGTGGCGAGGAGCCGTAAGTATATAGTTCTTAAGAGTTCAAATGTCTGTTATTCACTCTTGCCCGATTCCTTCTTTTGTCTTGCAGCTTGGTCCGAGGGAAGATTGCCTCGTTAGCAGCTGATAGCGTTTAGGTAAGAGTCTGTATTATCCAACACTGTCCGGTAAAAAATGACTTACGTGCTTAACCTGCTGCTTTCTATCTCCTTGCAGGTGCGGCGTAAGAAGATGTGGAGTGCCGAAGAATAATATCCCCGGTGGTAACTCAGGTAAGTATCTCTTGGTAAAAAGAAGATTGCCTTTGTTGGCTCTCTCGGCTCACCTTGTTGTTTCTTGTCCCCTTAGGTGCTGGGAGTTGGGCGATGAAGTGATGGAGACTGCGCCGGTCCGTGGAGGTGCTGAGAAGACTGGTGAGTATAGCGCGGCGCTGCAGCTGGCGATGCGATGCGTTTAAAATAAAAGTCTTTTTTCCTAGTTCGGAGGCGCGGTGGTTCCGAGAGTAGATGAAGACTAAAGGTAATGTCCTTGCTCTAACCTTTCCTTCTTCTTTCCCTTCTTTCTAGGATGAGCTCCGGACTCGAGGCGGGCGTGGCAGAAGACTGGATGCTGGATTTGCAGGCACGGTGAGCGTTACGCTGCAGGATGCAGAATAATGCGAAGCGTGTGCTGCTCTTCGGGCGTGGTTTAAATAGCCTTCAAAGTAGTTCCAGGTAAGAAGTTCCCAAGACCACATCCGAGTGAAAAAATAGTCCCTATAGCAAAGTAGTTCCTTCCAGGCCTCAGGATGGCTTGAGTTCTTTGCAGCATGGTCTGCATGAGGTGAGTTTTATAATATGAGCCTGGCGCCTATGGCGCCAGGACTGATCCCATATATGAGCCTGGCGTTTACGGCACCAGGACTGAACCCATATAGCCCCTAGCCGGGGTTGTGGGGTTTTCAATAGGTGCCTGGCTGTCTGCTCCCTGGACAGACGGACTTGGTCTGGATGTCCGGGGGTAGGCATCATGACAGCGGCCCACTATGTTAGTGAAAACAGTCTTTATATAAATAAGGTTTATTTATTTATTTATTCGTATTTGTTGAGTGCACAGCAGCCCTTAGGCATCATGGCGCTTGTTACAGAGAATGCTAATACTTAGTTACAGAGATTGGAGCAGAGCTTAGTTACAGACAGGTAGAAAAAGAAGACAAATCAAACATGGTAAAAACTTAACACCATACATTTTACGCAATATACATAGTGCAATGAGAAAAGATGTGTGGGGTGAATGAGATGTCGAGGGTGGATGGCAGCGGCAAAGGGAAGGAGTTAATTGAATAGGGCAGTTTTCAAGTGTTTCCGGAAGGCTGTGAGGGATGTCTCAGCTCAGAGGGCAGTAGGGAGAGAGTTCCAGAGCTTAGGGGCTAAGAACGGGAATCCTAGTCCCCCTGCTTTGGCCCTGTTGATGTGCCGAATGTTGATTTGATTGGTGTAGTGTGTTCTGATAGGCCGGGAGGATGTGGACAGTGCCGATTAAGTAAAGGGGCTAAATGTTCAGCAGCATAGTTTAGCTGGTCTGTCACGTGGAGATAACTTTCCACTTCCAAGCTTTGGGTCTTAACTTGGGTTTAGAAGAGGAAAGACACGCAGAGGCAGTGATGCAGAAAATGCGTGCTAAGGGTGCAGAGGAGTGCCCTTATGCGAGGAGGAGAAAAATAATATCTTTCGAATAAACATCCTAAACTTGTAAAGCAATGCGCTACAGGCTCTGGCGTTCAGCTCGTGTCATTCTGAAATCCTGCTGTGTAGATGTGTATTTCCCTTTATAGATGTAGGTTCGGAAGTATTAGACTGAAAAGTGATGCGAGCTTCTAAGCCAGTGCTGGCTGCAGAAATGATACCAGAGCACAGATTTACGGGTCGATTCATGGAAATAATGTGCGCCGAAAATTCCCGCGCAGAGGTGCCAAAACGTGCGAATCGCAGGAAAAGTGCGAAAATCGCAGTGCAAGTGGGAAAATCGCAGGGAAACCAGCGCACAGCGATTCATGGAAAGAGAAAAACATTGGATGTGCGCTAAAAATGTGCGCCACGCACGCCGGCGCACAGGTCATCCAACAGCGTGCGCCACGGCCACTGCGAAATCGCACATAGCGCGGCGCACATCACAAAAGTAGGCGGAACACGGGGCGTAACACTCGGAATGGGGAACAACGCGTGAAAATATGGGCGTCACGGGGGACGTACAGGAGGCAAGTGCACGGAACGCCCACACGATCGCCTACAACCCGTATTCATGGAATCGAATAGGGCAAACCAGCGCACGGTCAAAGACGCGCACAGGGCCAAACAAGTACGCCACAAGAAAGCAGGCGGTAGCGCCCCTGCGACTGAAATAAATGTGCGCCAAAATGTGCGCTAACAAAAAGCACCCATATACAGCCATGATGAATGGGCCATCCAGTGGCCCTCTAGGACAAATGAGGTGCAAAGGGGCACCGACAAACACAGACAACCGCTGTGTGAAAAATAGCGTGTGCGCGTGTTCCTGGGTGCGCGGGAAGTTCCACACGTGATTAGCCTGGGTACGTGTACTTCGGGGTGCGCGGGAAGTTCCACACGCGATTATCCTGGGTACGTGTACTACGGGGTGCGCGGCAAGTACCACACGCGATTGGCCTGGGTAGGTGGGGGTGCGCGGGAAGTTCCACACGCGATTGGCCTGGGTATGTGTACTTAGGGGTGCGCGGGAAGTCCCACACGCGATTGGCCTGGGTACGTGCACTTCGGGGTGCGCGGGAAGTTCCACACGCGATTAGCCTGGGTACGTGCACTACGGGGTGCGCAGGAAGTTCCACACGCGAATGGCCTGGGTAGGTGGGGGTGCGCAGGAAGTCCCACACACGATTGGCCTGGGTACGTGTACTTCGGGGTGCGCGGGAAGTTCCACGCGCGATTGGCCTGGGTAGGTGGGGGTGCGCAGGAAGTTCCACACGCGATTGTCCTGGGTACGTGTACTTCGGGGTGCGTGGGAAGTTCCACACGCGATTGGCCTGGGTACGTGTACTACGGGGTGCGCGGGAAGTTCCACACGCGATTGGCCTGGTAGGTGGGGGTGCGTGGGAAGTTCCACACGCGATTGTCCTGGGTACATGTACTTCGGGGTTCGTGGGAAGTTCCACACGCGATTAGCCTGGGTACGTGTACTACGGGGTGCGCGGGAAGTACCACACGCGATTGGCCTGGGTAGGTGTGGGTGCGCGGGAAGTTCCACACGCGATTGGCCTGGGTACGTGTACTTAGGGGTGCGCGGGAAGTCCCACACGCGATTGGCGTGGGTACGTGTACTTTGGGGTGCGCGGGAAGTTCCACACGCGATTAGCCTGGGTACGTGCACTACGGGGTGCGCGGGAAGTTCCACACGCGAATGGCCTGGGTAGGTGGGGGTGCGCAGGAAGTCCCACACACGATTGGCCTGGGTACATGTACTTCGGGGTGCGCGGGAAGTTCCACACGTGATTGGCCTGGGTAGGTGGGGGTGCGCAGGAAGTTCCACACGCGATTGTCCTGGGTACGTGTACTTCGGGGTGCGTGGGAAGTTCCACACGCGATTGGCCTGGGTACGTGTACTACGGGGTGCGCGGGAAGTTCCACATGCGATTGGCCTGGGTAGGTGGGGGTGCGTGGGAAGTTCCACACGCAATTGGCCTGGGTACGTGTACTTCGGGGTGCGCGGGAAGTTCCACACGCGATTGGCCTGGGTACGCGTATTCCGAGGTGCGCGGAAGATTCACACGCGATTTCTGCAGGGTACGTGTATTTCGGTGGTGCTGGGGAATGCTACACGTGATTTGGCCATGTGGGTCCTCCCAGGTGTTCCCTCTACACCCTATACGGCCCCTGCATGCAGCCCACACCACAGGGTACTACCCTGCACCCCTGCTCATGTCCCACAGGCAACCCATCCACCATGGCCATGTCCACCAGCCAACCCACATGTCAACTTGCACTACTGATCACCAACACATGTCTCCCATCACCCCCACCCCCCAGAAGTGCAGGGGCAGCCTCCACCAGGCCCCCACTCATGTCTCCCATCACCCCCACCCCCAGCCACCAGGGGCAGCCTCCACCAGGCCCCCACTCATGTCTCCCGGCACCCCCACACCCCAGCAGTGCAGGGGCAGCCTCCACCAGGCCCCCACTCATGTCTCCCACCACCCCCAGCCACCAGGGGCAGCCTCCACCAGGCCCCCACTCATGTCTCCCATCACCCCCACCCCCCAGCAGTGCAGGGGCAGCCTCCACCAGGCCCCCACTCATGTCTCCCACCACCCCACCCCCCAGCCACCAGAGGCAGCCTCCACCAGGCCCCCACTCATGTCCCCTATTACCCCCACCCCCCAGCAGTGCAGGGGCAGCCTCCACCAGGCCCCCACTCATGTCCAACTCATGTCTCCCATCACCCCCACCCCCAGCAGTGCAGGGGCAGCCTCCACCAGGCCCCCACTCATGTCTCCCATCACCCCCACCCCCCAGCCACCAGGGGCAGCCTCCACCAGGCCCCCACTCATGTCCCCTATTACCCCCACCCCCTAGCAGTACAGGGGCAGCCTCCACCAGGCCCCCACTCATGTCTCCCATCACCCCCACCCCCAGCAGTGCAGGGGCAGCCTCCACCAGGCTCCCACTCATGTCTCCCTGCACCCCCACCCCCCAGCAGTGCAGGGGCAGCCTCCACCAGGCCCCCACCCATGTCTACCACCAACCCCACCCCCCAGCAGTGCAGGGGCAGCCTCCACCAGGCCCCCACTCATGTCTCCCATCACCCCCACCCCCCCAGCAGTGCAGGGGCAGCCTCCACCAGGCCCCCATCCATGTCTACCACCACCCCCACCCCCCAGCCACCAGGGGCAGCCTCCCACAGGCCCCCACTCATGTCTCCCTGCACCCCCACCCCCCAGCAGTGCAGGAGCAGCCTCCACCAGGCCCCCACTCATGTCTCCCATCACCCCCACCCCCCAGCAGTGCAGGGGCAGCCTCCACCAGGCCCCCACCCATGTCTACCACCACCCCCACCCCCCAGCAGTGCAGGGGCAGCCTCCACCAGGCCCCCACTCATGTCTCCCTGCACCCCCACCCCCAGCCACCAGGGGCAGCCTCCACCAAGCCCCCACTCATGTCTCCCATCACCCCCACCCCCAGCCACCAGGGGCAGCCTCCAGCAGGCCCCCACTCATGTCTCCCTGCACCCCAGCCCCCAGCAGTGCAGGGGCAGCCTCCACCAGGCCCCCACTAATGTCTCCCACCACCCCCACCCCCCAGCCACCAGGGGCAGCCTCCACCAGGTCCCCACTCATGTCTCCCATCACCCCCACCCCCCAGCAGTGCAGGGTCAGCCTCCACCAGGCCCCCGCTCATGTCCAACTCATGTCTCACATCACCCCCACCCCCAGCAGTGCAGGGGCAGCCTCCACCAGGCCCCCACTCATGTCTCCCATCACCCCCATCCCCCAGCCACCAGGGGCAGCCTCCACCAGGCCCCCACTCATGTCCCCTATTACCCCCACCCCCCAGCAGTGCAGGGGCAGCCTCCACCAGGCCCGCACTCATGTCCAACTCATGTCTCCCACCACCCCCACCCCCCAGCCACCAGGGGCAGCCTCCACCAGGCCCCCCCTCATGTCTCCCTGCACCCCCACCCCCCAGCAGTGCAGGGGCCGCCTCCACCAGGCCCCCACCCTTGTCTACCACCACCCCCACCCCCCAGCAGTGCAGGGGCAGCCTCCACCAGGCCCCCACTCATGTCTCCCATCACCCCCACCCCCCTGCAGTGCAGGGGTAGCCTCCACCAGGCCCCCACCCATGTCTACCACCACCCCCACCCCCCAGCAGTGCAGGGGCAGCCTCCACCAGGCCCCCACTCATGTCTCCCACCACCCCCACCCCCCAGCCACCAGGGGCAGCCTCCACCAGGCCCCCACTCATGTCTCCCTGCACCCCCACCCCCAAGCAGTGCAGGGGCAGCCTCCACCAGGCCCCCACTCATGTCCAACTCATGTCTCCCATCACCCCCACCACCAGCAGTGCAGGGGCAGCCTCCACCAGGCCCCCACTCATGTCTCCCATCACCCCCACCCCCCAGCCACCAGGGGCAGCCTCCACCAGGCCCCCACTCATGTCCCCTATTACCCCCACCCCCTAGCAGTACAGGGGCAGCCTCCACCAGGCCCCCACTCATGTCTCCCATCACCCCCACCCCCCAGCCGTGCGATTTGCCTGGGTACGTGTACTTCGGGGTGCGCGGGAAGTTCCACACGTGATTGGCCTGGGTACGTGTATTACAGGGTGCGCGGGAAGTTCCACACATGCGATTGGCCTGGGTAGGTGGGGGTGCGCGGGAAGTTCCACACGCGATTGGCCTGGGTATGTGTACTTCGGGGTGCGCGGGAAGTTCCACACGCAATTGGCCTGGGTACGTGTACTTCGGGGTGCGCGGGAAGTTCCACACGCAATTGGCCTGGGTACGTGTACTTTGGGGTGCGCAGGAAGTTCCACACGCGATTAGCCTGGGTACGTGTACTTCGGGGTGCACGGGAAGTCCCACACGCGATTGGCCTGGGTACGTGTACTACGGGGTGCGCGTGAACTTCCACACGCGACTGGGCCTGTGAGAGTGGGGTATATGTATTCCAGGGGTGGGCGGGAATATTTACCCGCAACTGGGCCTGGGAGAGCGTGCTACGTGTATTCCTGGGGTGGGCGGGAAGATTCACACGTTTGCCTACGACGTGCCGAAAAATAAATGGTCCAATCCTGAGACACGTACGCCAGCATGAAGCAGGCGTACGTCGACCCGCGCAGCATAAAAGTGCGCGCAAACAACAAACAAGCTCATACGCCAGGATTAATATACCATTCCTAGCAGCAGTGGCCGTGGGTTACCAAAGGAGGAGGAGGAGGATAGTGAGTGCCCGAATTTTCACTCCCAGAACCAGCCTTTTTGGGATACCTGATGACCAGGTGTATGGGAGGTACAGGTTTCCCCCACACATAATACTGGACCTGGTCAGTGAGTAGGAGGATGACCTCACATCACCCACCCTGTGCTCCCAAGCACTCAGCCCCCTGGAGAAGGTCCTCAATGTACTGCACTTCTTGGCCACAGGATCATTTCAGCGGACAAGTGCCATAGTGGGTGGGGTGTCACAGGCCATGCAGTCACGCTGCCTACACCAGGTCTTACACATAATCACTGCATGCCCATCAGTCCGTAGGCACATATACCTGCCCAGGACACCTGCAGAAAGGCAGGCTGCCACCCTCGATTTCTACGGTGTGGCACAATTCCCAAAAGTGCTAGGTGCCATTGACTGCACCCATGTGGCACTATGTCCCCCCAGGGCATCTGAGCACATCTATAGGAACCGCAAGCACTGGCATTCCATCAACGTGCAGGTAGTATGTCATGCTAAGGGAATCATCACCTCAGTATATTACAACTATCCAAGGTCCACCCACTACAGCTTCATTTACCGAATGTCTACCCTAAGCCGGGACCTAGAAGCTGGGCGGCATGGCGATACATGGCTGCTTGGTGAGTATGAATGCCACTGCACATGCATGCATGTCAGATGCAGAGTTATGTCACTACCCCACTAATGATACCCATCACCTCCTCACCAGGGGACAGTGCCTACCCTCTGAGCACCCACATGATGACGCCAATTCGGAACCCCATCACGCCTCCAGAGGTAAGATACAACACAGCCCATATTGCAACCCGGGGCATAGTGGAGCGCACATTCGGAGTGCTCAAGTCACGCTTTCGCTCCCTTGACCGTTCTGGCGGGCAGCTGTTATATGCGCCCCCACTAGTGTGCAGGATCATAGTGGCAGCATGTGTCCTGCACAATGTTGCAACACGCCGGGGCCTGGCTGTGGACATGGTGGTGCCCCCACATCCCCAATCACATGCACGCTCACTGCGCATGGGAGGGGAGAGGGCACGGGGTGAGGCAGCCCGTACGCAGCTGGTGGCTAATTACTTCACATAGAAATCACACCCCAGTGGAGTGCACACATGCCTGGCACATACCATCTGATAAGCAATGATGACTCGACCTGACAATTAAGACGAACAAAGGGACTGTCAACTGTCAGAACCATAGCAGCCTGAGATTGTTCATGTGGAAGTGTCACAATGTGTGCATCCCTACCTACACAAACACCACCAATGCAGTGTCATGAAGAGACACTTCCATGCTGCAGAAATGAATACCCACTTGCAAAATACTACATGAAAACAGTGCCATGTCACCCACCCCCTCCCCGGCACGGCCACACAACACACCATGGCATGTCATGCAATGTGAGAGGAAAGAAATTAATCCCCACAACATGCCCCAAGTGTCAGCAGCTACAGTGTCCCTAATGGAAACATGTCCACACATGAAATGCTCACAGTAATGCAAGACCTACAACCCACATTACCAAATACTTACCAAGAATACCAATCACCTACACAACCTCCAAGCTACCTTAAACATGACATTACAGACTTAAAAATTAGCTAGCCTCACCACCTGATGATGACAGCCCTCCGAACACTTCCAAGTATACAGTGTTAGCGCCATGCAAGAGTGTAGGTGCACTGCTTACAACATGGACTCCAGTTCCAAGGTGGACCGCATTGTGAAGACATGAGGAATGGACCTGCAAATATGGAGGATGAGATGGATGCAGAGGCACATATCAATACACCATGCAGTGTACAATACAACAACAATATGCACTATGAATGTATACACAGTATTTACTACAGACTGCCCACACAGCTCATGGGAGTCCAATGTCACCATGTACGTCAATGTCACTTGGGCACACCCTTTGCAAGCCCATGGAAACGGGAAGCAGGAGGGGTGTGTGTGACAAAAACCCAAGCATCTGAACCAAATCCATGACAAGCCTGCATGTGCCCAGCCACAATGCAGCGTATGCCCACGGGAGCCACACAAGGCAACACACTGTCCCAAAAAAAAAAAAAAAAAATCAAAAATGGCCATTAATGGGCCGGGGTGGGGGTGGGGGAGATCACCCAGGAGGTCCGAGGACAGGGTGCACACCAAAACCCACCTGTGTGGATCTTGCAAAAAAAAACACGGCTACCCTATTGTGGGAGTATCACTGCTGTCGCTATCCTCACCCTCTGCAGCTGCATCAGGAGGTGGTGGCACTATGGGAGGCAGCCCACGCAAAGCCCTAGTCTGTTCCTCCATGGCTGCAAGCATGCAGGTGTGGTAGGTCTCGTTCTGGAGGATAAGTGTGCGGAGGTCCCCATGCAACAACTCACGGGATGCCCGGACCTCCGCCCTAGTTGCCTGCATCTCAGCTGAGAGCGTACGGGTGAGACGCTCCAGCTGCTGTTCTGTCCTTCGGTTTGTTGAAGCCTCAAGCTCAACAAGAGTCGTCCTGAGGTGAAGGAGTTCCAGCCTCTGGGCTTCCCTGTGGCCCTGGGACTCTATGGAGATGGCTTCCTGCAGAGTCGCCAGTGCCGCCCGCCTGTCCCTGTCAGACACCAACATGTCCTCCCTGTGTGACTGGCAGATGGAGTCGGTTGCCTGCTGTAGTCGCTCCATCAGCCTTTCGGGGGGGACAATGGAAGTGGCCACCCTATCTATGGCCTGAGCCATCATCTCTGATGATGATGCCTGTTGGGTTGCGATACCGTAAATGGATTGCTCCCATGCGGTATTGCCAGGTGGCGTACGGCCACCACGTTGGCGGGCACCACACCTGTCTGGGGCAAGGCGAACTGCGCCTTGCTGTGCCGGCACTGCCTGAGGCTGCAGGACTGCATTCCCCCTCTGATCTGCTGGCCCAGGAACAGGATCAGATGTCGCGGAGTGTGACCCTGCATCCGTAACCACCAAAGGCGTACCTGCCAACACTGACATCCCCATTGAGGGTTCTAACCCTGGTGCAGGTGGGTCGGACAGAACAGAATCCCTCCCAGGAACACTCACCTGCGACGGCACGTAGGTCTCATCATCCGAATCGACACCTGAATACAGCTCGGGGGAGGTGCAGCCAGAGACACCCCTTGAGATCACGACCTGCAGCAGTTGTGGGTTCTCACCCACCACCACACCACGTCCCTCACTGGTGGTCGGTCGGCCCTCAGACCCCTCCTGGGTCTGCACCATCTCCACAACCCCAGCAATATCAAGTGCGTCTTCCCCTGCAAAGACATAAAAGGAAACACATGGAAACAGGCATTAGCACTATGGCACACAATTAGGGCTGAGAGGCTACAGAAACAGTACTTGATTGACACATGTCCCACATGACTAAAACACTCCCATGCATGCACCGTCACTGCGTGTGATGGGGAGGCAGATGGCACACATTGATGACACCAAGATGGAAGATGAACACATTTTCTGCATGCTGCCTAGCAGTGGCATCACACATTTGCCAGTGATTGGCAGGTCAAATACACATGCCATCACACAGATGGCATGTACCCTAGCCATGAAGTGAAGAGGGAGAGGAGGTCACCAATTGTTCATTCAGTCCAGTTTTCTCATATAATTGATTATTTTCATTGTAATGGTTCAAATGTTTAACCTGCAGCTGCCAGTCAAAAATGGTCCTATAGCACAGGGACATGTCTAAACTAATCATGTCCACGAAACTGAGCCAGTCCACTGTACCATAGCCATGTCAGACATGTGACAATAGGACTGAGAAATCCCGAGTAAAAGTGGTGGTATGCAAACAATCTGCCTGAATAAACAGAGGTAAATAAGCAACAGTGTTGTGGCAAGATGACACTCCAAGGGCAACTGGCGTGGTGTTGGGCTGGATGTCTAATGTTGGCCGAAGGGATGCTGCTATACCCAAATGCTGGTGCCAAGAATGTATAGGAAGAGGCACATGGGGGAGCCGAACCACTCAGGCACACACACCCTCCCCTGGCACCCAAACAGAAGCCCTCCCACACACACCATGCACATGGATGACACACACATGCATGTGCACTCACCGGACAATGCCTCGTAATCTGCCAGTTCTCCCACGCCTTGGATCTGTTCCTCCGTGACGTAGGTCCCAGCAACCAGCTCATGTGGAGTGAGTTCTATGTTGTCTACTGGAGACCCACCTCCAGTCACTAGAGTTGCGGCATGACTTGAGGCCAGCTTATTCTTTGCCCTGCGTTTCAGGTCATTCCAGCGCTTGTAGCATTCATTAGCTGTGCGTCTCACGATTCCAAGGGCACTTATGATGTCCGCAATAGTCTGCCAGTGTGCCTGACGTTGTGCAGGTGTGGTCTTGGATCCTGCAACAATCACCATTTCGCGGTCATGTGCGGACACATATTCTACAAGTGCATTCAGTTCGGCCTCATTGAAGCTGGGCTTCCTTTACGGGCCGGACTGTGTAGCCGTGTCTGGGGCATCAGCCTCTACTGGACGAGCACTCTTCCTCTTCCGCTTGGAAGGTGGTGGTGATCCCGAGTGTCCTACACCGCTCTGGACACTAGGGGCAGGAGCGTGGGATTGCACACTCAGCATGGGAGTTGGTGCAGGCATTACCTCAAGTGTGATGGTGTCAGGGGGAATGTCAGCATGATGGACTTGGACCGACACTGTCCTGGATGGGTGTGTGAGAGGTGGGGTGGATGGAGCCGCAGCTGCCCCTGCAGCCTCCCCAGTCTGCCTACGCGGGGCAGCAGATGACCTAGCTGCCCCTGATCCACGTGGCCTGATGACACCAACGTTCACCGGCGCACGTGGCCTAGACCTGCTGACCTGGAAGTCAGCCATGGAGTCACCCTGTGCCAGGTCTGGTTCCACAGTGGGCTGGTCCAACAAGGGCTGAGCATGGATGGTGTCAGCCACGGTAACCTCAACCAGGGGGGGGGGGCATGGGTGTCCCTGACTGCTCCTCCACACATGGGGGGCTAGGGGCACCCTGCAAGTCACGGCCACGTCCCCTTCTGGATCCACCACGGCCACCACTTGGGGCTCGGCCACCTTTGCCACCCTTATGGCTTGGTCGCCTCCCAGCCATGGCACTGATGTTATTGTGCGTATGGGAGTCGATGTGAACTATTGTCCTGGGCAATTGGGGGTCAAAGGGGTTGGGTACCAGATGGTAATCGTACCCTAGTGCTCTAGCAAGGCCGTATGTCACCCCTGGGGAAAGATGACGGGTCACGCAACGCACAGGCACCCCAAAAAAGCAAAGTAAGGTGCACGCAACCCCTCCTAGACCACGTGCGTGGAAAAATAAACCTGCACTACGCTTTGGCACCCAGAAACACAAGAATGAACTTATGCGTGTCACACGCAGCCTAGAATGACCTCTGGAGGGGTATGCGACACACGGGGCAAGCACAGATGTTAAATACGTGCGTGACTCACCGTCTGCCAGGAACAAAAGCGTGAAAAATATGCGCGTGTGCGCGTTGGCAACACCCCCGCCAAAAGAAGAATTGTACGCTGTCTGAGGAGACAGGACAACAGTAGAAGGGAACGCTGTTTGAGGAAACAGGCCCAGGTAAAAGAGGAAAAGAGAAAAAGCTGTCAGAGGTAACAGGGAGTACGAACTGGAAACGCTGTGAAGTAAATCGCGTGTGAACCGACAAGAAGTACAGATTTCACCCACTCGCTCTCCACGAAAAGCACGTACAAGGAAATGGCATTCTACACGTACCTTTTATACACACGTCACAGACGCGCATACGCGATGAGGCCATTTCCACCAATTACGCGCTTTGACACTCGGACGTGTATCTCTTCATTTTTACACGCGCCATTCTCTACGGCCATGCGCGTGATGTCACAGCGGCGCATGGTGGCCTTTGGGCCAATGAAATCGCATATGCAAGCACACGTGGTAAAACTGCACGTCCGAGTGTCATCGCGTGTAATCGGAGGGAAGTGAGCGTACACGCGATTGGCCTGGGTACGTGTATTTCTGGGGTGTGCAGGAAGTTCCACATGCGATTGGTGGAAATCCACGTGTGCTCTGTCATCACGTGTAATGAGGGAAACACCCGCGCGCGTCACGTCACAGACGCGCTTACGCGCTAAGGGCCTTTGGTCCAATGAAATCGCATATGCGTGCTGACGTGCATACACGCTAAGGCCCTTTCCTCGATTCACACGCAGACGTGCAGGATTTTCACGTGCCAAATCACTCCGTATCAAGCTGGCCATGCGTAAGCACACGGAAGACCACGCTCCTGCCCAGAAGTGCGAATTACTGCCCCCCAGAGCCCCGAGCACGCTCCCACCTGCCATCTGCTGCTGCCTGACTGCCTGCTGCCCACCTGCCCTGCCATTTGCTGCCTGCACATCAGCCAGGGGTGCTGTTGCTGTGACCACCCCTGCTGGAACCGAAGACTCCCGACTGGGATTCCATCGCTCCACAGCCCAGCCCCAGGACCCAGTTGCCCACCCACTCCTGCCTCTGGGGTTGTCATGTCGGGCACTGCAACATCTGGCACCACTGACAACCCCCGGCCAGAGAGGCAGAGGGGCACCAGCTTCAGTGCCAGGGAAGTTGGTGTCCTGGTGGAGCAAGTCCTGGGGCAGTATGATGCCCTCTACGGAAGTGTGCGCGCCGACAAGGAAGGACTGACTCGGATCTGGACGGACATCGTGACTGCCATCAACGCGGAGGGGGTGGCAGTCTGCGACTTTCAACATGTCAAGAAGCGCTGGGAGGACTTCAGGTCCAGGACCCTGAACAAGGCCCGGCGCTTCTTGAAGGCAGCGGATGCTAAGGGGCGCCGGGGCCACTTGTCGGAAGATCAGATGAGGGTCCTGGAACGCATATCCCCAGCGCTCCACGTCCAGGTCCTTGAGAGGCAGACTCGTCTGGAGTCGAGCGGTAAGTGTACATGCATCATGATTGTAAGCTGTGCGTGTGGTGATGTGCCAGTAGTGTGCCGGTTGCACATCTGTTTGTATGGGGCCGAGTATGGGTGGGGGTGTACAGGGCTGTGAGGCTAACACATGCGAGGGCTGTCATATGTGAGACATGGATGGTGCTTGTGTGTGTAGGCTTGCATGCCAAATGCAGTTGTGTGGGCACACATGTTTGGATGAATGTGTATGTAAGTGGGCATGTTCGTGATGTCACGCATGTATGTTGTTTTCAGCTGCATGTATCAGCACTGTGTACATGTGCATGTGTGTGTATTTGACAAGGGTGCAACAGTGATGCAACATGGATGCATGTGACAGTGGGTTGTGGAAGCCTGATTGGCAGATGTGACATGGATGCCCATCGGAACACTGCGAGAGTTGGCTGAGGTGTACACATGCATGCAAGTGTGGTGGTGTGCGTGCATGTGTAGTGCACTCCCTGTGTTGCATGTGATGTCTGGCTCACCTTTGCCTGCTCATGCTGTTGTATGTGTATGGATGGTGCTGGCAGTTGGGATGTGGCTGTGGTATGGCTCATGTGTGCAAGTTGAAATGGCATGTGTGTTGCCGATTGTGATGCTATGTCTGAGGTTTGACAATGCCATTCATGTGCAACTGTCATGTGTGTATGTGTCCATTGTACAGTGCCCTGATGCCTGTGTTTAATTTCTCCCTGTCTGCAGTGTCAACTGATGAAGAGGGCTGAGAAGGTGCTGTGGAGCACAGCGGCGGGGATCGCACCGCCAGGCAGAGACGCAAGGCCCGGCTCCCCTCCCATGTTGTGATCTCGTCGGGGAGTGAGGAATCTGGTGCCGCGTCCCAGGCCGCAGCTGCCAGGGGGAGGTCCAAGAGGCGGAGGTCGGAGTTGGACTCCTCGGCAGCAGAAGGGGCAGCTGGGACCCCACAGGGCCCAATGGGGGAAGATGGCACGGAGTCATCCAGGTTGGTGGGGGAGTTTGGTGGAGGAGGAGGCCGTGCAAGCAACAGAGACGGGGTCTAGAGGTGGGGATTCCACTGGTGCTAGTGGTGCAGTGCAGGACCAGGGACAGGAGGCAGCACAGATCGCCGCGGAGGTGCCTGTGTGCAATCCTGTTCCTGATCCTGTCACTGCATCATCTTGCACCAGCAGGGATGCCTACGTCCAGACCCGTTTTCAGGCAGGGGATGAGCTCACGACAACTGGCCTTCCTCTGCCTGCGGACGTGGCTATCCGGGTCCGGGTTGAGCCTGTCCTGACTGGTGTGGCGTTGCGTCAATGGGCCATGCGAGGTGACCTGCAGTCTTTTCATGAGGAGACTGCACGTCATCTCGAATGGCTCGTTGACCGCGTCGGCCTTCTGGGATAGGTCACCCAGGCCGGATTCCTCCGTTTGATGGGGCTTGCTCAGACCCCCTCCTCAACTGAACCCCCTATGCGCCAGTCGTCCTCTGTGCCATCTTCCCACCCATCAGTCTCCTGGGTGCCCTCTGGAGCTGCCTCTGACGGTGCGGCCAGGCTGGTGGAGGAGGCATCCCTGCCAGAGTCGGGAGTCGGACGTCCAGCAGGGGTGGCCACATCAACGACTGCACCCCAGCCAGCGGAGGATGTGCAGGCAGCAGGAGGCAGTGCATGGGCAGAGGCGCAGCAGCAGCAATGTGGTGGGAGCCATGATGGCTCGGGGCCTTCCACATCGGAGGGGCAGGCATCGGCCGGAGGGCAGGAGGACCGAGGACGGGAAGTGTCTTCCGTGTGGCAGCGGTTGGGCCACGCCATAGATGCGGAGTGGCAGCGGGCGGAAGAGGCACGGCTCACGATGGTCAGGGCGGAGAACTCCATGCAGAGGGCCCTGAGGCATGCTGAGTGCCTCGAGGCAATCCGCAGGGAGTTTGGGGGGAACATGTGGACGGCCCTGCGGAACCTCAAGGGCCATGGAGGAGGAGCGCCTCCGGGACATTGAGCAGGAGTTCGATGATGCCCTGGCCCGGAACATCCCGAAGTGAGCCGTCGGACTAGCCCGCTGCCCTTGTAAATAGTTATATAGTTAGTGTTAGGTTTCCTTTGGTTTGGCTTTATTTTTGGACCTTTTGGACAATGGGCCACATTTTTGTATATAGTTATTTTTTTTAGGTAGTGTTATTAGATAGGTTTCATTTCTTTGTTTGGGATCATGGACCCTGGATAGTTATCTGTACATAGTTGACTTTTGGAATTTCAATTTTTATTATGATTTCGCCATGGAGCAATGTTTTTCGATTTAATTTGTGACTTTGGACACCTTTCCTTTGCATTATGATTTGTGGTTTAGCATTTTTTCACGGACTTGCTGTTTTTTTTTTTTTGTTAAATTTCTATTATTGTTTGTTTATTTTTGATTCAATTTATGTTGCTTTTAATACATATTTTTTATTCAAAGTTCAATGTGTAGTATCATCTCATTGGTTTCATGCATATCATGATATGGGTTTTGACATTCACTGACACCCATTGGGTGTATGTGAGGGACATGTGTTCATTTCAAAACTTGCAATTGGGCTTCTGTCATGTTTTTGCAATTTCTAAGTGGGTGGATGCAATACTCGGGTGGGTGTTTGCCATTTGGAGGCTGACCATAAGGGCCAGGGATCTACATTGGGGTGACATGTTGGCTGGGAGACGTGAGTGGGGTCCTGGTGGAGGCTGCCCCTGCACTGCTGGGGGGTGGCGGTGGTGGTAGACATAGGTGGGGGCCTGGTGGAGGCTGCCCCTGCACTGCTGGGGGTGGGGGTGATGGGAGACATGAGTGGGGGCCTGGTGGAGGCTGCCCCTGCACTGCTGGGGGGTGGGGGTGATGGGAGACATGAGTGGGGGCCTGGTGGAGGCTGCCCCTGGTGGCTGGGGGGTGGGGGTGGTGGTAGACATGGGTGGAGGCCTGGTGGAGGCTGCCCCTGCACTGCTGAGGGGTGGCGGTGGTAGTAGACATGGGTGGGGGCCTGGTGGAGGCTGCCCCTGCACTGCTGGGGGCTGGGGGTGATGGGAGACATGAGTGGGGGCCTGGTGGAGGCTGCCCCTGGCGGCTGGGGGTGGGGGTGATGGGAGACATGAGTGGGGGCCTGGTGGAGGCTGCCCCTGCACTGCTGGGGGTGGCGGTGGTGGTAGACATGGGTGGGGGCCTGGTGGAGGCTGCCCCTGGTGGCTGGGGGGTGGGCGTGATGGGAGACATGAGTGGGGGCCTGGTGGAGGCTGCCCCTGCACTGCTGGGGGTGGAGGTAATAGGGGACATGAGTGGGGGCCTGGTGGAAGCTGCCCCTGGTGGCTGGGGGGTGGGGGTGATGGGAGACATGAGTGGGGGCCTGGTGGAGGCTGCCCCTGCACTGCTGGGGGTGGGGGTGATGGGAGACATGAGTTGGACATGAGTGAGGGCCTGGTGGAGGCTGCCCCTGCACTGCTGGGGGGTGGGGGTGATGGGAGACATGAGTGGGGGCCTGGTGGAGGCTGCCCCTGCACTGCTGGGGGGTGGCGGTGGTGGTAGACATGGGTGGGGGCCTGGTGGAGGCTGCCCCTGCACTGCTGGGGGGTGGGGGTGATGGGAGACATGAGTGGGGGCCTGGTGGAGGCCGCCCCTGGTGGCTGGGGGGTGGGGGTGATGGGAGACATGTGTGAGGGCCTGGTGGAGGCTGCCCCTGGTGGCTGGGGGGTGGGGGTGATGGGAGACATGAGTGGGGGCCTGGTGGAGGCTGCCCCTGCACTGCTGGGGGGTGGCGGTGGTGGTAGACATGGGTGGGGGCCTGGTGGAGGCTGCCCCTGCACTGCTGGGGGGTGGGGGTGATGGGAGACATGAGTGGGGGCCTGGTGGAGGCTGCCCCTGGTGGCTGGGGGGTGGGGTTGATGGGAGACATGAGTGGGGGCCTGGTGGAGGCTGCCCCTGCACTGCTGGGGGGTGGCGGTGGTGGTAGACATGGGTGGGGGCCTGGTGGAGGCTGCCCCTGGTGGCTGGGGGGTGGGGGTGCAGGGGGACATGTGTGGGAGCCTGGTGGAGGCTGCCCCTGAACTGCTGGGGGGTGGGGTGATGGGAGACATGAGTGGGGGCCTGGTGGAGGCTGCCCCTGCACTGCTGGGGGGTGGGGGTAATAGGGGACATGAGTGGGGGCCTGGTGGAGGCTGCCCCTGGTGGCTGGGGGGTGGGGGTGATGGGAGACATGAGTGGGGGCCTGGTGGAGGCTGCCCCTGCACTGCTGGGGGGTGGCAGTGGTGGTAGACATGGGTGGGGGCCTGGTGGAGGCTGCCCCTGCACTGCTGGGGGTGGGGGTGATGGGAGACATGAGTTGGACATGAGTGGGGGCCTGGTGGAGGCTGCCCCTGCACTGCTGGGGGGTGGGGGTGGTGGTAGACATGGGTGGGGGCCTGGTGGAGGCTGCCCCTGGTGGCTAGGGGGTGGGGGTGATGGGAGACTTGAGTGGGGGCCTGGTGGAGGCTGCCCCTGCACTGCTGGGGGGTGGCGGTGGTGGTAGACATGGGTGGGGGCCTGGTGGAGGCTGCCCCTGCACTGCTGGCGGGTGGGGGTGATGGGAGACATGAGTGGGGGCCTGGTGGAGGCTGCCCCTGGTGGCTGGGGGGTGGGGGTGTTGGGAGACATGAGTGGGGGCCTGGTGGAGGCTGCCCCTGGTGGCTGGGGTGTGGGGGTGCAGGGGGACATGTGTGGGAGCCTGGTGGAGGCTGCCCCTGAACTGCTGGGGGGTGGGGTGATGGGAGACATGAGTGGGGGCCTGGTGGAGGCTGCCCCTGCACTGCTGGGGGGTGGGGGTAATAGGGGACATGAGTGGGGGCCTGGTGGAGGCTGCCCCTGGTGGCTGGGGGGTGGGGGTGATGGGAGACATGTGTGAGGGCCTGGTGGAGGCTGCCCCTGGTGGCTGGGGGGTGGGGGTGATGGGAGACATGAGTGGGGGCCTGGTGGAGGCTGCCCCTGCACTGCTGGGGGGTGGCGGTGGTGGTAGACATGGGTGGGGGCCTGGTGGAGGCTGCCCCTGCACTGCTGGGGGGTGGGGGTGATGGGAGACATGAGTGGGGGCCTGGTGGAGGCTGCCCCTGGTGGCTGGGGGGTGGGGTTGATGGGAGACATGAGTGGGGGCCTGGTGGAGGCTGCCCCTGCACTGCTGGGGGGTGGCGGTGGTGGTAGACATGGGTGGGGGCCTGGTGGAGGCTGCCCCTGGTGGCTGGGGGGTGGGGGTGCAGGGGGACATGTGTGGGAGCCTGGTGGAGGCTGCCCCTGAACTGCTGGGGGGTGGGGTGATGGGAGACATGAGTGGGGGCCTGGTGGAGGCTGCCCCTGCACTGCTGGGGGGTGGGGGTAATAGGGGACATGAGTGGGGGCCTGGTGGAGGCTGCCCCTGGTGGCTGGGGGGTGGGGGTGATGGGAGACATGAGTGGGGGCCTGGTGGAGGCTGCCCCTGCACTGCTGGGGGGTGGCAGTGGTGGTAGACATGGGTGGGGGCCTGGTGGAGGCTGCCCCTGCACTGCTGGGGGTGGGGGTGATGGGAGACATGAGTTGGACATGAGTGGGGGCCTGGTGGAGGCTGCCCCTGCACTGCTGGGGGGTGGGGGTGGTGGTAGACATGGGTGGGGGCCTGGTGGAGGCTGCCCCTGGTGGCTAGGGGGTGGGGGTGATGGGAGACTTGAGTGGGGGCCTGGTGGAGGCTGCCCCTGCACTGCTGGGGGGTGGCGGTGGTGGTAGACATGGGTGGGGGCCTGGTGGAGGCTGCCCCTGCACTGCTGGCGGGTGGGGGTGATGGGAGACATGAGTGGGGGCCTGGTGGAGGCTGCCCCTGGTGGCTGGGGGGTGGGGGTGTTGGGAGACATGAGTGGGGGCCTGGTGGAGGCTGCCCCTGGTGGCTGGGGTGTGGGGGTGATGGAAGACATGAGTGGGGGCCTGGTGGAGGCTGCCCCTGCACTGCTGGGGGGTGACGGTGGTGGTAGACATGGGTGGGGGCCTGGTGGAGGCTGCCCCTGCACTGCTGGGGGGTGGGGGTGATGGGAGACATGAGTGGGGGCCTGGTGGAGGCTGCCCCTGGTGGCTGGGGGGTGGGGGTGATGGGAGACATGAGTGGGGGCCTGGTGGAGGCTTCCCCTGCACTGCTGGGGGGTGGCGGTGGTGGTAGACATGGGTGGGGGCCTGGTGGAGGCTGCCCCTGGTAGCTAGGGGTGCAGGGGGACATGCGTTGGTGGGCAGTAGTGCAAGGTGACATGTGGGTTGGCTGGGGGGCATGGCCATGGTGGATGGGGTGCCTGCAGGACATGTGCAGGGTAGGCCCCTGTGGTGTGGGCCACCTGCAGGGGCCGTGGAGGGTGTAGAGGGAACACCTGGGAGGACCCACACGTGCAATTCACGTGTGGTGCTCCTCACGCACCCCTGTAATACACGTACCCTGATGGAATCGCGTGTGATACTTCCTGTGCACCCCTGGAATACACGTACCCTGCTGTTTTTGCATGTGATACTTCCCGCGCACCCCTGGAATACACGTACCCTGATGGGATCGCGTGTGATACTTCACGCGCACCCCTTAATTACACTACCCTGCTGTTTTTGCGTGTGATACTTCCCGCGCACCCCTGAAATACACGTACCCTGCTGTTTTTGCGTGTGATGCTTCCCGCGCACCCCTGGAATACACGTACCCTGATGGAATCGCGTGTGATACTTCCCGCGCACACCTGAGATACACATACCCTGCTGCTTTTGCGTGTGATACTTCCCGTGCACCCCAGGAATACACGTACCCTGCTGTTTTTGCGTGTGATACTTCCCGCGCACCCCTGAAATACACGTACCCTCCTGGAATCGTGTGTGATACTTCCTGCGCACCCCTGGAATACACGTACCTTGCTGCTTTTGCGTGTGTTACTTCCCACGCACCCCTGATGCACACGTACACAGGACAATCGCGTGTGGAACTTCCCGCGAACCACTGAAATACACGTTCCCCGCTTGGCGTTTGCTGTTTGCCAGCCTTGTGAACTGGTCCAGGGTTGGCGCAGCCCTTTGCGATTATTTGGGGATTTTGAAGGCTTTTCCTTGCGCGAGGGCGTTCTTGGGGACGTAACTGGCGCTGCTGCAGGGTCGCTGCGCCACGCTGCGCCACGGCTGGTTTTGGATGCGAAAATCCATGAATACGCTGTGCGCGGAAATCGATTTTGGCGCACGCGGCTGGCGCAGACATTCGCACGGGCACACTGTGCGCCAGCCGCGTGCGCCACTTTTGTGCGAATTTCTATGAATTACCCTGATAGTAAGATCTTTGTAAATAATGCGCCCACAACACAGGGGGGTGATTTACACTCCTTCAACGCCTTCTGCTTCCAATTATTCTGCCACAGGGGCACTGCTGGGGGTGAGAGGCAGGAGGAGACACATCTGCAGGTCCATGGAAGGAACCCTCTGTGTCTGTGTCATGTTGGGCAGGGGATGGAGAGCCCATCTGGATCCAATGGGAACTTTCCTGAATGCAGGGATTACTGAGCAGGACATGTGGGGGCTGGGCTCTGACATCTAAACATGGCCCAAAATATATAGGAGGCAAAGTGGGTGCAGCCCCGCGCCAGACCCTGCAGGCCTAGTGAAGTCCAGTGCCCGTGTGGGAAGAGTAATAATAATAGGAGTAATCTGTGGGGCTGCTGACTTAGTACCCCGGCCCGTGTAGGTATGGTGGGGGGGGCAGGTCATGTTTGGACCCATGGCATCATCATCATCTCCCCCCCCCATGCTCCAGGTATTGGAGGCTGCGTGGCTTTGCCACACTTGAGGGGGGCGTGACCTCGGGGGTGGGTTCAAGTGGTTGAGGGGGCAGACGTGCCAGTCCCGGGGAAATATCTCCTAACACCCCCCAGAGGTTTGGGAGCGGCCAGCACTTCTTACCCCAGTTTCCAGGTTCATGTTATGTACACAATCACAATAACACACTTTGTGCTCCTACAATTCTAAAATGGTAAATATATACAGTTTCTATGTGGTACCACAATTACTCTGATTCCATTAAAATGCTTTAACTGTAGACAGTTCAAATAGCATACAAATCAATACAGCAATAGGTATTAACCATAGACATAGGAGGAAAGCTAGGGTTTAGAATACTGTGCCCCTACTGTCAGGCGCAGTTCTGTGTGAGGATCCCCCCACCTGGGCAACCTGTAAATAACATATACCACAAGCCCAGTCCATATATTGTCTAACAGAGTCTTATCTTCTTCTATAAAAGTTCTACTGCCCCAAAGTACCTGGTTTAGCGGAGTTCGATATCGGGTCGTCCACAGATCCTTCTTGAGTGACCCCCAGGAGTAACAGAGTTACGGATTGCAGAGATCCCACGAAGAAATGGTGAACAAAGGTGTCGAGGCAGCAGCTTCCGTCCAGGCGGTGCTCGTTGACGATCGGTCGTGGACATCCTGCAACGATGAGGCATGCGGGGCACCTCGACGACAATAGTTTGTTGCCGCAAAACCTTTGGCCCAGCAAGGGCGTCGGGTCATCGGCATCTTTGTGGTCTTCGGGTGGCGGGAAACCCACCGGCGGACCCTGTATGTCCTCATTGCCAGGGGCCGGAATCCATTACACCCCATTTCCATTGAGCCCGATAGGGCTCAATGGGAATGGGGAGGTCGGATGCACCGGCACCATTCAGAATGGTGCCGGTGCATCCGACATACTGTGCTCGTGGGTGCCGCTCTGCCCGCCAGGTCCGACCTGGGACAGAGTCAGGGCTTCCTAGAACAGGCCATAGAAAGCAAGAGGCCACAGGGGCAATCCGGTCATCTTCTATCAGGAATCAATTGATTCCAATGGCAGGGCCTGGGTATCCCAAAATGGAGAATACTCAGAGCACCTGTCAAATTCAGCATGGAGCTGCCACCAGCCCATACCCTGCTCCATGGGCCACACACAGGTGCCCAAAAACATACATTAGGGGTACAGGGTTGTACCCCCACCCATGGGTGCCATAAGGGTATCCCAAGGGTCTGTTCATCAAACCAAAATGTGGAAGAGCTGCACTGCCAGGTGCCCCACATGGACTCCTGTGCAGAAAATAACACAGAACACACATGATAAAAGGACTATAGGACAAGGACAAGGAGGCCCTGTCCCTCCAATGCATTTCCAGCATCACACCCGCCCAAAACATCTCCTCATGGGAACTCTTTGAGCTCACTTTACTGAAGACTTTTCGTCAAATGTAGCACCCCAAATCCATGCCAGTGTTTTTTCAAAGCAGTCTTCTGCGAGTGAATTACTTAATTGGAGTTGTAAATGCGCTACGGGTGTAAGAAAAATGTCTTAATCAGGTATGGCATCAGCCACTCTATAAGCACTATGTGTGCCCTTCATTGAAGTCCTGTTAAAAACAAGCATTGGTAAAGCCAACAGTTTTGACATGTGTATAAGTATTGGGCATTTGCCAGGCACTGCTCTTAGCTGCCCAAGGACTCTCACAAAATGTTGCACCAGCTACCATCAATAGCCAGTTAATACCACTATGGCTGTGCCATTGCATGTGCATTTCCCATTCCGAAACAAAATGCCAATGCTTGTTTTTCTTGATTCAGTACCTGTATTCTTTACCAGGAAGGCTGTCCCAGCTTGAGATGGAAGAACTGGTTCCCAAACCAACAAATCTCTAATGACCACCTCTGTGTGAACCCGGAAAGCCTCACTGTGTCTCATTGTCGAGAGAACTGAACCCAAACCTGCGCCAACCCCCCGCCCCCAAATATGGATTGATAGAGAAGATGTTTTCTTCAAAGTAAGAAATGTTCAGGTTCGCCAGATTCGGGGCAAAGGAGGCTACCATGGCAGTTCCTCGCTTTTGTAAATGAAATTCCTCTTTGTATGTAAAGAAATTGTTAAATGATGCTTTTTTGGCGCATTTAACTAAGACACTCCTAGGGAATGCATGGGGTCTTCTCTTCAATTAAGAATATAGACTACGGTGTCTGTGGCTTCTTGCTGTGGTATATCACTGTACAGTGATTCGACGCCAGAGGAGAATAATAGCTCAGATTCAGGATCAACATTTAAATCCTCCACTAGATGGTTGACATCCCTAGCATCCTGCAAACATGTTCCAGTGTTGCCAGTTAGCAGCAGCAAGAAGAAATCTAAGGTCACACAATGCATCCAGAACCAGATATTATCTGCAGGCCTGGCGGCATGATAGGGTCCTTATGAATTTCATATAGATCATAGAACATAGGCATTCTAGAATTTCCATTCCCCAAAGACGAATTCCTTTCTTGGCTAATAAGGCCTTCTTCTTCGGCCTTAGTACTGGTGGATCCCATTTCTACATGTATCCTGTCCGTGGGATCTGCTCTGATTATTTCCCTTCTGCGCGGCACCTCTGAGGAAGCTAAAGACCATCTGCTCTTATTTGCCAGTGCTAAGGACACCTACGCCACCTGCTTTTATAAGCACATTTAATGATCAGAAACATCACAGTGTTGTTTAATTTATGTGGTGATTCCCGATCTGGTTTAGAAAAGTTGCAATTCTGGAAATGGTTCGTGAACCCGTGTTTTTCAAATTGTTGGATTAAAACCTTCTCGGAGATTAAAAACTCAAGTGGCAAAGCTGAATCAGGGAAATGCTTGTATATGGAGGCCCGTAGCATCTATGTTCGCTGAGTATGAATGAGCCAGAAAAAAGTGCAAGCTTTCAAACCAATTGTCTTCCTATTTGATTGAGTTTAGGGGTCTCTGAGGGTAGGTATGAGAGACTTTTAGCAAGAATGTTTATACTATTGACCTCTAAGGCTTGGCCTGAGAGATTGAAGATAGCCAGTTTATTTATGACCTGTAAGCTTTCCCCCTTGTTGTGAAGCATCCTGGGCCCCCATGATCTGGAGAGTCTTGATTATGTTGGAATTGTCACCTTCTCAGGTTGTTTCTGCATAACAATTGGCCTTTGTTGCTGAGACTGGGAATTCTGCTGGAGTCCATCAGCGGTGGCTGGCTCCTCTTCCTCCCTGAAGACCTGACCCCTGGGGTAAAGAGTCTGAGAAAGTGATCTATTTTTTATGTACCATTGGTTTTGACCAACCAGGCCCCTTTCAGCCATCTCAAATTAATGAGGTTGAATATTGTCCGGTGCTAGGTTAGGGTATACTAATTCCTTGTTAAAATCCCTGAAGTTTTCTGTGAGTTTATTTGGCTTTTTAGCTAGGGAATCTATTCAAAAGTTGCAGTTTGCTGATTCATGGAGTTGAATTTGTCTCTATTATCTGCCATGGTTAAGCACTCTAAGAACCGTTTTCAGCTTTTCACCTCGAGCTCAATGAAAACTTTGCCGCTAGCTTTTTTTGCAGTGTTGTGGTTGATTAAGACTTTTGTATTCCTCTTCCCACAGAAATAAACATGGAGCGATGTGGCCTGTAGGCCAAGCTGTATACTGTTTGCTTTTAAGTTAGTCCATTGGAAAGTGTCCATGGTGTTCAGTTCCTAATTGCTTTTCCTTTAATTTGGTTGAAGAGTCTCCTGTTGTGGTATCAGGGTTGCTTGTTTCGCCATCTAGGTTCTAACGAACCAAAAGGCATCCAATCATAGACAACTGTTGACAATACACATGTCAAGATAATGTGCTGGTCACAGCTGCTTCCACTTTTAAAAAAATACCAAAGCTGCAGTTCTGTGGACGGCTGCTCCATGTCGTAGGCTGCACTCCTTTGGCAAAGCTGCTGTCCCGCCTCAAGCTGTACTACTGTGATATGGCTGCTCTCGTGCTGCAGGGTGCACTCCTGTGCCATGGCTGCTCTCGTGCCACAAGCTGCACTCCTGCGGCATGGCTGGTCTTGTGTCACAGGTTGTACTCTTATGCATGGCACCTCTTGTGGCACAGGCTGCACTCCCATGGTATGGCTGCTCTTGTGTCACAGGCTGCACTCCTCTGCCATGGCTGCTATTGTATCCCAGGCTGGTCTCATGTCACAGACTTCACTCTTGCGACAGGGCTGGTCTCGTGTCACATGTTGCACTCCAGTGCCAGGGTTGGTCTTGTGTCACAAGCGGCACTCCCATGGCACAGCTGCTCTGGTGTCACAGGTTGCGCTCCTGTGCCACGGCTGCTATTGTATCCCAGGCGGCTCTCGTGTCACAGACTTCACTCTTGCGGCAGGGCTGGTCTCGTGTCCCAGGCTGCACTCCTATGGCACGGCTGCTCTGGTGTTACAGGCTGCACTCCTGTGTCATGGCTGCTATTGTATCCCAGGCTGCTCTCGTGTCACAGGCTTCACTCTTGCAGCATCGCTGGTCTCGTGTCACAGGTTGCACTCCAGTGCTACGGCTGGTCTCCTGTCAGAGGCTGCACTCCTATGGCACGGCGGCTCTCGAATCACAGACTGCACTCGTGTGTCACGGCTGCTATTGTATCCCAGGCTGCTTTCGTTTCACAGACTTCACTCTTGTGGCATGGCTGGTCTCGTGTCACAGGTTGCACTCTAGTGCCACGGCTGGTCTCGTGGCATAGGCTGCGCTCCCATGGCACAGCTGCTCTGGTGTCACAGGCTGCACTCCTGTGCACGGCTGCTATTGTATCCCAGGATGCTCTCGTGTCACAGGCTTCACTCTTGCGGCACAGCTGGTCTCATGTCACAGGTTGCATTCCAGTCGCACGGCTGGTCTGGTGTTGTGTCACTGCTGCTATTGTATCCCAGGCTGATCTCATGTCACAAGCTGCACTCCCATGGCATGGCTGCTCTGGTGTCACAGGCTGCACTCCTGTGCCATGGCTGGTATTGTATCCCAGACTGGTCTCGTGTCACAGGCTGCACTCCTATGGCACGGCTGCTCTCGAATCACAGACTGCACTCGTGTGTCAAGGCTGCTATTGTATCCCAGGCTGCTTTCGTGTCACAGGCTTTACTCCTGTGGCAGGGCTGGTTTCGTTTCACATGTTGCACTCCAGTGCCAAGGCTGGTCCCATGTCACAGGCTGCACTCCCATGGCATGGCTGCTCTGGTGTCACAGGCTGTACTCCTGTGTCACGACTGCTATTGTATCCCAGGCTGATCTCATGTCACAGGGTGCACTCCCATGGCATGGCTGCTCTGGTGTCACAGGCTGCACTCCTGTGCCACGGATGCTATTGTGTCCCAGACTGGTCTCGTGTCACAGGCTGCACTCCTATGGCACGGCTGCTCTCAAATCACAGACTGCACTCGTGTGTCACGGCTGCTATTGTCTCCCAGGCTGCTCTTGTGTCACAGACTTCACTCTTGCGGCAGGGCTGGTCTCGTGTCACAGGCTGCACTCACATGGCATGGCTGCTCTGGTGTCACAGGCTGCACTTCTGTGTCATGGCTGCTATTGTATCCCAGGCTGCTCTCTTGTCACAGGCTTCACTCTTGCGGCACGGCTGGTCTCGTGTCACAGGTTGCACTCCAGTGCCACGGCTGGTCTCTTGTCACAGGCTGCACTCCTATGGCATGGCTGCTTTTGAGTCACAGACTGCACTCGTGTGTCACGGCTTCTATTGTATCCCAGGCTGTTCTCGTGCCACAGACTTCACTCTTGTGGCAGGGCTGGTCTTGTGTCACAGGCTGCACTCCCATGGCACGGCTGCTCTGTTGTCACAGGTTGCATTCCTGTGTCACGGCTGCTATTGTATCCCAGGCTGCTCTCGTGTCACAGGCTTCACTCTTATGGCATGGCGGGTCTTTTGTCACAGGTTGCACTCTAGTGACACGGCTGGTCTGGTATCACAGGCTGCACTCCCATGGCACGGCTGCTCTGGTGTCACAGGTTGCATTCCTGTGTCACGGCTGCTATTGTATCCCAGGCTGGTCTCATGTCACAGGCTTCACTCTTGCGGCATGGCTGGTCTCGTGTCACAGGCTGCACTCCAGTGCCATGGCTGGTATTGTATCCCAGACTGGTCTCGTGTCACTGGCTGCACTCTTGCAGCAGGGCTGGTCTCGTGTCACAGGCTGCACTCCCATGGCACGGCTGCTCAGGTGTCACAGGCTGCACTCCTGTGTCATGGCTGCTATTGTATCCCAGGCTGCTCTCTTTTCACAGGTTTCACTCTTGCGGCACGGCTGGTCTCGTGTCACAGGTTGCACTCCAGTGCCACGGCTGGTCTCTTGTCACAAGCTGCACTCCTATTGCAGGGCTGCTCTTGAGTCACAGACTGCGCTCGTGTGTCATGGCTGCTATTGTATCCCAGGCTGTTCTCATGTCACAGACTTCACTCTTGTGGCAGGGCAGGTCTCGTGTCACAGGCTGCACTCCCACGGCATGGCTGCTCTGGTGTCACAGGCTGCACTCATGTGCCATGGCTGCTTTTGTATCCCAGGCTGCTCTTGTGTCACAGGCTTCACTCTTGTGGCACGGCTTGTCTTGTGTCACAGGTTGCACTCCAGTGACACGGCTGGTCTGGTGTCATAAGCTGCACTCCCATGGCACGGCTGCTCTGGTGTCACAGGCTGCACTCCTGTGTCACGGCTGCTATTGTATCCCAGGCTGATCTCATGTCACAGGCTGCACTCCCATGGCATGGCTGCACTGGTGTCACAGGCTGCACTCCAGTGCCATGGCTGGTATTGTATCCCAGACTGGTCTCGTGTCACTGGCTGCACTCCTAGGGCATGGCTGCTCTCGAATCACAGACTGCACTCGTGTGTCACGGCTGCTATTGTATCCCAGGCTGCTCTCGTGTCACAGACTTCAGTCTTGCCGCAGGGCTGGTCTCGTGTCACAGGCTGCACTCCAATGGCACAGCTGCTCTGGTGTCACAGGCTGCACTCCTGTGTCATGGCTGCTATTGTATCCCAGGCTGCTCTCGTGTCAAAGGCTTAACTCTTGCGGCAGGGCTGGTCTCGTGTCACAGGTTGCACTCCAATGCGACGGCTGGTCTCGTGACACAGGCTGCATTCCGATGGCACGGCTGCTCTTGAGTCACAGACTGCACTTGTGTGTCACGGCTGCTATTGTATCCCAGGCTGCTTTTGTGTCACAGGCTTCACTCTTGTGGCACGGCTGCTCTTGAGTCACAGGCTTCACTCCCACGGCATGGCTGCTTTCGAGTCACAGACTGCACTCGTGTGTCACGGCTGCTATTGTATCCCAGGCTGCTTTCGTGTCATAGGCTTCACTCTTGCGGCACGGCTGGTCTTGTGTCACAGGTTGCACTCTAGTGCCAAGGCTGGTCTTGTGGCATAGGCTGCGCTCCCATGGCACAGCTGCTCTGGTGTCACGGGCTGCACTCTTGTGTCATGGCTACTATTGTATCCCAGGGGGCTCTCGTGTCACAGGCTTCACTCTTGCAGCACGGCTGGTCTCGTGTCACAGGTTTCACTCCAGTGCCACGGCTGGTCTCGTGTCACAGGCTGCACTCCCATGGCATGGCTGCTTTCGAGTCACAGACTGCACTCGTGTGTCCCGGCTGCTATTGTATCCCAGGCTGCTTTTGTGTCACAGGCTTCACTCTTGCGGCACGGCTGGTCTCGTGTCACAGGTTGCACTCCCATGGCACGGCTGCTCTGGTGTCACAGGCTGCACTCCTGTGCCATGGCTGCTATTGCATCCCAGGCTGCTCTCGTGTCACAGGCTTCACTCTTGTGGCACGGCTGGTCTTGTTTCACAGGTTGCACTCCAGTGACACGGCTGCTATTGTATCCCTGGCTGCTCTTGTGCCACAGGTTTCACTCTTGCAGCAGGGCTGGTCTCGTATCACAGGCGGCACTCCCATGGCACGGCTGCTCTGGTGTCACAGGCTGCACTCCTGTGCCATGGCTGCTATTGTATCCCAGGCTGCTCTCGTGTCACAGCTTCACTCTTATGGCAGGGCTGGTCTTGTGTCACAGGTTGCACTCCAGTGACAGGGCTGATCTGGTGTCACAGGCTGCACTCCCATCGCACGGCTGCTCTGGTGTCACAGGCTGCACTCGTGTGTCACGGCTGCTATTGTATCCCAGGCTGATCTCATGTCACAGGCTGCACTCCCATGCCATGGCTGGTATTATATCCCAGACTGGTCTCGTGTCACTGGCTGCACTCCTATGGCACGGCTGCTCTCGAATCACAGACTGCACTCGTGTTTCACGGCTGCTATTGTATCCCAGGCTGCTCTCGTGTCACAGACTTCACTCTTGCCGCAGGGCTGGTCTCGTGTCACAGGCTGCACTCCCATGGCACAGCTGCTCTGGTGTCACAGGCTGCTCTCCTGTGTCATGGCTGCTACTGTTTCCCAGGCTGGTCTCGTGTCAAAGGCTTCACTCTTGCGGCAGGGCTGGTCTCGTGTCACAGGTTGCACTCCAGTGCGACAGCTGGTCTCATGTCACAGGCTGCACTCCGATGGCACGGCTGCTCTTGAGTCACAGGCTGCACTCCTATGTCACGGCTGCTATTGTATCCCAGGCTGATCTCATGTCACAGGCTGCACTCCCATGCCATGGCTGGTATTGTATCCCAGACTGATCTCGTGTCACTGGCTGCACTCTTATGGCACGGCTGCTCTCTAATCACAGACTGCACTCGTGTGTCACGGCTGCTATTGTATCCCAGGCTGCTCTCGTGTCAGAGACTTCACTCTTGCCGCAGGGCTGGTCTCGTGTTACAGGTTGCACTCCAGTGCGACAGCTGGTCTAGTGTCACAGGCTGCACTCCGATGGCATGGCTGCGCTGGTGTCACAGACTGCACTCCTGTGCCACGGCTGCTATTGTATCCCAGGCTGCTCTCGTGTCACAGGCTTCACTCTTGTGGCACGGCTGGTCTTGTGTCACAGGCTTCACTTCCACGGCATGGCTGCTTTCGAGTCACAGACTGCACTTGTGTGTCACGGCTGCTATTGTTTCCCATGCTGCTTTCGTGTCACAGGCTTAACTCTTGCGGCACGGCTGGTCTCGTCTCACAGGTTGCACTCTAGTGCCAAGGCTGGTCTTGTGGTATAGGCTGCGCTCCCATGGCACAGCTGCTCTGGTGCCACAGACTGCACTCCTGTGCCACGGCTGCTATTGTATCCCAGGCTGCTGTCGTGTCACAGGCTTCACTCTTGCAGCACGGCTAGTCTTTTGTCACAGGCTTCACTCCCACAGCATGGCTGCTTTCGAGTCACAGACTGCACTTGTGTGTCACGGCTGCTATTGTATCCGAGGCTGCTTTCGTGTCACAGGCTTCACTCTTGCGGCACGGCTGGTCTCATGTCACAGGTTGCACTCCAGTGCCACGGCTGGTCTCGTGGCATAGGCTGCGCTCCCATGGCCCGGCTGCTCTGGTGTCACAGGCTCTACTCCTGTGCCACGGCTGCTATTGTTTCCCAGGGGGTTCTCGTGTCATAGGCTTCACTCTTGCGGCACGGCTGGTCTCGTGTCACAGACTACACTCCTGTGCCACGGCTGCTCTTTTTTTGCAGGCTGCTCTTGAGTCACAGGCTTCATTCCTGTGGCACTTCTGCTGTCATGTCACAGGCTGCTCTCAAATGTCAGAACTACGGTGCCCAAATGTGTCCGGGCTGCCAGTATCAACTAGGCTTGCGTTTGCATGCGATGTTTGCAGTCCTCGCTTGGGCACCACTCATCTATTAACCCTGAAAATAAAGAAATCACCACAGAGCATGCTTTGGTAACCCGTGTACATTCGGCACTAAAGGAGGGCCCTTGCTACATTTTTTGTGATACCAGATATTCCTACACCATAAAAAGCACCATGCTCTGCTTTGCACAAACCAGTTTTTTTTATAAGGTTGATAGACTCGAAACCTTATGGAAATAGAGCAAACTCATTAAAAAGGTGTGATGTCCTCACTTCCTTATCGTTTGGATGGAAGTCCTATGTTTATGTTTACACCCGGGCTGCGACCGGTGTATGTAGAGGGGCGGGGTTGGCCGCCCATGTTGGGCAGTTTGATGAGGGGTCCCTGGCAATAAAGATGTGTTGCACCCCAGCTCTGTGTGCGACTCTTCCTGTGCTGCTGTGAATCGCGAGTCCCATGTAAGAGAGTGAGGAGGTCCACAACGGGGATACCACACTGGCGACGAGGGAAACAAAGTTCCCGCCGTGCCCGCGATCATCGGTCCACAGCTCGTGGTGTGTCAACTGTCACCACTGGGAGCCTGGACCTCGATTGCACGTGGGCCCATAGCGGTGGGTGGAGCGCGAAGGCTCCCCACTCTGCAAAGCTTCAGCACAAGTGTGTTCGCGCAGGTGGAGCGGCTGCCAGCTCCCCGCGTAAACACCATTCCGGGCGGTGGAGGAAAATCCTCCCACCGACAGCAACGCCTGCGGAGGCCCGGCCCAGCACAGCAAAAATAATCAGCGGGTGGAGCAGAGACTCCCCGCGTGGGTAGAGCAGCTGCCAGCTCCCCGCCGAAAGCATCTCCGGGCGGGGGAGGAGTTTGGCCCCCGCCAACGGCAACACTCGCACGAGCAGAGGAGGCACGAACCTCCCGCTCCAACGATTGGAAACATAGGGGTAAGAGCGAGCCCCTCCTTTTCTCCCAATCTCAAATCTAACAAACCACACCACGCACGAGGGCCCCATGTGCAGCACCCCCTGCTGACAACAAGTCGCCTTCCAGCCATGGCACTGATGTTATTGTGCGCATGGGAGTCGATGTGAACTATTGTCCTGGGCAATTGGGGGTCAAAGGGGTTGGGTACCAGATGGTAATCGTACCCTAGTGCTCTAGCAAGGCTGTATGTCACCCCTGGGGAAAGATGACGGGTCACGCAACGCACAGGCACCCCAAAAAAGAGAAGTAAGGTGCACGCAACCCCTTCTAGACCACGTGCGTGGAAAAATAAACCTGAACTACGCTTTGGCACCCAGAAACACAAGAATGAACGTATGCGTGTCACACGCAGCCTAGAATGACCTCTGAAGGGGTATGCGACACACGGGGCAAGTACAGATGTTAAATACGTGCGTGACTCACCGTCTGCCAGGAACAAAAGCGTGAAAAATATGCGCATTTGCGCGTTGGCAACACCCCCACCAAAAGAAGAATTGTACGCTGTCTGAGGAGACAGGACAACAGTAGAAGGGAACGCTGTTTGAGGAAACAGGCCCACGTAAAAGAGGAAAAGAGAAAAAGCTGTCAGAGGTAACAGGGAGTACGAACTGGAAACCCCGTGAAGTAAATCGCGTGTGAACCGACAAGAAGTACAGATTTCACCCACTCGCTCTCCACGAAAAGCACGTACAAGGAAATGGCGTTCTACACGTACCTTTTATACACACGTCACAGACGCGCATATGCGATGAGGCCATTTCCACCAATTACGCGCTTTGACACTCGGACGTGTGTCTCTTCATTTTTACACGCGCCATTCTCTACGGCCATGCGCGTGATGTCACAGCGGCGCATTGTGGCCTTTGGGCCAATGAAATCGCATATGCAAGCACACGTGGTAAAAGTGCACGTCCGAGTGTCATCGCGTGTAATCGGAGGGAAGTGAGCGTACACGCGATTGGCCTGGGTACGTGTATTTCTGGGGTGCGCGGGAAGTTCCACACGCGATTGGTGGAAATCCACGTGTGCTCTGTCATCACGTGTAATGAAGGAAACACCCGCGCGCGTCACGTCACAGACGCGCTTACGCGCTAAGGGCCTTTGGTCCAATGAAATTGCATATGCATGCTGACGTGCATACGCGCTAAGGCCCTTTCCTCGATTCACACGCAGACGTGCAGGATTTTCACGTGCCAAATCACTCCGTATCTAGCTGGCCATGCGTAAGCACACGGAAGACCACGCTCCTGCCCAGAAGGCCGAATTACTGCCCCCCAGAGCCCCGAGCACGCTCCAACCTGCCATCTGCTGCTGCCTGACTGCCTGCTGCCCACCTGCCCTGCCATTTGCTGCCTGCACATCAGCCAGGGGTGCTGTTGCTGTGACCACCCCTGCTGGAACCGAAGACTCCCGACTGGGATTCCATCGCTCCACAGCCCAGCCCCAGGACCCAGTTGCCCACCCACTCCTGCCTCTGGGGTTGTCATGTCGGGCACTGCAACATCTGGCACCACTGACAACCCCCGGCCAGAGAGGCAGAGGGGCACCAGCTTCAGTGCCAGGGAAGTTGGTGTCCTGGTGGAGCAAGTCCTGGGGCAGTATGATGCCCTCTACGGAAGTGTACGCGCCGACAAGGAAGGACAGAATCGGATCTGGACGGACATTGTGACTGCCATCAATGTGGAGGGGGTGGCAGTCTGCGACTTCCAACATGTCAAGAAGCGCTGGGAGGACTTCAGGTCCAGGACCCTGAACAAGGCCCGGCGCCTCTTGAAGGCAGCGGATGCTAAGGGGCGCCGGGGCCACTTGTCGGAAGATCAGATGAGGGTCCTGGAACGCATATCCCCAGCGCTCCACGTCCAGGTCCTTGAGAGGCGGACCCGTCTGGAGTCGAGCGGTAAGTGTACATGCATCATGATTGTAAGCTGTGCGTGTGGTGATGTGCCAGTAGTGTGCCGGTTGCACATCTGTTTGTATGGGGCCGAGTATGGGTGGGGGTGTACAGGGCTGTGAGGCTAACACATGCGAGGGGTGTCATGTGTGAGACATGGATGGTGCTTGTGTGTGTAGGCTTGCATGCCAAATGCAGTTGTGTGGGCACACATGTTTGGATAAATGTGTATGTAAGTGGGCATGTTCGTGATGTCACGCATGTATGTTGTTTTCAGCTGCATGTATCAGCACTGTGTACATGTGCATTTGTGTGTATTTGACAAGGGTGCAACAGTGATGCAACATGGATGCATGTGACTGTGGGATGTGGAAGCCTGATTGGCAGATGTGACATGGATGCCCATCGGAACACTGCGACAGTTGGCTGAGGTGTACACATGCATGCAAGTGTAGTGGTGTGCGTGCATGTGTAGTGCACTCCCTGTGTTGCATGTGATGTCTGGCTCACCTTTGCCTGCTCATGCTGTTGTATGTGTATGGATGGTGCTGGCAGTTGGGATGTGGCTGTGGTATGGCTCATGTGTGCTAGTTGAAATGACTTGTGTGTTGCCGATTGTGATGCCATGTCTGAGGTTTGACAATGCCACTCATGTGCAACTGTCATGTGTGTATGTGTCCATTGTACAGTGCCCTGATACCTGTGTTTAATTTCTCCCTGTTTGCAGCGTCAACTGATGAAGAGGGCGGAGAAGGTGCTGTAGAGCACAGCGGCGGGGATCGCACCGCCAGGCGGAGACGCAAGGCCCGGCTCCCCTCCCATGTTGTGATCTCGTCGGGGAGTGAGGAGTCTGGTGCCGCGTCCCAGGCCGCAGTTGCCGGGGGGAGGTCCAAGCGGCAGAGGTCGGAGTTGGACTCCTCGGCAGCAGAAGGGGCAGCTGGGACCCCACAGGGCCCAATGGGGGAAGATGGCACGGAGTCATCCAGGTTGGTGGGGGAGTTTGGTGGAGGAGGAGGCCGTGCAAGCAACAGAGACGGGGTCTAGAGGTGGGGTTTCCACTGGTGCTAGTGGTGCAGTGCAGGACCAGGGACAGGAGGCAGCACAGGTCGCTGCGGAGGTGCCTGTGTGCAATCCTGTCCCTGATCCTGTCACTGCATCATCTTGCACCAGCAGGGATGCCTACGTCCAGACCCGTTTTCAGGCAGGGGATGAGCTCACGACAACTGGCCTTCCTCTGCCTGCGGACGTGGCTATCCGGGTCCGGGTTGAGCCTGTCCTGACTGGTGAGGCGTTGCGTCAACGGGCCATGCGAGGTGACCTGCAGTCTTTTCATGAGGAGACTGCACGTCATCTCGAATGGCTCGTTGACCGCGTCGGCCTTCTGGGATAGGTCACCCAGGCCAGATTCCTCCGTTTGATGGGGCTTCCTCAGACCCCCTCCTCAACTGAACCCCCTATGCGCCAGTCGTCCTCCGTGCCATCTTCCCACCCATCAGTCACCTGGGTGCCCTGTGGAGCTGCCTCTGACGGTGCGGCCAGGCTGGTGGAGGAGGCATCCCTGCCACAGTCGGGAGTCGGACGTCCAGCAGGGGTGGCCACATCAACGACTGCACCCCAGCCAGTGCATGGGCAGAGGCGCAGCAGCAGCAATGTGGTGGGAGACATGATGGCCCGGGCCTTCCACATCGGAGGGGCAGGCATCGGCCGGAGGGCAGGAGGACCCAGGACGGGAAGTGTCTTCCGTGTGGCAGCGGTTGGGCCACGCCATAGATGCGGAGCGGCAGCGGGCGGAAGAGGCACGGCTCACGATGGTCAGGGCGGAGAACTCCATGCAGAGGGCCCTTAGGCGTGCTGAGTGCCTCGAGGCAATCCGCAGGGAGTTTGGGGGGAACATGTGGACGGCCCTGTGGACCCTCGGGGCCATGGAGGAGGAGCGCCTCCGGGACATTGAGCAGGAGTTTGATGATGCCCTGGCCCGGAACATCCCGAAGTGAGCCGTCGGGACTAGCCCGCTGCCCTTGTAAATAGTTATATAGTTAGTGTTAGGTTTCCTTTGGTTTGGCTTTATTTTTGGACCTTTTGGACAATGGGCCACATTTTTGTATATAGTTATTTTTTTTAGGTAGTGTTATTAGATAGGTTTCATTTCTTCGTTTGGGATCATGGACCCTGGATAGTTATCTGTACATAGTTGACTTTTGGAATTTCAATTTTTATTATGATTTCGCCATGGAGCAATGGTTTTCGATTTTAATTTGTGACTTTGGACACCTTTCCTTTGCATTATGATTTGTGGTTTAGCATTTTTTCACGGACTTGCTGTTTTTTTTTTTTTGTTAAATTTCTATTATTGTTTGTTTATTTTTGATTCAATTTATGTTGCTTTTAATACATATTTTTTATTCAAAGTTCAATGTGTAGTATCATCTCATTGGTTTCATGCATATCATGATATGGGTTTTGACATTCACTGACACCCATTGGGTGTATGTGAGGGACATGTGTTCATTTCAAAACTTGCAATTGGGCTTCTGTCATGTTTTTGCAATTTCTAAGTGGGTGGATGCAATACTCGGGTGGGTGTTTGCCATTTGGAGGCTGACCATAAGGGCCAGGGATCTACATTGGGGTGACATGTTGGCTGGGAGACATGAGTGGGGGCCTGGTGGAGGCTGCCCCTGTACTGCTGGGGGGTGGCGGTGGTGGTAGACATGGGTGGGGGCCTGGTGGAGGCTGCCCCTGCACTGCTGGGAGGTGGGGGTGATGGGAGACATGAGTGGCGGCCTGGTGGAGGCTGCCCCTGGTGGCTGGGGGGTGGGGGTGATGGGAGACATGAGTGGGTGCCTGGTGGAGGCTGCCCCTGCACTGCTGGGGGGTGGCGGTGGTGGTAGACATGGGTGGGGGCCTGGTGGAGGCTGCCCCTGGTGGCTGGGGGGTGGCGGTGCAGGGGGACATGTGTGGGAGCCTGGTGGAGGCTGCCCCTGCACTGCTGGGGGGTGGGGGTGATGGGAGACATGAGTGGGGGCCTGGTGGAGGCTGCCCCTGCACTGCTGGGGGGTGGGGGTAATAGGGGACATGAGTGGGGGCCTGGTGGAGGCTGCCCCTGGTGGCTGGGGGGTGGGGGTGATGGGAGACATGAGTGGGGGCCTGGTGGAGGCTGCCCCTGCACTGCTGGGGGGTGGCGGTGGTGGTAGACATGGGTGGGGGCCTGGTGGAGGCTGCCCCTGCACTGCTGGGGTGGGGGTGATGGGAGACATGCGTTGGACATGAGTGGGGGCCTGGTGGAGGCTGCCCCTGCACTGCTGGGGGGTGGGGGTGATGGGAGACATGAGTGGGGGCCTGGTGGAGGCTGCCCCTGGTGGCTGGGGGGTGGTGGTAGACATGGGTGGGGGCCTGGTGGAGGCTGTCCCTGGTGGCTAGGGGGTGGGGGTGATGGGAGACATGAGTGGGGGCCTGGTGGGGGCTGCCCCTGCACTGCTGGGGGGTGGCGGTGGTGGTAGACATGGGTGGGGGCCTGGTGGAGGCTGCCCCTGCACTGCTGGGGGGTGGGGGTGATGGGAGACATGAGTGGGGGCCTGGTGGAGGCTGCCCCTGGTGGCTGGGGGGTGGGGGTGATGGGAGACATGAGTGGGGGCCTGGTGGAGGCTGCCCCTGGTGGCTCGGGTGTGGGGGTTATGGAAGACATGAGTGGGGGCCTGGTGGAGGCTGCCCCTGCACTGCTGGGGGGTGGCGGTGGTGGTAGACATGGGTGGGGGCCTGGTGGAGGCTGCCCCTGCACTGCTGGGGGGTGGGGTGATGGGAGACATGAGTGGGGGCCTGGTGGAGGCTGCCCCTGGTGGCTGGGGGGTGGGGGTGATGGGAGACATGAGTGGGGGCCTGGTGGAGGCTGCCCCTGCACTGCTGGGGGGTGGTGGTGGTGGTAGACATGGGTGGGGGCCTGGTGGAGGCTGCCCCTGGTGGCTAGGGGTGCAGGGGGACATGCGTTGGTGGGCAGTAGTGCAAGGTGACATGTGGGTTGGCTGGGGGGCATGGCCATGGTGGATGGGGTGCCTGCAGGACATGTGCAGGGTAGGCCCCTGTGGTGTGGGCCACCTGCAGGGGCCGTGGAGGGTGTAGAGGGAACACCTGGGAGGACCCACACGTGCAATTCACATGTGGTGCTCCCCACGCACCCCTGTAATACACGTACCCTGATGGAATCGCGTGTGATACTTCCCGTGCACCCCTGGAATACACGTACCCTGCTGTTTTTGCATGTGATATTTCCCGCGCACCCCTGGAATACACGTACCCTGATGGGATTGCGTGTGATACTTCACGCGCACCCCTTAATTACACGTACCCTGCTGTTTTTGCGTGTGATACTTCCCGCGCACCCCTGAAATACACGTACCCTGCTGTTTTTGCGTGTGATGCTTCCCGCGCACCCCTGGAATACACGTACCCTGATGGAATTGCGTGTGATACTTCCCGCGCACACCTGAGATACACGTACCCTGCTGCTTTTGCGTGTGATACTTCCCGTGCACCCCGGGAATACACGTACCCTGCTGTTTTTGCGTGTGATACTTCCCGCGCACCCCTGAAATACACGTACCCTGCTGGAATCGCGTGTGATACTTCCTGTGCACCACTGGAATACACGTACCTTGCTGCTTTTGCGTGTGTTACTTCCCACGCACCCCTGATGCAGACGTACACAGGACAATCGCGTGTGGAACTTCCCGCGAACCACTGAAATACACGTTCCCCGCTTGGCGTTTGCTGTTTGCCAGCCCTGTGAACTGGTCCAGGGTTGGCGCAGCCCTTTGCGATTATTTGGGGATTTATTCGCACGGGCACACTGTGCGCCAGCCGCGTGCACCACTTTTGTGCGAATTTCTATGAATTACCCTGATAGTAAGATATTTGTAAATAATGCGCCCACAGCACAGGGGGGTGATTTACACTCCTTCAACGCCTTCTGCTTCCAATTATTCTGCCACAGGGTCACTGCTGGGGGTGAGAGGCAGGAGGAGACACACCTGCAGGTCCATGGAAGGAACCCTCTGTGTCTGTGTCATGTTGGGCAGGGGATGGAGAGCCCATCTGGATCCAATGGGAACTTTCCTGAATGCAGGGATTACTGAGCAGGACATGTGGGGGCTGGGCTCTGACATCTAAACATGGCCCAAAATATATAGGAGGCAAAGTGGGTGCAGCCACGCGCCAGACCCTGCAGGCCTAGTGAAGTCCAGTGCACGTGTGGGAAGAGTAATAATAATAGGAGTAATCTGTGGGGCTGCTGACTTAGTACCCCGGCCCGTGTAGGTATGGTGGGAGGGGGGGGCAGGTCATGTTTGGACCCATGGCATCATCATCATCACCCCCCCCCCCATGCTCCAGGTATTGGAGGCTGCGTCGCTTATGCCACACTTGAGGAGGGCGTGACCTCGGGGGCGGGTTCAGGTGGTTGAGGGGGCAGACATGCCAGTGCGGGGGAAATATCTCCTAACACCCCCCAGAGGTTTGGGAGCGGCCAGCACTTCTTACCCCAGTTTCCAGGTTCATGTTATGTACACAATCACAATAACACACTTTGTGCTCCTACAATTCTAAAATGGTAAATATATACAGTTTCTATGTGGTACCACAATTACTCTGATTCCATTAAAATGCTTTAACTGTAGACAGTTCAAATAGCATACAAATCAATACAGCAATAGGTATTAACCATAGACATAGGAGGAAAGCTAGGGTTTAGAATACTGTGCCCCTACTGTCAGGCGCAGTTCTGTGTGAGGATCCCCCCACCTGGGCAACCTGTAAATAACATATACCACAAGCCCAGTCCATATATTGTCTAACAGAGTCTTATCTTCTTCTATAAAAGTTCTACTGCCCCAAAGTACCTGGTTTAGCGGAGTTCGATAGCGGGTCGTCCACAGATCCTTCTTGAGTGACCCCCAGGAGTAACAGAGTTACGGATTGCCGAGATCCCACGAAGAAATGGTGAACAAACGTGTCGAGGCAGCAGCTTCTGTCCAGGCGGTGCTCGTTGACGATCGGTCGTGGACATCCTGCAACGATGAGGCATGTGGGGCACCTCGACGACAATAGTTTGTTGCCGCAAAAACTTTGGCCCAGCAAGGGCGTCGGGTCATCGGCATCTTTGTGGTCTTCGGGTGGCGGGAAACCCACCGGCGGACCCTCTATGTCCTCATTGCCAGGGGCCGGAATCCATTACACCCCATTTCCATTGAGCCCGATAGGGCTCAATGGGAATTGGGAGGTCGGATGCACCGGCACCATTCAGAATGGTGCCGGTGCATCCGACATACTGTGCTCGTGGGTGCCGCTCTGCCCGCCATGTCCGACCTGGGACAGAGTCAGGGCTTCCTAGAACAGGCAATAGAAAGCAAGAGGCCACAGGGGCAATCTGGTCGTCTTCTATCAGGAATCAATTGATTCCAATGGCAGGGCCTGGGTATCCCAAAATGGAGAATACTCAGAGCACCTGTCAAATTCAGCATGGAGCTGCCACCAGCCCATACCCTGCTCCATGGGCCACACACAGGTGCCCAAAAACATACATTAGGGGTACAGGGTTGTACCCCCACCCATGGGTGCCATAAGGGTATCCCAAGGGTCTGTTCATCAAACCAAAATGTGGAAGAGCTGCACTGCCAGGTGCCCCACATGGACTCCTGTGCAGAAAATAACACAGAACACACATGATAAAAGGACTATAGGACAAGGACATGGAGGCCCTGTCCCTCCAATGCATTTCCAGCATCACACCCGCCCAAAACATCTCCTCATGGGAACTCTTTGAGCTCACTTTACTCAAGACTTTTCGTCAAATGTAGCACCCCAAATGCATGCCAGTGTTTTTTCAAAGCAGTCTTCTGCGAGTGAATTACTTAATTGGAGTTGTAAATGTGCTACGGGTGTAAGAAAAATGTCTTAATCAGGTATGGCATCAGCCACTCTATAAGCACTAAGTGTGCCCTTCACTGAAGTCCTGTTAAAAACAAGCATTGGTAAAGCCAACAGTTTTGACATGTGTATAAGTATTGGGCATTTGCCAGGCACTGCTCTTAGCTGCCCAAGGACTCTCACAAAATGTTGCTCCAGCTACCATCAATAGCCAGTAAATACCACTATGGCTGTGCCATTGCATGTGCATTTCCCATTCCGAAAAAAAATGCCAATGCTTGTTTTTCTTGATTCAGTACCTGTATTCTTTACCAGGAAGGCTGTCCCAGCTTGAGATGGAAGAACTGGTTCCCAAACCAACAAATCTCTAATGACCACCTCTGTGTGAACCCGGAAAGCCTCACTGTGTCTCATTGTCGAGAGAACTGAACCCAAACCTGCGTCACCCCCCCCCCCCCCCCCAAATATGGATTGATAGAGAAGATGTTTTCTTCAAAGTAAGAAATGTTCAGGTTCGCCAGATTCGGGGCAAAGGAGGCTACCATGGCAGTTCCTCGCTTTTGTAAATGAAATTCCTCTTTGTATGTAAAGAAATTGTTAAATGATGCTTTTTTGGCGCATTTAACTAAGACACTCCTAGGGAATGCATGGGGTCTTCTCTTCAATTAAGAATATAGACTACGGTGTCTGTGGCTTCTTTCTGTGGTATATCACTGTACAGTGATTCGACGCCAGAGGAGAATAATAGCTCAGATTCAGGATCAACATTTAAATCCTCCACTAGATGGTTGACATCCCTAGCATCCTGCAAACATGTTCCAGTGTTGCCAGTTAGCAGCAGCAAGAAGAAATCTAAGGTCACACAATGCATCCAGAACCAGATATTATCTGCAGGCCTGGCGGCATGATAGGGTCCTTATGAATTTCATATAGATCATAGAACATAGGCATTCTAGAATTTCCATTCCCCAAAGACGAATTCCTTTCTTGGCTAATAAGGCCTTCTTCTTCGGCCTTAGTACTGGTGGATCCCATTTCTACATGTATCCTGTCCGTGGGATCTGCTCTGATTATTTCCCTTCTGCGCGGCACCTCTGAGGAAGCTAAAGACCATCTGCTCTTATTTGCCAGTGCTAAGGACACCTACGCCACCTGCTTTTATAAGCACATTTAATGATCAGAAACATCACAGTGTTGTTTAATTTATGTGGTGATTCCCGATCTGGTTTAGAAAAGTTGCAATTCTGGAAATGGTTCGTGAACCCGTGTTTTTCAAATTGTTGGATTAAAACCTTCTCGGAGATTAAAAACTCAAGTGGCAAAGCTGAATCAGGGAAATGCTTGTATATGGAGGCCCGTAGCATCTATGTTCGCTGAGTATGAATGAGCCAGAAAAAAGTGCAAGCTTTCAAACCAATTGTCTTCCTATTTGATTGAGTTGAGGGGTCTCTGAGGGTAGGTATGAGAGACTTTTAGCAAGAATGTTTATACTATTGACCTCTAAGGCTTGGCCTGAGAGATTGAAGATAGCCAGTTTATTTATGACCTGTAAGCTTTCCCCCTTGTTGTGAAGCATCCTGGGCCCCCATGATCTGGAGAGTCTTGATTATGTTGGAATTGTCACCTTCTCAGGTTGTTTCTGCATAACAATTGGCCTTTGTTGCTGAGACTGGGAATTCTGCTGGAGTCCATCAGCGGTGGCTGGCTCCTCTTCCTCCCTGAAGACCTGACCCCTGGGGTAAAGAGTCTGAGAAAGTGATCTATTTTTTATGTACCATTGGTTTTGACCAACCAGGCCCCTTTTAGCCATCTCAAATTAATGAGGTTGAATATTGTCCGGTGCTAGGTTAGGGTATACTAATTCCTTGTTAAAATCCCTGAAGTTTTCTGTGAGTTTATTTGGCTTTTTAGCTAGGGAATCTATTCAAAAGTTGCAGTTTGCTGATTCATGGAGTTGAATTTGTCTCTATTATCTGCCATGGTTAAGCACTCTAAGAACCGTTTTCAGCTTTTCACCTCGAGCTCAATGAAAACTTTGCCGCTAGCTTTTTTTGCAGTGTTGTGGTTGATTAAGACTTTTGTATTCCTCTTCCCACAGAAATAAACATGGAGCGATGTGGCCTGTAGGCCAAGCTGTATACTGTTTGCTTTTAAGTTAGTCCATTGGAAAGTGTCCATGGTGTTCAGTTCCTAATTGCTTTTCCTTTAATTTGGTTGAAGAGTCTCCTGTTGTGGTATCAGGGTTGCTTGTTTCGCCATCTAGGTTCTAACGAACCAAAAGGCATCCAATCATAGACAACTGTTGACAATACACATGTCAAGATAATGTGCTGGTCACAGCTGCTTCCACTTTTAAAAAAATACCAAAGCCTCAGTTCTGTGGACGGCTGCTCCATGTCGTAGGCTGCACTCCTTTGGCAAAGCTGCTGTCCCGCCTCAAGCTGTACTACTGTGATATGGCTGCTCTCGTGCTGCAGGGTGCACTCCTGTGCCATGGCTGCTCTCGTGCCACAAGCTGCACTCCTGCGGCATGGCTGGTCTTGTGTCACAGGTTGTACTCTTATGCATGGCACCTCTTGTGGCACAGGCTGCACTCCCATGGTATGGCTGCTCTTGTGTCACAGGCTGCACTCCTCTGCCATGGCTGCTATTGTATCCCAGGCTGGTCTCATGTCACAGACTTCACTCTTGCGACAGGGCTGGTCTCGTGTCACATGTTGCACTCCAGTGCCAGGGTTGGTCTTGTGTCACAAGCGGCACTCCCATGGCACAGCTGCTCTGGTGTCACAGGTTGCGCTCCTGTGCCACGGCTGCTATTGTATCCCAGGCGGCTCTCGTGTCACAGGCTTCACTCTTGCGGCAGGGCTGGTCTCGTGTCCCAGGCTGCACTCCTATGGCACGGCTGCTCTGGTGTTACAGGCTGCACTCCTGTGTCATGGCTGCTATTGTATCCCAGGCTGCTCTCGTGTCACAGGCTTCACTCTTGCAGCATCGCTGGTCTCGTGTCACAGGTTGCACTCCAGTGCTACGGCTGGTCTCCTGTCAGAGGCTGCACTCCTATGGCACGGCGGCTCTCGAATCACAGACTGCACTCGTGTGTCACGGCTGCTATTGTATCCCAGGCTGCTTTCGTTTCACAGACTTCACTCTTGTGGCATGGCTGGTCTCGTGTCACAGGTTGCACTCTAGTGCCACGGCTGGTCTCGTGGCATAGGCTGCGCTCCCATGGCACAGCTGCTCTGGTGTCACAGGCTGCACTCCTGTGCACGGCTGCTATTGTATCCCAGGATGCTCTCGTGTCACAGGCTTCACTCTTGCGGCACAGCTGGTCTCATGTCACAGGTTGCATTCCAGTCGCACGGCTGGTCTGGTGTTGTGTCACTGCTGCTATTGTATCCCAGGCTGATCTCATGTCACAAGCTGCACTCCCATGGCATGGCTGCTCTGGTGTCACAGGCTGCACTCCTGTGCCATGGCTGGTATTGTATCCCAGACTGGTCTCGTGTCACAGGCTGCACTCCTATGGCACGGCTGCTCTCGAATCACAGACTGCACTCGTGTGTCAAGGCTGCTATTGTATCCCAGGCTGCTTTCGTGTCACAGGCTTTACTCCTGTGGCAGGGCTGGTTTCGTTTCACATGTTGCACTCCAGTGCCAAGGCTGGTCCCATGTCACAGGCTGCACTCCCATGGCATGGCTGCTCTGGTGTCACAGGCTGTACTCCTGTGTCACGACTGCTATTGTATCCCAGGCTGATCTCATGTCACAGGGTGCACTCCCATGGCATGGCTGCTCTGGTGTCACAGGCTGCACTCCTGTGCCACGGATGCTATTGTGTCCCAGACTGGTCTCGTGTCACAGGCTGCACTCCTATGGCACGGCTGCTCTCAAATCACAGACTGCACTCGTGTGTCACGGCTGCTATTGTCTCCCAGGCTGCTCTTGTGTCACAGACTTCACTCTTGCGGCAGGGCTGGTCTCGTGTCACAGGCTGCACTCACATGGCATGGCTGCTCTGGTGTCACAGGCTGCACTTCTGTGTCATGGCTGCTATTGTATCCCAGGCTGCTCTCTTGTCACAGGCTTCACTCTTGCGGCACGGCTGGTCTCGTGTCACAGGTTGCACTCCAGTGCCACGGCTGGTCTCTTGTCACAGGCTGCACTCCTATGGCATGGCTGCTTTTGAGTCACAGACTGCACTTGTGTGTCACGGCTTCTATTGTATCCCAGGCTGTTCTCGTGCCACAGACTTCACTCTTGTGGCAGGGCTGGTCTTGTGTCACAGGCTGCACTCCCATGGCACGGCTGCTCTGGTGTCACAGGTTGCATTCCTGTGTCACGGCTGCTATTGTATCCCAGGCTGCTCTCGTGTCACAGGCTTCACTCTTATGGCATGGCGGGTCTTTTGTCACAGGTTGCACTCTAGTGACACGGCTGGTCTGGTATCACAGGCTGCACTCCCATGGCACGGCTGCTCTGGTGTCACAGGTTGCATTCCTGTGTCACGGCTGCTATTGTATCCCAGACTGGTCTCGTGTCACTGGCTGCACTCTTGCGGCATGGCTGGTCTCGTGTCACAGGCTGCACTCCCATGGCACGGCTGCTCAGGTGTCACAGGCTGCACTCCTGTGTCATGGCTGCTATTGTATCCCAGGCTGCTCTCTTTTCACAGGTTTCACTCTTGCGGCACGGCTGGTCTCGTGTCACAGGTTGCACTCCAGTGCCACGGCTGGTCTCTTGTCACAAGCTGCACTCCTATTGCACGGCTGCTCTTGAGTCACAGACTGCGCTCGTGTGTCATGGCTGCTATTGTATCCCAGGCTGTTCTCGTGTCACAGACTTCACTCTTGTGGCAGGGCAGGTCTCGTGTCACAGGCTGCACTCCCACGGCATGGCTGCTCTGGTGTCACAGGCTGCACTCATGTGCCATGGCTGCTTTTGTATCCCAGGCTGCTCTTGTGTCACAGGCTTCACTCTTGTGGCACGGCTTGTCTTGTGTCACAGGTTGCACTCCAGTGACACGGCTGGTCTGGTGTCATAAGCTGCACTCCCATGGCACGGCTGCTCTGGTGTCACAGGCTGCACTCCTGTGTCACGGCTGCTATTGTATCCCAGGCTGATCTCATGTCACAGGCTGCACTCCCATGGCATGGCTGCACTGGTGTCACAGGCTGCACTCCAGTGCCATGGCTGGTATTGTATCCCAGACTGGTCTCGTGTCACTGGCTGCACTCCTAGGGCATGGCTGCTCTCGAATCACAGACTGCACTCGTGTGTCACGGCTGCTATTGTATCCCAGGCTGCTCTCGTGTCACAGACTTCAGTCTTGCCGCAGGGCTGGTCTCGTGTCACAGGCTGCACTCCAATGGCACAGCTGCTCTGGTGTCACAGGCTGCACTCCTGTGTCATGGCTGCTATTGTATCCCAGGCTGCTCTCGTGTCAAAGGCTTAACTCTTGCGGCAGGGCTGGTCTCGTGTCACAGGTTGCACTCCAATGCGACGGCTGGTCTCGTGACACAGGCTGCATTCCGATGGCACGGCTGCTCTTGAGTCACAGACTGCACTTGTGTGTCACGGCTGCTATTGTATCCCAGGCTGCTTTTGTGTCACAGGCTTCACTCTTGCGGCACGGCTGCTCTTGAGTCACAGGCTTCACTCCCACGGCATGGCTGCTTTCGAGTCACAGACTGCACTCGTGTGTCACGGCTGCTATTGTATCCCAGGCTGCTTTCGTGTCATAGGCTTCACTCTTGCGGCACGGCTGGTCTTGTGTCACAGGTTGCACTCTAGTGCCAAGGCTGGTCTTGTGGCATAGGCTGCGCTCCCATGGCACAGCTGCTCTGGTGTCACGGGCTGCACTCTTGTGTCATGGCTACTATTGTATCCCAGGGGGCTCTCGTGTCACAGGCTTCACTCTTGCAGCACGGCTGGTCTCGTGTCACTGGTTTCACTCCAGTGCCACGGCTGGTCTCGTGTCACAGGCTGCACTCCCATGGCATGGCTGCTTTCGAGTCACAGACTGCACTCGTGTGTCCCGGCTGCTATTGTATCCCAGGCTGCTTTTGTGTCACAGGCTTCACTCTTGCGGCATGGCTGGTCTCGTGTCACAGGTTGCACTCTAGTGCCAAGGCTGGTCTTGTGGCATAGGCTGCGCTCCCATGGCACAGCTGCTCTGGTGTCACGGGCTGCACTCTTGTGTCATGGCTACTATTGTATCCCAGGGGGCTCTCGTGTCACAGGCTTCACTCTTGCAGCACGGCTGGTCTCGTGTCACTGGTTTCACTCCAGTGCCACGGCTGGTCTCGTGTCACAGGCTGCACTCCCATGGCATGGCTGCTTTCGAGTCACAGACTGCACTCGTGTGTCCCGGCTGCTATTGTATCCCAGGCTGCTTTTGTGTCACAGGCTTCACTCTTGCGGCACGGCTGGTCTCGTGTCACAGGTTGCACTCCCATGGCACGGCTGCTCTGGTGTCACAGGCTGCACTCCTGTGCCATGGCTGCTATTGCATCCCAGGCTGCTCTCGTGTCACAGGCTTCACTCTTGTGGCACGGCTGGTCTTGTGTCACATGTTGCACTCCAGTGACACGGCTGCTATTGTATCCCTGGCTGCTCTTGTGCCACAGGTTTCACTCTTGCGGCAGGGCTGGTCTCGTATCACAGGAGGCACTCCCATGGCACGGCTGCTCTGGTGTCACAGGCTGCACTCCTGTGCCATGGCTGCTATTGTATCCCAGGCTGCTCTCGTGTCACAGCTTCACTCTTATGGCAGGGCTGGTCTTGTGTCACAGGTTGCACTCCAGTGACAGGGCTGATCTGGTGTCACAGGCTGCACTCCCATCGCACGGCTGCTCTGGTGTCACAGGCTGCACTCGTGTGTCACGGCTGCTATTGTATCCCAGGCTGATCTCATGTCACAGGCTGCACTCCCATGCCATGGCTGGTATTATATCCCAGACTGGTCTCGTGTCACTGGCTGCACTCCTATGGCACGGCTGCTCTCAAATCACAGACTACACTCGTGTTTCACGGCTGCTATTGTATCCCAGCCTGCTCTCGTGTCACAGACTTCACTCTTGCCGCAGGGCTGGTCTCGTGTCACAGGCTGCACTCCCATGGCACAGCTGCTCTGGTGTCACAGGCTGCTCTCCTGTGTCATGGCTGCTACTGTTTCCCAGGCTGGTCTCGTGTCAAAGGCTTCACTCTTGCGGCAGGGCTGGTCTCGTGTCACAGGTTGCACTCCAGTGCGACAGCTGGTCTCATGTCACAGGCTGCACTCCGATGGCACGGCTGCTCTTGAGTCACAGGCTGCACTCCTATGTCACGGCTGCTATTGTATCCCAGGCTGATCTCATGTCACAGGCTGCACTCCCATGCCATGGCTGGTATTGTATCCCAGACTGATCTCGTGTCACTGGCTGCACTCTTATGGCACGGCTGCTCTCTAATCACAGACTGCACTCGTGTGTCACGGCTGCTATTGTATCCCAGGCTGCTCTCGTGTCAGAGACTTCACTCTTGCCGCAGGGCTGGTCTCGTGTTACAGGTTGCACTCCAGTGCGACAGCTGGTCTAGTGTCACAGGCTGCACTCCGATGGCATGGCTGCGCTGGTGTCACAGACTGCACTCCTGTGCCACGGCTGCTATTGTATCCCAGGCTGCTCTCGTGTCACAGGCTTCACTCTTGTGGCACGGCTGGTCTTGTGTCACAGGCTTCACTTCCACGGCATGGCTGCTTTCGAGTCACAGACTGCACTTGTGTGTCACGGCTGCTATTGTTTCCCATGCTGCTTTCGTGTCACAGGCTTAACTCTTGCGGCACGGCTGGTCTCGTCTCACAGGTTGCACTCTAGTGCCAAGGCTGGTCTTGTGGTATAGGCTGCACTCCCATGGCACAGCTGCTCTGGTGCCACAGACTGCACTCCTGTGCCACGGCTGCTATTGTATCCCAGGCTGCTGTCGTGTCACAGGCTTCACTCTTGCAGCACGGCTAGTCTTTTGTCACAGGCTTCACTCCCACAGCATGGCTGCTTTCGAGTCACAGACTGCACTTGTGTGTCACGGCTGCTATTGTATCCGAGGCTGCTTTCGTGTCACAGGCTTCACTCTTGCGGCACGGCTGGTCTCATGTCACAGGTTGCACTCCAGTGCCACGGCTGGTCTCGTGGCATAGGCTGCGCTCCCATGGCCCGGCTGCTCTGGTGTCACAGGCTCTACTCCTGTGCCACGGCTGCTATTGTTTCCCAGGGGGTTCTCGTGTCATAGGCTTCACTCTTGCGGCACGGCTGGTCTCGTGTCACAGACTACACTCCTGTGCCACGGCTGCTCTTTTTTTGCAGGCTGCTCTTGAGTCACAGGCTTCATTCCTGTGGCACTTCTGCTGTCATGTCACAGGCTGCTCTCAAATGTCAGAACTACGGTGCCCAAATGTGTCCGGGCTGCCAGTATCAACTAGGCTTGCGTTTGCATGCGATGTTTGCAGTCCTCGCTTGGGCACCACTCATCTATTAACCCTGAAAATAAAGAAATCACCACAGAGCATGCTTTGGTAACCTGTGTACATTCGGCACTAAAGGAGGGCCCTTGCTACATTATTTGTGATACCAGATATTCCTACACCATAAAAAGCACCATGCTCTGCTTTGCACAAACCAGTTTTTTTTATAAGGTTGATAGACTCGAAACCTTATGGAAATAGAGCAAACTCATTAAAAAGGTGTGATGTCCTCACTTCCTTATCGTTTGGATGGAAGTCCTATGTTTATGTTTACACCCGGGCTGCGACCGGTGTATGTAGAGGGGCGGGGTTGGCCGCCCATGTTGGGCAGTTTGATGAGGGGTCCCTGGCAATAAAGATGTGTTGCACCCCAGCTCTGTGTGCGACTCTTCCTGCGCTGCTGTGAATCGCGAGTCCCATGTAAGAGAGTGAGGAGGTCCACAACGGGGATACCACACTGGCGACGAGGGAAACAAAGTTCCCGCCGTGCCCGCGATCATCGGTCCACAGCTCGTGGTGTGTCAACTGTCACCACTGGGAGCCTGGACCTCGATTGCACGTGGGCCCATAGCGGTGGGTGGAGCGCGAAGGCTCCCCACTCTGCAAAGCTTCAGCACGAGTGTGTTCGCGCAGGTGGAGCGGCTGCCAGCTCCCCGCGTAAACACCATTCCGGGCGGTGGAGGAAAATCCTCCCGCCGACAGCAACGCCTGCGGAGGCCCGGCCCAGCACAGCAAAAATAATCAGCGGGTGGAGCAGAGACTCCCCGCGCGGGTAGAGCAGCTGCCAGCTCCCCGCCGAAAGCATCTCCGGGCGGGGGAGGAGTTTGGCCCCCGCCAACGGCAACACTCGCACGAGCGGAGGAGGCACGAACCTCCCGCTCCAACGATTGGAAACATAGGGGTAAGAGCGAGCCCCTCCTTTTCTCCCAATCTCAAATCTAACAAACCACACCACGCACGAGGGCCCCATGTGCAGCACCCCCTGCTGACAACAAGGTGCCACCGCCCCAAGAATAGACACCACAACACCCCCTGATGGCAACAAGGTGCCACTGTGCCAAAAATAGGCACCACAGCACCCCCTGCTGGCAACAAGGTGCCACCGCGCCAAGAAGAGGCACCACAGCACCCCTGCTGGAAACAAGGTGCCACAGCGCCAAGACTTATATTACTAAAACAAAATCTGCACTACAGCGCCCCTGCTGCAAAGTGATAACCACACTCAGCTCAGCCAAATAACGCACAGAGACACTTCCATGAGTAATTCAGAGGAAGACTCACTGACCATCCCAGTGACACCAAGCAGCACAGGCCACAAAAAAATGACAGACAGCCTCCTAACACAGCTGCCAGCAAATTTTGACCTCACTGACACTGGCACCCTTGGATCAAGATGGAAAAGGTGGCTGAGGGACTTTGAAGTATGTCTGAAGGCGGCAGGCGCACTAGATGATGAACAAAAACTCAATCTTCTAAATCATGCCGTAGGACCAAATGTCAGAGACATTCTTGAAGAAATTCCCGAGGACAACATAGACACGTACGTCAAGCTAAAAACAACACTCACGGAGTACTTCACACCTCACACTAACGTGGACTATGAACGACACATATTCCATACCACAAAACAACAAAAAGGTGAAACCATAGACGCATTCGTCATGAGACTAAGAGCAAAAATGAAACGCTGTGATTGCAATAATTATTCAAATGAAGAGGCCCTCAGGTCACAAATTATAGTGGGGTGTGAAAGTGCCGACTTCCGCAAAAGACTCTTACAACAACCGCGCAGCCTTGACGAAATCCTACGGCTGGCGCGTTCGGTTTCGTCCCTAGCCGCACAAGTGGAAGGTTTGGATGACATAAAGATAACCCATGGAAAGCACAAAAGTCTCAACAAACTGGAAGGGACTGCAAGAAACAGTGATCCTTTCTGCTATCGGTGCGGACACGAGTACCCCCAGGAAGGGACGTGCCCCGCAATGGGACAGAACTGTTCCGCGTGTGGTGGGGAAGACCACTACAAAGCCGTGTGTCTGATTTTCCGCAGCAAAATGAGAGGGGCTGGAAGGAGCCACAAGCACCTGCCAGAACAGGAACAATATCAAATAACACCCCACCGCCACCATCGAGGATCACACCAAGCCCATGAACAAGGGCGCCACAAACATCACGACGAACAGACGGAAAGAAGACATGATAAGAGAGAATGGAGGGAGAACAGGACACCACTCCCCAGGACAAGAAGAAGACCATGAAGATATGTACGGTGCCTCATCGAACAGTCACAGTCTGACAGCGTGTCCAGTGCATCGTCGGATGAGAGAACACCAAAAGTGGAAAGAAACCAGGAGACACCAAGAAAGAAGGGATACCTATACGCTCTAGGAAACAGCACAGCAAAAGAACAAAGCCCAATCCTCAGAATACAAGTAAATCAGACGGCAGCAGAGTTTCTGATTGACACGGGGGCAACCGTAAATGTGATCAGTGAGAAAGTCTATGAGAGCATACCAAATGCCCCCCGCCTGCAACCAGCTCGAACACTCATTTTTCCATATGGATCAAAAACCCCGCTTGCATGCAAAGGGTTCTTCATGGCCTTGTGCCGATACAAAGAACATGAAAAGAAGATACCCATGCACGTCCTAGAGGCAGCGACGGAGAGCGGATGCATACTGAGTTATAAGGCAGCAATAGAAATGGGATTAATACACATATTGTACCGTCTCATGGTACACAAATACCTAGACCCCACAGCAAGCATAGAACAAGTCTTTCCATCGCTATTCAAAGGCCTCAGGAAGCTGAAGGACAGGCAAATAGAACTCCACATCGACACCAAGGTCCCACCAATAGCCCAACACTATCGAGGAATACCCATAAACATTCAAAAACAAGTAGAAAATGAACTAACAAAGTTGCTGGATGCAGACATCATTGAGCCAGCAGAAGGACCCACCCCATGGGTCTCCCCAATTGTACCCGTACCCAAAAAGGACTCCCAAGACATCCAAATATGTGTAGACATGAGAAGGCCAAATGAGGCCATACTAAGGGAACGCCATCAAGCCCCTAGGATAACGGACATGGTACATCTGCTAAACGGTGCCACCGTATTCTCCAAACTGGACCTCAACAAAGGGTACCACCAGTTGGAACTCTGCAAAAGCTCACGATACATAACCACTTTCGCCACCCACCTAGGACTCTTCTGCTACAAGCGGCTAAGTTTCGGCGTGTCGTCCGCGGCTGAAATATTCCAAGCAGGAATTCACAATGTCATCAAACATGTACCCAACTGCTTGAACTACAGTTACGACATCCTGGTGTTCGGTCAAACTCAAGAGCAACACGACGACACACTAATGAGAGTGTGCATGGCTCTGGAAGAGGCACAGCTCACACTAAACAAAGACAAATGTGAGTTTCGCAAGAAAACACTCTGCTTCTTCGGTCATATATTCTCTGAAAAGGGAATGACACCCGACCCGGAAAAAGTCAGCGCACTCCGAGAAGCCCCGCCACCCGCCACCACATCAGACTTCAGGTCTTTTTTGGGCCTTGCGAGCTACTGCACCAGATATATAAGAGACTTTGCATCCATCAGCGAACCTCTCCGAGCACTCACCAAACTCAACACAGAATTCACATGGTCCCCACAGTGTCAAGAAGCTTTTCAAGCAATTAAAGATTGCATATCCGACGCCCGGAACATGGCATACTTCGACCCCAAAAGAACGACAGAACTCATCGTCGACGCCAGTCCAGTAGGCCTAGGCGCCATCCTGACACAACTTGACGACAGAGAAGAAAGCAAAAAACACATAATATCCTATGCCAGTCGAAGCCTATCCAAGACCGAGCAGGCCTACTCCCAGGCAGAGAAGGAAGGTCTGGCAGTAGTGTGGGCTTGTGAACATTTCCATTTGTTCCTATACGGAAAACCTTTCGTAGTGGTAACAGACCACCAAGCCCTCATTTTCATTTATGGCAACCCTCAAGTGAAAATGCCACCACGCATAGCTCGATGGGCCCTCCGGCTACAGGACTATCAATTCTCCATCACTCATAGACCTGGAAAAGAGCAGAACCCTGCCGACTTCCTTTCGAGACACCCGAAGGACACGTGTGGACCAGAACCATCTATAGCTGACCAGTACATACGATATGTCATCAACAGCAACACACCACAAGGACTGGACATGGACCACATTATTAGTGAGTCCAACACGGATCAAGGGGTACAAACTATCCTCAGATGCATAGAGACAGGGCGATGGAAACACGCCAAGCAAATTCGAGAAACCATGAACGAGGACGTCAAGAGGGATATCACATGCTTCTTAGCTGTGAAAGAAGAACTCGCAAAATCAGATGAAGGGATGCTGCTGAAAGGAACAAAGCTAGTGATACCGCGCAGTCTGCGCCAGAAGGTACTCGAACTCGCTCATGAAGGACACCGGGGAATTGTGTCCACCAAAAGGATACTGAGGCAGAAACTATGGTTCCCACATCTAGACACGGCGGTAGACGAACTCTTACAAGACTGCCCCACCTGTGCACTGGTAAAACCACACACCTCCCCAGAACCCCTAAGCATGACCGCACTCCCCGAAGGAACATGGGAAGAAATAGCTGTTGATCATTTTGGGCCATGGAAGGAGGAGAATACATTCTGGTGGCTGTCGATGAATATTCAAGGTACCCTGACCTACAGATAGTCCCTTCCACGTCAGCCCACCATACCATACCAGTGTTAGACCGGATGTTCGCAACATATGGAGTGCCCAAGGTAGTAAAGTCCGACAATGGACCCCCATTCACCGGCCAGGACTTTCAGAGATTTGCTGAGTACATGGGTTTCAAGCACCGGAAAGTGACACCCCTATGGCCACAGGCCAATGGAACAGTCGAGCGCTTCATGAGCAACATCAAACGTACCACACAAATTGCCCGAATCACGGGAGAACCGGTCAAGAAGCTATTGTACCAACTAATGAGAGACTACAGAAATACGCCCCATAGCACTACGGGGAAAACACCATCAGAGGTGATGTTCGGGCGAACCATACGAACACGGATACCGCATGTGACCAGTGAGGGAGAGAAATACACAAGAGATGATGAAATGAGAGAAAAGGACACCTACATGAAGGAGGCCATGAATAGGGCAGCTGACACCAAACGGCGAGCAAAGACAAATAACATGGGGCCAGGAGACTTGGTGATAGTACGTCAGCCCCAGCCTCGAAAAAATGTAGCCCCATTTAGCGAGGAGCCTTTCATCATCATCCACAAGAAAGGGTCACTCATCACAGCGGAAGGAGACCAGAGAACCATAACAAGGAACTCATCCCATTTCAGGCGGGTATTGAGAGCCCCAGCCAGAGGAGACGCAAACCTGAGTGACGAGATCATTCCATGGGATGCTCCCTATGAAGGAGACAGAGAAGGCTCCGAAGGAGAAGCGACTCCCTAGAGAGGAACAGATGTTCCGACAGGAACGGAAGGTCGACCAGCTAGGAAGAGGAAAAAGCCCCACCGCCTCATTGAGGAAATGAACTAGCCGGACTAAATGTTTAGTAATGGGAGGGTGTGATGTCCTCACTTCCTTATCGTTTGGACGGAAGTCCTATGTTTATGTTTACACCCGGGCTGCGACCGGTGTATGTAGAGGGGCAGGGTTGGCCGCCCATGTTGGGCAGTTTGATGAGGGGTCCCTGGCAATAAAGATGTGTTGCACCCCAGCTCCGTGTGCGACTCTTCCTGCCCTGCTGTGAATCGTGAGTCCCATGTAAGAGAGTGAGGAGGTCCACAACGGGGATACCACAAAAGGCCTAAACAAACCTGATTTTTATTTAAACAAACACCAGTTGACTAAGGCTCACCTGACTGGAGATTGGTCCAATCAGAGCAGTGGCAGCAGCACCCCTTGGACGGATCGTAAACAAGGCCCAGCAGCATGCAGTGCTCACGCATTCCGAGACTCCTAGGTTTGTCACAGGACCATATTAATTGAAATGCTAATAAAAGAAAGCCGTGGAAGACTGCCCACTCCTTAGCACATAAATACACAGACGATAATAAAGCTTAGCTGGACCCTCATGCACACGCGTTGCTAGGGGGGGGCTAAAGGGGCTATAGCCCCTGGTCTTTTGGCTGTAGCCCCGGATAGAATCTCAGGAGCTACAGCAAAAAGGCTAGCTAGCCCTCAGTCACAACAATTGCGACATCAGAGTAGCCCCGGGTCTTTTCCAGATCTAGCAACGCCCCTGCCCTCATGATTCACAGTGAACGCAGGCAGACGCTCTGCCCTCTGCTCTGTATTGCGATCCTAAAACTGTAATGCTCTCCTATGAAGCATTGTATCCACATTGATAAATGTCCAACAATCATACCATTCACCAACGGGCGCAAATCACACGGAGAACGTTGTCTTGGAGAAACAATGTGATAGAAAATAATGCGTGGCACCAGAAACGCTAAAAAAACTTGACAACCAATACAAGATCTTTACCATAGACAACATACCAATCCCAAGCTGTTAAAACCCTGGGAGTCTACCTAGACTCCAACCTCTCTATGACAAGGCAAGTAAAGGCCATTGCCTCGTCAGCGGCCTACCACTCCAAACTCCTCACCGCAGCTAGACCTTTCCTTACAAAGCAAAACTTCCTGACTATAGCCAGAGCTATATTTGGGGCCCGACTCGATTACTGCAACGCCCTCCTGGTTGGTCAGGACCTCCACAAAGACCATTGAAAAGATACAAATTGTCCAAAATAAGGCACTCCGGGCTGCCATTGGTATCCCAGGAAGGGAACACATCTCAGCTGCCAGGAAACAAGCCCATTGGTTACCCGTCAAAGAACCCGTCATATTCAAAACATTGTACCTCACCCATAAATGCATCCACCACGCAGCACCTCAATACCTGTCTCAGAGATTCACCAGACCACTCACAGTTACCACTCACCAATTAGAACCCCATACACCAACCTACTCTCAGTGCCTAAGGTCACAAAAGCACGGGTGGGAGGCTCCAGTTTCCCCTTCATCGCCGCAACCCAGTGCAACTCCCTTTCACCCAACCTTAAAGGAAACTCATCCCACTTAGCCTTTCATAAAAAAATCAAAACACGACTGTTCATCTGAAATCTACCAGTAGGGCTATAAATGCATTGAATTGTCCTGCATGTAACAATGCTTCATATACAGGTAATTTTGTTCTTTTTTTTTCCTTTTGTCCAGCACTTTCCACCTCGCCCCCCTTCCCTTGTATGTTCCCTTTATCCCTGTCCCATGCACTTGCACATTCTCAATGTCACTGGGCTTAGTAAGAGCTTTGTTTTTGTTCTCCCCTGTTCCCCTCCCTTGCCTCGTCGCGCTCTGAAACACTTGTGTACGAGCGTGATATAAATAAAATATCAATATCAATATGAATGTTCATGTATATACTATGCCACCCATGTCACCTGCTCCCAACTTGCTACACCTCATGTAATCAGTAGCAATGTCGTAACCTGTAACTAAGTCACTCTCTTGTAACAGCGCCTCGATGCAAATAAATACAAATAAAATAAATAAATAATGTAGGTAAGAGGCACGCCAAGTCCTCCAGGAATGTGCAAGTGGAATGTGGAAGGACGATGTGTTTGTGGAATTCCAATTATATGTAATAGGATCAGAAACTTGTGGGGGATTGAACTGGTCGTTCTTGGACCTGTACCAGGGAGGTTTTAGCTCTGCAGTTGTCCTGACATGTGGTAAAAAACCAAGCCATTAATGAGACATTATCAAAGAGTGGACTCCATCATCACAAGTGGGCTTTTTTTCCTACGTATGGGTTGCATTATACCAAAGCCCATAGCCAGGTGTGGAGAGTATAGACTCGCGAGATCTAGCGTCTGAATGAGATCTTGCGAGATTAAGGACAGGCAGACACTGAGAGGAGCATGAAGCGTACGGCTGTGTAGTCTGAAGCTCGACGATAACTCTTTTTAGACTTTTAAACATTTAACCACAACTGGATATGATTGATTTAAGAATACATACCATGTGTGATAAATCCATTCAGTGGGCCTGCAGAATAGTGTGATACGTGTTTATTCCACATAGTTAAGACACAAGATAAATGGCAACGAGGACGGAATCCTAATGCACAAGAAGAGAATCAGCAACCTGAAACAAAATGGCAGGAGAGATGCCGCCGCCGCCATTTCTACCAACGCCAGGTAGGCCAGCGATCCCATGGCCCCTATGTGAGCCATTATTTTTTACATATGTGGATGCACTGGGAGGAGCGCCCTACACCCCAGGGAGGAAGAAAGCCATGGGCGTAGAAGGACAGACAATATTTGCAGGGTTGAATTCAGAACCAGCAGAAAATGTAGACGAGGATGATGTATATCAAGAGGCAAACAGGAGGATAGCGAAAAAGGTTTTCAAATAAAGAAAACTCTCTGCTACATAGGATAAGCTTCTACACAAGGAAACAAGAAAGCACAGAACCGGTGGATGTGTTCCTAAAAATGATGGACTCCTTACTGAGCAGAACTGGCATTGTGTCGTACTTTCAAGATGACATATTGATATATGCGGAGGATGAAGAAACTCACAATAAAGTCCTAGGAGAAGAGCAGGAGTAAAAGTAAGGGACGAAAAATCCCAGTTTTCAGACACAAGAGGTTGAATATTCGGGATACAACATATCACTGAAAGGTATTAAGCCCAAGAGAAATCGTCTGAAAGCCATAGTGGATGTCCCAATGCCCAGCAAGACGGATTTATTGCAGAAGTTTCTGGGCCTGGTTGATTGCAATGGCAAGTTCATACCACAGTTCTCAAAGAAGACTAAGGGCCTCATTACGACCCTGGCGTTAACCATGGCGCTATTAGCGCCATGGTTGACGCCGGTAAATTACCAACTCCGCCATGGTGAATGGCGGAATTACGCCCCATTCCAAGGTTGGCGGGGCGGTAATTCCCCATTCACCATGGGCCCTTCCCCATTCCCATTTTTGCCCCCATAGGGCTCAATGGGAATGGGGAAAGCGCTAATTACGGCACCGTAAATTACGGTGCCGTAATTAGCTCCTAGGTCCCTTTGCGGGTTGGTTTTTTAACTCCTGCTAAAAGCAGGCATTAAAGTGCAACCCGCAAAGGGACCTCGTAATCAGGCGTTAAGGGTTTAATGGCGCTGACACCTTTTACGGCGCCGTTAACCCCTTAACGCCTGTGTTGTAATGAGGCCCTAAGTATGAGGAGCTTGCTCAAGCAGGGGACTGAATATTCATGGGCCACTGCACAAAGCAATGAATTAATGGGAGTAAAAGGAATGGTGGTGGCAGCAACATGTCTGAGGCCTTAACATCCACACTTTAAAACAAACGTCACCACGGATGCCAGTGCGCATGGCGTAGGCGTTATGTTGAAGTGAAGAGCAGTGATGTAGAACACGTGGTTGCTTCCGCGCCACAGGCCTTATCAGAGTGAGAGAAGAACTATTCCACTATCGAGAACTGACTCAATGAGACTGGACTGTTGCTTTGCATGTTGGTCAGAGGTAGAAGGAGAGCAAACATGGCTCCCTGCAAGGCAAACATGTGTCCCCGCTTGCTGTGATGGCAAGGTTGGTGCTACCACTGCTTGACATTGATCTACCCTCACTGACACTTCGACGAGGTGCTGCAAAGAAAGTGTCGACAGGACGCATGCGTTGTGGAATATCTGCACTCTGAACACATGCAGCAGTTGTGCTGTGTGCTGGCAAGCTCTGTGTCAGAATGTGCTTGCTCTTCTGTCACACTGCTTGGGTTGCACTCAGTATCAGTGTTTTCAAATACACACGTACATATATATGTATGTATGCTTTCTCTTGAGACAAGGTGGGCTATAGGCATCATCTTGGCCATGGCCACCGTTTCCAGATTTCTCACCACTGTTTTTCTCATTACCAGACTCATAGGTCAAAGCAGTGGTAGGGGTGAAGGTTGATGCATTCAGTTTGCCAGGCTGAGATACTCTCTGCACCTCTAACCTTAGTAATAGACCATGGCCATTTTTTACGATGGGGAAATTACTAAATGTAAGAAATTACTTTGACCTACATACTATTATAATAGATTGCACCAAAAGTGAAAGTTCAAGCGTCAATCAGCAAAGCCAAAACAAATTATAAAAATTGGCTACACTGTCATAAATGCTCAAAGCATCTGCTTGCTGGTAGATAATGTTGAAAGTAGTAGTTAAAAAAAGATATTAAAGCATTCTGGCAGTTGGTAAAAAAAAAGTATAGAGAAGGGAAGACAGGAATCAGTCCCATAGCGGAAGACATGGGAAACATGAGACACCATTCTCCATATTATCAAAGATAAAGGGAGCATAACACTGAAACCTAACTGACAGAGGAGATCTTATTGAGATCATTAAGAAAATGCAACCTTCTCGAGGCCCGGGTCCAGAGGGCATTCCAAATATTGCATTAAAGAAGAACCCATAGTAAGGGCAGCGTTGCTGTACAGACCTCATTACGACCCCGGAGCTAAACCATGGTGCTATTAGCACCATGGTCCATGCCGGGGTCCGCCATGGTGAATGGCGGAATTACCGCCCCATTCCAAGGTTGGCGGGGCGGTAATTCCCCATTCACCATGGTCCCTTCCCCATTCCCATTTTTGGCCCATAGGGCTCAATGGGAATGGGGAAGGCGCTAAGTACGGTACCGCAAATTGCGGCACCGTAATTAGAACCAAGGTCCCTTTGTGGGTCCCTACTTTAACAGCTGGTCTACACCCGGCGCTAATAGGTTAACGGCGCAGCAGCCTTTTACGGCGCCGTTAACCCATTAGCGCCTGGGTCGTAATGAGGCCCCATGAGTAAAGGTACTAACGATTATATGTGGCTGGGTGCGAAGAGGATGACAGGAGAACACCTTTTTACAGGAGCAGAATGTGGGGTTCTGCGAAGTGTGAGGCGAATTAAATCTGGATGGTGATTGGTTGATGAGAGGGTTCAAGTTAGTTCCCCCCACAAGATGAGTACTGTGTACATGCCATTGCCCCTCTGATCATGTGGAATCCGGTGCCTAGCCTGTGGTATCATTCCTGGCAGCCTCTTCACTGTTCAGGGGTCAATCTCCAGCTTAAATTTAAAGGTGACATTTTGTGTAACAGCTTTCCAATCAGATCTATCTAGCGTGAGCATGCAGACAGCGGATACTTAGATCCTCGAATCAGCTACATTCAGGCAGATATGGCACTGTAGCAGTTAGACAACAAGCGAGCAAGGTGCTAAATGGTGGCCACCTGTTAAACATCACGAACATGTTTCCACATTCACATTTCAGTTAAACAAGCAGCCATTCAAGAAGCACCTGCTCCCTACTGTGCGTTACACCAGCGACAAAACCGCAGGTTTTAAAGGCAGTTGGGAAGGGTGTCTCATTGATACTTCCAATGAACTCAGAAGCTTTGGCCTAGCCAGGGCAGTTTCGGGGATTTCTTCTATTTCCTCTCCAAATCCATTTTGGAAGAAGGGAGTCAAGCTGTGCATTTAGCACCACCATTTGTGCAAGACAAAGCCAGCTACAGCCCTTTCCTCCTCTTCCTCAAGGAACCCATCCACAATCATTCTAGGCGGGAAACCTGCAATGCTATTCCTTTTTCTGGGCAAATACTTCATTTCACAATTAAAATCTGGAAGTCTCAACCCTAATCTGGCAATTCTCAATGTGGTGCTAGCAGCCCTAAAGAAAAGAGGGCAACAGCCACTTTCACTACCAACAGAGGCAAAAGCTAACAACATAAAACGGAGTACAAATATAAGCAACAAAAAAGACTAAACAAAGTACACATAGGTGTCTGCCCCCTGCTTCCACCCACACAGCTCAACCAATATGTATGGATCAGTGGTACCAACAGAGCATTGTGACGGGAAAGAGTTCTAATATTATTATAGCCGCGCCGAACAGGAAATGTAGAGGTCAAAATGCATCTTTTCATTTGCATGAGTTACTAGGTGCAATGAAGTATGGATTCCTATAAAATTAAGTATGGATTCCTAAAAGATATCTGTTTGAGAGTTAGAAATATATTTACTTCCCTTAATGTGCCACCATTGGGAATGGGAGCTACTGTTAACTCCCTAAAAATCATTTTCCTCTCAAATTCAAGAAATGGGGGTAAATTAGTCCCTCACTCACTCCAAAACCCTACCTGGATCCCGGAGTACTCATGATTAGGATTGGTAATCAATGCATTGGCCCACACAACACATTGGCACTGCTCTGTATCCCAGCAGCAAGCTAATATCTCTCTTTCCAAATCACAGAGTATCCATAGCTACTAATTTCCCCATTTCCACACTTGACACCTCGAGACAGTCCTGCTTTTTTAACAATGCATGCTGGAACTTGAAGTTTTGTTTCTCCCATTGTAAGTATGGGCCTACAAGTGCAGGCATGCATTGGGAAACACTAGGACTGGCTCCAGGTGACACGCATGGAGCTCGGAAATGTGGTAGTTATGAGTATCACAAATCAGCATGTGTCACCGTGTGCCGGGCAAGTGATATTATTCAGTCTTTCCATCCATCTACTGGACATTAAAATTCACTTTGCTCATTGCTAGGATTAAATCCCTCTAATTTTCCTAACATAATCCTTTGACCTCTTTCTACACAGAAATGTAGCATTCTTTAAGTTTTCTCAACACATGTCTTAATTCAGAAAAAATCCAAATGGCTTTATTATAGAATGCTGCTAAAATGAGGACGTACCACCGTTATTTTTTGGCAAATAGAAAGAGCATTTCCAGTGGTCCTCATAATGGGCCTCATTCCGACCCTGTCGATATCCTGGCGGTAAACCCATCAGGATTACAGCAAATGTTATTGCCGTTTCTGGTATTTGTTCCGGAGTGATGGTGTAAATCCCCATTCATGGAGTCCAATAGGACTCCATGAGGGGATTTGGAGTCATTACTGGCACCAGCCATACCAGTGCCGGTAATGAGGGATTTTTTTGCCTGTAGGGCTCCTGCCTAAACTACATCTTTTAGCTGGAGGTAACTCAAGTGCCCCACCGGCAAACCCGTAGTCAGCCGGCCCGGTAAAGTGCTGCTATCCATGACTACCAGCACCTTTTTACCAGTCCGGCCGACGCAGAATGAGGCCCAGTGTCTTCTTTTGATCGATATCCTACTTAAACAACAGTTTGTCCTATGTAGTTCACTACTTGTATTCTAAATCTGCATTTATTTCATTCATAAATTAGCCATTTTTCTCGCAATCCTTTCAATAATTTCCTCAACTTTTTGTCATGTTCCATTCTGACATTAGCATATATAAATATTCCATCTTGGAATAGAAGCATTCCTTCTATTCCATCATGTTGTGTGACATTAAGTCTCTGAAATATGGCTGCATACAACATCAACCCTAAAAGCATCATTAGATAGCAGTACATCCTAAAAGGGAAATAGAGGTTTGAAGTGTATCAACACTTTGGGCCTCATTACGACCCAGGCGGTAAGTTACCGCCTGGGTCGTACCTTTACCACCATGGCGTAAACTACGTTTACGCCATGGTGGTTGGCGGACTTACCGCCCCATTCCGAGGTGAGTGGGGCGGTAAGTCCCCATTAACCCATTTACCCTTCCCCATTCCCATTTTTGCCCCAAAGGGCATAATGGGAGTGGGGAAGGCGTTAATTACGCCACCGTAAATTACGGTGGCGTAATTAACAACAAGGTCCCTTAGCGCCATGGATTTTAACACCTGCTAAAAGCAGGTGTTAAAACCTCCATGGCGCTAAGGGACCTCAGAATCAGGCGGTAAGGGTCGGCGCTGTTTACGCCGCCGTAAACCCCTTACCGCCTGGGTCCTAATGAGGCCCTTTGTGCAGAGGGAATTGATTGTAAGCTGCAGACTAGTCTAATTTAGAGAACATATTCATGTTGATTAACATGGCAGCAATCAAAGGCACATGATATCGCTCTACCACAATATATTTGTTGTATCAGTGCAAACTCTGATGTTCCCACTTGGATTTTTAGGCAAACCCAATGGGTCATATTGACACCCTGTGTTCTTCTATACTTTCTGATTTCAACCTACCTGTCAAATTCTTTCTCAACAATTTGTTTCTGTGACAATGCAATGTTGTGAGCCTTACCCGCTATTGGTTTAAAGCTTTCTTTAGGCACAAGCCTTAGTGAATAACCCCATAATTTGTCAGCTCTCTGAAAACTTCCTGCAAAACTGAACTTCTTCAGAGGTTTCAGGGCACTCTTTAACACCCGAGAATTCCTCTTTCCTCTTCGGGACATCGTTCCTTCTAAGGATCCCCTCGTCCTTCCACCGCAGGAAATTCATACCTTTACAGGGTAAATACAGTTTGATTGTCACCCAGCATGCAGTTCTTAATTTCCTCCTCTATATTGGTATGTTCTTCCTTGACAATGGTTGCACCTTCAATTGTCTCTGGATTCTTAATATCTGGTTTTTGTAATTTCCTATCTAAGCCAGTCACACAGTTCTCCATCTCTTCTTAGTGATAATAGCCCACAGAGAACCTGGGTTTGTGTTTTAACTGACAATGGGCCTCATTAAGACCCAGGCGCTAAGTGGTTAACGGCGCCGTAAAAGGCTGCGGCGCCGTTAACCACTTAGCGCCTTACTAAGAGGTCCCTTTGCGAGACCCGACCTGAACAGCTGGTCTGGACCAGCCGTTAAAGTAGGGACCCGCAAAGGGGCCTCGCAGGCAATTATGGTACCACAATTTGCGGTACCGTAATTGCCGTCTTCCCCATTCCCATTGAGCCCTATGGGGCAAAAATGGGAATGGGGAAGGGCCATGGTGAAATGGGGAAATACCGCCACGCCAACCTTGGAATGGGGCGGTATTTCCCCATTTCACCATGGCAGACTCGTTACAACACCAGCACCAACCATGGTGCTAATAGCGCCATGTTTTAGCGCCGATGTTGTAATGAGGGCCAAATATCTTCCGTTTCCATTATAAGGGTAAGAGTACTTTTTCCACCATTACTGAGGTTATGTAACAACTCTGACTCTGATTCGTCGCTGTTGTCTTTTAAAGAGTTTAACAGTATTAGGATTGTTTGGCCCCCTGCACACAGATGCAAAATGCCCCTTTGTCTCACAGTTATTACATTTTCTACCAATAGCAGACAATATTAGGCCTCATTACAAGTTTAGTGGCATCTCAGCGTTAAATCCAATGAGATACCACCAAACGGAATTAACGTTACTGCTGCATGGTCTGGCGAAATTTCTGATGGATTACAAGTGGTGGTGGTGACGATGTTAGTCCCCATTGATTGGTGTCCATAGGACTCCATAGGGATTTCGGCGCAATTACCGCTGGCAGTACTTCTGCTGATTTTGCTATTTTTTGGGGCAGAAAGGTGGAGGTGATTCCTTCTCCTCTCCGTCAAACTCGTAGTTGGGCAGTGCAGTAATGCAGTGGTAACGGAATTACTGCTGCATTTTTACCACACCGCCAACTTGTAATGAGACCAAATGTCTTTGGGCCTCATTACGGGTCCGGCGGTAGCCGTGCCTGTAACAAAGGCACGGCTGCTGCCGGACCCATAATTTTACCAGCACCCGTGAATGGGCAATTACCGGGTCATGCCGAGGTCGGCGGACCCGGTAATTGCCCATTCGTGGGTGCCGGCAATAAGGGACTCCCCATCCCCATTCGACCCCATACGGCTGAATGGGAATGGGGAGCTCGGATGCACCGGCACCGTTCATAATGGTGCCTGTCAGCCCGCTAGGTCAGACCTGGCGGGCTGACAGGCTCCTGCAGTCACAACTTGTAGTATGGCGGTCCGGATGCAACGGCACCAGCAAGCATACCGGTGCCGTTGTTGTCATGGCCACTAGTCAGGGGGCCAGTCCTTCCTCATCCCCAGGGTCCCATTGGACACAGTCCTGGCACCTCTGGCACCATGCTCATGTAAAAGTATGCTCTGCACACTCCATGCCAAGTGGGTGTGTGCAGCTGGGCCGGGCGTGGCCATAGAACAGAACTGGAAGGCACGTGCTACAGTCCCAAAAAAGGGCAAGGTGGAGTCAGTAGGCGGCGCTAAAGCAAGGCGCCTGAGCCAGCCTGTATAAGGCCAGCCCATCCACATGGCTTCGCTTCGCGTTATTCTGCTTTCAGCAGTGTAACGCTCTCCGCTGTACTTACCTGCGCATCACTGGATTCCTGCAGCCCTATCCTGAAGATATTCCTGAGAGCGCTCCTTACCTGCAGTCTACCGCTACATCGCCATGCGCGCCTTTCACTCCAACTACTCCATTGCTGAGGGGGCTCCTTACCTGTTGCCAGCCACTACATCGCTGGGCGCGCACCTACCCTGCTGCCAGTCGCTACATCGTTTGACACGCATCTTGCCTGCTGCCAGCCGCTACATCGTTGAGCGTGCATCTTACCAGCTGCCAGCAGCTACATCGCTGAGCGTGCATCTTACCTGCTGCCAGCCGCTACATCCCTGAGTGCGCTTCTTACCTGCAACTCATCACAGCTGGAGCCAGACATTTCTTCATACCTGCATTCCATCACGGTCGGAGCCGAAGTCTTCTTTCTCACTGGCATTCCATCACGGTCGGAGTCAGAGTCTTCATCCTGCAACCGCAAATCTTCATCAAGAATCCGGACACCATTCTTCATAGTCGGCCTGCACCTACGAGGAAATAAGAACACAACAGATTAGAACTCATATACATATCGAACGCACGGTCACATCATACAAGAGACTTCAGTTCCATTATAAAGACCAACTTACCTGTTACTGTTGAAACTTCATCAGCCTCTAAGGTATTCCGGACTCTTTTCAGTCTTCTTAGCTATGGAAAGGGAATGAGACATTGCAAGAATTATCATTAGACGAAATACAGACAGTCTAATAGAACAATAGTCATAACAAAAGACTTACCTTATAAGTGGATTGGTTGCAGCTGGTCTGGATCAACACTCCCACGGACCAGTGAAGTAACTTGGTCCGTTCTACACGCCCCTGCTAGCATAAGCAGGACGGATAGATCAACATTACAAAACTACAGGTGAGCTTATATGGGAAAGCGCTTGCACACTGTATTTTGGCACGAAAGGGTTGGGGGAAGTCACAATATCCCCACTCCATTTTCATTGCCTCTCCTCTTCACACCCATCTCCCAAGCCGCTGGTCCAACCACTATCTGGAGGAGAAGGCGATTCCGAGGAGTCAAGTCAAGGGAGGGCTCCAACCGTGCCCCAACGCTCCCGCGCAGACCAGGTGAGCGTAACAGAACGCAAAGCCTCTCCAAATTTCCACCTGGGTGTCATGGAAACTTCTGAAACTGACCAGTTAGCCCAACTACTGGGAGAGCTACGGGCTGAGGTGCATGCCTCAAGACAGGACACTAACTCCTTGAGGAGAGACCTTATTATAGCCCGAGAACGAACAGATGACCTGGCAAGACAAATGCTTCAGGCACACGCAGGATAAGTCCCGTTACCCGGAATTACACCAACTCCGTTGCCACAGCCCTCACCACCAGTACAGGTGGTACTCCCAGGGGCGGTTCCACTTGCTCCACCAGAACGTTTTTTTGGCGACCCAAACAAATACACTGTGTTCATGAATCAGTGCTGCCTCCACTTTTTGTGTCGACCAGGAGCCTTCCCCAATGACAGTGCTAGGGTGGCCTTTGTGCTTTCTTATTTGGGAGGCTGCGCAGCTGATTGGTCCATACCATTAGTGGCTCAGGATGATCCAATACTTCGGAACTTTGCAGAATTCCAACGGGAATTGGAAAAACTATTCACCAGACACACTCATGGGCAAGCATTAGACAACAAACTACTGTCTCTGAGGCAAGGAAACCATGACTTATTGACTTATATTGCCACCTTCAACCGCCTTGTAGCACAGACCAACTGGCCGGAGGAGAAAAGGACCACACTGTTTTACCGGGTGCTTCGTGGTGAGTTAAAGGACGTACTAGCTCAAGTTGTTAACCCACCTGAATGCTGTGCAGACTATATCAACCTAACTGTGAAATTAGATCACCGGTTACAAGACCGAAAAATGGACTGCACAAGAGCTGAAGGGCGATCAGTCTACCTAAGGCCTCGGGACACCCAGACCAGGGGTCATGAAACCCCTGAACCTATGCAACTAGGGGGAATACCGGCTCCCATTTCTAAGGCTGATAGAGAAAAAAGAAGAGAACAGTGGCTTTGTTTATATTGTGGAAAAGCTGGACATTTCTTACGGGAGTGCCCTACAAAACCCCCCAAGAAGGTGATAGGTGCCATGGACAATGACAACAAAGACAAGGAACAGGAGCTGTAAAACTCAGATGCCCGGCAAGTGTAGAGGTCCACTTGTTGACCTCACATCTGGTCATTCCAGTATTAATAGCCCACCCCCAAAAACCATCGAGAGTACATGCTCTAGAAGCCAACTTCGATAGTGGTGCAGTGGGAAATTACATCGATCAGGGGTTGGCTGCACGGATAGGCCTTCCGCTTCAGCAAAAACCACACTCGGAAAATGTCACTGCCGTGGATGGCTCACAGCTGTCTTCGGGGCCAGTAACTCAACACCGACGAGGCAATGTTGACATGCCAGGATGGTCACCGGGAAAGCAATTTGTTTGATCTCATAGGGGCCCCCCAGTTCCAAATGATTCTAGGAATGCCGTGGCTGGAAACCCATAACCCAAGGATCGACTGGCGCACTAGAAAGCTGACCTTTCCTCGAGAATGCACCAAGAGCTGCTACCTTAAGGATGTGAGGAGATTACAATATAAGGAGAAACCCATCCTGGGAATGTCGGGCTCATTCCCTTCCGAATATCAAGACTTTGCGGATGTGTTCCAAAAGGAACAAGCCAACACCCTAACACCACACAGAATTTACGATTGCCAAATCGATCTGGTCCCTGGGGCACAAGTTCCCTGCAGCGGAATCTATGCTCTGACTGAGCAGGAAAACCAGCATCTACAAACATATCTTGATCAGTATCTAGCTAATGGGTTCATCCGCCCATCCAAGTCTCCAACCTCCTCAGTGCTCTTCTTCGTACCAAAGAAAGAAGGGGACCTCAGGACCTGCATAGATTATAGGGCGTTAAACCAGATTACTGGAAAAAATAGGTATCCTCTGCCACTCATTCCTGAGCTACTCGACCAGGTAAAGAATTATCAAATCTATACGAAGTTAGATCTACGAGGAGCTTACCACCTGGTCAGAGTGAAAAAAGGCGACGAATGGAAGACAGCATTCCGAACCAAATATGAGCTTTTCGTGTACCAGTTTATGCCCTTCTGGCTATGCAATGCACCAGCCGCATTCCAGTTCTTTATGAAGGACATACTCCATGAACTGCTAGACGTCTGTGTCTTTGTTTATATCGACAATATCCTCATTTATTCGGAATTCAAGGAGGATCATGTGGGCCATATAAGAGCCGTTTTGGAAAAGCTCTGTAAGAACCAATTATTTGCCAAACTAGAAAAATGTTTTTTCCACAATACAGAAGTCGAGTTCTTGGGCTTTATGCTTACCCCACGAGGGGAACACATGGATACTCGCGTAGTGGAAGCGATTCTACCATGGCCATCTCCGACATCAATCAAAGGAGTGTACAGCGTACTCGGGTTTGCCAATTTCTATTGGCGATTTATTCCGGGATTCTCACAAATCGTCCACCCTATCACCTCTTTGCTAAAAAAGGATAAAAGGTTTTCTTGGACTTCCGACACTGAAAAGGCATTCCAGGAATTGAAATCGGCTTTCACTTCAGCCCCTGTTCTCTGGCATCCTCGACCCGATCTACCCTATGGGCCTCATTACACGGTAGGCGGTAAGGGTTTACCGGTACCGGTATTTTACCAGTACTGGTAAATCCTTACCGCCTTACTACGAGGTCCCTTTGCGGGTTGGGGAATTTAACGCCTGCTTTTTGCAGGCGTTAAAAACCAACCCGCAAAGGGACCCAGGGAGCTAATTACGGTACCGCAATTTGCGGTGCCGTAATTAGCGCCTTCCCCATTCCCATTATGCCCTATGGGGCAAAAATGGGAATGGGGAAGGGCAATGGTGGAAGGGGGAATTACTGCCCCGCCAACCTTGGAATGGGGCGGTAATTCCCTTTTCCACCAAGGCGGTGCCGGTATTTTACCGGCATGAACCATGGTGCTAATAGCGCCATGGTTCTCAGCCTACCGTGTAATGAGGCCCTATGTGGTTGAGACCGATGCCTCCAATGTGGCCATAGGGGCAGTGTTATCACCTTAGAAGAACTATACTTTAACCGACAAAGAACTATTGGCAATCAAAGGAGCCCTTAAAAACTGGAGGCATTACCTCCTGGGGGCTAGGCATACTGTCACTGTTATCACAGACCATCACAACTTGCAGTATTTAAAGATAGCCAAGGCCCAATCATCTCGTCAGCTTCGCTGGGCCCTCTTCTTCGCGGAGTATGATTTCATAATCACGTACCAACCTGTAGTGCGGAACGGAAAATCTGACGCTCTGTCACAAATGGGCGATAACTAGGACGCATTTATACCATCAGAACCAGTACCCATTGTTCCGGAGGAACGAATTCTGAACCAGATTGCAGTAACCGCCTGTTGGGAAGAATTAAAGACCGACCTCCAATCGCAAATGGATCAGACCGCCCAACAAGAAGGGTTGAATAAGGGAGATCAGTTCTCTGTCAGTACTCTGTCATGGACAACTTACCCTATTTTCAGGGGAGACTATACATTAAGGATAAAGAAACCCAAAACAAGATCATCGCCAACTTCCACGACTCACTGGTTGTGGGACACCCCGGGATTACTAAGACATGGGCCAAGATCAGGAAGAATTATTGGTGGCCAACTTGGAGAAAGGATGCGACCTGGAGAGTCTGCGCACAGCAAAAATCTCAAAAGACCTGCCCCGGAGGATTATTACGTCCACTAAGCATACCACCGGTTCCTTGGCATACTTTGTCCATGGACTTCATTACAGACTTACCTCCTTGTGACGGATTCAACACTATTTACGTAGTGATGGACTTATTCTCTAAAATGGCACACTTTATTCCACTAAAAGGACTTCCTACTGCTGGAATCCTGGTCACCGTGTTCCTAGAACAAATATTCAATTTGCATGGCTTCCCCTCAGTACTAATCTCTGATCGGGGGACCCGATTGCTGCAAGATAGCGCAAATTTACCTCCGTCTTTCTACCAGTCACCACCCCCAGACAGATGGTCAAACCGAAAGGACTAACCAGACACTGGAGCAGTACCTGAGGTGCATGCTGCAACAAACTGAAGGATCCTGGAAAGATGTTCTTTGGCTAACGGAATTTGCTTACAATAACTCTATGCACACTAGCACGGGACAAACCCCATTCTACATCATGAATGGTCGGCACCCCCGGACATCTTCCTTTGACCCACTTGATGAGCTAGAAATGCCGGCACTTATCTCCCTACATAAAACTATTACTCAAACACTCAAGGAAGCAACCAAGAGTTTAATTAAAGCCAAAGAACCACAAAAGAAGTTTGCTGACCGGCATAGAAGGGAAGCGCCACACTACCAAATTGGACATACAGTATGGTTAGCGGCCAGAAGTATCCCGCTAAAAGGGCCTCAGGTCTTCCGCCCCAGGTATCTTGGGCCCTATCCCATCAAAGCCATCATCAACACAGCCGCAGTAAAGCTAGAGCTACCTGACAATTTGCAAATCCACCCTGTATTTCACGTTTCCCTTTTAAAGCCTGTCACTAGTCAAGGGGCCAGTCCTGTGGAATTGGATGAAATCAGAAGCCTGGAATTGTTATCATTATTAGAAATCATAAGACTATCTGTAGAGAACCATTATCCATTATTAGACTCACTGTTGGAGAATCATTAGAGACACCATTACCCAATCATTGTTACTCTTTGCTATGGAATCATTCCATTATTGCTATCCCATTATTGCATTCTGTTTAGCTATCCATAGTACATTGCTGAAGTAGACACCATTACCCAATCAATATTAGACTGCCACCTTTGTATGCATTTGCAATATGCTTTTAGAATGATACTGTATGCATATAGTGCTTGCCATTTAGGCTGCCACTTTGCACTTTGCCATTTGAAATAGAATGACACTTGCACATATTTGAATTGCCATGGTAGTGTTTTAGAGACACTGTATATTTGACATGTAGAGAATGATATGCTGTGCATTTATGTTTGCATTAGAAATAGCACTTAGGCTGAGAGAGAAAATGCATTACTTGCACTACACACACAGCCATATTTGAAGTGCCATGGAAAGCCATTTAGTATAACACACATTGTTATGCTTTATAAAGACACATTTAGAGACTGTCATGTATGTATGTATGTATGTTGAGTCACTTACAATGAGTCTGCATTATGTAGTTAGCGCTTGCATTTAGAACGAGGCACAAGGCCTATGAGACATTTTCTGATGGGAAGAGACAGAAGCACACTGGGCTCAGTGCGGAGAATTGTTATGAATTACACTGAGAAAGTATTCATAAACATTGGCAGAGAGTACAGATAACATGGACCCTTGTACTAGTAGAGACGGCTTAGGGAAGCTAATCAGCTTGGCTGGTGTGCTTCGCGGAGAGACTGCATGGGTGAGGGCTGCGCCAAGGGAGTGACGATGGAGAGATGGAGAGGTGCCTTTTGTATGAGAGAGACGGGCCCTAAGAGTGCATTTTGTAATACAGAGGGAAGCCTACAGTGGAGTGAATGGAGAGAAAGGGAATAGATGGTGTATTTCGCAACATACTCGGAAGGTCAAGGCAGAGAGGTATGAGGTCACGCTGACAGTACACGCAGTAACAGGACATGCCGAGACATGTAACACGCAAGGAGACAGGCAGGCAGTTTGCTAAATGCTGAGGGAGAGACATTCTTAGACATTCTGTGCGTCATTGGAGACTATAACCAGGAGGGCTGGAGAGAAAGGAGTTAGAGAGTTGTTGGGGAGGAGCTGAGGAGAGCTACGGAGATTGGAAGTTGTTTGCTGGAGCTAGTTCGAGAGAGTGGGATTCTGCACGAGAGGGGACTGCACGAGAGGTCGAGAGTTGGCCAGAGAGATCGGGAGAGCCACAGAGAGAGAGTTGGCTGGAGATGGTGCTTGGTGCAGCAGACTGATGGGCCTTGATGAGATCGATGAGGCAGAGAGAGAGCTTGAGAGAGCTTGGCAGTTGGCAGTCTTGAGGCCTGCCACTGACTGATTGAGGCCTGGCAAAGCAGAATGGGAAGTATGGGTTTGGCCTAGGCTTAAATTGATTGATAAGAACAGACAGACACACACACACACACACACACACAGAGCTTTGGAGAGGAGTGTGTGGATGGTGTAGATTGAAGGTGTGGATTTACCCATGAAGGTGATGGATGATGGATGATTGAAGCTTGTATTAGATTGCATTAGAAGCAAACACTCACAGCACATGCTTACAGTTATTGCATAGTAGCTTTGCATCAGAAGTATAAAAGGTGCAAATTAGACATAGCATTAGAACTGCCTGCATTGTTATGCATTATGCTTAGCTATGCGTATATAAATAAATGTATCCCATTGTTATAAATTGAATCGATTCTTTGTGTTTTCTTTGTGTCTTAATGTTATTTGTTATTTGTGTAAGTAAACACAGTGCACATAGGGCCTGATACGAATGCAGTCAAGGGGGGGTATAGTGATCCATAACCCCCTAGGAGATTGTCATAGATTGTCTGAAGATCGGAGTGCGTGCTTGCCCAAAAAGGGGGGGGCAACATGACAGTTCGGGCTTTTGTTATTTCAGACTGACAGTCTTTCCTCATCTCCAAGGTCCCAGTTTACCGCTACATCACCAAGCGTGCCTTTGACTCCAACTACTCCATCGCTGAGGGCGCTCCTTACCTGCTGCCAGCCGCTACATCGCTGAGTGCGCATCTTACCTGCTGCCAGCCGCTACATCCCTGAGTGCGCTTCTTACCTGCAACTCATCACGGCCGGAGCCAGACTCTTCTTCTTACCTGCATTCCATCACGGTCGGAGCCGAAGTCTTCTTTTTCACCGGCATTCCATCACGGTCAGAGTCTTCATCCTGCAATCGCAAATCTTCATCAAGAATCCGGACACCATTCTTCATAGTCGGCCTGCACCTACGAGGAAATAAGAACACAACAGGTTAGAACTCATATACATATCGGCAGCACAGTCGCATCATACAAGAGACTAGAGTTCCCTTATAAAGACCAACTTACCTGTCACTGTTGAAACTCCATCAGCCTCTAAGGTATTCCGGTCTCTCTTCAGTCTTCGTACCTATGGAAAGGGAATGAGACATTGCAAGAATTATCATTAGACGAAATACAGACAGACTAATCGAACAATAGTCATAACAAAAGACTTACCTTATAAGTGGATTGGTTGCAGCTGGTCTGGATCAACACTCCCACGGACCAGTGAAGTAACTTGGTCAGTTCTACGTGCCCCTGCTCGGACAAGCAGCACGGATAGCTCAACATTACAAAACTACAGGTGAGCTTATATGGGAAAGCGCTTCCACACCGTATTTTGGCACAAAAGGGTTGGGGGAAGTCACGATATCCCCACTCCATTTTCATTGCCTCTCCTCTTCACTCAATGGCAACACCCATTTCCCGAGCCGCTGGTCCAACCACTATCTGGAAGGGAAGGCGATTTCGAGAAGTCAAGTCAAGGGAGGGCTCCAACCGTGCCCCAACGCCCCCACGGAGACCAGGTGAGCATAACGGTTGTATCCAGAACACCAGTGTCGTAATGAGGCCTTTTGAGTGTATTTGCGAGGGGGCTATGTGAATGTTAGGAAAATGTCAGGTAACTCTCTCCAGCAGGCACTCATGCTCGCCTGCTTTGGCGTTTTATCATTATTTTCATTTGGTTACTTTTAGTAATTTATTGTGTTGATTTACAATTATCATCATTCCTTTTAGACTCAGAGGCCCTCATTACGAGCATGGTAGACTGGGAAGTACGGTACCGGTAAGCATGCCGGTCACGTACTTTCCGGAACGCCATACTACAGGCTCTGCTCACGGGAATCGTTTCACCCGCCAGGTTTTTCCTGGCGGGTGTAACCGCACCCGCAAGCAGAGCACGTGGGATGCAACGGCACCATTCTGAATGGTGCCGGTGCATCTGACATCCCCATCACCATTCAGCCCTATGGGGCAGAATGGGGATGTGGAGGCCCTTGATTCCGACACCCGAAAATAGGCAATTACCGGGTCGGCCGAACTCGGCATGACCTGGTTTTTGCCCATTCACGGGTGTTGGGAAAAATGCAACTACGGCGGCAGCCATGCTGTTTTTAACGGCACAGCTACCGCCAGAGTTGTAATGATGTCTAGTATCCTGAGTCCCGACTCACAGCGACACAGTCAGTGAATGGGCGCGATTTATCATTTCCATTTTGGCAATCACGCTTATTTAATTGTTTATTTTGCTTTCTCTGATTTGTCATTATTATTTATTCTCGGTTCCTTGTAGCAGGCTAGTGGCTGGAAGTTGCCTGGCTTCATGACAGCACGCTGGGGTCTCGCGCCCATTGTCGCTTCTCAGTTTGTTTATTTCGGACTTGCAGTCATTTGGCGCAGTCTTTCCTTGGTGCCTACTCATGCAGTTGCCTTGGATTGGTTTTGCCGAAAGAATGTGTATTCAAATTGCCCTGCCGTACCTGAAGCACCATGGGTGAGAGCAGTGGGAGTGCCTTTGCCACGCCAAAGTCCCATCAAAGTCCAGCTCGACTTTGCTCGTCCGGGCTTTGAAGGGGCTTTTGAATGAAACGTCTTGGTCTACTCCATTCAAGTATATCACGCTGCATGTTTTCTCCTTGTTACAAGCTGCCCCTCCTAGTACTGTATATCCACCGGGATTTCGGCTGGACTTTTTATCTTCCTCAGTATCTTCCTTTTCCCCTTTTAATGTTTTAAAATATTTTTTATTTAATTCCCGTTCTGCTGTCGCACATGCAACTCATTGTCATGATTTATTGCAGGACTATGTCCCAGATTGTACATGTATCACCGAAACTTGGTGTGGTGAGTCGTCTGGCCCTTCGTTGGTCAAGTTGTTACCCACAGATTTAAACATTTAGCATCTAGATCGTGCTGGCTCCTACCCTGGCGGTGGGGTGGCTGTCATATTTAGGTCTCATTTTAAAGGCACTATATTACCTGTAAAACACAAAATTAAAATGGAGACATTGGGCCTCATTACACAGTAGGAGGTAACCATGGCGCTATTAGCGGCATGGCTACTCCCTTACCACATACCGGGTCCGGGTAGGCGGTATGGGGACTTACCGGGTCATTCCGACCCTGGAGGTCCCAGTAAGTCCCCATTCCAAATACCAATACCCATTCCCATTTCATCCCCCATAGGGCTCAATGGGAATGGGGAAGGAGCTAATAACGGTGCCGCAATTTGCGGTACCGTTGTTGGCTCTGAAGTCCCTCAGCGGGTCCCGTGCTTAAGCCTGGTCAGACCAGGTGTTAAGGACGGGACCCGCTAAGGGATCTCGTAGTAGGGCACTAAGGGATTACCTGCACCAGTGACCTTACCGGTGCCGGTAATCCCTTAGCGCCTACCGTGTAATGAGGCCCATTGTTCTCCCGTTTTGTATTATCCCCGATAATGACTATTCACTGATGGTTGTGTATCGCCCACCAGGCTCTGATCCTGGTTCTTGCGACTCCTTTCTGGAACTTGCCGCTGATTTACAGCTTCATTATTCTTATCTATACATAATCAGTGACTTTAATCCTAGGCCCAATGACCCTTTGGATCGACATGCTTCTACATTTATGTTAGCAATAAATTATCTTTGTTTTTCTCAACTGGAGATGGATCCCACTCAACGTCTTGGCAATACATTGGACCTTATTTTTGCACCTAGGCCTTATGTTATGGTTTACCCTGTGGTCCTTGTTATTTGGTCGGACCATTTTATGATCCCTTTTTCTTGGTAATTTCCACTTGCTTTCTGTGGATATAAGTCATGCCCCACCCCGACGTAGAATTGGAGTAATGTATCTCAGGATGAAATTGCCTCTCTGGTGATAACTCATTGCTCAGATCAATCAACTCTTGATCTAAATATTATTGGACAGGGCTACCTGACCAGTGCTGATTGACCTGCGCCATTTACACACCCTACACCTAGGGCTCGTGTATCTGAGCCCTGGTTTAATGAACATCATGGAGGGCTCTGTTTTCAACAGAGACAGGCTGAACGCCACTGGCGTAGGGACTACTGTTCTGTAGCCAAGTCAGTATTGCGGCAAGCCATGGCTGTTTATCATGAAGCCTTAATTAAAGCAAAGCTTACTTAATTCTCTTATAAGGTTGAACGTTCTTTAAATCAACCTAAGGAGCTTTTCAGAGTGGTACGCTCTTTGTCATCTGTCCTCTCTGAGGTCATCTCTCCATCTCAGCTCCCTTTCCATTTTATTTTGTTGAAAAGCTCGCTTAGATCTGTGAGTCGATTGCCTCCTCTGCTTATGTCCCTGTCAAATCTTCTTCTCAGGTAAGTGGAACTGATTGCTTGCATGCTTGGTCCTCTTTCCCAGTAGTCTCTTCTGATGACATTTTAGCAGTGACACATCAATTAAAATCAGCTTCTCCTACAGATCCTATTGCTCTGCATTTACTAAAGGAAGTTATGCCTTCTATTGCCTCTTTGATAACTCGGGCAGTTAACTCTTCTTTTTCTATGTGGCAGATTCCAGTGGTGATTAAACATGCTTTGGTCATCCCCCTCTTAAAAAAGCCTTCACTAGACCCTTCTGTTCTGGCTAATATTTGGCCGATTTCACTCCTTCCATTTGTTATGAAACTCTTGGAATCCGTAGTTTGTGCTCTCCTGAGTTCCTTTTTAGAGAAATCAGCTTTTCTTGATTCTTCACAATCTGGTTTTCACCCTGGTCGTGGTACTCAAAGTGTTGTGCTCTCTGAGGTAGACAATCTGATGCAGATGCAGAGTCAGGGCATCGCGGGAGGTCTAATTTAGCTTGATCTCTCCACTGCCTGTGACATGATCAATCATGCTGTCCTGGTTGATTGCCTTGCAGGGGCTGGCCTCTAAGGCACTGTTTGTCTTGGTTTGTTTAATTTCTTTCTGAATGTTCCAAATCATTTTCTCTCCCAAATTTATGCTCTATTCCTACTGTCCTCACTTGTGGTGTCCCGCAAGGGTCCGTCATTTAGTCAATTCTGTTTAACATTTATATTCAGCTATTGACCAAGCTTATCCTCTCCCTCTGCTTCCTTTGTTATCCATATGCAGATGATACCCAAATTGTAGTCCGCCTTGATCTCTCACTTTCTGAGACTGCGTCTAGACTAGGTCCTGCCTTGAGGCTGTGGGAGAATGGATGTGCCATAACTGGCTTAAACTCAATGGTGTTAGTGGTGGGTCCTCCCTCGACTGCCGCACTTTGGACTCCCCTCTTCTGGCCTCCCACTTTTGGCGTATTTCCTGTCCCTGCATCGCTGGTAAAGGACCTGGCGGGTTAAAATACATCAGCTCTATCTATAGAGTCCCAGGTAAGTGCCATATGCCAGAGGAATCAATTTCAGTTGAAAACATTATGTAAGACTCTCCCTTTTCTTCCCCCTCAGCTACGGCACCTGTGGTTTCTTCTTTGGTACTGTCTTCTTTGGATTACTGTAATTCGTTGTTTTTAGCACATTTAGCCTATTTGCTTAAGCTGTGGCAGATACTTCAGAACTCTGCAGCTAGAGCTGTTGTCTCTACATCCTGGGGTTCACTTCTCATATCTCCCCTATGATTTGTAATTTGCATTGGCTGCCTGTGGCTAAACACATTCAGTTTAAGGCTCTCTGTTGGTGCATCGTGCCTATCATGGTGTTGGGGCAGATTATTTACAGGCAAAGTTTCATCCATACATTCCATCTTAGACCCTCCGCTTGGCCGATGCTTGCCTGTTGGTGGTTCCTCATTTTAGATATGTCCGTGAAGGTGTTCGTCATTCTCTGTGGCGGCCGGCCAGCTTTGGAATTCTCTCCCTCATGTGTTGCGTGTTATTGAGAACCACTTGCTTTTTAGATGTTTCTTGAAGACATATCTGTTTGCATTGCTTTCTGTTCTCTGTTGGCTTAAGCGCCAAGATTCCTTAGGGTGTACGTGCGCTCTATAAATATTTTAAACATAACATTTTTAACATACCAATTTTACCATACTGTCTCAGCTGAGTCATAAACTCATCAGGTCAGGCCCTGCATTTACTTTTAGACAAGAAGTAGTCTTCACTAACCAGTGTAAAGCCAGTTATCAATCTTTCCTTGCTACTTTGTAATGGTTGCTGCAGAGTGGTCACTATTCAGTCTATATAGACGTCATAGGAATCAATTTGAGCACTGATTTTGGGTTTTAACTTACATATTAACATATAGTCAATTCTCCAAGATGCCACTGATGAATACTTCAATATTTCAAAAAGAAAATGATGCAGGATACTACTCCTATGAGATCAACAATGCTGGCCCGCGGGGGCGTGGCTAGCAGCGAGACTGTGTGGATGTAAGCCTGTGGAGCTCCGTTTGCAGGGCCCGATACATGCTGAATATATCCTCCCCCGGCACTTTTGGGGAAGTGTGCGGGTGACGGCGAGCCAAAGAAAGAACCCCACAGCTACTGGGTGGGCGTCAGGCGCTGGGGTCGCCTGAATACTGAGAATGGACATGGAGGCCATTTTGGTTCCCCCACTCCCGCTGTGGAGATTCCTGGCTCAGGGCAAAGTAGACTGTGTGAAGTGGGAACCCTGTGGTCGCTGCCCGAGTGGAGGGGCGGACCTGTAGCACCACCGCTCCTCATTGCGGATCACTGACAGCAGGCCTTCCAGGGACCAACCCCCGCCACTTGCAGTGAGCAGTAGGGACTGTGGAGATTGTGCTTTTCATCTTGCCGCCATCGGCCCATAGTCCCGATCCGTTTTTGCTGCCTTCCAATGCTGAAGACTATCAGAGCGCTCACCGGTGGGAGAGGTGGGACCGATCAGACAGCAGCACTGGAACGGAGTGCAGGGTGGCACTCGGGTGCAGATTAGGGCCAGAGACACTGACCAAAAGTTGTTAAGAAAGGAGCTTAGTAGGGACTGCACCTCCTGCAGCGGCTTATCCTTGCAAAGATACACCAGACCTCTCTGTACCTGGGGTCTGCGCAGGTATACTCGTGTGTGTTTTACCCCTCATATTGCATGCAGGGACCCTCTGTTTGGTGGACAATATGGTGAAGTGCTAGCATCAAAAACCTGAGCAGTGCATGGTTTCATAAGGTGCCAGGACCAATTCAGCACATCAGATGGCCGTAAACTCTGAGATATCTATGGCCCAGAATCAGCGATAAGACTTGAAGCATTGATGGGGGCAATTCAGGACTCTCATACTTCCCTGGAAAATAAAGTCCAAACGGTGGCCGTTGAGGTATCTCTGGCCAGGGCCAGCCTCCAGAAGGTCAGTGGAAGGGTATAAGAGGTGGTAAACAGAGTGGGAACAGTAGAAGACACAGTGGCTGTTTTGAAAGCTCATCTAAATGCTTTGGCCACAAACACTACATTCTTTGAAAATTGGGCAGATGACACAGAGGGTCGTTCCCGCAGAAAAAATCTAAGGATTCTCGGCATGGCGGAAGGGATGGAGGGCCCCAGCGTGGAGCTATTTGTTGAGAAGCTGCTTGCAGACAACTTGAAAATCAGAGGCCTGTCAAATTGGTTCTCCATCGAGCAAGCACATAGAGTCCCAGGCAGGCACCCCCTGGTGGACAAAGCACCACAAGCTATTGTGGCTAAACTCCTCAATTTCCGTGGCAGAGACTCTAACCTGCAGGAGGCCAGACAAAGTTCGATATACCACGTGGGGTCAGCCAGAATCATGGTTTTCCCAGACTTCACCCAAGAAGATGCCGTGAGGTGGAAGCTCAGAGAAGAAGGATATCAATACATCATGTTTTTTCCAGCCAAATTGAAGGTTCAGATGGAAGGTCATTCCCTTTTTTTTCAATCCCCCAGGAAGTTTGGGACTGGCTGGAAACCCCCCGAAAAAGGGGTCCTGCAGGCAGCGGTGGAAGAGACACAGCTGTGAGAGGGAGGGAGCAGGTGGGGGGCTGAGCACAGGTCTGCTGGCAGGGTGTTGGTGGGAGCGGATGGTACCTTGTTTGCAGAAGCGACACCCAAGGAGGAGGCTGACCGGCGTTGACAATGGGCTTCACTCTGTGTTCAGAATAATAGCCAGCTAAAGAGGTGAACATATGTTCCGCAGATAGGGCTGGATGATTGGGAGGAGGGGGTTCCAGGGCTCGCTGGGTAGGGGGGTGAAAGGGGAAGGGTGGGTTCCCAGATCGGGGTAGTGGTACTTTCCCAGCAGAAGGTGGAGGAGTGCTGGGTGGGAATGGGGGAGGAGTGTGTTAAGAGGTTGCGGCATGAGCTTTGCACCTAAATGGTATGTGAGCAGCTTCAGCTTCCCACAGGGTTCTTCTCGCCTCTATGTAGTTTTGCTTTAGTTTCTACTTGGTTAGGCTACAGATATACTGGATTACAGGTAGTATGGGGTGGGAGAAGTTGGGGGGACTAATGAGTATTATTTACATGGATTGGGGGTTACAGGGCTAAGTGAGGATGATATTATGGGGGACAGTGGAGCCACAGGTTTCCCTATTTTGAGACTAATAGCAGGGCACATCAGGAGGGGAAGTGACTAAAAGTACATGCATGGCCGAGGCCCAGGATAGCAAACTGACAGTTGTGTCATGGAATGTAAATGGTCTGTGTGACAAGATTAAGAGAGGGCTGGTGTTAAAACTGTTGAACAGATATAAACCAGCCTTTGCATTTCTGCAAGACACACACCTGTCGGGCACCGAATGTATGTTTTTTTAGGAGCTCTAACTATCCACTGTGTGTCCAAGCGGAATTTACCATTGGGCAAAGGGGGTGATGGTGTTAGTGCGTAAACATGTGCCATTTAAGGTCCGGACTGTGGTTCGTGATAACAAAGGCCAATACTTGCTGGTGACAGGGTCTGTTAAGAGGGAAACTTGGGTTCTACTAACTGTTTACGGTGCACCACTATTACAGAGGGATCTTCTGCATGAACTCCAAGGACTGTTCGTTCAACCCCTCACAGATAGATGGTTGGTGGATGGGGACTTTAACAACGTGCTGGACTGCAACAGGGACAGATTGCTAGCCCCTGGGGGAAAACGCACCAGATGCTCACTGCCAAATGAATTCGCACAGGCTAATGAGTTGGTCGACACATGGCAATATAAACACCCAACCGAGTCGGGCTACTCCTTTTATTCTGGGGCGCATTTCTTGCTATCCAGGATCGATTAACTGTTCGTGCCGCACATGGATGTGTACAAAATCACAGGGGCTCATTTCCTGGCAAGAGGTATTTATTTCAGATCCCCACTAAAGATCTTGATGGGGTCGGATGCAGGTAGGGAACGTCTATCGTGGCACCTGAACGCATACTACCTCGGGTCTCACGAGATGGTTCAAACTCTTCGAAACAAGACAGAGGAATATTTTTAAATGTAAACCTCATCAGTGGGAAGCCCATAAGTACTCTGGGAGGGATACAAAATGCTGCTGCAGGGGTTCGGGGAAATTTCTGTGTTGGCAGCCAAGGAGAAGGAAAGGTCAAGGCAAGTAATTTAAACTGAGAGGTCAATACTGCAACTGGAGCGACTGTTCCAGGTGCTCTCAGAGATGCAGTGTTTACTGTTAAAGGAAAGGGACGCTTACCACACTTTGCAATGGAAACAACCAAACAGGCCTACTACAGGTCCTGGGCCCGAGTGTATGAAGTGGGAGATAAGGCGGGAAGTTGCTGGCGTGACTAGAGCAACGGGACATGGCCTCCAGATGCATACAGGGAGATAGGACTGAAGTAGGCAATATGGTCAGAGAGGACAGGGAGATATGTGAGGCATTTGTGCAATATCATAGGAACCTGTATGCAGTTCCTGTGGGCCAGGATCCTCCCCATGTGGAGATCTCTTGGAAGAGATTCTACTCCCCCAGGACACAGCCCAACAGGCAGAGGAGTTAGAGAGAGAGATTACGCAGGAGGAAGGTCAAGCTGCCGTGGCGACACTCCACTCTGGGAGGACACCGGGACCCAATGGGTTCCTGGCGGAACTGTGGAAGCATCTTCAGGGGTAGATTGTGGGACCCTTGCTGGAGATGTTTTGGGATAATTTGCAGCGGGGCATGCTGCTGACAGATCTGTGCTAGGCTACCATCGTGGTCAGCCCCAAGAAGGATAAAACACCAGAGGAATGATGTGCCTCATACAGGCCCATATCCCTCATCAACATGGAATCCAAAATATTAGCAAAAATCCTAACCACAAGATTGCTGGCGGTCCAGCGGGCACTGATTCACCCGGACCAGAATGGGTTTCTACAAAACAAGGTGATGCAAATGAAAATCCGCCGACTACATACGGCCTTGGATCTGGTTGACGGTGCCCCCGGACCACCGGTACTTGTGGCCACCAATTTCAAGAAGGCGGTCGACTCGGCCTACTGGGGCTTCGTGTGAGAAACTATGTCACGTTTGGGGTTGGAATTAACTTCATGGCCTGGGTCAAGATACTGTATGCAGGTCCTCAGGCCGCCGTCCGAGTTAACGGAGTAATGTTTCGACAAATTCCCACTGGATAGAGGTACACGTCAGGATTGCCCCCTCTCTGGCCTTGTTTGTTCTGACCATGGAACCCCTGGCAATATGGCTCAGAGGGGACCCTCCCATGATGGGTTTTGTATGGCCATCAGGAGGTGAAGAGCGAGTGTCACTTTATGCGGACAGCCTGCTACTATAAGTGGGGGAACCGCAGCGGTCGGTACCAAGAATAGTTGAAATATTGGACACGTACGGACAACACAGCGGTCTCCTATTCAACTGTTCCAAGTCAGTCCTACTCCCAGTCAGGGGCAGCTGGGCATAAATTCTGGTGGGTAGCACCTTTAGGGTAACAGAGGACTTGTTTAAATATCAGGCTATCCAGGCAGGCCTATATCCCACTGCCTTCCTCAAGTGCAACTTGGGGCCCTTGACCACAAGGTTTGTAGCATATGTACGATACTGGTCTGCCCCGCTGTTTTCTGTACTGGGATGAGCCGAAATGTTCAAGATGATGACGCTACCCAGATTTTTGTACGTGCTGCACAATACCCCGGTCCTGATCCCATGCCACAAGTTTCAAATTATCGAATCAGCATTTCGGAAGCTGTTATGGTGGGATTCCCAGCTGAGAATTACACTACGCTCCCTAATGGGCTCAGTGTGGGATGGAGGGATTGGCCTCCCGGACATCAAGCAATAATTTTGCGCCTCACAGCTGGTGGTGGTGAATAGGTGGCTGAAAGGAGACAGAACTAGCACGCATATCAGGTTGGAACGGGCATGTATGGCCCACCTCGGCCCATTGCAGATGCTCCAGGGTGGAGTGGCAGGGGTGGGGCTTCCTGTTACAGAGATGAGGTGGTCGCTCTAGCATAGATGGAGGAGGACAGCTCTCTAACCCATGACATTCTTCCTTGCAGGTTCTGGTGCCGGTCTAGTCTTTTTCAATGCTAGCTTTTCTTCACAAAGCGAGTGGTGCTCGCCGCGTTGCAACCCTCTGGAGTTCCTCTTTCAACTGAGAGACGCTAGTTTTTCCTTTGCTTTCCTTCTTCTGATCGGAATTGGTCTTCCTTTCATCCCTGTCCTTTGTAATGTTTGCTCTGCTGTGCCATTTCATCCTAGACCTTCCCCCTTTCTCCTTCTGCAGTCCTGCTGCTGGGCTTTGTCTCATTGTTGTGAGAGGACGGATCTCATTTGCATTTCACTTAACCATTTAATTCACAACATATCAATCTGTATTTTGTTTTCTTTTCATGCCGGATTGGCTTATCCCCCGCTTTGGGAAGTAGTCCTTTTGAGTTTGCCTCAGTGTACTTTCCTTGAACTACAAAGGGGAACACCGCGACGGCTGGAGAGGACTGTCCTTTTCTCTGCTCCCCTCGCGACAAGAGGAGAGGAAAGACCGCCTCACCATCTTAGCGGGAGCCTTCCAAATAACTCACCACTGGTCCTATAGATGGGAAGTGTGAGACTACCTCCCATCTCACAACAGGTGGTGAGGGTATGGAATAGGGACAGGAGGGAAAATGGTTGGGAGGAGTAGTGATGATGCAGGCCCTGTTGTGGCAGAACCGCAATATGCTCGAACTGAGGAGATTGACGTTTACTTTGTACTGGTATGACAAAGGCACTACGTTTATCACAGATGTTATGATAAAATCCTTTCAAGAACCACAGCAGATCTCGCAATTAAAAAGGCAGGATCTCTACAGTAAATCCGGTTTAGATATGCCATGTGGATACAGTTCCACAGAAGCTATGACTTTCTGGCGCAGTCCCCATTGGATGCTAACATAAGCAAGGAGTCTCTGGTCGGAAGGGTGACCTTGACCATGTACCCTGACGACTCTTCAAACGAGATGGGAAGCGAATATAGGCCACATAGAGACAGAGGAATGGCAGCAAGCTGTAATGGCACCTCGATAGCTAGCGATACCATCCAGAATACACTTGATTCAGATAAAGGTACTACATAGGATTTACTATACCAGGAAGCACTATTTGAATGGGGCAAGACGGGGGACCCGGGCGGCCTACGATGTCACACCTCAGTAGGATCTTACTATCACAATATGGTCATGTACAGAAATACAGAAATACTGGCAGAAGATTATTAAGAGGGTGTCAGAGGTAATGTCATAGCATATCTCCGGGGACAAACATTGGGTATCTGGGGTGACGCATTGTATTCCCGATACGACAAATTGTTTATCTCAAACACCTTCATAGTAACAAAGTTTAACATTGCCATTGTTGTGGTGGGGGGGTGAAGGAGACCCCGACTTGGCTGTATATTGATGGAACAAGGGGTGTATAGGGCAAGAGGATGCCTGGACACATTTGGGAAGATCTGGAATAAATGGATGGAGGCCAATTAAACTCGCCAATGGGGGGGCATGCGCGGTTGGGGCCGGGCATTGCTGCCAACTCTGTATCTGGGGTTGCCGGCGAATGTGATTTGTTATTTGGCCATGGCGACCATGTTAGGATGTGCTCCTACTCTGTCCTTTTCTTCCTGACTATGTTGTTTGTTCATTTGTTTTGTGAACATTTTATTAAAATTGTCTTTAAAAAAAAACAATGCTGGTCAGGTGGCTGAAATTCAAATCTATGAACACAGGAGAAATGTGGGTGGCTAATAGCAATGCAGCAAATTAACCCGAGGTAGGCTTGATAAGATATGGAAACTTAATTGTGGGTTAATGTGAGGTATTCCTCCCGCGACAAGGATCAGTAAGTTAGATCTGGACTAATGATGCTAGTAATAGACTGTTCTGTCGCATTGTGTGAGGTCAAAGAGTGCTTCCACTGCCCTCTTATTCACAAAACGTTGCATAATGCCACCTCACAAGCTGTGCCAGTTTGGGATATTTTATTCTCATGGTGTCTGTTACTGAAACGTGTGTTTCGGCCTTTGGCCTTCTTTAAAGCCGGACATGTACTGATTAATTAGTAATATGAAATATCTTCAAAATGTTTTCTTTTACTGCCAGTAGTTGGGTATAATCCCTGTGCCTATATCTTCAGAGTTTAGTTCTCCTCGGGGCCGCTCATTACTCATTAATCGGTATATGTCCGGCTTTGAAGAAGACCAAAGGCAGAAACACATGTCGCAGTAATGGACACCATGAGAATACAATATTCCAAAATGCTGCAACTTGTGGGGTGGCATTGAACAAAGTTTGAGAAGATATGGGGTTCACAGTCCGGTACTTTCGAAACATCAGACTTCGATATAAGGAACCTTTTTGTTAGAATTCACACCAAATTGTATTACACCAAAGATATTAGCCTCATAGATTGGAGAAAGCTCTTGAAATCTATTGTCCTATCTCTGATCGCCCATGATGCACTTGGCTCACTTAACACCCCTGTGGACCAAATATAAGTGAGGGAAGTAAGTGAAGGGTTGGCATACTTCAAAGCAGCAGGACCAGATGCAATGCCAGCTGAGGGAAGGTCTCTGCAGGGTTTTAGTTTACATGTTTATTGTAATTGAAGATGGGGTCTGACCTGTACCCATAGCTGTATTATCCAAACAAGGCAAAGAGCCCTCTTCATGCACACCTTTTTAGACCAATTGGCTGGGTCAATTGTGATAGCACAATGTGCTTGGGTTTCTGGCTCACCTCCTCACCTGGCCATTTTTGCTGCATTTTTTGCTGCTTTTTATGGGGGACAAGCCAGCCAACCATGTCCCACTCCTGCAAGTCTAACCCCTCAGTACCCCAAAATTAATGTTTACATTTTCCCAAACCCCCCCCTGAAAAAATGATGCAAAGAATGCAGCAAAAAGGCTGTTTAACCAAATGCGGTGAAACAGCCTCAACAAGGTGGGTGGGTACCGTTTGTGAACATCCTGTCCAGGTACCGTGCTCCCTTGGTTCCCATATTAGTGCATCCCAATTAAAGCAGTTCTTTCCACAGAAGGAATATTAATGGAAATAGTTTAGCCCTATCTAATCACACTTTCCCTCGCAAGGGCATCCTCTAGCAGCTTGAACAGTAGTAAAAGACAAGGCATTCAATATGATGGAGTGGATGTTTTTCTTGGGTTTTATTACAATACATGGGCCATAAAGGAGCCTCATATCGCTTTACATAGGAGCATCCGAGCTAAAGTGATTGCTAACTATTTTATAGCAGGCAAGATATCGATCCCTGACTGCTGGTGATGATGTTGAGGTCCTCAGGTAAAAGACCGCAATATGTTTCGGACCGGAAGGATGGCTCTGGTGCAACGCAGCATGTCTTGGGAACAAAACATGACTGCGCAGCGCGGGTTCAAAACCCAGGCCTCGTGCTTAGAGGATGAAGACCGATAAAAGAAAGCAATTGTAATGTTTTTTTAGGACTTTTGTTTCAGATTAAGCTATATGCGGATGGTTACAACCTTGGATCTACAGCCAACCTTTCCAGTTATCTGTAGAAAATATGCTCATTTCGGTCTCACTTATGGGTACAGAGTTAAAGAAGATAACAATGAAGCTATGGTTTGGAATATTACCACCAGGGAACAGATGACAATTATGAAAGAAATCCAGTATCTTGGTATAGCCATAATTTAAGAGCCTACCAGTGTTGATGTCACGGTGGGTGCTGGGATCACTTAACCGGGGAGCAAAACCTTACTGACCACACAATCATCCCCAGATAAGTTCAGAAATTGGGTTGTCTGAGTTCCCTGAAAGGTCGATAGAGGGGTGCCAAAAGGTCCCTCTACAGGATGCTGCAAAGAGGAAGGAGAAGCCAGCCATAACGGTTCCAAGGCTCCCCACCAACCACCCCACCCATGCCCTGGAACTGGCTTACTAATGAGGGGAGGAATCCCTGTTCAATACCACCAGGAATCTGGGAAAAGGATGATTAGAAAGTGATCCAATGGTTCCAATAGAAGCTTTTATAGGAGCAGCAAAGATCAAGAAGTCAAGGAGGAGGTAATCCAGAGTCTAGTATCCAACGGCCAACAAATCCAGGGATTATCCAAAAGGGAAACGAACAGCCATCTTAGTTAAATCCGCATCCATGCCAGAAGAAGATCCAGGCAATACATCCAAGGGAAGCCCAAAGAAGAGCCAAAAGCAGTCCAGGTCAAAATCCAATGAGATCCAAGCAGAGCAACCAAGAAAACGCCACTCAGGATAAAGAACCCTGTTGAGGAGCGCAATGCTCCTCAACCAGACAAACCAGAGGCTTATGAGCTGCCCGACACCTGAAGTCAGGTGGCATGGTGACGCCATTGTGTACGCTGCGGCTGATACACTCACTCATGGGAAAACGAGTCCAGAGCTTGCTACGGTGGCACATACACCAAGGACGACACAAGTCGCCCCCTGTCTCCAGCATGGAAACTGGTTTGCCGGTCTTCTAGCTGAGTATAGTAATATTCCCTTGCTTTTTATTAAGATTATTTAATGGCATCTAGTATATCCATGACATTTCAAAGACATTTAAATCCTCACTTTTTATCTGGGCTGTAAAATCCCCCTGGTTATCACTAGAGAAACGTAAACAGATTTAACTAAAAGTGGAGATTTAAAATCCTGATTTCAGGAAGTACTTGCCATGTCCCTGCATCTCTGCCTCAGGGTCATGCTGTCTGCAGACTTGCGGGGTGTTCTCTACCATCTCCAGAGAAGACCCTAAATCATAATTTAACATTTCCTTTCACAAATCTGTACATACGAAGACATGGACTTCAATTCTCATAATGTACCTGCAAGATACCTGTAAAATCTGGCAGACAAATCTGGAAACTCTTTTGGAATCTGAGTTGCATGCACACTAGTTAGTTTCACTGTGATGGGAAGCACAAAGAATCCTTTCAATGGACTGCAACATTCAACATGTCATAGCAATTATTGTGCCTCTTTTGCAATACGAAAACTCCTGGTGTTTGTCAGCACTGGATCCTCTCCCAAAGTCCATTCCAGAGATTCTCTTTTACCACACCTGAGACTGATTGTGTGCAGCCGAATTATGCAGCTCCACCCTGGCTCTCCACCCTGCTAGCACTGCTTATACGCTGCCACACCCTCAAGCTTTCCTGTTCTTGCATCACATTCTGAACCTCGTGCAGCTGTGACCCATTTGGAATTACTCTGCCTGGCTGACTGATTTGCCTTGTGCTTTTCCTGTGACTCTTTCCTGCTCCTTTACTGCCTTTCTCCATATCTTTAAGCCTTGCATTGCAGGCTGAGTTCTGTTCTCTTTCCCTGCTTTGCTATTTCCTTGCTTTCAGCTTTTCCCCTTTAGTCAGTCTCTGTTTATCTTGCCTATGTGTGTATCCTACTCAGTCACCTTGTTCCAGTGTCCTGTCTCTGTTACCTTGTACCAGTCACTTGTCTCTGTTACCTGGTACCAGCTCCTTCCCTCAGTTTCCTAGTACCAGCTCCTTGTCTTAGTTACCTTCTACCAGCTCCTTGCCTCAGGTTCCTGGTACCAGCGCCTTACTTCAGTTACCTTGCATCAGCTCCTTGCCTGTTACCTTGCGCCAGTTCTGTGCTATACCGTTCTGCTTTCTTAGCTCTTGTTTTCCTGTTCTGAACTCTTGTTTCCCTTTTGGGGCTCTTAGTGTCTGGTAAGTGTTGTATGGTCTCCACACCCGTGTCTCTGTATATTCCTTTGTACAGAGATAGGCTCCTATACCCTAGGAGGCAATCTCTGCCACTTCCTTCGCCTTGTTTTACTTGTAGTCTATAGTGTATTTAATGTAACAGTGTGTTGCGTCCTGTTCCCATAGAGGGCATCCACTGTAGGTTGTGGCTGGACCCATACCGGCTTGTCTCATGTAGGTACACTCCTTGTTTGTGCCCTAGGGTCCAAACACAGAAGCCACTGTTGCTGATCCTTCCATGGGCTTGCAGGGTGTGGTGGGTGTGCAGTCAAAATATCGAATCAATAATGTGGAAAGTCATAATCTTGAAAACAATAATGTCGGAAAAAAAAGTCGAAATTTTTATTTTTTTATTTATATTTTTTTTTGGGGTCCGAGAATAAAACAAATGGGTAAAACAAAAACAAAATTTTAAAAAAGGGGGGTTGGGGGGAAACCCCCCATTTCGAATAAAAAACGTAATTAAAAAAAAATCCGACTTTTTTGTTTTCGCCATTTTTTTTCTTGAGATTATGACTTTCAACATTTTGACATTCGATTATATGACTATAAACCGGTGTGGTGCCTGTAAGAGTAACTTACACGGAGGTGTTGAGCTTCCCTGACATCTTTGGGTAGTCTCGGGTCCAACCTGTGTGCACACCCACAGTGGGATTCCTCATTGTTTGTCCAGTGCATGGTTCCCATCCCTTCTTCTTCAGGTCTGTCATTTCTCCCCGTTCCGTTTTTCTGAATTACCTTGTCTATTCTTCCTTCTTGTTTAGCCCCCTGCTGTATGCGCTTGCCTGTCCCCTGGCATCAGCACAGCCACCCCAAACCTGCCTGGGTGCCCTGTGTAACCTCTGACAGAATGCAAGAACCTACACATTCATGTCCTGTGGGCAGGAAAGGCATACACAGACCTAAAAGGCTTTCCTATTGGTTTAAGAAACCTCTGCCTAAATCTAAAGTCTTCCTAAAGACAGCAAACAAAACCCTTAGTTTAAAAGACATACTTGTCCTAGAAAACAAAAATGTGCAAGCACACTACTACACCCACTGGATCTCCGACACTTCTATTCATATATGCATTCCATATCTGTAAAAGAACTGCAGCTAGATAATGAAATAGTGCAGATTTTCTTAGCCCAAACAAAGGAGAACACCAATGTGTCTTCTAGCATTTTCTCTGACACTGCACTCGACTCTCAGCCTGTGCACACACCATGTACTCTTTTGGCACAGGCTGCTATCCCTTTGGGCCAGTGTCTAAACACTGCTGCAGCCAATGATTTTTCACACACAGTGGCAGGCTCACAACCGGAGTATGTAATGGGGATTCCAGTGGCTCAAGTGGTTTGCTCAGAATCTGCTGGGCTAGCTGCCCAATGTTTCTGGGACTCTGCTTCCCAAACAGGTCACTAATCTTCCCAAAGACAAATGGGTACAACCGATGTACAAGAGACCAGTACAAACCATTGGATTTAGCAGCTCAATCCCAGGCGCTAGCATTCATACCCAACCAGCAGCTAGCGCTCACATGGCAACAACTAGTATCCCTGCTAAATCTGAACCTAAGATATGTAAATATGTGACGGCAGCAGCTTAACAGCATCAATCCTCTGCTGGCACATATTTGCAATGTTAGTGCAATTATTGAATGTCGGTGGGAGCTTGGCTTTTTGATATCGTCGCTGACTTCGAATTTGTTTTACTAACGTTAGAAATGTGTGCCGGCAGCAGATTAATGTGCCGGTTTTGCTTTCCCCAAGCCACTACCGGCTCGGAGTTTGTTTTGCAATGTTAAAACTGAAACAAATTCGGAGCCAACAGCAACATTTGGATTCCCGATGTTGCCGCCGGCTCTGAATTTGTTTTACTAATGCTCCAAATATTTGCAACAGTAGTGAAACTAATTCAGAGCCGGTGAAAATGACATGACAAGTAGGTGGACTTTGAGCAGTGCTGCAGTGGTGGGTAGGCAGCTTGTAACTGTCCACTGCTGTAGGTGAAAGTTAGCTTTTTGTGTTGTATTGCGGCATGACCGGCAACGCTTTAGGGTTTGCCATAGACTTTGTAGTGGGTCTATCACCCTTCTGCTGGCTTGTGGGTGTGAGATAGTGCACAGGGAACAGTGATCAGTGCAGTTTTTGGGGCATTGAGCCAGTGTTAGTGATATGGTACATTTGGGATCTGCAATCACCATGGCAACCACAAATAAATAATGGCATGTTTCAGCCTGGGCATTTGAATGATGGGGCTGAGACAGGTGTCAGCGCTGGTTGGGCCATGATGTGTGCTGCCACAAATATGCTCTTTCAGGATGTGTAGAATAAGGTATTGAAGCCGCACTGGGGTGTTACTGTGGGAAGGTTTTCTGGTTTTGCATCAAAGTCCATTCCTATGACTGGCATAGTTGCGGAAAAGCAGCTGATGTGGGATTGGTTTGAGTAAGGGGTCAGCAAGGTAGTAAACAGTGGAGGACTTTATGGTGATTGCACATTAGTCCGATTGCAGCAGAACTTTTGGAGTGGACTTTGTCAGAGTTGTTTGAGCAACATTTTTAGTTTTGGCTCCATCAAACTTTGCACTCATTGTGCCTGCCAGTGTTTTTTCAAAGCAGTTTTTTTGAGTTAATGAATTAATTGGAGGTGCAAATGCTCTATTGGTGTAATAAAAATGCTTTAACCAGGTAGGTGCTCAGCCACTCAATTTAGAAGCACTATGTGTGTCCTCCACTGAGGTCCTGGTAAAAACAAGCATTGGCAAAGCCAGCAGTTTTGGCTTGTGTGTAAGTATTAGGCATTTGCCAGGCACTGCTGTCAGATGCCCGGGTATTCACACCATTTTGCACCTGCTACCATTAATGGGCAGTTGATACCACCCTACGTTTGCCTGATAAGTGCCTTTGGCTTTATTTGTATGCAGTCAATAAAATAAATATTATTTAGTTGGGTAACAGTAACCTTGGTTATTCCAAAGCCATACAGCTAGTGCTAATCACTGTGATGCAGGGAAGTGTAATACTTGTGTCTGGTAGCATACGCTGTATTATTGCTGAAGTTGGATGCAGGAGCTTAAAAGAATGGCTGGTTTGGCCTCTTTACCGTTATTGAATAAATATTTGGAGAGCCAGAGACCTCTCCAACAAAACAGGACCTTTGCCTTGGTTTAACCCTGAGACTTGCAGTTTACTAGGGTGATATAAATGTGTTAACAGGGTCTATCTTTAGCCACTTTATTTGTTAGCACTATGTATGTCTTTTGCTGAAGTCCTGTTAAAAACATGTATTAAAAAGTCAACTGTTTTGGCTTGTGTATATGTATTAGGCATTTGCAAGGTCGTGCTATTACATAGCCATGTATTTGCACCATTTTGCATCTATTTTATTGCATTCCCACTCACTTCCTGTCCCTCCGCACCTAAAACACATCCTGTTGCAATCTTTGAGCTAGCTTTTTCAAGCTGCACGATCAAACTTTGTGCTTTATGAAACAAACGCATTAATCATTACTATTCTTCCAAATAAAAACAATGTATTCAGACTTTCATTGTCAAACTTAATGTTTAGCATGAATGCAAAAAAAATATGTATTTAAATACATTTTTTAACACCCTCATTAACAAACATCATTAATATTCTTCACCGACCCAAAAATAAATTGCCAAAACGATTGGCTTTGCGAATGTTTGTTTGTCTGGGCGTGATTGATGAATTGAACACTCTTTTTGACAATGGATTAACTAACTAGTCCAATCAGCAAGGCGATGGTTGCATGGGCCAGGGATACGGGTTTTCTTCTTCAAGCCCCCACCCGCCTCCACACCGTTTTCCTTAGGTCCGAGCATTAAAGCAACAACACTCTTCTTGTCAGGTTAGTCAGAGAATGGTTTGTTCTCCACGCAAATGGGTGCCTGTGGCTGATGACCGATATGTAACAAAGGAAAAAAGAACAGACTTCCTGTCTCCCTCTCCCCCCTCTTTGTTCTGTGCTTTCTCGGGTTTAGTTCACTGTTTCTTCTTTTTCGATTTCTGTGATGCATCAAGCATTTATCCATGCGCCTACTCACTGTCCTACTTACTTTCCCATTGTCATTGTTGTCTGCTTGGTCCCTTGACACCTTTCCCTCCCATCATATTTCCCTTGTGCATGCTTGTGTCTTCTTGCTTACTTGCTTGTTCATCGGCCCCAAGATGCGAGCTCTTTTCAGGCACGCTCGCCTGCCACTGCTCGTCTTGTGTTGTTCATGGCTACCAAACCCATGCCTTGGAATCCTAGTTATACCCTGCTCCCTTCTCATCTAAATACATTTTATTGATCCAATAACAAAACAAACATCCAATACGCTTACAGTGAATGTAAAACATGACTTTATGAAGGGCCGATTCCATTATGAGGGCTGCCTTGAGTGTCACCAGCACTGGGGCACCAGTGGCTGCCATTCTGGCCCTGAAATATATAATCTATCCCATTGTAAGGTGGGGTATCGAACAGCCACTTCAGCAGGGACGCCATACATTTATTTATGTTTTATTGATTTATTTCTCATTTGTATCAGCCCAGGAAGCTCAAGTGCATCTAGGCGCTTTTACATCTAGGGCATACATCACTGTACTGGCACAAATGAATGCATGCCAAACATCCCGTTAAAAAATCAACTACACACAGGCGTCTGTGGACAAGAACCAATCTATAACCTGTCCGTTGTTTCACATGATAAGAATAGGTTCAATGCCAACATATGCAATGGATTAGGTTCCAGTGCACCTTGGCATTGGGCGCTATTCGTAGTTGGTTGCCCTGTCAGAAAGTAGCTCCCAGTCTCAATTACCCTCAGAGGACTATTCATTTGTATGCCCTAAGTTTCATAGGAAGCCATGCGGCACTCAATGTTAGATTCAGAACCAATATATGTAGCAACCTTCTCAGAAATGGAGGCACATTATGTGCAACACGTGATAGGTCGCTAAGCTCTGGGGCGCATCCTTTTCCAACGCGAAATCTAATGGTTGATGAACAGTGGCTTAAGGTTTCAAGACGTTAAACGCGGCTGCGTTTGGCAGAATGTAAGAAAGAGCAGGGCAGTGTTTACAGTAGTACTAGTGCTTAGTAAAGTCCTAGGCTTTTTACTAGAAATCCCACCGGTAGCTTTATAATGTGCCCAGTGATAGATGGGCAGTTCTAAAATTGGCAAACATCCTGTACCTGACAACTGGCCTCCTATCCTCTAGCTGCGGTTGATTTGATCATACAGATACACTAATGCCACAGGGTACGCAATTGGGGTTTCTAACTTGGACAGAGCTTCACTACCAGTCTCTCTGGGTGGGCTCATCGTATATAACTCCCAGTATCCCTTAATTCCATAGTAAAATCCAGGGCTCAAGTCGAGGGAACACGCAGGGGACGGAGTCCACCCACTTTATCCAGAGGGGGGACTAAATGAGAAATATTGTATGTCCTCTTTGAATTTATGAATTAAAGCTGACCTGGGGATCATACCACAGTCGTCAGGTTTGTAGGCCAGACACTTCACCACTGCACTTTATTACCTGATGAAAAATAACAAACAACTAAAGGTGAAATATCTAATTTCGGTACTGCAAGTCCCAGGGAAAACATTTGTATTGGTTCTTGGAGTTTAAAACATGCACACCTTTGAACGTTTTCAAAAACACTATTACAAGAAAATATCCTCTCTTGCTTTTGTGTGTGATTGATTTCATGAAAGGCAAAAGCCATTCGTCCTGTTCAATTTGGGTGGTCATACAAAGCCAATTGAATGAAATGTGCATATTTCACCTTGATATGCTAATTTCTGGCGACATCACATCCCATTGCGTTTGTTGATGAGTACCCTCACTTTAATTATTAGGACTTGACACCTGGGAAAATTTGTAAGCAGGCTCTGGGCCCCTTCCCATTCATACAACTGTGGGCGAGGTGGGTTGCATGTACTGTGACAAAGAAGCATAGGACTATGGGCCTCATTACGCCCCAGGCGTTAACCATGGCGCTATTAGCGCCATGGTTGACGCCGGATTCCGCCATGGTAAATGGCAGAATTACCGCCCCATTCCAAGGTTGGCGGGGCGGTAATTCCCCATTCACCATTGGCCCTTCCCCATTCCCATTCTTGCCCCCATAGGGCTCAATGGGAATAGGGAAGGCGGTAATTACGGCACCGCAAATTGCAGAACCGTAATTACCTCCAAGGTCCCTTTGCGGGTCCCTTCCTTAACGGCTGGTAAAACCATCCGTTATGGTAGGGACCCGCAAAGGGACCTCGTAATTGGGCGGTAAGGGATTACCGGCACCAGTACCCTTACCGGTATCGGTAATCCCTTACCGCCTGGGTCGTAATGAGGTCCTATGAGTAATAAAGATGACCGCCACGTAATCTTCACATGACCTCCACTCCCTCTTCCTCGTCCCAGTACTTACTTGTTTGGTATACTAGTGACTGCAATGTTAGAGGTCTATGACTAATCCGCATGGACCATGTTGCATGCCGGATGAATCCCATCACTATTTACCCATCACCAGAGATGATTCTGCTACTTCCTTCAGCAGGTGCCAGTTTTCAGGACAGTTGTGCCAAATGAGCATGTGGCACGACAGTCCTCAGTTACTCCATAATGTCTTACAAATCAGTTCAGGTCCGACCAGGTAGCTGCCCTCCAAATGCCAAGTAAAGGCCCCTCCTAAGCATGTACCCATGCGGTTGCCATTCCCCAAATGGGAAGTCCCTAGATTCTGGATGGAAAAGAAATCCCTGCCACCTCTTAGACAAGTAGATAGTTGATTGAATCTATCTGATAATGAAAAAAAAAGCGATGGCTTCCTTCATGTTCTGGTAGCTCCAAATTTGCTGAACAGGTTAGCTGAACTTCTAATTGGGGCAGTTCTTTCCACGTATGTTAGGATCACCCACCATACATAAACATGACACAACTGCTACACTACTGGAGATGAGGACCCAGGAGAAAAGGCCTGAAGAACAATGTCTGGTGATAGGTGACACTTAGATCATACATTCGGATGAAAGGATGGACCACATCTCAGGACTAAATACCAAGGAAGTATAATGAGAAAGGTGGATTTGCAGATTAGATTGCCTATTTCCCCAAGACATTGGGCAAAAGTGATTGCAACCAGAAACACAGTTTTCAGTATAAGCAATTTCAGATTATAACTATAACTGTTCTTTTAACGCGCTTAATACCAGAGATTGGTTTCTAAGTGCGGGATCAGGATTCAAACCTGTGTTGCGCTGTATTGTCCACCATCTTTCATGTCCTGGGTGTTAGTGTTAGGAGTGCACAGGGGTGTGGGCAGGTATAGTTGCTTAGCCTTCCATAACTGGCGTATTTCAGGGGTTTTTCTGTTTTACTTTGAACCATAATGGCACGTTTGTAAAGTGTTTTTAGTGAATTGCATAGGTTTTTAGTAGTGCAACTTAAACATAACATCCCCTTAACAAAGTTTTTTTTGAGTGAATTTTACGGGTTTTTAGTAGGTCAATTTAAGTATAACGTCTTGTTAATAAAGAAATGTTGTACTGAATGTCACAGATTTTCAGTAGGGCAACGTAACCATAACGTCCCTTTAGCAAGGGTCTTTTGCTAAACAGTATAGACCTTGCGAAGAATGCCACATAACAATATGCGGGCGTACAGCACGGTGACATGTCCCAGAATCAGTACACACTTAACAGTAAGATCTATTCCTCATGGACAGTGTGGAAATAGATTTTATATTGATGTAGGAACGTCCACCTTCAACATTTCCCTTACACACCGCCAAAACGTATTGGTATGCAGCGATGTCCCAGAATCAATACACACTTAACAGTAAGATCTATGCCTCATGGACAGTGTGGAAAAAGATTTTAAATTGATGTAGGAACGTCCACCATCAACATTTCCCTTACACAACGCCAACACGTATTGGTATGCAGCGATTACCAATGCACTACACATTACATATCTTTACCAAAAATGACATCAGCTAAAGGCATCCTTCCTCCCTAAGAAACAGCAGTATTGCTGTGATGAATAAGCATGAGAAACAGTGCTGCTATCTTGCAAATAACAAACGCTCAAAATTGGTCGCTGTACATCTACCCACTCATATTACAGTTTGTTGGCTCTTTGCTCAATGCCGTTTGCAAATTGCCTTATTACCTGCCATACCAAAAAATAAAACCACCCGTAAGCAAAGTTAATAATGCTTTAATAGCGACCTTTCACAGTGTAAATAACATTAAAAAAAATTGCATACACCCCAATCACTGCATATTTCTCAGTAAAATACATAGCCACAATAATCTTTGCCAGTAATAGTCTACATTTGCAAAGCAGTAACGTGTGCTACTAAAAAGGAGGATTACTTGTTATAATCCGGGGCGGCTTTGGCGGGTTGGATTACAAAAGAAAATCCTTTTTCAAGATGGCCACCATAGAAAGGGAAGGCGGTTATTTCATACATAGTCCCTCTTCCCTTTCCATGGTAGGCTGCAAAAAGCACAAGTACGTGACGTGACGCAGAACCTGTAAATAAACATACAGCGACTTCCAACCTAATAACTTACATTTCGAAATAATAGACTGGACTGTAAAAGAAAACATGAATATTACAGTTCGTAAAGTAGATTTATTTAACAACAAACTGTTAGAGACCATTGGAGTAATCCCATTGTCAATGCAATGATAACAATGTTTCTAAGGGCGACATTGGAAATGTTAAAGATGAGGAACACGTTGGTTTGTTCCCATACAAAAATGTTGGGTTCTTGGTTAAAGCAGCTGCTTTGTTTACACAGTGATTTCCAAGAAGGCGCTATGACCCTGAGGCTACAGCACCATAAATGATGTGATGTTGCTCCGAATAGCGAGGTCAGCGTACGGACAAAGCGGGCTTAGGGTGTCATCCCACATAATTGTTATGGACAGGCAACCGCTCACGAGCAGTTGTATGTGCCGGTCAAAAAAGCCCTCACTCGGAATCTGGAAACCATGGCACGGACAGTACGGCAAGATGTACCTGGGCGGGAAAAGTAACAGAAAATACGTGTCAATAACCAACCTCTACCAAAAAATTTCAAAAAAAGACACAAAAAATGTGCAAAGTAATACACAAAAGTAAGTGGTTAAACATGACATTTTACTGAAATGTTACTAATGACCATGTGTAACTATAGTAACAGGCTACAAACGTCGAGATTCTGCATGCACCGTAAAAGAAAAAAAAAATGCCAAATACACAGGAAGACGATAATGCAGTTATGAAAGCAAAATGAATGGACAATTAAAAAAATATTACGTCTCGTGATTTCAAACAACACCAAAAGAACGAGCTAACTGATACACAAAGTTATGTGGACAAACATATAGTTTCAAACAAAAATATTAATGCTAAAAAAGGATGAGTGTATTCACACCCTACAAATGCGGAACCTGTGCACTCTGCAATATCACAGGAAAAATGTAACAGCGCAGAAAGATAATACGTCAGTTATAATGGCACAAATAGATTTTCGGTAATGTAAAAATAAAGCGCAGTTCGCTGTAGAGTGGGCAAAAGTAAGCTTACACAATATTTACTGCCTCCATTCTTTTTCTGCAAGTCAGACACCAATGTGTTTGCATCGAAGAATCTTCGTTGACTGTTATTGCATGTCCCTTACAAACTTTTTGAAACATAACCTTATCAATTGCTATTTTTTTTTACCCTTTCATTCCGTGAATTTCTTCAAAGGTTTTCCTTTCGCTGAAGGTCAAAAAACGATTGCTCCTTATACATTCACTCGGATGCGCGGGCATATTGAGCGTCCAAGCAAAAAAGCAACTCATGTGACCTTCACTCAGAAGCCAAATACATTCTTACTTTGCATCAACATATTAAAATCCAATTATGAGAACCGCTGCTCCCATACACCTCCAGAATTGCTGTTGCCAGCAAAGAGTGCAGATGGTGGCCTAAGTTTTCAGAACTTAGGGCGCTAGTCTGACGGCACTATTATTCCAAAAGCATTTTAACCCACACGCACTAATTGGTAGTGGTACAGTGAGCATGAACTTCCATTTAAACGTATGAATTGGTGACACGAAAACTCCACTTTTTCAGTTTGTGCTCCCACATCCCATCCTACCTCCCTCAAAGGTCACCTTCTGAAATAGTATTACATAAGTGTGACACGTGCAATGCTGTCTTGTTTTGTAGGTGTTTCTGGCGATGTCCGCGTACACCAAAACATGAATAAAAGATAGCGGGGGCACCGAAGAAAGCTGACATACTTTACGCTGTTCTACAACCAATCAGGGAAAGCGCCACATGTTCGCGGGCACAAACTTTTTCCCCCATTCAGTCTAAGGGGAAAAGAGATGTTTTGAGAACCCCCCCTTATAACTTCCCCCCTCTGCACCAAACATCACCACATTTTCCAAAGAAAATCAGAGTGTCCGATATATTTTTTTTGCAAACTTTGGTGGGGATTCGTCCAAGGGAGATTCGTTATAAGGCACACAAAAAATGCTCTTCCTACGGAAACAGTAACTTCACCATAACAACACAGTCACTAACGTGCCTGTCTAATATGCTGCAGTAGTTGTGGGCAGAACCTACAGATTTGGATATATATCCATAGATATTTGAATGTATGGGTGTACATTGGCTTATAACTCCACTATTTATAAGGTCGTTCCTGGGTGCATGGCCTTCGGCCATGCACCCAAGACTGTACACCCTCTCCGGAACCATCTGACTGCTAAGCTATAGTACGGGTGTATGCATTGCTGTAATATGATGTGGTGGTTCTGGCCAGGGCGTAGAGTGTTAGGAGTATGGCGTACGGCCTACGGCCTGCAGCCATGCACCCAAAACTCTACATCCTGCCCACAACCACCTGAGTGATGTGCGTAAGTGCGGTTGTATCGATAGGTGTGGTATGCTGCTCTTGTTCTGACCAGAGGCCAGACTCCAAGCTAAACTCTACATCCTGCCCACAACCACCTGAGTGATGTGCGGAAGTACGGTTGTATCGATAGTTGTGGTATGCCTCTCTTGTTCTGGCCAGAGGTTAGACTCCTAGCTGTATGTCCATAGATATTACAATGTGTGGGAGTGCAGTGGCTTATATCTCTAGTGCTTATAACTTTGTTCTTGGGCGCTTCGGCCATGCACCCAAGACTGTACACACTCCCCAGAACCATCTAATCGATAATCAATACTACAGGTGTATCCATTGCTGTGAAATGCTGCAGTGGTTGTGGCCAGGGCCTACAGTCTTGGAAGTATGGCCTTCGGCCTACGGCCATGCATCAAAGACTCTAGGCCCTGGCCACAACCACCGCAGCATGTCACACCCATGGCGACGTACTAATCAATAGCACACTCATAGGAAAAAATAATGTAATAACGGCATGTACTCAATTTCAATGGTCACGAACACCACGCATGTCCTTAGAACAGTTTCAAGGTGCCTGTACATAGCACGGTCTGAAATACTACCCTTATTAGACCCCTCATTTTGTGCACGTACAAACATCCCGAACAAGGTGGGCATAGACAGTACATCATTAACACCTGCCGGCCAAACAAGTACAGTATTTCACCCATCTCTTACTTTCTGAACCTCCCCAAGCACTGTAGGAGATCAAAATAGTTTCCTAAACAGCACTTTGCATGGAGAATACACCATTCACACCTGCCGCCCAAACAAGTACTTTATTTAACCCATCTCTTACTCCGTGAACCTCCCCACGCACTGTAGGAAAGCAAAACAGTTTCTGAAACAACATTTCGCCTCTGGTGGCGACTGCGCTGTCTTCGGATCCAAGATGTTGGGCGCATCCACACATTCTGACGCACATCGCGGCTCGCTGCAGCCAATCGGCAAAGACGTTGCGTGTCTGCGGTCATGACGCCACCCCCTGGCCAATCGGCATCTTGTCCGCGCAGCGAACAGGGAAGTGTGACCGCGGAGCGGACATAGATATCACTAATTTTTTTACACATATTTTTGGGTCGTTTTAAAGGAAACTTCTGGACGGATTGTCACCAAATTTACAAAAGCATGCTTACGGGACCAAGCCCCTGCCGCAAAATTGGTGAAAATCCATCCAACAGTTTGACCTGTACGCGTGTGCAACGTTTTCCCCCCATTCAGTCTATGGGAAAAAAAAGACGTTTTGGGACCCCCCCATAACTTTTGCCCCCCTGCACCAAACATCACCAAACTTTGCAAAAACATTCAGAGTGCCCCATATACTATTTTTTGCAAAGTTTGGTGAGGATTCATCCAGGGGGAGTGGAGTTATAGGCCGCCCAAAAAGTGTTCTTCCTATGGAAACAGCAACTTAACCATAACTACAAAGCCACTATGTGGCTGTGTAATATATCTATATCTATATATATATATGTATGTATATATATATGATACGTTACTCACCGTAATCGTATTTCTGATGCTTGTATCTGCTTAGAATTGCATGCTTTGCATAGGCCGACATATAGTAGAAGTTGCCGAATATTGCACATGAAGTTTTCGAAGATCGTAAAAGGATGTCGTCATGGTGTAGAGGAAGAGCCAAATACCCTTACCAGAAGCTCCACCCCCATTTTGCATATATGTTGGGATCCGGCAATTGCGACATGCGCAGTACCAGTGAGGATGCCTATACTGCAAAGACTACTTGAGACAAAATATCCATTGAGAAAACCCTATATGCTGAACAAAGAAATAATGGTCTTCTGGAAAAACTCCCGGAAGAAGTGTGAAATATAACGGGAAAGTAGACTGGTGACATCATATGAAGCAGAATTGAGGCACCCAGAAAAGACATAAATGAAACAAATAATATAAACATTCTATAGGATCTGAGGATGAAGTATCGAAGTAAAGCAACATTGCGGGATCGAAATGAAGATTGCTCGCACAAAGAAACTCTGAAGAAAATGCAACATCACTTTACTATTGTACAGATGTTGTAACGCAAGTAAACAAAGTGATCCTGAGACTGGCTACGTAGTAAATAGATTGCAGCGGTGCGCCAATGTATATTCATAGGAATGTATAGAATCTGGATGTTCTACAATGCACTTTAGCAAACTTAAACCCAGTGAATGGAAAGTGCTTGAAGTGTGGCGCAGTTGGAAAATAGCTGATGGCGAAGGAGAATTCAAGAAAGGCTGAGTCAAGAGTCTGGGCCATCGTGAGTCTGGCTGTCTGTTAAGAAGCTACATGAACGTGAGAAAGAAACAAACTTCTGTTTGAGGTGTAATGGAAAAACACTGAAAGTGCCAAGAGTTCATAATTTAATAGTATTTCATGCAACTAAGAGCTTGAAAACTTGGTCTCCAGTCACATGGTTAGATGGAAATAGACTGTCGGTCGAGCTACAACGAAACCAGAAGATAAGACCATGCTACACTCCCTTCTATTCTCAGGCACATTGAGCCTCCACAAGGCTGAGTCCAAAGCCTTAATTTAATGGCAGCCAGGGTTCGATGGCATGACTGTAATACTATCCCTAGTGTGATGAACACTATACCCATGATCCCTCACACATAGAGGTCCCTCAGATTATTTGTTTCTGACAAGAGGGAGACTATGTTGTAAGCGTGAAGTGTAAGTAGATACCATGAGGTGTGAAAGATCTATGCCATTTTCTTTTTCCCAGGCAACTTCTACTCCAAGAGAGGAGGAAGGATGGGCGCATGTGATTCTAAGCAGATACAAGAATCAGAAATACGATTACGGTGAGTAATGTATCCCTTCTGATGCTTGTGGATCTCTTTAGAATCACTTGCTTTGCATAGATTAGCGAGCAGTACTAGTAGAAGGTGGTGGGTTATTGGAATGTAGCGCTGCAAAGCGATGTTTCAGCACTGCTTGTCCCACCTGTGCATCACCCCTAGAATGTGTGCCTAGACAGTAATGTTGGGTGAAGGTGTGTACTGAACTCCAAGTGGAAGCCTTGCAAATGGCATCTAAAGGGATATTTGCTATGAAGGCATTAGTTGCCCCAGAGCGTGGAGTTGAGTGTGCTCTAGGCTTAAAGGGCAATGTTCTCTTGGCAAGAGAGTAACAGAGTTGGATGCAGATGACAATCCATTTGGAAATCGCTGCTTTAGAGCTAAGGTCCCCTTCTCTTCCAGCAGCTACAGATACAAAGAAATGATCTGTCTTTCTGATCGGCTTTGTCGTTTGAAGGTAGACATGACACCTCTGTGTACATCCACAGTATGTAGACTTCTCTCTGCTGCATTTGTTGGGTTTTGGAAAAACGCAGGAAGCAGGAAGCTCTATACTTTGATTGACATGGAATTTTGATATGAATTTGGGTGAGAAGCGAGGTGGTGTGGGCACCACCTTGTCCTTGTGTACAACTATGAAGGGGTCTTGTACAGACAGAGCTTGTAGTTCACTGACCCTTCTGATAGAAGTAACGGCTATAAGGAAGGCTGGTTTGCATGTAAGGCGTTTTGAGATTTGCTTCGTGCATAGGCTTGAAGAAGGCCCCCATGAGTGAGTACGACATTGTGGTCCCAACCGGGAGCAGGATTAGAGATGGGAGGATACCGTTTTTTGCCGCCCTCCATGAAAGCTTTAACCATGGGCACCTTCCACCACAAAATTTTGTTCTGAGACGTGGTGTAAGCGGAGAGAGACGCTAGGTGATCTTTGAGTGAGTTAAAGACTAATCCCAAGTCAAGTAGTTAGAGCAGGTAGTTGACCAAATCAGTGATTGAACAGTCAGTTGGATTGAGAGACTGTGTTCTTCAAAATAACACAAAGAGTTTCCATTTGTTAAAATAGCAGTGTCTTGTGTTGGGCTTGTGTGCCTTCTTGAGTATTTCCATGCACCTTTGGCCCAGGTTAAGGTGACCAAATTCTATGATCTCAAGAGCAAAGCTGCTAAATTCAGCTTCTGAGGGCATGGGTGCAGCGTTTTTCCCTGATCCTGGGACAACAGGTTGTCCGTGCAGGGTAGTTTCATGGGAAGACACAGGGACATCATTTCTAAGTGTGAGAACCTGGTCTGGCGGGCCCACATTGGAGATATTAGGATCAGTGTTACTTGTTCCTGGTGTAGCTTGTGGACTATATTGTTGAGCAGCGGTGTCAGGGGAAAAGCATATGCAAATTTCCAGTTAATCAGAAGTGCGTTCCCCTTGGATTCTTTCTGGGGCAAACTGGATGTGGAATCTTGGCATTGCGCATTTTCCAGGGTTGCAGAAAGGTCTATCTCTGGGAACCCCCAGTTTCAGAAGAAGATGTTGTTTTTACTCCTGCTTAGTACGTCTGCCAGAGAATTGAGTTCCCCTGGAAGATGTTGTGCCATTAGGAACATGTGATGCAGTGCCCACTGTCAGATGTTCTGGGCTAGTTTGGACAGCCCTGGAGAATGAGTACCCCCCTGTTTGTTTACATAAAACATGGCAGTGGTACTGTCTGTAAGGACCAGGAACGTTTTGCGCACTAGCTGAGTCATGAATGCTTGAAGTGCTTTGAGAATCTCTAGTAGTTCAAGAAGGTTGAGGTGCTTCCTGGTTAGCGCCTCTGTCCACAGACCATGAGCAGTGTGATGCAGGAAGTGAGCGTCCCACCCAGTCACTGGTACGTCTGTCGTGAGAGTGGCCTCAATCGCTGATGTGGCCCTTTAGCAGATTGTCTCTGTTTCACCACAGTAGCGATTGAACCAGAGGTTGCAAAACCACCACTAGATTGTCCCACCACCTGCTTGCTTTCGCTAGCTACTCTTGCATTGGACGCATGCGCAGCCTGGCGTGAGGCACTAGGTAGGTGCAGGAAGCCATCATTCCCAGCAGGCACTTGCCTTTCATACCGTCACTTGACGACCGGCTACGTACTGAGGTGTTTGAAACAGCATGTTTTGGACCCTCTCTTCTAGTCCGATGTCTGTTTTGATTAGTGTCCCCAGAAATTGCTTTTCCTGGCTGGGCACTAGACTTGACTTCTTTTTGTTTATGGAGAAGCCCAATTGGAACAGCAGATTGATAGTTTGCTGCATGTTTTGAAGGCAACTCTGGGGAAGAGTCTCATGTAATTATCCAGTCGTCTATGTAAGGGTATACTGGAATGGACTGCCTGCGCAAGTGGGCAGCCACCACTGCTAGGAACTTTATGAATATCCTGGGGGCTGACGCAATGCAATATGATAGCACTTTGAATTGGTAGTGCTCCTTTCCCATATTGAATCTGAGGTATTTTTTGTCCGCTGGCAACATTGAAATATGAAAGTATGCATCTTTCATGTCCAATGTTGCCATGAAACCCCCTATTTCCAATAGTGGGATGACCTCCTGCAGCATTGTCATCTTGATTTTTTGAAGTTTGACATACGAGTTTGCAGGGTGCTGGTCCAGCACTGGGCGCATTGATATATCTTTCTTTGGATCAAGGAAGTACATTGAATAAATACCTTGATTTTGCTCCATGAGGGGTAACAGCTCAATGGCTCCTTTTTGTAATAGGATCTCCTACTTGAGGATGTGGAGGTGTTTGGAGGACATTCATCCTACAAACAGTGGATGGGGGCAAGGTGTTTCGAGGAACTCCACAGAGTATCCTTTTGCCACAGTATGGAGGACCCAGCGGTCTGATGGTATTCCCTCCCATTACTGGGTGAAGAATGTTATGCAACCCCCAATTGGGGACGCATGGGAGGGGACGTGGATTGGCATGTCATTTAGAGGCAGGAGCTGCTGCGCCCCCAGAGGCTGCAGCTCTGCTTTGTGCTTTCCCGCGGCGAAATCCACGCTGCTGGTAGGTACTGATAAGTTGACATTTAGAAAGACTTCTCTGTGAGGTCGCAGAGTGGTCTTTCTAAATCGGTATTTCGGTGAAGAGATCTTTAGAAAAAGATCTTTTCACTTAGAACGTATTCTGAATACGGCCTTGCATGGCAGGCTCTGCTGTAATATCCTATGTGCAACCTCATATACGCTGTAGTACCACCATATGCTAATGTAAGCCTCATGCAGCTTTCAAAGTCCTCATATGAAAGCTACAGCTTCACAAGCCCAAGTTCTGTGATTATTCCCAAGTGCAGACAAACAGATTCTGCTTGCTTGTTCTTTTATAGTTAAGAAGGGTTTGCTGCCATTAATTGCGCAGACAAACACGGTTATTAAAGCTCATTGAGCATTATTTAATGCAGATCAAAAACAGCCAAAAATAGCCAACACGTGTTTCGAGCTTCAACGCTCTTTTTCCAGGCTGCAAAATTATATCCATAAGTTTTGCAAGTATACATATTTGACATAATCATATGTAACCAACCAAATGTAGCAAAATAATCAGTCCCAAACAACCAAAGGGGGAGTGGGGGGCCACGATAATATTAGATATCGGACAGAAGTAATAAGTACACAACACAATGAATCCAATATGCATTGACAAGAATAACCAATAATTAAAGAAACACCACATATTGATTAAGAACATTCATGAAAAAGATATGGAGTATTGGCAATGGAATTAGCCAATTGTTGAGGTCAAATGACACACATAGTGAGAGAAAACAGAAGATAAAAATAAAATTAATAATAAAATGATGGTAGTAAGAGCAATCATGTATGCACAACCATGGTCACCCATTGTGCAATATGGTTAACCAGCAATTTTGCCCCATCCAACAAAAAAAAGGTAAAATACCTTGTTGGTGCTTGAAACAGGAAACTAATAAGGCAACAGAAAAGGAGGAAATAATACATCAGCATGCCGCAGTAAAAAACGCCCCGGGCACATTATATATTGAAGACTTTATAATTCAACTAATTGTTGTGCAAATCATAAAAGTGATTAACTGGAATAGCCTTACCCGCGCTGAAGCTCGAAACACGTGTCGGCTATTTTTGGCTGTTTTTAATCTGCATTAAATAATGCTCAATGAGCTTTAATAACCATGTTTGTGTGTGCAATTAATGGTAGCAAACCCCTTCTTAACAATTGCATTGACGTAGGCACCTTGGCAGGGTGACTACAACCTGCTACCATTTGCAGCCCCATAACACACCCTATTTCCCGTCAGGGCGCCTAACCTCAACTGTCCACCACTGCCAACATTTCATAAATTGTTCTTTTATAGTCCAAACTTATCTGAATCACTTAGGTGATCTCAATTTGAGAAGTTAGGGGAAATGAGGCCCTGTGAGCTCCAGTGATTTTTCCAGGATCTCACATGTTGGTCAAGAAGAGCAGCTTGGACTGCTACCTGTGTAACTTGTTCCAATTTACCCAATAGACTATATCTCCTACCACCCTATGAGTTTACAACAAAGATTCTTGCAATGTGTTCTTTTATGATAAGATAAAGTTGTTTCTGTCTAACAAAGTGGGTTTGTGAAACACCAAACCACAGTCTAAATACTTCTGAAAATATAAAAGAAATCTTTATCAAAACCTGTTGGCTAAAGCAAGTATGATCTATTGTGGTGGATTTAGAAGGAACACAGTAACTAGCAGTAATCATCAGTTCACTGAGCTATTCCCGCTCATTTGTTCACACTGCAAAAAAGGTGTATTTCCTAAATGTAAAATAGTGCATAGAAATAACTGCTTTGCAGAGTTTATGATGCGGTGTCATACATAACACATGAAACAGCATGCTTACGCAAAGTGTCAACACAAACATATTTGTGGCCCTCCACCCTATACACAGAAAATGCATACATAGGAATACAGTTTCTCCCACTATAATAATTCTGAAGATGTCAAGGCAAGCCCTTTTGTGGAAAATGTTCACTGTCATTGGGCAAATGGACAAAGTGTACACTCCTTCAGTAATTACTTGTGGGGTGTCTCTCGCTGTAGACACAGGCATAATTCTAAAAATATGAATGGGAACAAAAGACACTTAGACTACCAGAGTGATACTTTTTAGGGCCAGTGCTTTTTTACTGAGCAATTAATCCACTCTTTTTAACAGTGGTCCAGGGGCCGCATATGGAGTGGCAGGAGTACCAAGGAAATTACCGGGATTGGTATATGTTACGTTTATGCAGGTGTTCCCAAATTACGTCACTGCCCACACCTCTGCTTTCTACCACACCTATAATGTCAGATGCTTGTGCCTTTCAACACACTCTCAAAGGCGAAATCTTGCTCTGGGTACTTGCTGCTGACCTAATTGCACAGTTTCATGGTCTTTACCACTTCTGTGTAGTGTGTACTAATCAATCATAGACCTGTGCGGCTCTTCCGCATAGGGTGTCAAACAACAAACATGGCTGCCAGCGTTTCTTGCGAATGGGCGTTCATAGTCTCTACATCTTTTGGAATCGGCGTGCCTAAATGATGTCATTCTCTCACCCAACCCTGTGCGAGGCTTTGCGTCATTAAGTCATCTCCTGACTTCATTCTTAATAACATTCCATTAAATAATGTTGCAGGGCAGGCAGACAAACGCAGCGGCGTGGGTGTTTGTTATATTTCCTATGTGGCAGGCTACGTTACAGTATATAAGGTTTAGGCACAATGAAAGTTGTTTTCATGAGTGCCATGCCAGTGGGCGGCCATCCCACACGCTCCTCCTGCCTGCAGGCAGTCCTTCTACCTGACTTGATACCATGTCTGCTCCAGGGCCGGGCATTCTTTTCAAAAGGATGCAATGCTTGACGTTGGCTCTCTTCAGCAAACAGCATTGGCTCACATTAATTCGCTTTTACAAACTTCTCCGCTTATGCCACAGACTGGAATCTAAAGTGTACTCGCTCTTCCCCCATTTCTCTCTGTTCCTTTCTACGTCCCTCCCCATACGGTACACTTCATGCCTTCAAGGGCGTGGCTGCAGGCGAGGACACCTTAGCGTGTGTGCACGAGGCACTCCCAGTTAGCAGCTATTCAACCATGTTGCAGCCAAAATTCTTCCAAATTCAGGATTCCTTTCAAAACATCTACCATCCATCTCGGTATCTGAAGATTTTTGTGATCCAACAAAAATAGTACTGGCCTACTGCTTCTACTGTCCAAATATGCAAAGGTCAAGGGACTACTGCTCCTTTGGTTCCTTCAGGAAATAAAAGGGAACTAGATCATGGTCTCAGCGTCGGACACACCACAAAGTTGGTCTCCCCTCAAAGCAAAAACAATTCATGTGTCTCTTATTGTCAGCCCAAAACCGTGTTTTATTGTACATCATAGCTGGCAAAAATAGTTGCCCACAAATCCATCTAATACACGTATTTCTCTCTTGAAAAATTACTTTTTGGTTAGAAATCAGATTAAAAATATAGGTCGACATGTAAGAATGGATGAAGTTGGAGGGGGTACATTTCCTTGCCCCACTAGTAGCCGCTTTTAAAGATAGATTTGGGAGAATAGCTTTCCATGTGCTATGTTCAGTGTTTCACGCACGGACACAGCTATTCACACACACAGTTCAATAAAAGTCCCTTTAGAGTACTATTGTCTCCCCTTTTAATAATTTGGCTGAACTTAAGACGTAGCCCTTTAAGAAATACTGGGACATATCGGAAATAACATGAGAGGAAAAAGGTATAAAAATGACTGCAATAAAAATATAATTTGCTGTCAATACAGAATTAGGGCTTGGACCCCTAATTAGGGGTTTGTTGTTAGGGTCCGTTATAGCCATTCCTGATCTAGAACATTGTAAGGCTAAATCAGATTCGAGGTTCATGCCATGGAAGGATAGTGCTTAGCCAGCAATTGTGGGTTTGTCTGGTAAACATAGTTACATCAGGACTTACTCTTTCTCATAGAGCAAAGATCTCTCAGGGGGGAGTTTATCGCCAGCTGTAGTTCATAAAGTCTTGATGTCCTCCAATCAGGCCAGCGAATGCTCTCTGGGAAGTCCTAAAAGGTATTAAATATCTTCTGGCAGAGACTAGAGACCAGCAGGGGTCACGGATAAAATGGCAGCGTAACCGCCATGCTCCCTGATGAGGAAACTGCAGCGTGAGGGGGCCGGATCTTTGCAGTGGCAGTGGACACTGGCTTGGGGGCACAGAAGGTGTTGCCGTCTTGGGTGCCAGCCCCGGGAGCAGCGTGAGGGGGCCGGTAGTGAGACCCCGGGATGATGATTTGTGTGGGGACGGACGGAGGGCCTGCCAGCAGTGAAGGAAGGGCCTAAATCAGTAGGGAGGCCGATGTTGGAACACAGCCGCTGGAGCTGCCCCGATCCACGGCCAGGCCAACAGAGAGGTGTACGTGCGTCGAAGGGTGCTGGGGGCAGGGTGCTCTCTGGGCTTCTATGTGAAAGGAGCTTTCAGCAAAGCATGGTGACAGGAGGCAAGAACTCTCCGAAACGAAGGCCTTGGTGTGGACTTCGGCGTGATCTTGGATAGGCGTGGAGCGCAAGAGGTGGCTGGGCCTAACTCAATGGCAGAACTCATGGAGATGAAATTATGGCAGTTGGGACCTGAAGGAGGCGAGGTCCTAACAAGGGCTGACCTCTTAAATTTCGTACAGGAGATAAAGGCTCTCCCTGATGTTTGCAAACCTCCCTTAACAAGCTCAAGGGACGAGTGGCTTCAGTGGAGACCAGGGTGGAAAATGTTGAACACAATCAGCTTTCTGTTGACATACTGGAAGTGCAGATGGAGACCTGCCTGCTGGCACTAGAGGCAAGGGACAAAGAGATCATTGTGAGAATGGACAATATGGAGAACAGGGAGCTCTGCAATAACATTTGTATCAAGGGCCTGCCAGCTGGAGAAGTCGAGTCTGCCAAGGGTCTGGAAAGTAAGGAAAATACAGTTCGACTGCGACCATACGGTGGGGGGACCTGGGGGGGTCCCAAATCAGTCCTGACCAAGTCTCACTACTATCAAGACAAGAGGAAGATCTTGGCGAAGGCCAGGCTACAGAGGCGAATTACCTTTTTGAAGGCTCCACAATCCAGATTTTCAGGGACTTATCGGAGGGAGCACACTGTCCTGTCGTAGGGCCTTCAAGCCTCTCAAGACGTGGCTGACTGAACAGGACATCAGATACAGGTGGTGGTTTCCGGTCTCACTGTCATTAGAGCATCAAGGAGTGCAGCGCAAGTTAACATATGTGGCCGAAATCCCAGATGTCCTAAAGGAGCTGAAGGTGGGTTTGGCGCGCCCACCGCTGGAAGGGGAGAAGGATAAACAAGACAAGGCATGGCTTTCAGCAATAAGGGAATGAGGGTCAATATGTCTGGGTCCCAGAAATTTAGGAAGGTGGTGGGGCCGTCACCAAGCAGATCCAAGAGCTGAGGCGGGACAGGTTGAGATGCATCATAAAGGCTACTGTGCGTGCATAATTCCTTGCGGGACTCTGTAGGCAGGGTGGAATTGACAGAACAAAAATAATGGGGGTGGTTTTCGGTTCTCGGTTCTCTGTTCAAGGTTTAAGGAGTATGTTTTACTGTCTGTATGTTTATATAGGCCCTGCATGAAAGGGAGAAGGGAGCAAGGGTGGGGCTGCAGAGGATTCCTCGTTGTGGCTTTTGGGGGGACTGCCACACACTGCTGGCCTGGTGTGCTACAGCTGTCTACACAAGGGGGCCGATCCGAAGGCCACTGTCACAGGGGCTTCCAGGAGTGGGAGGAGGATGGGGGAGGCCCATGATGGATGGAGAGGCTCGTATCTTCGGGGGGATGGGGAGGAAGGGTGCGGGGAATGACACAAGTGGCACAATATGGAATTGGTGTACTATGGAGGGTAATGCAGTCTGCATTTCTAACAGGCCAAGATATTAGGTGTAATTTACTTATGTCTGGTGCGGAGATGGAGTCCCTGAGGGTAGCCACACTTAATGTCTCAACTCCCCTGCTAAGAGGTCACTGGTCGGGAGGAAATTGAGAGCTCAGGAATTATCTATGTTTATGATCCAGGAGATGCACTTTCAATGGGGCGAGGGGGCTAACATTTGTGGGAGAACTGTAGGCCGATGCTATTGATCGTCTGCATAGGTCAAGAAAAGGGGAGTGGGGATCATCCTACACACGCAGGTTCACTTAGAAGAGATCCAAGTGAAGAGAGACCTGGAATGGAGGCTCCTGATGCTGAAGGGGAACCTGCAGGCGAGGGTACTGATAGTGGCCACCCTTTCTGCACCGAAACAGGGCTCCTGGGGATTTGTGGAAGCAGCGCTGGTGGGTCTGGAGAGTTGAGAAGAGGGTACCCGCATTCTGGGGGGACTTCAACACCATAAGGAACCCGATATTTGGATTGGAGTGCTAGGAGGGGTCCGGGGAAGAGCACACAGACTAGGGATCAGCGTCTCCTGCATGAGGGGTTTGACTCATATGGCTGGTACGACATTTGGATAGAGTTTCACACTGAGGCAGGAGGCTTTAATTTTTTACTCGCATCCCCATAGGTCCTTTACAAGGATCAATTATCTGTTGATGGGAAGGGGCATGGAGTACCTGGTAAAAGGGGTGCAAGTCCCGGTTGTGGGCTGGTCGGACCATGAGGCAGTCCGGATGCGAGTTACTTGTGGAGGACCCCGGCCTAAGGGAGAGGAGATGGTTGTGTAATGATACTCTCTTGAAGGATCACCCCTTCAGGGACTTCCTGAGGGAGGAAATGCAGCCCTTCTTCTCAGTAAATGATACGGGTGAGGATGACCTGAACATGATCTGGGAGGCGGCGAAGGTCACCACAAGAGGTCTGCAATGCGAAAGTGGGCCTGCAAGGTAATTGTCTCTGAAATTAGGAATAAACGGGAGGTGCTGTGGTAAAGTAATGCATTTGGTGTTATTTAGGAACTCCATGTTGACCTGTGAAAATAGCAAACACTATTGTGACTGCATTTGACATCTGTATGTTTTTCAAATTATGTTACAAGTTGCAAAGGCATGATGCAATGCCTATGTTGAGTTTTGTTATGAAGATTAGCATGAAGTAAATGTCCGATGTTCTTTAGCCTTACTCTACATATCATTTGTAAAATATGTATATATGCACTGCATTCTGTGACTTTCAAGTTGTGCGCTTTTCACATATGTTACAAAGTGCATATATTTTAAAACACGAAAAAATGGGTCAGTCATGAGTAATAAACTGAGCACCATTCTCTTTTGAGTTTTCCACTGTATTTTCTGTACACAGCAAGGCATTGCTTGCCAACTAATGATACACTGGCAGACAGCCCTATAAGAAATATTAACTGCATTAGAATAAAGTGCAGTAGATTAGAAACCACATAGGCAGGACCCCTTTTCTTGTTTATAGCCGTGGGAACTCCATTACAACAAGATTCACAAAATGCTAAATGGCTGAATAGGTGGGTTAAGATGATTAGAGACGACAAGGGTTGGGTGTCCTGTCAGCCAGAGAAAACAGTGTTGAGCTTTGCCGCATACTATAGACCTTTGTACACGCCTGAGGCCTCACTAGGGGAGGATGAACTGGCCTGATACCTAGCCACTATGAATCTCCTGACCTTGAGGGAAGAGGAGGCGGCTGATCTCGACTGCCAAGATAGAAGGTAGCTTAGGCTATTAAGGCCCTAAAGGTGAGGAAGGCACCAAGGGATGATGCATTCTCACCCTTCTTTCATAAAATGTTTGCTGAGGTAGTATCCCCGTTTTTAACTAAGCTCTTTAATAACTTCAGGGAGGCCCAGGCACTACAGCCCTCTTTCTTAAGAGTGCTGTTAGTGGTTTTCCTTAAGGAAAGTAAAGACCCCACACAGACCCATTTCTTTAGTGAACTTGGACGCAAGGATCTTTACTGAGATCCTTGCATCGAGCCTGGAGTGTTCTACCAAGGTTGGTAGATCCAGACAAAGTGGGTTTTGTGAGGAAAAGGCAAGGGGCAGACAACCTTAGGAAGTCCCTCAATTTGATGGCGCTAACAAGAGATATAATAAGGGACTCCTTTCTGTTGGCAATGGATGCAGAAAAGGTCTTTGACCGAGTTGATTGGT